>NW_028254237.1:1200000-1800000 GCF_964263255.1 Lissotriton vulgaris | reverse complement strand
CCAAAATAATTGAAAAGGTAATGAACCAACAGTTGTCGACTTTTATTGATCAGAATGGTCTACTTGACAACACGCAGTTTGGTTTTAGGAAGGGCCATGGGACGGAGACTGCCTTGATAAAAGCTGCCGAGGAGGTCAGGATAATCATGGATAAGGGTGGTGCAGCCATCCTGATACTCCTAGATTTATCCGCGGCCTTCGACACGGTCGATCATACCATCTTGATCGACCGTGTCGCCGCCCTAGGCATTCAGGGCAGGGCAAGAGCAACGCTGGCATCTTTCCTGGCCAACCGAGTACAGTCCGTTAAGATGGGATGCTTCTGCTCTCCTGATTTCACTCTCCCGTGTGGCGTTCCCCAGGGCTCCTCGCTAAGTCCGACACTTTTTAACATCTACGTGTCGGACATGGCGAGGGTAATCAAGTCGTTCGGTATTGGTTTAACATCTTATGCCGACGACACACAGCTGGTCCTGGAGATACACAAAAACGGAGAAGCAGTGGCAGCGAACTTTCAGGAGGGCATGAAGGCCATCAGTTCATGGATGAATCGGAATTGCTTAAAGCTAAATTCCGACAAGACGGAGGTGATGGTTTTTGGCGAACTAACTCCGTCTTGGTCTCCGGTCTGGTGGCCTTCGGAACTGGGAGCTCCCCCACCACCTGTAGCCAAGGTGAAAAACTTGGGCGTGCTTTTCGATAATAACCTCACGTTTCTAAGCCATGCCAACGCGGTGGTGTCAGCCTCCTTCTTTACCCTGAGAATGGTGAAGAAACAGCTCCCATTTCTTCCCCCAACTGCAGGTAAAACCTTAATGTCCTCCCTGGTGTTATCTAGGGTGGATTACTGCAATGGTCTATTGCTTAACGCACAAGAGCAAGTTCTGAGCAAATTACAGCTTGTCCAGAACGCTGCTGCAAGGATTCTCATGGGTATACCCAAGCACGCTTCTATCTCTCCCACAATTCGTGAGCTCCACTGGCTACCAATAAGAAGCCGGATAAAGTTTAAGGCCATGTGCATTATTCACAAGGCCTTGAACAACAATGGACCTGATTTTTTCAAAAGAGCATTCAAACTGTACAAACCCAGCCGAACACTACGTTCTTCTTCGGCCCAACAGCTCCAAATCCCATGCACAAAAAAAGTATCATGGGGAGATAGACGTTTTGTAGTGGCAGCATCAAAACTATGGAATCAGATCCCTTCCTCTGTCAAAGATCAATCCTCACTACTCTCATTTCGCAAACATCTCAAGACTTGGCTCTTTAACCAGTAAGACGTCAGTGGAACCCCTGCAATCTGCAAACTCCAGCGCCGAGACACCGAAAGGTATTTGCGCGCTTTAGAAATTTAAAAAATAAATAAATAAAACAGTCCCAAAACTTCATCCTCCCTGCGTCCCTGCATAGTGAGCAATAATCCTCCAACGTCCCCAACCTGCAGAGTGCCTGTCATCCCAATTTGTGCCTGCAACAGTAGGAAGGCGCTACCATCGCCACAGGGAACTCATCTTGATACTAACTGTCATACTTTAACTGCCCCCAAGAGCCGGAGTTCAACCAGGTTCGAGGGTAGTGTAGGGACTAACCGCGCTCTCAAGTCCACCAGTCTAGTAGCGGGGTCAGACGTGTACTCCAAGGGTCACTTTTTCTGCATTGCACCCAGTTCGCCTTCTTGACCCCTCTCTCATACAACTTTAGTAACAGTACCACTGTGTGTTGGATTGATCAATGTTCATTCTGTGCCTGGGATGGATTTTAGTCCTGATGGTGGTTTTTTAAACATTTCACAGCGATACATAATACATAGCTTGCACCATACACTTAGCAATCAGATTAAATAAAAAAAAACACAAAATTCATTATATAGCATGCTTCAGAATGACCCCAAGAATTTGACTGACACAACTTTCTGCAACGTTGACAGAGACATCATTACCGCGATCATTGGCATTATCGTCCTGGCAGTGGCCTCAATGCAAACTCATTCTGACATCCCATCTAATCACCTCCCCTATGTCTCCCCCGACTCCTCTGCAACTTTTGCAGCTAGGTATTGTGTATGCAATCCCCCAAATCATTTTGGATGACTTTGTGGAAGCCTCAAGTTACTATATAATTTGGATTCTGTATTGCAAAACAGCATGTCATTTCCCCATTCTGCCTTCGAGGGGGGAGGCCCCAGTGACCCGCATATAGCTATTCTGCCTTTAGCGAGAAGTAAACCCAACAATACCGATTTCCTTACGTCTTTTGGTCGGGGCTTTGTGTAACCCAATAAAGCAAGTAGTGGATTTGAAGAGAGATACTCCTGTTATTTCATTTAACTCATGAAAGATTTGCCTCCAAAAGACATCAATCTAAGGGCATAACCAAGCAACATGCAGAAAAACCGGCACAACCTTCACCACAGCAATCTGATTCTCTCAAGCCATTTCGGTGCAAACTCTCCAGTGTGTAATACACCCTGATGAGGAACTTAAAGTGCATTAGGCCATGTTTACCATTCAGCAGGACTTTTTGTGTTACCTCACAGTAATACCCCCATTTGCGATCGTCAAGCATCGCCGAGGACGGTGTGCCACTGCATCCTCGCCTTGGAATGTTGAATGTGTTAAAAATCTTGTGACAGGTCATATATGCTAGACGCTATAAAAATAAATAACATAACATAAAATAACACAAAATCAGCTTGTAAGAAGACTTCGAGCGTAGGAGTAAGGTGAAGTATGGAAGCTCCCGAGGCTCCTGGTATTAGTTTCTATGCAGAGCATGTTGGACCCTAAAATAATTCAATAGTGAGAGTGGCGTAAGGTCTTGTCTATGCGCTGCAGCCTCGTCCCACGAGCTGACACTGACCTCCAAAAATACATCACCCACAGTATGAATTTGGATAGGCTTCAAAGACCAGAGCACCTCGCTCTCTGCACTCATTCGGAGCCAATGGCACCATTGCTCTGGCAGGAGGGAATACAGAAGTGTTCCAACCTGTTTCTTGAATAAGCCACGCCAAGCATGCGGCGTCGGATTAATGGAATCCAACACTCCATTACGTCTATTAGGGGGTTGGGATAGTCATCGCGGGAGCAAGTCAAGTTCAACCGCAATCTTTTCAATTTAAAGATGAGAGAGATTGTGACACCAAAATAGGCATGTGAGCTTTGAGCTGCTCTATGATATAGTTACGGATACAAAGCCCCCAGACCCCCATGGAATACAGTGATGTAAGAGTATCCATTTTAACGCGCTGGTTTTTTCAAGCCCATGCTAGTCTTATCATCAATGCACCCAGCCTTTAGAAAATATAGTTCAGTATAACCATAGGGATATTGACAAAGAGAAATAAGAATCTGGGTAGTACAACCATTTTCATCAGGGATATGCGGCCTTCTAATGACAAAGGGAGACATATCCATCTATCAAGCCAACTTCCAGTTTTGTTACAGCCTTGCCATAATTTTCCCTCGTGACTAACTCCGAGTCCGAATATACCTGTAGTACCAAATTTCGCACTGGGTCAGTTGACCAATGAAGAGGAAAATCTAAGGCAAATTAAGTCATGACCGAAGTTAATGGAAATATAACAGATTTATTCCAATTAATTTTTAGCCCAGAGACCCCTCCAAATCTCATCACTTCCCATGTTATTGGTACTAAATTAGTGGCTGGCTCCCTAGCATACAGCAGCATATCATCTACGTATGCCAATACTATAAGATTGTAGTTTGGGAAGCGTATCCCCTTATGCCCATGATACTCTCTGAGGGCGCACGCTAATGGTTCAGCCACTATGGCATACAGTAGCGGGACAAAGGGCAGCTTTGCTTAGTGCCTCTTTATATCTTGATGGGAGCGGTAATTAAGCATGGGCGAATTTTGCGAATCTGGCGTTCGCGAATTTTGCGAATTTGCGAACTCGCAATCCGCAAAATCCGCGAATTCTCGCGAATTTGCAGATTTTTTTTTTGTTCGCAAGGATTTTTGCCAGTTCGCGAGGGTTTTGTACCAGTTCGCAATTGCGAACTTACATGTCGGCTCGCAACGGTCGCGATTATGTTGTTTCTATGTCTGGTTCATCATCACAGGTTCCCAGCACCCTCTGTTTCACCCCTGCCACCCTCTGTTTCACCCATGCCACCCTCTGGTACATCAATGCCACCCTCTGGTTCATCATCACTGTAGATTATGGGGGGAAAAGCAAGCACACCTGCCCTGCTTCAACTGACATGAATTAATTTGGGTTTGATTTATTAATGTGTCACTGTTTTAAAATTCCAGTCTGGCACCTGCTTCCTTATCTGTAATTTGCTTTCTGTTGCAGTGCAATTTTTTTTTCCAGGACCTTTGTGGCCTACTTGTAGCTATTCTATGAGCCTGCTGTGAGGGTCAGAGCAGGGTCATACAATTGTTGCAACTAGCAACTGAACTGGGAATTTGCGGATTTTCTTTTTTTTTGTGTTCGCAAGGATTTCTGCCAGTTCGCGAGGGTTTTGTACCAGTTCGCAATTGCGAACTTACATGTCGGCTCGCAACGGTCGCGATTATGTTGTTTCTACGTCTGGTTCATCATCACAGGTTCCCAGCACCCTCTGTTTCACCCCTGCCACCCTCTGTTTCACCCATGCCACCCTCTGGTACATCAATGCCACCCTCTGGTTCATCATCACTGTAGATTATGGGGGGAAAAAGCAAGCACACCTGCCCTGCTTCAACTGACATGAATTAATTTGGGGTTGATTTATTAATGTGTCACTGTTTTAATATTCCAGTCTGGCACCTGCTTCCTTATCTGTAATTTGCTTTCTGTTGCAGTGCAATTTTTTTCCAGGACCTTTGTGGCCTACTTGTAGCTATTCTATGAGCCTGCTGTGAGGGTCAGAGCAGGGTCATACAATTGTTGCAACTAGCAACTGAACTCTGGAGGGGCCCCAGTCAGGAAGCACTACAGGGAATGGTTACTAATGATGAGTTTGAACTTTTGCACCTGCTGAATGCTTTCACTTTTGCAAAACTCGTTTTTCTGCAGAACAGCATTACAGCAACTGTAATGCCCCAAACAAGCTTACTTGTGAACGTTGATTTCTAATCCAAAAGTGATCCAAAGAAAGTCAAAAGGCCTCAAATCCAAAAAAGTGCAGCCAAATGTCAACCTGAGGAGTTATTCTGATAAAAATCATCATTTTCAGAAGGTCTATGCTGCTTGCTAGTGGATTTCTTGTGCAGAATTGCAATTTTTGTAATTTCGCGAGTGCGAGATTGTTGCTGCCCGCCGCACCTACATGTTCGTAATTGCGAACTTATACTGCACGCCGCAAAATTGTATCACCAAGAAAAATAAATCCGCTGCGTGCGAATTTGCGGATTTTCGGTAAATTCGCGAGCGTTCGCAGATTGCGAATTTACCGAAAATCCGCAAAATCTGCGAGCGGAACGGATTTTCCGCCCATGCTTAGCGGTAATGACATCCCCCACATGCACTCTGGCTATTGTCTGATTGTACAGAACCGAAACCAGTCTGAGCAAAATCTCTCCCAGTCGCCACAGGACGGCCAACATGAACGCCCACTTTCAAATCAAATGCTTTCTCTGCATCTCCCAAAAACTCTGCAGCTTTAACATCTGGGCTGACATGTTGAATGGCCCTGAACACTGTCCTTAGATTGTATGTTAATGTGCGGCCTGGCACAAATCCCGACTGATCAGGGCTCACCAAAGTCTGGAGCAGAAGCGCAAGTCTATTAGCTAACATGTTAGCACATATTGTCGTATCCACACTGAGAAGTGATAGTGGCCTATAGGATGAGCATTCTTGTGGGAACTTTCATGGTTTAAGCAGAGTTACAATTAGGGCCTCCCTCATAGTATGTGGCATTATATCCGTCTCACTGATTTCTTCAAACAGCGTGTTGAAATGTCGAAACTATAATTCTTTATAGGCCGCATAAAAGGATACTGTGAGCCCATCCTGACCCGGGATACTTCCCTTTCACATGGAATTCAAAGCCACTAGAATCTCAGCGGAGTCCAGAGGTCTCTTCAAGTATTCTCTGTGTCCATTAAAGAGCCAAGGTTATTGTATGTGCTCTAAGTAAGGGTGGGCGTAGTGGGTGCAGTGGGGCTTAGCTCCACTACGCGCCACCCACCTCCCTCCCGCCCTCACTGAATGCTTAAATTAGCTTAAAAATGAATTATATAAAACCACTTACCTTGTCCGCTGTGTCCCTGGGGCTGCCTCTCGTCATCGCGCTGGCGGCGACGCGGGCGCGATGACGAGAGGGAGCCCCGGGGAAGCAGCGGACAAGGTAAGTGGTTTTATAATTCATTTTTAAGCTAATTTAAGCATTTAGTGAGGGCGGGAGGGAGGCGGGTGGCGGGCAAGTTCGCAACGCGCAAGGAATGGGCGTAGTGTTGCCTGCTTTGCCTACTTTGCAAAGGGTGAAGTAGGCAACACTACGCCAACTTTGTGGGCATAGCGAAGTTGCCCGCCCAGGGTTAGCTCTAAGTAATCTAATATAGTTTTGTTGTCTGCTACCACCTTGGAACCATACAAGTCCTCATAGTATCTACTGAACCTGTTGGCAATTTCAGTATGGTCCCACACTAGACTGCTGTCCACATCTAGCAGCTCTGCCACAATGCCGGACTCTCAAAGCGATGGGCCAGAGCAGCCACTACCGATCCTGGTTTATCCCCTGACCATGGGCCCGATTGACAAACGTAATCTGAGACAAAATCCTAACTTTACGACTTTCGGGATTCACAAAAGGCATTTAGGTGTAGTGAAGTTAGAATTTTGTTTTAGTTTGTCTTAAGTTTTGGTCTTAAGAAAAAGTCCTGTTGTGCTCAAATAGTTATCTACAAGGTACAGTTTGCTACACTAAATAAAATGAAACCTGAGAACAGAATGGATTTGCAGATTGTACAATTTAGAGTCAGACAAAATAAGAAGTACAGGCGACAAGCTGCAATCCTAATTTTACCATTTTACTCAGGATTTTTCATACATTATGAAAAATCCTGAGTAAGATGGTAAAAGGACATTGAATGTTGTGCCTTGAGCTAGAGGAGGCTCTTGTTCTGCCTTGTAAAACACCTGAAACCACCTAAATCGTAAACCACCATCGCAAGATGTAACTTTGCCGGGTTTAAAATCTTGCTGTCCAGGTAAATGCACACGAGTGAGCGCATGGAAGCAAGTATTACTAACCTTATGAAAACAGAGCGATCAGTTTCTAGTATTGCCTAGAGAAGCCATAAAGATAAACGCCCAGGTAGGGCGACTAACCATCCGTAAATTTCACTGACTGACCATTATTTGGGTTTCTGGTCTGTTGTCTGTGAGGATTTCTTTCGTGGACACCTTTTGCCCATAATTTTGGGGATAGCAGCAAGCTATGCTGTTCTTGTGCCACAATCGCAGGCAGCTCGCACTTATGTTTTAAAAACATGAGGCTGCAGCAGCCCCTCCCTGATCTCGCTCAGGCTGTGGACAGGCCCATTGTCATTCTGACAGTGGATGATTATGCTTGCAGGTCAGGCCGCTCCCCACGCCGCACAGACCTACCTGTGTGTCCGTGCCTCTCCCATTGCTGCTGCTGACGCTGCCGTTAGTTTGCCGCTCCCCGTGACTGTCTTGCTCTTTGTGCCAATTGTATTCTGTATATTTGTTGCCTGCTTATTGCCTTTTTTTTCTCTGTTGCCTATTGCCTTGTGTTATACTGTTGCCCCCCCCCCCCCGTTTTTTCCTGTACCCTGTTCTTCGTTCTCCGTTCCCGCCGTTGCCCCCCTGCAGCCCCACCCACTTGCTGCCCCGCTCTCACCTCTGAGCTGCTCCTCCCTCCCATCTCCCCTTATATGGCGGCGGCTGCGCGGCAGTGAGAGCGACCCTTGACTCTACTTGCAGGTCAGGCCGCTCCCCACGCCGCACAGCACCACCTGTGCGTCCGTGCCTTTCCTCTTGCTGCTGCTGCTGCGAGTTTGCCGCTCCCCGTGAATGTCTTGCTGTTTTGTACCAATTGTATTCTGTTTATTTGTTGCCTGCTTATTGCCTTTTTTTTCTCTGTTGCCTATTGCCTTATGTTATACTGATGCCCCCCCCGTTTTTTTCCTGTACCCTGTTCTTCGTTCTCCGTTCCCGCCGTTGCCCCCCTGTAGCCCCACCCACTTGCTGCCCCTCTCCCACCTCTCAGCTGCTCCTCCCCTTATATGGCGGCAGCTGCGCGGCAGTGAGAGCGACCCTTGACTCTACTTGCAGGTCAGGCCACTCCCCACGCCGCACAGCACCACCTGTGCGTCCGTGCCTTTCCTCTTGCTGCTGCTGCTGCGAGTTTGCCGCTCCCCGTGAATGTCTTGCTGTTTTGTGCCAATTGTATTCTGTTTATTTGTTGCCTGTTTATTGCCTTTTTTTTCTCTGTTGCCTGCCTATTGCCTTGTGTTATACTGTTGCCCCCGTTTTTTCCTGTACCCCGTTCTCGCTCTCCATTCCCGCCGCTGCCCCCCTAGGGCCCCGCCCACTCGCCAACCCGCTCCCACCTCCCAGCTGCTCCTCCCTCCCACCACCCCTTATATTGCGGCCGCTGCGCGGCAGTGAGAGCGACCCTTGGCCCTGCTTGCAGGTCAGGCCACTCCCCACGCTGCACTGAACCACCTGTGTGTCCGTGCCTCTCCCCTTGCTGCTGCTGACGCTGCTGTGAGTTCGCCGTTCCCCGTGAATGCCTTGCTCTTTTGTGCCAATTGTATTTTGTTTATTTGTTGCCTGCTTATTGCCTTTTTGTTCTCTGTTGCCTGCCTATTGCCTTGTGTTATACTGTTGCCCCCCGTTTTTTCCAGTACCCCGTTCTCCGCTCTCCGTTCCCGCCGCTGCCTCCTCTGTGGCCCTGTCCACTCGCCGCCCCGCTCCCGCCTCCCAGCTGCTCCTCCCTCCCACCTCCCCTTATATGGTAGCTGCTGCGTGGTCATCTGCGCCTGGACCACGCCCAGTGCCAGAACCCATGGGCACAACGCAGGCCACGACGCCGACTCAACTCTGGATGAGAACACACCTGCCACCGGGCCACCCCGAAGCGCACCCGAGAGCCCTTCACCTGCCAGAACTGCAGCTTCACCAGCTTCCGGCCTGCCAAACCACCAACCAAAGAACCGAACCACCTCAGATGCATCCTCCTCAACACTCGCTCTGCCCGCAAACACCCTGTCGAACTCTGGGACATTCTTGATGCAACCTCCCCAGATGTCGCCTTCCTGACGGAGACCTGGCTAAACCCTGCCTCAGCACCTGACATCGCCATTGCCATCCCGGAAGGCTACAAGATCACCCACAGGGACCGTACCAACGGAGTAGGAGGAGGAATCTCCATCGTCCACAGGAACACCCTCAGAGTCTCGCCCAATATCGACGACACCCTCAGCACCGCCGAGATCCACACCAATCCCAACACCACCCTCAGAGGAACCCTCCTCTACAGACCCCCCGGGCCCCGACCACAGTTCAGCGATTCCATCTCCGACTTTAGTCAGCACACACGCCCTCGCCTCCGCAGGCTACAACCTCCTCGGAGACCTGAACTTCCACCTCAAGAACAACAACGACACCAACTCCACCACCCTGATCGACAACCTCGCCAACCTCGGACTCAAACAGCTCGTGACAACACTCACCCATGCCGCCAGCCACACGCTTGACCCCATCTACTCCGCAAGCCCCCACATCTCCTTCAACCACACCACCCAACCCCACTGGACCGACCACCACTGCATCCACTTCACATTCAGGATGCCCACCACGTACCACCGCACCCAATAGATGCCTTGGCGCTGCTGGAGCAAAGTCATCGAAGACCAGCTAACCACCACCCTAGCCCTGAGCCAACCCGCCTACCCCACCGACCCGACACCACCGCCTCCAACCTCAGACAGTGGATCGATGACTGCGTCAACACCCTTGCCCCGCTCAAGACACCCTCCAACAGCACCGTCGGCCAAGCTCCTGAGACGGCTACAACGCATCCAGAACGCCTCTGCACGTCTGATCCTCAACATCCCCCGCCGCAGTCACATCACACCCCACCTGAGAGACCTGCACTGGCTTCCTGTCAATAAGAGGATAACCTTCAAGCTCCTCATCCACGCACATAAAGCACTCCACAACACTTGAGCAGCATACCTCAACAGACGACTCAGCTTCAACACCCCAACCCGCCAGCTCTGCTCCACCGACCTCACCCTCGCCACAGTCCCCCGCATCTGAAGAACGACCGCTGGTGGCAGAAATTTCTCCCACCTTGCCGCCAAGACCTGGAACACGCTCCCCACCAACCTACGGCAGATCCAAGACCTACTGGCCTTCAGAAGACTCAAGACCTGGCTCTTTGATCAGTAGCAGCACCTCCCCCCCGCCCCCCAGCCCCTTGAGACCCTCACGGGTATGTAATGCGCTTTACAAGTGACTTGATTGATTGATTGATGATTATCACATAAAAATTACAATGGGCCAAAGGCGTGGCGAAGCACTTGCCATATCTGCTTAAGTGGTGGTGTCAGGGGGTGGTGTCAGATAAGTGTTTCTTGGCCCTTTCTGACTTTGATCTGTGGCTGACAGGTCAGCATAGGGCAGAACAACAAATAAACACAGCAGAATAATCACAGTGATGCAGCTGTGGGGAGGGGGCTAAAGGGTGCCGTAGTAGCCAAAAGCGGTTAAAGAAAGTTAAGTGCACGATTGTCTCAACCCATTATAAACTTATTTTGACTTCTACTTATGTTGGTTGTTTATTTGATTACTTATGTACTATTGTGCGCCCTCCTCTGATGTGTCAGTAAAACGTACCTTTTGTCCTGAATTATGACCTTCTGTTCTGAATTTTTGTCCTGAATTTTGACCCTTTGTCCTGGATTTTTACACTCACTGCCCTGAATTTGCACCTATGCCAGTTAGTCACCCTATGCCCAAGTAAAGATGTAAGAATATTGGTTCTTATAATTGTAAATCGACTTAGGCCATCATTAAGAGGTCTATAAGGAGTTTTATGTGGGGCTTACTTGGAATTACTGATTCGGAAACAGTGTCCCTGCACTGATCTAACAATTACAAGTTTCCTCCTCTTAATGGGAAAAAACACACAAACCCAAGAATAACGGCATGGAATGGAGAAAAAAACGCACACAGACCTAGGAATACTTGTCCTTTCTGGTGTAGTTTTTCCTGAGAAATCTGATTACATTTTCCACTTGCTCAGGGTGGGCAGAAGATCTTAGTAAACAGACCAGTGGGGATCAGGAATTTTCAGTGTGAGGGTAGGGGGATTGGATGGTGGTGCCATTTGGGGCAAGCATTTGCTACTTCATCTGCATTGCTGCCGGGATCGGCCCCCAACCAGGCTGTTTGCTCCTACTAGCAACCCCTGTTTCTGCTGTTTTTTTTTAAAAAGTGCAGTCCACACCTGCTAAAACCGTGCCCAGTGTCTCCTGGTCTGGAAATACTGGGTGTGGAGACACCGGGCAATCCCAACTAGAGTTAGCCCTCAGAATAGTACCACAACTCGTAACGTGTGATTTATTGTTTCTTCTTTAGATTATTTAAAATATAAATCTTCTTATAGCTGCGCCCTTTAAAAAGGATGGCATGCCACATATGCTGCTTCTGAAAGTGGGTTAAAGGCAGTTCTTAATTTAGGCTGGTGGTTTTTGGTGCTCAGCACCAGCACTTAATTGCCAATACTGTGTCTAATGGTTGTCCGCCACATGGTGGCACTGTTTGTGTTTTTTAAGAGATGACCGCAACAACAGTTGTTTATTAATTCAATATACATTAAAATTGCTAATACCAGCCACCCAAGCCTTTTTGATAGCTTTTTGGTTCTGCAATTGTTTGAAGGGCCACATTTGAAGGAGTGTGGTGTTGTAGGTGTGTTTGTACTGCCACCAACAATCGGTGATGCAAGCTGCAGAGGCCTCCTGACAACAGCTCTGACACTTAATATTTGACAAATTAGCACTTAGTTGAAGGGCAGATGTGTTTACTACTAACTTTTTGAGGTTGAGCGTCATCTGCTAATGAGCGTATCCCTGACACAAAAAGTACCCAAAGGCACGCGGCCAGTGACAGCCCCGCCCCAAGGCGGTAGCAGCGTCATTCCGTCACCGGACAGAAGATGCGCATGGGCCAATCACAGCTTCCACCCTGGCCGCGGCTAACACTACAGCACAAGCTGACCGCGTGCGTGCGCGCGCAGACGCGTGACGTGCTTTGGCTGCGGCTGCCAGCGTCCGGGGTGGCGCGCGGCGCAGACTGGTTGCAGCGCCGGACACCTGGCGAAGAAACCTGGGTAACCCAGGCAGGGAGCCCGCGTGCACAACCTGTGGTGACGAACACGTGCCTGGGTACATTGCGCACTTTATGCAAACAAAAGCAGGACGTGGCGAGGCCTGGGCAGGTGTGGAGCACTAGAAGAGCAGGCAGGCTGCCATGGCGACGCCAAGAGCCGAGCCCTGTATGCATTTTATGCACGGTTTTTAAACACTACTATTTATTATCTGAAGAACAGCAGAATGCTATTATTAAAACCTACCCAGACTCATGGCGGAGGAGAATTAAGAGAAACATAGAGGACAAATTGGTGCTTTCATTGAACTTAGAGTAACGATTAAGAAATCCGCGTTATGGGGACAAGAATTCAAACGTTTGGAGGCTCGAATGGAAATGGGCTTTCTTTGGGCACAGACAGAGCTGCGTGGCATCGTTTCGCAAAGATTCTAAGCCTAGTTGAAGTGACCAATGCCTTTCAATTCTGACCTATTTACAGGAAGTGACAGGCCCTTTGGCTGAGTAAGAAAATATTTTACTTTTATTGATACAAAAAAAAAAGGTTTGTTGAACACTGAATGGTGGAGCGTGTCAGTGTTCACAGCCCCCCCCCACATGTTTAGAATCCTAATGTGAAGGTGTGCTTGCTTTTCACAAGGTATAGACAACACTGGGTAGAGTGCGGTTGGCAAAACCGTGCAAGGAATTACAGGTAAAAATATAAAGCGATTCCCTCTTCTCCCTAGCTACTTTTTACATTAAAATTGGTATATTGCTCCAGGCAAGCCACACCAATGATCTGAGACAATGATCAAAGACTTTATGACTCTGTACCTGTTGGTGCACACAAGAAGTATGCTAAGTTTTGGAGGTTTTTTCCCCACACATATGTTGCAATTCTCTTCAAAAGCTCTACAAATATACGACGATCGCAATGTTCCATATGTCTTGGGCTTTCCACGCAACATTGAACTTTGTACTCCAAATCTTATTTGCATTGAGTCCCTTGCGATGAAAATATATGCAGTGTGGGCACTCGTACACAAAAGGTCCTCGAGCTACAAGCTTAGCATGATTTCAGTGTACCCGTAAGAAAAAGCTAAGTAAGGTATGCACTTGCAGATAGAATGCTAGCGAGCTCAGGGCCAACTACTACTTGTGAAAGAAAACAAGCAAAGAGAGTAAGTCTAAGAAAGGTATAAAGGCTGCAACCTATCGGTAGTCCAATAATTGGGATCTCTTCCAAACTACTCTTATACAATGACAACTTTGCACCCCCTGGTTTCCATATGACTGGGTGTACTACTACACAGTTCTGGAATTCCCAAACATGTCTATGAGTATTCTATTTCAGATGCAACAGTCTCACCATTGTAGCAATAATCACAAGTGTATGTTGTTATTCTAAATTGATTACTTACTGTACAATTACATAGTTGAATTGACTAGGAGATGTGGTCTGGTTGCTCGAGCTGCTACCTTTGGAAGCTGGAAAATCAGGTTGAAATCCCATCCTCCATTCTAGACTGAACAGCCTCTGATTCTGGACAAACCACTTAAAATCTCCTTGTGTCTAATATGTATTTTTGGAATCTCCAGTGGACGTACATTATCATGTAGATCCCGACCCCTCATGCTTTTTTATGTTGCTTCACAGTTAGGTTTGTACTGTATAAATGCCAATAAATGCAAACACATTTGGAAAAGTTAACCAAATATGGATTTGTTATAAAAAGTATTGTCCAAATGGAAAATATTTTTCTTGGTGGAAAAATCCTTTTCTGCTACACCCACGCCGAGTTGGGGTGTCCCTTCTGTTGATACTCTGAAAACAAGTTTACTTTTGCCCAAGACTTAGAGTACATCTCTGGCGGTTTATTGGGTGGTACTTAGCGAAGAAAATCTTTGTGAAAACTCATACGTTTATGAGTGTGAACCATCTTTCCAGGCCCACCCCGCCTTGCAACAGGCATGTATCCTTTGTTACTGCTTTAGCCCCACCATAACAGTGTAATATTACATATGAGTAAATAATATATAGGTTTACATTGACTCTTAGTCAAAATAACACAAGCATTTGCACTTGAAAATGAAGCCATTTGCACAAATAAATTGAACTTCCATTTCTGTGTTTTTAATTAATAAATACATTAAATGAATTGATCAGTGTAATTAGATTAAATCGAAGGAACTTCTTAAGCACAGCTCCTAATCATGACGTAAAGGATATTTGAGAGAACTAAGATGGATGAGGGCCACTCATAGGCCTGATTATTGGAAAAATAAAACATGATGTAATAAACACGAGGCCAATCTTTTAATCCCTGTCATACACCTAGAAGAAGCATACAGATATTAAAGGTGATCATTTTGTACCCTAACATAAATTCCAACAAATTGAAGGTGTAAACCATTACCTCTAATACCACTTTTTGTTATTTACCATCATACAGTCTACATGAATATCTAAAAACATCTATTGGGAAAACACATAATCACATATTGCTAAAAATGTGTTGTAAATGCTTATTCGCCCCATTTAGACATATGGAGTAATTAACAACATTTCAAAATCATTAAACAAGAGATATTTGAATTTTCATTTAAACAATAAAAACATTGCCTTTGAACCAAAGATGCAGAGCACCAAAAAGTCCTAGCATGAAGTGGGAAAAACACTTGTGACCCTAGATTAATGTCTACTAAGAAAGCCCATTGTTTGTGCCAACCTACTGGCACAAAGAACACTTCACTCAGCAATACTGTTCTCCTTACAAAGAAAGCAAGCTGGCACAGATCATTTTGTGATACAATGTTTTACTTTGTGTTTGGTGCCAAAGCACACCAAGGGCAGAAATCAACAGAACTTGGGATATTTTATGTCCCAGGCATGTTTTTTTTAATGCTAAATAAAAGAGGGGTGTGGTACTAAAACTTTAAGGCCCAGCACTGCCCTAACTGACTAAATTCAGATGACCTTCTGTTAATTACACAAATCTCAAAGAGCAGTGGCGAGGAAAAGGACACTTTACCACGCACACTTTTACTCCACGTGCCATTACCCCACAGTTTTTATACGCAAAATCTTTTACAAAGCAGGGCTTTACAACGAAATCCATTGAAACCAGTCTACTATTCTTACTCTACCGTAGTGTTACTTTGGGGAATGTGTTGTAATAGCTTGCGGTGTAAAGCCCTCCGTTATAAAAGATTTTGCGGTTTAAAAATTGCGGGGTAATGGCACTGCTGATTAACGCATGCGAGGTAAAGGATGTTTCCCGTGGGAGGATCCTCCGGTACTTTAAATGCCATACAGTATATCTACAATATTACAACTTGTTCACTTTCTTCAAGCAATCATTTGGATATGCTTAAATATAATTGAGTTTAAATGTACTTATGTATTGAGAAATGTAATATCAAAACTAATATTCAAATTGTGTTGGAAGTTTTTACAAATGCTTTAACAGTAATAGTCAGTGCTCTTCTCCATTGACTATGATCGAATGCTTTACAACATCACTCAACACTTGTTTGCGTTAACATTCCGCTTTATTATGCCTGTAAAAATAAAAATAACAATGAGTTTATTTCGGCTAATGTAAATGCATCAAAAACTTTCAACGACTGTGATCCGGATTATTTAGATAATTTTGAGAAAAATAGACTTATTACAAATAAAATTACTACCATTTTAATTTGTATTATGATACATGAACAAACAGAGAGCTCAAATAATACACCACACCGTTCATCATTCCATTAATATTAAAAATGTCTATACTTATAATACCGATCATATTAGTTGTTGATTTAAAAAATAGCAAAAGCTGTCAATTAATAACAAACTAATTCATGTTGATTACTTTCCAATTTACAGAAGGCCCTAGAAAATAAATGAAAAACTACAAAAAATATGCTATAATAACACTTTCAAATCACTGGTATTACCAACCAGCAGAATAGCTGGTTAGAAATAATGTATTTCTAGAAAAAACAAAAATTACACTTAGGAACAATGTCTTACTGATTATACCAGATCAACAATAACAAAGTTGGTGAAATAAATTTATCTTTAGAAAACAAACTAGATTGTGCTTACCAAGGGCTTATTGTTGAATGGTATCACACCATCACATGAAAAAGATAAAACCGTTTTCAAAGTGATCTTCAAGTAATAAAAAGGATAAAACTATTTTCAATGTGTTTTTTAACTAGGATGTCAGTTTAGAAGTTTTAGCTTTAATAACAATAGGAAAACAACAATTTAATGGTGAATTTATTTTTTTCAAGATTCATATAGTATATCAACCCTCCAATACAGAATACAGGCAGAAGTACAAAGATCCATGCCAAATACTATCGGACAGGTAATTTGCTTAGCTTTATTTTGAATTGATTGCACAAAGTATACTAGTATAAAAAGTTGATAAGGCCCCTAAAACTAAGATATATAGTTTGAGGACTTTCTATTTCATGTGACGGAACATGGGAAGAAACTATTTAGCACAGTGTTTTTGAGTTACAACTATTTAGTATGAAAAATAGTGGATTCTATACCATATCAGCATGAGTATTTATTAAATTATAATTTGACGTAATTATTTGATCATATTTTAAAGATAATTATACATAGTGAGCAGAGTATAAAACATAGAAAGTCAAATATATATTGTTACCTTGTTTACAATCTTAGATAATTTAGATTAGGATTAATAACACTCTGGGGCAGATTCCGATCTCGGTCGGAAGGGCTCCGAATCGGGTTCGGGATTAGCGGGTCGTATTCGGAGGCTGAATTTCCGTCCGGTTCATACACGGGTCCGGACGACAAAGTATGAGGCGAACAAGCGCGAAATCTCCGTCCGAATCGTTTCTGGGTCCGAACCGCTTTGTACGACCCAGCCGTAAGTTTCCCGCGGCACGCAAAGGTGGTGAATTCCGACCGAGCCAGAACGATGCTCGATTCGGACAGCCGAATCGAGTCGGAGCTTCTGGCTCGCAATAGCTCCCTGAGCTGGATTTTGGGGGTCCGCATCGGACCCCCTGTTACCCGCAGCCTTATGGCTTGGACACAGGGGGCGACCCATGGGTCTCCCCAACACAGGTATGTGCTGTGCGGATGGCACTGACGCGTACCCACTGTAAGGGGCGCACTTGTCCGGAACGTACCCATTCAGTCAATGGGAGCCCATGTACGCGTTGTACGACCGGCTCCCATTGACTTCAATGGGAGTCTGACCGAAACGAGTCCGACAGCATATGGCCGCATCGTACTCACTCGGTCGGACTGGAGGAGTCGGAAAACACCCCAAATCCGGCTCGGTCTGAGTGATTTCTAACCCAGATCAGAATCGGCCCCTCTGTAGAGGATCTGACAATATTGGGCAACACAAACTAGCCATTAGTATGAAAGCTTGAGTAAGTCACCCATGATCAAGGGAAAATAAAATAACATTTTGCGTAATATGTTACTGATGACAAAAATATCTAATAGTGGAAGTAGAAATCATTGTTTTTTGCAGAAATATATAGAGTGTTAAAAAAGATACATGTTAATGTGGACTAAACTGGTTTGAATGTGATTGTCTCACAGTACTATCTTTTTTACAGTCGCTTAAATACTAATGCCCATCAAACCTACTCAGATATTTATTTAAAAGTTGGTAAACAATTGGCCTAACAATACCACCACTGTCAACATCCTGATTATTTGCAGTTAAAAATGGCATCTCACGTCCTCTTTTGAAAAATGCCCACCAGAGCATTGATTTGGAGGCATTTCCTTTTAACATACTCATTTACAAGTTTTAATTATGCTAATGTTTGGCAGGTATTCTTCTAAAAGGGCATACATTTACAATTCCTATAAATATATCTTCCAGATACAATGAATTTAAAAGAATACACGAATAACACGAATCTCAAAATTAACAGACTGGGTTGATTACACTTACTTAATAGAATTCAATCAGTAACCAATAAATATGAAACACACTTATTGTAGCTAGCTCTTTGAGACACGGTGTGAGTCTTACTTGTCATGCAAAATACTCAGAATTACTCAGTGTCTAATTGTATATGTAAATTTCAGCAAAGCAATAATAGCAACAATTAGGAACCCTATAACAGGTTAGGAGTTTAGGCATTTGCTACTTAGAAATTGTCTAACAAAGACTAGAAAATGTCCATTCATTACATGAATTGACTGGGATTCAAATACTAAAAATAGGATATGGAAGACTGATGCTGTAAGCTACTCTATAAACCTCACTTATCTTACTAAATGGTACAAATCACTTATCATTAATTGAAAATCCCAAGTCCTATGCTTGAAATAAGATACAAAATCCGAGTCTTTCACTGTAAATTATTTCAAACTAAGTGGCTCAAATTAGGAAAACAACTAAGGTTTCAGAACATGTGAGCACATCTTACTTTGATGCTAATGATAAGGAAGACACCTTTATTATGAGATAGTGTTAAATAAATTCCCTATCTATGATTAAGCCATAATCCTCTGTTCTGAGGTTGTCAATTCACCATGTTTCATTTTTTCTTCAAGTAGTTTCCCTATCTCCTCCTGTACTATCAGAGCTGATATGTTGGATACCCAAGAGTTGCGCATTCAACATATTGCAAAGATCATGAGCCTTATAAAAATGAACTACCAGTGGTTGTTTATTGTCTTTGTTTCTAATACCTGTTATGTAATATATCAAGCTTTCTTTAGAGGCTCTTTTAGAGAACCCTACATATTGTTTTGTGCAAATGGAGGCAATCCGATATACACAGAATGAAGTGTTGCAATTCATAAATAAATTGATCCTAAATGGTTTCATTCTGCACGGTTAGTTTATTATTTAAAATTCAGATTATTTGCAACATACTATGGATTAATACCATCTTTTTGGAGATACAGATATCCCATTTTTTAGACTTGCTCATTCTACCTTATTTTAGTGCTTGAACTTAACATCTGTTTTAATATTTCTGATATTTTTCTACTAAATGGAGAAATACCATGATTAGATTTGCCATCCGTGGTGTCTGTTGACCTTCACCCTTTTTGGTTAGTGAATTAACGTTTGTTGGCATTAGGCCTCTATGCGCTTTGCCACACTTTGCCACAGTGCTAAGGTTCTTGTGATCTCTCCCTTAAACACTTTGCCAACACCTGGTTGGCATATTTAATTTTGAAGATTTTTTTATAGTTTTCTATAGCGCGAACTTGACCCGAATCGGGTATCATTTCATTTTTGGGGCACGGGTAGAATAAGTCATCTGCCCAGAATCACAGGATGTTCAGCGTCTTTGCCGAGACCCCGTTCCCCAGATTCGAGGTCGACCGCCCTAGCTGTTGGGCCAAGTCTTGTAAGTCCCCAGTTATGTGGTACTACGTGTACATGGGGCCTGTAAATTAAGTTGCTATTAGTGGACCTGCAGCCCTCATTGTGCCACCCACTAAACCAGCATTTTAAATTATGTTCCAGTCCGGCCATTGCAGTCTTTAGTGCAGTTAGTTTAAACAGCCATTTCCACCTGGCAAAATAAGCAGTTAAAGAGTAAAATTTGAGTTCTTTAGGGCATGTTGTTGGTTTTAACTGCCAGAAAATCTCCAGGGAGTGTGTCACGAGTCCTTTTTGATGAAGAAGAAGAAAGGAGGTTGAGTGTAAAACTGTTTGAACTCTCCAGCACGAAACCTACCCACATGAGTCAAGCCTGCTGCCAGCGTGAGATATACCTGCTTTGTTTGCCATGAGGAGAGGTGCAGGAGATCGGGTAGACTCTGTAGTGTTTCTATGACGATCGGCAGCCTATAAGATACTGTTGTGTGAGGGCGAACAGCGTGTGACGTGCAGGTTTCTGCTGGTTGCCTGGCAACTCAGTTCCACCTAAAGTGATTGGCACGCTTGTGATTGCCGAGTGCTGATTGCCTCGCGACCGTGCTCTATGTACAGCAATCGGCACACTTGTAATTGCTGAGTGCATTATTTTACTGGTCACGTTTGGTTGTTTGGCAAACCAACTCCACTGAGCGATCAGCACGTTTGTAATTGTTGAGCGCAATATCCTACTGGTCACATTTGGTTGTTTGGCAAACCCGCTCCACTCACAGCATTCGGCACGCTTGTAATTGCTGAGTACATTATTTTACTGACGTCTTCTAGGTGCATACCAAAACAGTGCCATCCACAGCAATTGGCATGCTTGTATTTGCTGAGCACAATATTCTACTGGCATCTTCTGGTTGCATAGCAAATCCGCGCCATCCCCAGCGATCGGCACACCTGCTTTTGCAGAGCGCGCTTAGTGGCAGACAATGCTCTCCTATGCTAAGAAACGCAGTGTCTCTGCAGGGATTGGCACGCTCTATGAAATTGAATTTGGTAAACCTTTATTTGTACCTTTGTCCACATAACTCTGGAAGGTCCTTTCGGCAAGTGCCACATTTAAGAAGACTCAACTGTTACTGTAGCTGTTGGCACACTGGAACTTTGTCTGCTTTGCTCTTGCAGTTATTGTGCTATGCTCAGTAAAGTCCTGTATATTTCACAGCTTTACTTTATGCAGTGGCTATTGCACTTATAGTAGTCGGCACAGTGTTATAGGCGATTGACATGCGTATAAACAGAAATTTAATGATTGGTTTTCTAAACACTAGTCGAGCTTTGTAGTGGACTTGCCTTGAAGTTACATATTTGTGTGTGTGTGTTGCATATTTGTGTGGGTTTTTACACAGTTGTTAAGTAAGACCTCAGTAGGTTGCAATAGTTTGCTAACATGCAGAACATAACTGCACCACCATTCTTTCTCACTAGTCTAGCGACACCACCTATGAAGTGGCAGAAGTGGAAGAAAGTCTGGAAAGATATGCTAAGACGTTTGGTACTACTCTAAGTGCAGAACGCAGGGTATATCTCTGCCTTCATTGTTTGGGCAGGAGAATTTTGATTACCTTCTGGTAATTCCTGCTTCTGTATCGGAGGACATGAACGAATATGACTAATGCATTAAGAAGTTTGATAGGCATTTTCTGGCAATAGTGAGTACTATCTTAGAACAGTATCACTTTGCAAGGAGTATGCAAAAGGATGGGGAGTCAATTGAGTGTTATGTCACAGATGTGTTTTAAAAAAAAATCTTTCTATTGAACATTTGCTCTGCTGCACAGAAACAGTCGTACATTGGCAAATGATTGACCGTAAGCACAGAAAATTACAATATGTCACTTTTTTTGATATATTGATTGCAGGTGTGCAGACAATACCCCTGTCACCAGTATTATTTTCTTTTAGCATTATTAACAAATCTCAAGATGTATCCACATCCAACCCCGACTGTCCCTTGTCAAAATGAATTGCCAGTATCCCCTTTATGCCACCCACTGGGCACAGACCTTTTTCCCATTTCTGTGGGCATCTCTTTTTCCAATTTTCCACCCTTATTTCCCATGCTTCCGTTAGGGCCTCCAATGGGTCTAGTGTGTGGTTCATAATCTTCCTACAAGTTAAGGTTGGTGGTTTTATCCTTCATTGGGCTAACAATAGTCTATCTTTCATGAGAGTTTATGCAGAAGCTGTTCCCTCTCCAGGATATGACTGCGCAGCTCGTGGCCCAACTGCAGATAACAAAAGTCAATCATTGGGTATTCAGCCTTCAGGTTATCAAAAACAAAAAATTATTGCCTCCTCGAGGTGGTTTAAGGAATCCCTGCAGATTCCTCACTTCCTTTAGTAAGTTGCAATCTCACAGCAGTGTTCTCTCCGTTAGTTTTCCTCCTCATCCAAGAAATTTGGTGGCCTCCCGCCATGCACAAACCACTGCTTATGTGTGTAGTGGCAATTGCTGTTCCCACTTTTTATGATATCCTCGGTGTCCCATCGAGAAATGATCCATCCTGTAGGTCAGTTCCTCCCTACCTGCAAATACCCAATTATTAATTGTAATCAGCTGGGAAGCCCAATAGTATTTCCTCATGCCGGGGATCACCAGGCCCCCTTCAACTACCCCTCACTGAAGTTTACCTAGTGCTGTCCTGGGGCTACTTCCATCTTACAGGAGCCTTCGCAATTCTCTGACAATTTTGCTGAGGAAATCGAGTGGTATCCTGTTGGGGGTATTCTGTAGTACATATAGCGTGCATGGCAATACCATCATTTTGAATAGGTCAGCCCGACCTATAAAAGACTGCTAGTTTTCACGTCCCTTCTCAACCTTTACAGCTGTGGGAGTAACTTATCGGCTAGGAATTCATCACTGTTCCTCGATATATTCATAACCAGGTGTTTAAAAGTAGCTTTTATTAGCAGAGGGAGTCTACCAGCCGGCAGAGATGGGGAAGCCCCGACAGAAGAAATAGAAGTCACTAATCCTGATTAATTTGGTACTCAGAGCAGCTTTAGAATAATTGGAATATATGACAGTGAAACGGGGATGCCTAGCATATAACAGTATGTCATCAGCATATAGAGCATGGGTACTCACAAACTTTCTCTCGGGGCCGAATTTACAGTGTGGTTTGTGGCCGAGGGCCGCACCAGTGGGGACTGGGTCATTTGGGGTTGGGGTCATTGGGCACGGGGCTAGAGGGGGTAAAAAAAAAATCACTTCCGTTTCAAAACATTACTAGACAATGCTGTATTTCCAAAGCAGATGTAACTACATGCAGCACATGTTTATAATATTTTTTTTATTAGCAGACAAGAGCAATCTTAAGTGGGATTGAATGGCAATTTGCAGCAACTGGATATTCAGCACATGCCCAGTGCAGCACAGGCTTCAGAGTCTCAAAAATAGATATGTTAAAGACAAACACTACGAACTTATTTTACATTTCATGTCACCAATTAGTTTTCTGTAATATGGTACCAAGTTGGAAACGGCAAGCCTTAAGAGCTGCTCCAGATGTATGTCTGTAAGTTTATTTCTAAGTTTGCTCTTCAACAGTCCCACTGTGGAAAATGAACATTCGCAAGCATATGTTGACCCAAACATACAAAGTACCTCCTGGACCACTGTAAAAAGAAGAGGAAACTTGTCAGGGGGCACAATTTTCCAGAATTCTTCTGATGCTTCGAGGGTTGATTTGTTCTGCATGTCATTGAGCTCTAGTTCTGCTTGAGCACTTTCCATGCCAATAAGGGCAACAACATCAAGATTCCGTGCACTCACCATCCAGGGGTTTTCGACCAGCCTGAACAGAAGGGTGAGGGCTCTGAATTGCGAAAATCGTCTTTTTATCTCCCTAGAAATTTCCTCAAGACATGCACTAGTGTCAAGGTTTGCCAGAATTTTTTGTGCATCTGGAAACCTCTGTATCACAGCCAACAGTTTTGGAAAGTGGGTGAAGTCACTATCATCCAGTTGTTCTTTGAATAGCACAAGCTTACTTTCAAAAGCATAAATACCATTCATGAGGGAGCACACAAGCTGTTGTTTACCTTGCAGGTTCAAATTGAGAGCATTAAAATGTGTGAAAAGATCTGAAAGAAAATGGAGCATAACAAGCCATTTCACATTTGTTAGTTCTGGGAACGATTGGCCTCTACTGTTCACAAAGAGTACAATTTCAGGAAGCAATGTGATGAACCCCTCCAGAACCTTCCCTTTGCTTAGCCAACGCACGTCAGCGTGCATCAAGACGTTGGTTTGTTCCGCTTCAGATTCCTGCAGCATTGCTTTAAAAAGTCTATGGTTCTGAGCTTTTGCAGAGATAAAATTAACAATTTTCACTGCACCTTTTAGGACATTATTCAGATCTCCATGCTTTAATTTTGCACACAACACTTCCTGGTGAATAATGCAGTGGTAGTCTATCACAGTCTGTCCTATGAGCTTCTTTTTAAACATAGATACGAAGCCTCTGTCATGGCCTACCATGGCAGGAGCCCCATCCGTTGTTATGCTGACAAGAGTGTTCAGTGGTATGTCATTTGTTTTAAATTAGTTGCACATACTGTCCAGTATATCTTCTCCTCTTGTGTGCCCTTGCAGTGGTAGAAGGCACAGGAGCTCTTCTTTGGGATGAAGCGATTGGTCCAGATACCTCACCCAAACTAATAACTGGGCCACATCGCCTATGTCTGTGGACTCATCCATGGCAATGCTGAAGAACGGTGACTCTCTCACTGTTTTGATCACCTGCCCCCGGACATTTTGTCCCATTGCCTCTGTTCTGCGTGCACACGTGGAATCCGATAGCTGCAATGCACCGATTTCCTTTAAAATGCTGGCTTTATTAGTGTAGTTGTCAAATAAAATTTCTGCTGCTGAAAGGAAGCATTGCTTCACCAGCTCTGCATCTGAGAATGTTTTTGTTTATGTTTGGCAAGCAAGTAGCATATTTTGAAAGACGCTGCAGTTACAGCCTCAGATTCCTTCATCTGGCAATGGAAGATCTGCTGGGAAAGAAGAGCTTGTTTCAACGATGCCACTTTAGCAGAACGCAGTTTTGAGTTCAGTGGGAAGTTTGCAGTGTATCCAGAGTGCCGCGTCTGATAGTGCCGTTCCAGGTTATACCTCTTAAGAACATTTACTTTCTCTTTGCAAAGCAAACAGGTGGCTTTTTCTTTTGGACATTCTACAAACAAGTACTCTTCTTCCCATGCTTCCTGGAAGGTCCTGCGTTCGCTCTGTATCGTTCTGGGTCGTTTGCAAGGCTTGGAAACTGGACTGTAGGCCATTGCGTCTCTCTCCAGCTAGTTTGTTACTATGCAAGAAGTAACAAGGTCCAGGAATCTGATTTTCCACTGGATGACCAATGAACCAACACCGCCCCACGACCGATGGACTGATACGACCAATGGACCACCACGTCCCACTACCGATTGACCGACACTGCGTTACGACCGCTGGACAGACACCACGTCACGACCGATGGACCAAGACCACTTCTCGCAACAAATCTGTGAGCAACACCAAAGTAATGGTTTGTTTAAACATACAAAGTAATGGGTAAACCTGTACATGAAAAACAGAAGGCTTTCCTAAAGCCAGTGGTTTATGCATTAAATATGTCACTCAATAGGGATTTGAAATAAATGGCATGCACACACACAGTATTATATAAGCACAAGTTCACCCATAGGTATCTTGGCGCTGAATAACAGATGTTTATTGCTACCCAACTAATTTTATCGACCTCAGATGGATGAAAGGCACGACCCGCCAGGATTTGAACCTGTGAGAATGAGGTAGAACATGGGCCCCTGCAGCGGACGCATTAGTCCACCGCGCCACCTGACCCGGCATGCGCACTGTACAAGGATACAGAGTAGAAAACATATGGAAGGAGCCCATACGATGTCACCTATTATTACATAACAACAATCGTAACCTAAGCATCAAGCCCACAGTATTTTCTGTTTATTAGAGTTTATTAGATAGCATGCACTGCTGTACTTTCTGAGGCGCAGGTGGAGAAGGGTACAAAGGGGAGGGGGAGAAGGCTGCAAGGCAGAGAGGAGAAGGGTGCAAGGCAGAGAGGAGAAGGGTGCAAGGCATAGGAGAGAAGGGTGCAAGGCAGAGGGGAGAAGGGTGCAAGGTAGAAGAGGGTGCAAGGCAGAGGTGGAGAAGGGAAAGGGGGGAGGGGGAGAAGGGTGCAAGGCAGAGGGGGAGAAGGCTGCAAGGCAGAGAGGAGAAGGGTGCAAGGTAGAAGAGGGTGCAAGGCAGAGAAGGGTACAGGGAGAAGGGGGAGAAGGGGAGAAGGGTGCAAGGCAGATGGGGAGAAGGGTGCAAGGCAGAGAGGAGAAGGGTGCAAGGCAGAGGGGAGAAGGGTGCAAGGTAGAAGAGGGTGCAAGGCGGAGAAGGGTACAAGGAGAAGGGGGAGAAGGGTGCAAGGCAGAGAGGGAGAAGGGTGCAAGGCAGAGAGGGAGAAGGGTGCAAGGAAGAGAGGAAGAAGATTGCAAGGTGGAGAAGAGAAGGATGCAAGGCAGAGGGGAGAAGGGTGCAAGGCAGAGAGGAGTAGGGTGCAAGGTAGAAGAGGGTGCAAGGCGGAGGTGGAGAAGGGTACAAGGGAGTGTAGGTAGCAAGGCAGAGGGGAGAAGGGTGCAAGGTAGAAGAGGGTGCAAGGCAGAGGTGGTGAAGGGTGCAAGGGGGAGGGAGAGAAGGGTACAAGGCAGAGGGGAGAAGGGTGCAAGGCAGAGAGGAGAAGGGTGCAAGGCATAGGGGAGAAGGGTGAAATGCAGTGGGGAGAATGGTGCAAGGCAGAGGGGAGAAGGGTGCAAGGCAGAGGGGAGAAGGGTGCAAGGCAGAGGGGAGAAGGGTGCAAGGCAGAGTGGAGAAGGGTGCAAGGTAGAGTGGAGAAGGGTGCAAGGTAGAGTGGAGAAGGGTGCAAGGTAGAAGAGGGTGCAAGGCGGAGGTGGAGAAGGGTACAAGGGGGAGGGGAAGAAGGGTGCAAGGCAGAGAGGAGAAGGGTGCAAGGCAGAGGGGAGAAAGGTGCTAGGTAGAAGAGGATGCAAGTCAGAGGTGGAGAAGGGTACAAGGGGGAGGGGGAGAAGGGTGCAAGGCAGAGAGGGAGAAGGGTGCAAGGCAGAGAGGGAGAAGGGTGCAAGGCAGAGGAGAAAGGTGCAAGGCAGAGAGGAGAAGTGTGCAAGGCACAGAGGAGAAGGGTGCAAGGCACAGAGGAAAAGGGTGCAAGGTAGAAGAGGGTCCAAGGCAGAAGAGGGTGCAAGGCGGAGGTGGAGAAGGGTACAAAGGGAGAAGGGTGCAAGGCAGAGGGGAGAAGGGTGCAAGGCAGAAGAGGGTGCAGGGCGGAGGTGGAGAAGGGTACAAGGGGAGGGGGAGAAGGGTGCAAGGCAGAGAGGGAGAAGGGTGCAAGACAGAGAGGAGAAGGGTGCAAGGCAGAGAGGAGAAGGGTGCAAGACAGAGAGGAGAAGGGTGCAAGGCAGAGAGGAGAAGGGTGCAAGGCAGAGAGGAGAATCAGAAACCACCCTGATAGCACTATCACTGTGATGTGAAACGTGTGATTGAGGCCAAGGTAAGACATCACAGTTTAAAGAATTAAAACCCTTTTCAAGTGAAAAGTATGACTTCTTTTTTTATTTTTCTAAAATATCAAAGTGAAGTTATGCAGTTTTTATTTTGTGTTAAGAAGTGAGAAATTCTGGTATCACTGCTTCTTTTAAAGGCCCTTCAAGTAAAGCCTTCTATCCTCTCGTACATCATCAATCAACATGGCCCATGTTTCCAGTTACATTTGTGGGAGCCTTGAAACATTCCACAAGTAGTACAGATCATTGCACGTTTAAGGGCCACCAAACAATATTCAGAACTGCAAGATACTTAGTTCAATATTGTGAATTAGCCATGAACAAATAGGCTGCCACTTTTTAATAATTTTGTTTCGTAGAATAAGCAAAATTGCTAAATTGTCAAATTAAATGTGCTGCCACTTCTCAACAAAAATAATCCCCCAAAAACCTACATCTCTTACCCCTGACCCCTGCCCCCTACAACAAAACAGCGCAGCTGGGACTTTAATATAATTAGAGCTTGGGGCCCGGCTGCAGAAATTCGAGAAACAGCCGCAGCCCGGAGCCCTGAATTTCTGGGACAACAGAAGGAACTATCGCCAAAACTGCAATTACAAAGGTTGGAGAACCAGAGTTCAATGGCCCCTTGTTAATCCAATGAAAAGCATTAAAGAGTCACTCATAGATAAACAAAGTAATACCTAGGCTTATGGCTTTTGGCCATTGTAGTCATGAATGGGTATCTATAAGGGTCAATGATGTACATTTAAGCCAGCAAGAAGGACTCACGCCTGGGAAGAACATGGAAGCTAACATGCTGAAGGGGAATAGGGGGGTGTGAATTAGTAAATTCTGTGATGTTAAAGGGCACGCTTTATAGCTGCCATAAACGGCACATTCAACCTGGAGTATTTCCACTAATAGGAAATGCAGATTTATGTTGGTGACTCGAGCAGGCATTACAAGGGGGCGCAGAAAAACGCAATAGGAGCTAAATGACAAATGGATGTGGTACACATCAAGTGCCTTCTGTGGGCTACATTGCAAGTACTGTTCTCGCCACACACAGGGTTAACGGGGTTGTGCGGTAAAGCAGTCAACAGACAGGAAGATGCACTTTATAGTACTTGCAACCACAAACCCTCGAGGATGGCATCATACTCATCATAAATGCTTATGGTAAATGCAAATGTCGGAAAATTGGTAAAAAAGGGCGTTTGCATGTTCTCAACAAAAATAATCCCCCACAAATGTACATCTCTTACCCGTGACCCCTGCCCCCTACAACAAAACTGCAAAAAACACAGTTGATGGACAGAATGCAGAACAATGTCTTACATTCACCCCAGTACAAAGATCTGGGACTAAATCCATCGTTTTTTTGAACTCCACACCACCCTAGGTCAGACACTGGCTATATGCAAATCAGCCTTGACCCTGTGCCTCATGGGAACAGTCCAGCCCGAACTACCAAGCCATGTCTTTCCTAGACCGGAATCAAGCAACCAAGGACCGGTTTCTGGCTATCAGCCTTCTTCAGCCTGGATAGCTTGACTCCAGTGATGTGCAGAGCCTGGGACTCATGTCTGAGCATACCCAGCCCACTCTGGGTAAGCATGGGCGGAAAATCCTTTTCGCTCGCGGATTTTGCGGATTTTCGGTAAATTCGCAATCCGCGAGATTCGCGAATCTCCCGCAAAATCCGCAAATCCGCGAGCAGCGGATTTTGCTCGCACTGTTCGCACTGTTCGCGTGAGTTCGCGCCCCGCGAATAAGTGCAAAATTGCAGAAATACGATCTTAGCAAAACTGAAAGTAACTACTTACCAGGTTCAAAAGTTCAGGCTCATCATTAGTAGCCATTTCCTGTAGTGCTTCCTGAGGGGCCCCTCCAGAGTTCAGTTGCCAGTTGAAACTATTATGTGACCCTGCTCTGAACCTCAGAATAGTTACACATATGCCACAAAGGTCCTGAATTACAGCTAAGGGAGACAAGCAGGAGCCAGGCTGGAAGTTCAAATCCATTAATCAGCCCCTAATGCATTATTGTCAGTTGGGGCAGGGCAGGTGTTGTAACTAATTTTGCAACAATGAAAGCACTTAGCAAGTGCAAAAGATCACTAATCAGGAAGCACTAAGGAAGCAGGTGCCAGCTAAAAAAATATTCTGTGACACATTAATCAGCCCCAAATTAATTCAGGTCACTTGAGGCAGGGAAGGTGTGCTTGCGTTGCCACAATAATGTACACTGACTGGACAACCAGAGGGTGCTGTGATGAAACAGAGGGTGGCATGGGTGGGCCAGAGGGTGGCATGAGTAGTCAGAGAGTGGCAGTGGTGACAGAGAGTGGCAGTGATGAAGAAGAGTGTCCCAAACAGGCTGGACACGTAGAAACAACAAGTTCGCGAAACTTGCGACCCGACAGGTAAGTTCGCAATTTGCGACATTGTAAAAAACCCTCGCGAACTGGCAGAAACCCGCGCAAACACAAAAAAAAAAATCCGCAAATTCGCGAGAATTCGCGGATTTTGCGGATTGCGAGTTCGCAAATCTGCAAAATTCGCGAACGCGAGATTCGCAAAATTCGCCCATGCTTAACTCTGGGTGAAAATTGCAAAAAACACAGTTGATGGACAGAATGCAGAACAATGTCTTACATTCACCCCAGTACAAAGATCTGGGCCTAAATCCATCGTTTTTTTGTTTGCACTCCACACCACCCTAGGTCAGACACTGGCTAAATGCAAATCAGCCTTGACCCTGTGCCTCATGGGAACAGTCCAGCCCGAACTACCAAGCCATGTCTTTCCTAGACCGAAATCAAGCATCCAAGGACCGGTTTCTGGCTATCAGCCTTCTTCAGCCTGGATAGCTTGACTCCAGTGATGTGGAGAGCCTGGGACTCACGTCTGAGCATACCCAGCCCACTCGGGGTGAACATTGTAAAAAACACAGTTGATGGACAGAATGCAGAACAATGTCTTACATTCACCCCAGTACAAAGATCTGGGCCTAAATCCATCGTTTTTTTTGCACTCCACACCACCCTAGGTCAGACACTGGCTATATGCAAATCAGCCTTGACCCTGTGCCTCATGGGAACAGTCCAGCCTGAACTATCAAGCCATGTCTTTCCTAGACCGGAATCAAGCATCCAAAGACCGGTTTCTGGCTATCAGCCTTCTTCAGCCTGGATAGCTTGACTCCAGTGATGTGGAGAGCCTGGGACTCACGTCTGAGCATACCCAGCCCACTCAGGGTGAAAATTGCAAAAAACACAGTTGATGTACAGAATGCAGAACAATGTCTTACATTCACCCCAGTACAAAGATCTGGGCCTTAATCCATTATTTTTTTGCACTCCACACCACCCTAGGTCAGACACTGGCTATATGCAAATCAGCCTTGACCCTGTGCCTCATGGGAACAGTCCAGCCCGAACTACCAAGCCATGTCTTTCCTAGACCGGAATCAAGCAACCAAGGACCGGTTTCTGGCTATCAGCCTTCTTCAGCCTGGATAGCTTGACTCCAGTGATGTGCAGAGCCTGGGACTCACGTCTGAGCATACCCAGCCCACTCAGGGTGAAAATTGCAAAAAACACAGTTGATGTACAGAATGCAGAACAATGTCTTACATTCACCCCAGTACAAAGATCTGGGCCTTAATCCATTATTTTTTTGCACTCCACACCACCCTAGGTCAGACACTGGCTATATGCAAATCAGCCTTGACCCTGTGCCTCATGGGAACAGTCCAGCCCGAACTACCAAGCCATGTCTTTCCTAGACCGGAATCAAGCAACCAAGGACCGGTTTCTGGCTATCAGCCTTCTTCAGCCTGGATAGCTTGACTCCAGTGATGTGCAGAGCCTGGGACTCATGTCTGAGCATACCCAGCCCACTCTGGGTGAAAATTACAAAAAACACAGTTGATGGACAGAATGCAGAACAATGTCTTACATTCACCCCAGTACAAAGATCTGGGCCTAAATCCATCGTTTTTTTGTTTGCACTCCACACCACCCTAGGCCAGACACTGGCTAAATGCAAATCAGCCTTGACCCTGTGCCTCATGGGAACAGTCCAGCCCGAACTACCAAGCCATGTCTTTCCTAGACCGAAATCAAGCATCCAAGGACCGGTTTCTGGCTATCAGCCTTCTTCCGCCTGGATAGCTTGACTCCATTGATGTGGAGAGCCTGGGACTCACGTCTGAGCATACCCAGCCCACTCGGGGTGAACATTGTAAAAAACACAGTTGATGGACAGAATGCAGAACAATGTCTTACATTCACCCCAGTACAAAGATCTGGGCCTAAATCCATCGGTTTTTTTGCACTCCACACCACCCTAGGTCAGACACTGGCTATATGCAAATCAGCCTTGACCCTGTGCCTCATGGGAACAGTCCAGCCTGAACTACCAAGCCATGTCTTTCCTAGACCGGAATCAAGCATCCAAGGACCGGATTCTGGCTATCAGCCTTGTTCAGCCTGGATAGCTTGACTCCAGTGATGTGGAGAGCCTGGGACTCACGTCTGAGCATACCCAGCCCACTCGGGGTGAAAATTGCAAAAAACACAGTTGATGGACAGAATACAGAACAATGTCTTACATTCACCCCAGTACAAAGATCGGGCCTAAATCCATCGTTTTTTTGCACTCCACACCACCCTAGGTCAGACACTGGCTATATGCAAATCAGCCTTGACCCTGTGCCTCATGGGAACAGTCCAGCCCGAACTACCAAGCCATGTCTTTCCTAGACCGGAATCAAGCATCCAAGGACCGGTTTCTGGCTATCAGCCTTCTTCAGCCTGGATAGCTTGACTCCAGTGATGTGGAGAGCCTGGGACTCACGTCTGAGCAAACCCAGCCCACTCGGGGTGAAAATTGCAAAAAACACAGTTGATGGACAGAATGCAGAACAATGTCTTACATTCACCCCTGTACAAAGATCTGGGCCTAAATCCATCGTTTTTTTGCACTCCACACCACCCTAGGTCAGACACTGGCTATATGCAAATCAGCCTTGACCCTGTGCCTCATGGGAAGAGTCCAGCCCGAACTACCAAGTCATGTCTTTCCTAGACCCTACAACAAAACAGTACCGCTGGGACTTTAACCCCTTCCATGCTCATGACAAGGTCAGCTTGTCATGGGCGTTACCTGCGCTGTGCGCTTGACGAGTTGACCTTGTCATGAAACTATAGTATTCAAACATTTTCAGCACAGGAGGGGAAAACCCCCTAGCAGCCAAGGTGTTAACACAATTAGAGCTTGCCGGAGAGATCACACAAGGGAGGGAGAGGGGGAGCAGCTTCAGTGGAGGACAGCACGGCACCCCAGCCAGGACCAGGGTACGTAGATGACAAAAGGTAAGACAAAAGGTAGCCATACATTACAAAAGGTAAAAGTGACATATGCCCGTAGTTACACTTACCTGAAGGCTTTCGGCTGCAGTGAAGATTCTCTGGGGCTGCAAGGAAGTCGATGACGATTCTCCAGGTCTGGGGGCTGCGAGGACGTCAGTGAAGATTCTCCGGGGCTGCAAGAAAGTCGATGACGATTCTCCGGAGCTAGGGCTGTGGGCTGCGAAGACGTCGACGTCGTCACCACGAACACAGGAAGCTTCTAAACCGGTCCTTTAAAAGTCAGCTGTAAAAGCGCTAGTTACAGCTGACTTTTAAAAGGCCTGTGCTTCGTGCCGGTGCCGGGTGTGATGTCACAGAGGCCTAGTCCAATCCGAGGCAAGCATAAGCAAAGAAGATGGCCGCAGGAGCAAATGTTGTGAATACATATTCAATACGTATTCACAACGTACGCGCCTGCAGCCATCTTCTCTGTTTAACTGTAAACTTTACCCATGAAGGACTCGTATGGCTACGAGGTCCGCGGGCCGCCAATTAAGGCCGGGTAGGCAGCTAGCGGGCCGTACTATGAGTACCCCTGATAAAGAGATATGCCTTCCTCCCAGTCACAGATCTAAGGCCCCTTACCTCTTCTTGTAAATTTGCTGATCTTGTAGATGAGAGAAAACAAGATCAAGTAATGTTTGGATGTAGTATGGAAAAAGTAAGGAAGGAGCTATAGTTGAGAGATGAGCCCTCCCTTGATTAAGTTTAATTAATTGCTAAGAGAATAGAACACTCCATGTTTTGTGTTGAGGACTTTAGAAAGGGATAAAGAACAAAGTGTGCATGTGGTGAAGGAGAAGCTCAAGAAGTACAAGTTCAAGAAGCAGGCAGAGAATAATAACCCTATGCGCAAATGTTTTAGATGTTATAAAACAGGACATCTTGCAAATGATAAATCATTTCCTAATTAAAAGCTGCATGTGCAAAATTAAAAAGGGGGCATTTTGTCATTGGATAAAAGAAAAATAATGTCAAACCTAAAGTCAGGGTGGTGGTGAATGATGAACGTGAGACTGACTCATCTGTCTCTGAATGTGGACAGATTGTTTTGCAGATAGGTGGGAAGGATGGTGGAAGGAAACACAGCCCTATTGACGCAATTGTGGTTTCGGGAGAGTCTACCAAGGTATTGTTTGATTTGGGGGTAAAAAACATGATCATCTCCAGGAAATGTATTCAATACCACTTGGAAAGGAAAGTGATCCTGTTTAAACCAGACATCGGATCCTGCATATGGGGAAACTGATACATTTGTAAGGGTACTTTGTAGGGTTAATTGAATATAAAGAGCAATTTGTTTCTGGTAAAGTTTAGGTCTTGGAAAAAGGGGTCAGTATCATAAGTTGGATACATCAAGCAGACCTTGGCATTATGTTAGACCCTAACAGTGTTCCTCCTATTTATTTGGTGGAAACGGTGAATCTAGTGAAGGACTATTCTGCACTCTGTGGGGATGTGTAGGAGGGACTCAAGAAGGAGTTCCTGTGTATTTTCAGAGAAGAACTATGTTGTTTGCAAAACTATCAACATGAAATATGCTTGGTGTCTGGGGCACAACCGGCTTGTTGCAAGGTAAGGAATGGGCCCATAGTGGTTAGGGAGGAGATGCAAGAGGACATCATGAAGTTGAATAAAGGAGGAATAATAGAGGAAGTGGAGGGGACTGGGTGGCTGGCATAAGTGGTTGCTGCTATAAAGGCCGATGGTAGCTTCTGTCTCTGTGTATACTTGAGACTTTTAAATAAGAATGTCATTGTTGACAAATATTTCTTTCCAAATATAATGAAGCTATTATTGTTACTTGACGGAGAAAAGGTGTTCAGCACCATTTACCTGACTACGGCCTATCACCATTTTGAGCTCAAGTAATCATCTAGAGATTATACTGCTTTCATTTTTTGGAGTCTTCAGATATGTAAGACTGCCATTCGGTCTAGTTTCAGCAGCGCCCGTTTTTTAAGTATGCAATGGAAAAAGTGTTGGGGTGTGTGGTTATCAGGATGATATCCTGGTATTTGGTAAGGATGAGCATAATGTTCACCTTCAGGAAGTTTTGGAAAGCTTTGTGGTTGCAATCTCATAATAAAGTCAGAAAAATGTAAATTTGGTACCACAACTATTGGTTATATAGGACACATAATTACTTAAGATGGATGAACACCCGAAGCAGAGTTGGCTGGTAATATTCAATATATGAGCTGTACAACCATAAATGAAGAGTTGATGACATTTTTAGGGATGGTTGAATACTATAATAAGTTTGTCAAAATCTTTGCAGAGTTCAGTGTCGGAATGAGACATTTGTTAAAAAAAGGTGTAGAATATTCATAGGATGAAGTGTGTGAAAGGGAGTTTATTGAATTAAAGGAAAAACGTAGTGCTGCTTCCGAGCTAAAAAACTTTGATCCAAAATGTAAGTCAATATTCACAATGGATGCGAGTCTCAAGGGCGTAGGTCCAGTTTTACAAAGGGGGGCCAGGATGGTTTGCATAGCATCATGTTTATATCACGTGGTTTGCGGGTTGGTGAAACCAGAAATCAGTGATTGAGCGTGAGGCTCTTGCTGTATTTTGGGCAGTAAAGAAATTTAAGACATTTCTGGGGGGGGGGGGGGGGGGGGGGGAACGGCACAATTTGAGGTCAGGATTGATCATACGCCTCTCTGTGAGATTTTTATTTAAAAAAGGGGTGGATTTGGTGTCAGGATGCATAACTAGATGGGTCATTGCCCTCCAGGAGAGACATTTTGTAATAAAATATATTCCAGGATTGGAGAATGAAGTTGCAGACATGTTGTTCAGATTAATCCCAAGAGGGGACAATGAGCAGTTGAGACTGAGCTGATTGCGGATGAATGAGAATGGATGTGTGCGGTTGAACACACACTCATTTCTGAGTAAAGGTAGCGGGAGGAGATGAACTCTGATGTCATACTTAGTGAGGTACAGTTTCTGGTGGAAAAAGGGTGGCATGGCAAACAACTGGGTTTGGAAGGCTGTTTTGGGGAGTGAAGAATGAGTTGAATACCTAAAGAGATCTGTTCTGCAGAACACGTTTAATTCCTAATAGCAAACTCCGTGAAGAATTATTATCCTTAGCAGATGAGTCTCATCATGTCTAAAACAAAGGCCAGATTACGTTCCTCCTATTGGCAGTCAGGAATAGACATAAGCTGACAGGATTGTAGGAGATTGTTTACCATGTGCTCTTAGCGAAACAATCGATAAACCAAGGGTGCAACCCATGAAGATCAGAGACCGCCCGTCAGGACCATGGAAAGAAATTATTTTGGACATTTTAAGTCCTGTACATGGATGGCCTTTGATATGTATTTAATATTGCCTGAAGTGTGTCTTTCAATGGGCATAGAAACTAAACATGGCATTAGCTTTCTGAAAAACCTTATGTCAACGGAGGGATATCTAGAAACCCTTCGACTGGACATGGTATCCAATTGGTTTAGAAGGAAATGGGGGAGTTCCTGAGGATGAGAGGGATAAAGCACAAGAAATGTGTGCTATAAAATCCCTAAACAAATGGCATGGTGGAGAGGATGATTAGAGTCCTAAAACTGACCACCATATTGGCAAAATACAATTCCTTAAACTGGAAGGAGGAGGTGGAAAATAAAATTGAGATATGTACCTCATAGCACAACAGGAAAAACTCCCTTTGAGATTTTTCAAGGAAGACACCCTAGTTACAGGGTGGGACCTTCTTGGGTTAAAAGCTACAAGCTTTTGTCAAAGGGGCGTAAAGAAGAAGAAAATTGGAGCGAGAAAGAAGCTGGGAAAGTACACAACAGAAATGAAAATTATGATAACAGAAAGGCCATTAAGAGAACAGTAGTGGCAGTGGTTGATATGGTCATGATCAAACATCCAGTGAAGAGTAGTGAGGTCCGTAAGTTCTCAAAGCACATAAGAGTTATTAAGACCGTCACCAATGTTGTATATCTAAAGATCACAAGATATGGAATCTTGGCAGAGTGGTGGTTTATCGCAATGTGCATAATCAATCTAGGAAGGAGAAGAGGCGTGTCAGTGATTTTGGGTCAAGGGCTAATCAAACTAGACCTAGTAGTACGATGAGAAAACCTGCTTATTTGGAAGATTAAGTTTAGAACATTCTGCATCCATTTCTGTAAAGACTAACTTACTTGAAAATTATTTTGTACATTCTGTATTCAATTCTGGTATCTAAACCTGTAAGTTACCAAGGAAATAGTTTGCGTTTGCAAATATATTTTTATTTTAATGGCTAGATGTGAAGTTTGTGCTGTACATTGATGTATAGCTCTGAGTGATTCTTCTGCTGCATTTCATATGGTTTCGTATTATTGTTGTAAAGGAAGAAGGTGTGTGGGTGCTGGAAAAAAGGGTGGCAATGGCAATTGTGTTAGTGATGGAACTTTCTATGGAATAGGTGTCATCGGAATGTTTTGTCACTGGAGGTGTTGGAATGTTGTGGTTGTGATGATTGGTAGTTGGTAGATGGATGGGGTCTTCTTTTGGGAATAGAGAACTTTGAAAAGAACACCTTCATTTCTGTGGAGTTATTATGGGATGTCACATTAATATTTTGTTGGCTGTACTCTAATGTAAAGCCACCATTCCATTTCTTTGAATTTAAATATTTATGGTATGCTAAAAGTTCGACTTCAGTTGCATTCCATATGATTTAAATATTATCTATATAGCTAGCTCAAAGGATTACCTGGGCGTGTTCAAGTACCTTCCAGGCATGTTCACTCTCACACTTGTGAACTGGTTGGCACTGGAGGCAGCAAAGCTGGCTCTGATAGTGGTACCATATACATACAAATCCTTCTTGTATAGGAAAAGGTGCCAGTCAAAATAAATGCAGTCATTTCCAGCACTTTCGGATATATTTAAGAAAACTGGCAGACTTTGACATAAAACTCAAGCCTAGAGCCTTTAGACCATGGTTATGTTTACTGATTATATGTAAACTTTATTACATGCATGGTGACCAAAAATTAATTTAGTTCCAAGGTATATATGCCATGATGGGCTTGAAAGACAACAGCCTTAGACTATAGCAGTTTCTCTAAAGCACAGAGGTTGTGATCTCTAAATATGGTGGGCGGTAGCTTGCCATGGTGGTGGAGGTAATGACCTCCTCCACCCTCGCAAATGGGCGGATTGCCCAACAAACACCAAATCAGGGCCTTGATCAGGAAAAAGCATACTATGAAGTGATATATATATATATATATATATATATATATATATATATATATATATATATATATATATATATATATATATATATATATATATATATATATATATACTCCACCAATGCTGGTTCAGGAATACGGCTGTCACGGGCGGTCCTGTTGCAGCTACCAGCAAACTTGCAAATTCACTCCGGGAACCTCTAAAAGTATCGAAGAAAACAGGACACCCAGAGCTCCAGTTTAAGAATTTATTTGGCAGATTAAATAATCTCCACGACGCGTTTCGCCAATACGGCTTGGTCACACTCGTCTAGTGGTGTTAACAGCCTTTTTTAAATACCCAACACCCTCGTGCAGATGTGAAAACACGGGAACGCGGCAGACATCTTGTACCAGGTTTCAGATTCAAGACATTGTGGTAATTCATTATCAGTTTTCAATATAGTATTCCTCAACAGTACTTAATATCACCATCTTGCACTTATACAAATAGTGAACTGAAATCCGCCCAAATTTCGGCGTTACATGTAATTTCATAATACATGGCATAACATTTGTAAACTCCTAAATGGCCATTGTGGGAACAGATATGATGCACAAATAAATTGTTATTGTTTATAACAAAAGCTAATATAGAGTCCAACAATCTTATGTTTACAAAGGATTCCATGTCTAAGAAAGCCTCTCTTCCATTGGCTCGTTTTACATACTGCAACGCTATTGGTGGAAAGTCGCTGTTGCTAAGAGGCCGAAAGAATTACACTTATAAAAATAATGTATATGTAAAATACAATGTTCATTTCCAGCATGCTGCATGACTCATTATATCCCTGGAAACTCGCGCATTATAAGACGCGGTTAAATAAGTTGCCCTTGTTGTTACAGTTGCTAGGCAACCAACAGATTTGTTTTGACAAAGCGGCCTTATTGAAAATCATCGCCTCAGTGGGCAGGAATCTCATAGTGCAAACGTTGAACCATAGTTAACATCCAGCCAAAGTGGGCGATTTACAGTAGCTATTGGCTTCTAGCTACTGTAAATCGCCCACTTGCGCTGGATGTTACCATAGAACCATGGATGTTACCATAGAACCATAGATGACCTCCCGCCCAAGTGGGCAAGTAAAACATAAATTCTCTAATAGTTGTGCATGTAGTCCCGCATTAAGATCCACATTCCTCCGCTACACCGTGATACGTGAAATCTAAAAATAATGAAAAAATAATGATTTAAAATCAAGTAGACTGCAGACAATATATACAATATATACTACCATGAAATTGGTCATTCATGTAAATGTATAGATAATTCCTCACTGATATTGAATCCTTTCGGTGTCAGACATTCAAAATCTACAATGTACTTAGATTCCAGTTTTCTGAGGGACAATACACGATTGCCCCCTCTTATCCCCATGTCAACATTGTCATTCACCACCACCCGGACAAGTTTCTCATCTTGCATGTGTTCCTCAAAAAAATGCCTCGCTATGGGATATTGTCTGTTATTGTTGTGTATGGCACGTAAGTGTTCCAGCACCCTTTTCTTAGCTTCATGTTTTGTGCTGCCCACGTACCATTTGTTGCATGGACATATCAATACGTACACACTGTAAGGTGTGTTGCAAGTAAGATGTTTACGTATCGTAAACTCCCTGTTGGTATTGGGGACGATGAGCGTCTTACAGTCCTGACTATGCTTGCAAGCTTTACATTTGCGGCAGCATTTGAAGCCCACGTTTCCCTGATTTTTTAAAGCTGATGATGAGGTGACATAATTATGGCTTAACTCATCTCTAAGCGACCTCCCTTTACGGAATGTAATGTGGGGATTGTCATTAAGATATTTAGTGAGATGGGTATCCGTCTGTAAGACGTGTCAATGTTTTTAAAAAATCTTTCGCACCTCATGTGCTTGTCCAGAAAAGGTGGTGATGAATCTAACTTTCTCCGGTTCCTTAGTCTCTATTGTAGGGTTCAGTAGTTCTTCTCTATTTTTTAGATCAGCCCTTGTTCTTGCTGTATTGATCATGTTCTGACTGTAACCCCTATTTCGAAATCAAAGACACATGACTTTTTCTTCCTCTTCATATGCCTCCTGTGTGCTGCAATTGCGCTTAGCGCGAAGTAGTTCACCATATGGTATACTATACACCAGATTGCGGGGGTGACAGCTGGTAGCGTTGAGAATGCTGTTTCCCGCAGTCTTTTTGCTCAATATTCTGGTGTTAAGTTGGTTATTAGCAACTTCCACAACCACATCTAGGAACTCAATCATTTGACTACTGATGTGGTCCGTCAATTTCAAATTCAGATGGTTAAGATTAAGTTTGTCAATAAATAATTTGACAGATACCTCATCCCCACACCAAATTTAAAAAATGTCATCTATGTATCGAAGCCACAGGGCAACGTTGTCAAATTCTGCCATTTCCCTGACGACCTGCTCCTCCCACCAGCCCATGAATAAATTCGCATAGCTGGGGGCGAAGCAGGTCCCCATGGCTGTGCCCTGTGACTGTCGATACAAGATGTCGTCAAAGAAAAAAAAGTTATTTTTGAGACAGAAATCGATCATAGATATGATCATTTCAGAATGTTGCAAATAGGAAACAGATCGTGTCTTAAGAAAGTGTTTCACTGCCTCTAAACCCTGCTCATGCTGAATACTAGTATAAAGACTGCTTACATCTAGTGTAACCAAGGTGTAATATTCCTCCCAATGTATTCCATTGACAACTGTGAGAAAGTGTGTGGTATCTTTGATATATGATAGAAGAGCTATCACATAGGGTCTGAGATAATGATCTATGTACTTGGTAGTATGTTCCAATAAAGATCCAATCGAAGATACAATAGGACGCCCAGGTGGATCTATGGGGTCCTTATGTAGTTTAAGGAGTAAATATAAAATAGGTATCCTGGGATGCGCACAATACAAATATTGAAACTCTTCACACTCCAGTAACCCCTTATCACTCCACTACAGCAGCAGATCCTTAAAAGCTATGGTGGATTTCAAAAGCTCATCATAGTCAATTTGACAATAGCAATTCTCATCATTTAATTGTCGCAAACCCTCATTAAGGTATTTTGTCTTGTCTAGTACCACAACGTTCCCACCTTTGTCCGATTGTCTAATGACAATACTGGTGTCACATTTCAAACTGTCAATAGCTATAATTTGTTCAGTTGTTAAATTTTCTTTGTCCATGATAGCTTATGATTGTGTATTCTGGTTAGATCTTTCAAAACCCCTCTTTCAAATACATCAATCGCGTCACATTGAATCAATGGAAGGAAAACCGATTTCGGTTTGAAGTTAGTTCCAGGGTTAACCGCTACATCAGCACCCCATGTATGCCACTCTGGAGTATTGTTGACACTATCAGAGTCAGAGTCAATGGCATGCAATAATTCCACATCATGTGTATCAAGGTTACTCATGGTCGTAGAGATACTCACAGTTCCCCCAGTCTTTGGCCTCGTCGCGAACCACTTTTTCAATTTTAGTTTTCTTGAAAACAAGAATAGATCAATCCTAGTCTCAGCAAAGTTCATATTCATGGAAGGACAAAATGAGAGTCCTAAGGCCAAAGTATCTCTCTCATCTTCGGTAAGTGTCCTTTGTCATAAATTGACAACTGTCATATTCATTTCTGATTTTTGCTCCGTGTTGCCATTCCCATTGGAGCTTTGATTCCGCCGGCACCTCCTCTTTTTGGCTTGTTTGTTGCGGTAATACCGCCTCTGTTGCCTCGTCCTCGACCTCTTTGCGAGCCCCCATCCTGGAACATTTCTGTCCGATTTTTGCTGATCATTTGGAATTGTAATAAAAAATTGGGATTTTTTGTTGGATCAATGACCACGTCTTAGTTGACCCCTGAATTGGAGGCATCCGAAACATTCCCATCCGATATATCACTCTCCGTTACATCTTGTCTGGTGCTTGATGTTTTGGTTTGGCCCACAGCCAATCCAGTCTTCTTGTCAAATAAATGATCATATTTCTTTTGGAAGGTGAGGGTGCGTCCGGATTGATAATCTTTGTAATCCCTTATAAATTTGCGTTGTGCTTTTGCAGTAATCTCCTCTTCAAGTTTCTCCATTTTTGTAGTCAGTTTTTTAAGATGTTCTTCCAATGCTTCTTTGGAGATCAATTGACTGATTTCCAATGTCAATTGCTCTAGCTCTAGAAGGAGTTTAGCCCTGTCCTTCAGGGCATATTTCACCAGAATGTGCATCATTGTAATAGAACATGCCGCTGAGTTGTCAGTCCATTCTTGCAGCATGTCGACATTTGGATCTTCATAGGTGGGAATGGTGAAAATACGGAGTCCCCTGGGCACTCTATTTACCTCAATATATCTCTGCAGGGACTGTGCTTCCCACCATTTCGATAGCTCTTTCTTATACAGTCTTTCCAATAAATTCAACTTCGCTTGCAAATTTAGTTCAGTCCCGATATTTGAGGTAGTAGGCTTCTCGTCAATGTTGGTACTGGGATCAGTGAAGAAAAGTTTGTCCGCAGTATTCTTGCGACGAGCATCTAATTCACCTGCCAAGGTGGTATAAATAATATCTTATAGGAGCTCTTTGCGAATCCCCGACTTGTAATTCGCAGTTAGTCGGTTCTACGCTGCCTACCCTTGGATTTACTTAGTATGCAGCCGGCAGTCCGTTCGATCTCACCCGGTAATCCGGAATTACAAGCAGCCCCACCGGCACTGATGCGGCGCTCGTTCACTCCTTTTCCCAGTGTTCCAAACTTTTCACCGGTCAGCAAACATAGATTTCTGTATGATACGCCAGTGTAATCACCTCGTCAGAATCCAAGGTGTAATAGCAGGCCAATACTTCAGGGCACACAATCTAATCTGTCCCCTACACCGGCGTCCACGAAACCAGGGGTCAGCCAATTCATTTTTTCAATTAAAACACTCCACCAATGCTGGTTCAGGAATACGGCTGTAAACTCATAAATGGTCATTGCGGGAACAGATATGATGCACAAATAAGTTGTTATTGTTTATAACAAAAGCTAATATAGAGTCCAACAATCTTATGCTTACAAATCATTCCATGTCTAAGAAAGCCTTGCTTCTATTGGCTCGTTTAACATACTGCAACAATTGGTGGAAAGTCGCTGTTGCTAAGAGGCCAAAAGAGTTACACTTATAAAAATAATGTATATGTAAAATACAATGTTCATTTCCAGCATACAGCATGACTCATTATATCCCTGGAAACTCGCGCATTTTAAGACGCAGTAAAATAAGTTGCCCTTGTTGTTACAGTTGCTAGGCAACCAACAGATTTGTTTTGACAATGCGGCCTTATTGAAAATCATCGCCCCAGTGGGCAGGAATCTCATAGTGCAAACGTTGAACCATAGTTAACATCCAGCCCAATTTGGCGATTTACAGTAGCTAGAAGCCAATAGATTTGCTCTGGCAGATCGACCTTGAGAAAAGGCATTAGCCCCAGTGGGCAAAATTCCCGCAATGACCATTTATGAGTTTACAAATTTTATGCCATGTATTATGAAATTACATGTAGCACCGAAATTTGGGCGGATTTCAGTTCACTATTTGTATAAGTGCAAGATGGTGATATTAAGTACTGTTGAGGAATACTATATTGAAAACTGATAATGAATTACCACAATTATCTTGAACCTTAAACCTGTTACAAGATGTCTGCTGCGTTCCTGTGTTTTCACATGTGCGCGAGGGTGTTGGTTATTTAAAAATGGCTGTTAACACCACTAGACGAGCGTGACCAAGCGGTATTGGCGAAACGCGTCGTGGAGATTATTTCATCTGCCAAATTAATTCTGAAACTGTAGCTCTGGGTGTCCTGTTTTCATTGATACTTTTGGAGATTCATGGAGTGAATTTGCAAGTTTGCTGGTAGCTGCAACAGGACCGCCCGTGACAGCCGTATTCCTGAACCAACATTGGTGGAGTGTTTTAATTGATGAAAGGAATTGGCTGACCCCCTGGTTTCGTGGACGCCGGTGTAGGGGACAGATTAGAACGTGTGCCCTGAAGTATTGGCCTGCTATTACACCTTGGATTCTGACAAGGTGATTACACTGGCGTATCGTACAGAAATCTATGTTTGATGACCGGTGAGAAGTTTGGAACACTGGGAAAAGGAGTGAACGAGCGCCGCATCAGTGCTGGTGGGGCTGCTTGTAATTCCGGATTACCGGGTGAGATCGAACAGACTGCCGGCTGCATACTAAGTAAATCCAGGGGCCGGGAGCGTAGAACCGACTAACTGCGAATTACAAGTCGGGGATTCGCACAGAGCTCCTATAAGATATTATTTATACCATCATGGCAGGTGAATTAGATGCTCATCGCAAGAAGACTGCGGACAAACGGAGGTCGAGGACGAGGCAATCGAGGCTGAATTACCGCAACAAACAAGCCAAAAAGAGGAGGTGCCGGCGGAATCAAAGCTCCAACAGGAATGGCAACAAGGAGCAAAAATCAGAAATGAATATGACAGTTGTCAATTTATCACAAAGGACACTTACCGAAGATGAGAGAGATACTTTGGCCTTAAGACTTTCATTTTGTCCTTCCATGAATATGAACTTTGCTGAGACTCGGATTGATCTATTCTTGTTTTCAAGAAAACTAAAATTGAAAAAGTGGTTCGCGACGAAGCCAAAGACTGGGGGAACTGTGAGTATCTCTACGACCATCAGTAACCTTGATACACATGATGTGGAATTATTGCATGCCATTGACTCTGACTCTGATAGTGTCAACAATACTCCAGAGTGGGATACATGGGGTACTGATGTAGGGATTAACCCTGGAACTAACTTCAAACCAAAATCGGTTTTCCTTCCATTGATTCAATGTGACGCGATTGATGTATTTGAAAGAGGGGTTTTGAAAGATCTAACCAGAATACGCAATCATAAGCTATCATGGACAAAGAAAATTTAACAGCTGAACAAATTATAGCTATTGACAGTTTGAAATGTGACACCAGTATTGTCATTAGACAATCGGACAAAGGTGGGAACGTTGTGGTACTAGACAAGACAAAATACCTTAATGAGGGTTTGCGACAATTAAATGATGAGAATTGTATATTGTCAAATTGACTATGAATAGCTTTTGAAATCCAACATAGCTTTTAGGGATCTACTGCTGGACTGGATTGATAAGGGGTTACTGGAGTGTGAAGAGTTTCAATATTTGTATTGTACGCATCCCAGGATACCTATTTTATATTTACTCCCTAAACTACATAAGGACCCCATGGATCCACCTGGGCGTCCTATTGTATCTTCGATTGGATCTTTATTGGAACATACTTCCAAGTACATAGATCATTATATCAGACCCTATATGATAGCTCTTCCAACATATATCAAAAATACCACACACTTTCTCACAGTTGTCAATGGAATACATTGGGAGGAATATTACACCTTGGTTACACTAGATGTAAGCAGTCTTTATACTAGTATTCAACATGAGCAGGGTTTGGAGGCAGTGAAACACTTTCTTAAGACACGATCTGTTTCCTATTTGCAACATTCTGAAATGATCATATCTATGATCGATTTCTGTCTCAAAAATAACTTTTTTTTTCTTTGACGACATCTTGTATCAACAGTCACAGGGCACAGCCATGGGGACCTGCTTCGCCCCCAGCTATGCAAATTTATTCATGGGCTGGTGGGAGGAGCAGGTCGTCAGGGAAATGGCAGAATTTGACAACGTTGCCCTGTGGCTTCGATATATAGATGACATTTTTTTAATTTGGTGTGGAGAGGAGGTATCTGTCAAATTATTTATTGACAAACTTAATCTTAACCATCTGAATTTGAAATTGACGGAACACATCAGTAGTCAAATGATTGAGTTCCTAGATGTGGTTGTGGTAGTTGCTAATAACCAATTTAACACCAGATTATTTCACAAAAAGACTGCGGGAAACAGCATTCTCAACGCTACCAGCTGTCACCCCCGCAATCTGGTGTATAGTATACCATATGGTGAACTACTTCGCGCTAAGCGCAATTGCAGCACATAGGAGGTATATGAAGAGGAAGAAAAAGTCATGTGTCAAAGATTTCGAAATAGGGGTTACAGTCAGAACATGATCAATACAGCAAGAACAAGGGCTGATCTAAAAAATAGAGAAGAACTACTGAACCCTAGAATAGAGACTAAGGAACCGGAGAAAGTTAGATTCATCACCACCTTTTCTGGACAAGCACATGAGGTGCGAAAGATTTTTAAAAAACATTGACACGTCTTACAGACGGATACCCATCTCACTAAATATCTTAATGACAATCCCCACATTATATTCCGTAAAGGGAGGTCGCTTAGAGATGAGTTAAGCCATAATTATGTCACCTCATCATCAGCTTTAAAAAACCAGGGAAACGTGGACTTCAAATGCTGCCGCAAATGTAAAGCTTGCAAGCATAGTCAGGACTGTAAGACGCTCATTGTCCCCAATACCAACAGGGAGTTTACGATACGTAAACATCTTACTTGCAACACACCTTACAGTGTGTACGTATTGATATGTCCATGCAACAAATGGTACGTGGACAGCACAAAACATGAAGCTAAGAAAAGGGTGCTGGAACACCTACGTGCCATACACAACAATAACAGACAATATCCCATAGCGAGGCATTTTTTTTGCGGAACACATGCAAGATGAGAAACTTGTCCGGTTGGTGGTGATTGACAATGTTGAGCTGGGTGCAAGAGGGGGCAATCGTGAATTGTCCCTCAGAAAACTGGAATCTAAGTACATTGTAGATTTTGAATGTCTGACACCGAAAGGATTCAATATCAGTGAGGAATCTACACTACTATTATAAAGAGAGAACACAAACCTTTGAGCCAGGTAAACTCGGGAACCACAGCGCCAATCCACACACCCGATACATTGTTTAAAATGTCAGGGTGTTCAGATGGACATAGGCTATATAAAATAAACATTAAACGTAAATTTAAAAATGTAACTTAAAAAAAAAGTAGTCCCCTGGAAGTAGCGCCGGCCGTGACGTGGCGCTGGCTGCGACGTAGCGCTGGACGCGATGTGCGTGATGACGAGGGGAAGCGGCGGACATGAGCGGCGGACAGGCGGGGAGGAGCGGTGACGAGCGACGGTGAATTTAGGAGCGCCGGCTCAGGTAAGGCAAAGGGACACGTAAGTGATGATGAGGGGAAGCGGCGGTCCTGAGCGGCGGACAGGCGGAGAGCAGCAGTGAAGTCAGGAGCGCCGGGTCATTTTTAATTTTCCCTTGGAAATGGGTCAAAACAGTTCCTTCGACTCAGCCGTCACTTACTTGCATCAAAACCACTCTAGATGCAGTACATTCTGGGAACCAACTGAGCGCTTATTGGCACCAGACATAAATGGATTGCTCTCAAACAGCAAAAAAGATAAACAGAGCACCCCATTTCCAAACACATCCCGCAGTACACTTGACACAGCAATGAAGATGTGGTTGTACACCCATGCAGAGAATGATACACAATAGGCTAAACAAACCGTCGCTCCACCTTCATGACACTAAAACATTACCAGCATCATAAAAATGACAGTAGGTGTCTAGGAGCCATGAGGCAACAAATAATCCAGGCAGCCTACACCTAAGAAGACATACCAATGGCAGATTTGCCCTATATAAATATCTGTAACATAGCTTAAATAAATGTCAAATGTTTAGTTGCATTTTGAAAGGGCGCATGTTGTTAACCATGCTCTCAAGCTCCTGCTAATGAAACCAACCTGCGTCAGTTGTTCATTTCCCGGGAGGAGGCTGAGCGCGTGCCAGATGATTCCTCGGGTAGTCCCATGCTGGGCAGAGAACGGACACGGGGAGGCCTTAGGAGGCAGCGCTCGCGCTCTGTCAGTCAAACCCCAGAAAGCACTGCTGTGAGCCACGCGCCAGGAATGAAGCACTAATTATGGTTCCGGTTTTAGGATCGTGCCAATATATGTTTCTGGTGCGACTTTTTAGTGGTTGTTTGAAAAATGCTGGAACTCCTGCTCTGCATTCTTAGGAATCCACATTTTTCCAGAAGATGTTGATTTTTATGAAGCTGGGAGTGTGTGTAATATTGAATTTATGACATGATGAGATGGCGGATTTTGAAACTGCGCTGGAGCCCCCACTTTTCCTGCAGCCCAGACACTGCATTACAGAAGATGACACATGTTTGCATGGAGCGTTGTCAAGAGGGCATTCCTGCTTTACTTCCATGCAAATGAAAGAACACCTTTGTGCCTTCCGGAACACGCGCAGGGGTTAAACAGCATCTCGGGAGATGTACTAACTGTGCACAACATGGGCAGCAGAGCACAGTTACTTTGCTACTCAAGAGTCCCATGTGGGGGTCAGCCACTGGGGCATCAGGGCTTCCCAGTCTCCACTCGCATAGTAGAAAGGGGGGGCAGAGAGAAAGTGGGGCCAATGAAAATGGGGCACTGGTGCTAAATCACTTAGAATGGGAGGTGGTGGAGTGAGTGAGTGAGCAGTAACCTAACTTCAATACATTCTATAATACACAGGGTTCTGTAATCCCAGTATATTTACCTACCTCTAATCTATACTACTATTATAAAGGAAGAACTTTGAACCTTTGAGGCGGGTAAACTCGGGAACCACAGCGCCAATCCACACACCCGATACATTGTTGAAAATGTCAGGGTGTGCAGATGGACATAGGCTATATAAAATGAACATTAAACGTAAATTTAACTAAAAAAAAAGTAGTCCCCTGGAAGTAGCGCCGGACGTGACGTAGCTCTGGCTGCGACGTAGCGCTGGACGCGATGTGCGTGATGATGAGGGGAAGCGGCGCACATGAGCGGTGGACAGGCGGGGAGGAGCTGTGACGAGCGGCGAGGAGCGGCGGTGAATTTAGGAGCGCCGGCTCAGGTAAGGCAAAGGGACACATAAGTGATGATGAGGGGAAGCGGCGGACATGAGCGGCGGACAGGCGGGGAGGAGCGGTGATGAGCGGCGAGGAGCGACAGTGAAGTCAGGAGCGCCGGCTCAGGTAAGGCAAAGGCACACGTAAAATGTCAGGCCGGGAGGGGGCCGGGGGCGGGAGGCGGCTCCGGGACACGGACAATGTCAGGGCGGGCGGTTGGCCCTGAAGCCTCATTGCCCCCGGACAACATCAGGGCGGGCGGGGAGGAGCGGTGACGAGCGGCGGTGAAGTCGGGAGCGCCGGCTCAGGTAAAGCAAAGGGACACGTAAAATGTCGGGGCGGGAGGGGGCCGGGGCGGGAGGTGGCTCCAAGACACGGACAATGTCGGGGCAGGTGGGGGCCGGGGCGGGCGGGGGCCTGGGCGGGCTGTTGGCCCTGAAGCCTCATTGCCCCCGGACAACGTCGGGGCGGGCTGCTAGTTATCTATAAATTTACATGAATGACCAATTTCATGGTAGTATATATTGTATATATTGTCTGCAGTCTACATGATTTTAAATCATTATTTTTTCATTATTTTTAGATTTCACGTATCACGGGGTAGCGGACGAATGTGGATCTTAATGTGGGACTACATGCACAACTTTTCGAGAATTTATGTTTTATTTGCCCACTTGGGCAGGATGTCATCTATGGTTCAACGGTCGCAGGGGGCTAATGCCTTTTATCAAGGTCGATCTGCCAGAGCAAATCTATTGGCTTCTAGCTACTGTAAATCGCCCACTTGGGCTGGATGTTAACTATGGTTCAACGTTTGCACTATGAGATTCCTGCCCACTGGGGCGATGATTTTCAATAAGGCCGCTTTGTCAAACAAATCTGTTGGTTGCCTAGCAACTGTAACAACAAGGGCAACTTATTTTACCGCATCTTATAATGCGCGAGTTTCCAGGGATATAATGAGTCATGCTGTATGCTGAAAATGAACATTGTATTTTACATATACATTATTTTTATAAGTGTAACTCTTTTGGCCTCTTAGCAACAGCGACTTTCCACCAATAGCGGTGCAGTATGTTAAACGAGCCAATGGGAGAGAGGCTTTCTTAGACATGGAATGCTTTGTAAACATAAGATTGTTGGACTCTATATTAGCTTTTGTTTTAAACAATAAAAACGTATTTGTGCATAATATCTGTTCCCGCAATGACCATTTATGAGTTTACAAATTTTATGCCATGTAAAGCCGAAATTTGGGCGGATTTCAGTTCACTATTTGTATAAGTGCAAGATGGTGATATTAAGTACTGTTGAGGAATACTATATTGAAAACTGATAATGAATTACCACAATGTCTTAAATCTTAAACCTGTTACAAGATGTCTGTAGCGTTCCCGTGTTTTCACATGTGCACGCGGGTGTTGGGTATTTAAAAATGGCTGTTAACACCACTAGACGAGCGTGACCAAGCCGTATTGGCGAAACGCCCGTGGAGATTATTTCATCTGACAAATACATTCTTAAACTAGAGCTCTGGGTGTCCTGTTTTCTTCGATACTTTTGGAGATTCGTGGAGTGAATATATATATATATATATATATATATACATACATATATATATATATATACATACATATATATATATATATAAACATATATATATATATATATATATATATATTTATATATATATATATATATATATATATATATATATATATATATATATATATATATATATATATATATATATATATATATATATATATATATATATATATTCATTGGATGATGCTCCTCATTCAGATGAAGCTACTCCAACTCCTGTTGTTCAAGCCAAACCTGTGGTGAGACTTATTACTACGTTCAGTAGCCAAGAAAGAGAAGTAAGAAAAATTGTCAGTAAACATTGGCCTATTTTAAAAACGGATCTGATATTAGCACCAGAACTTGCAACACAACCTACAATCACTTTCAGGAGAGCACCCTCTATGAGGGATGCATTGGTTAGAACTAGCCCTGAGTCCGTTAGTCCTGTTAACTGGCTTACTAATAAGAAAGGTTTTTTCAAATGCAGTTCATGCCGTGCATGCAAGTTTGGGACAAACAAACAGACCTTTATTGATCCTTTTTCTAATATGCCCAACCAAATTGCAGGCTATTTTACGTGCAAAACTGATTTTGTGGTTTATATTTTAGAATGCAGTTGTCAATTGTCCTATGTCGGCAGCACCAAACTTCCTGTTTTTAATCGTATTTTGCAGCACTTACGGGCAATCGTCAATTCAGACCCTTCTTACCCGTTTGCCCGACATTTTAAATTAGTGCACCAAAATAAACTTCAGGATTTAACCCCTTCGATGCTTGTGACAAGGTCAACTCGTCATGGGTGTTACCTGCGCTGTGCTTATGACGAGTTGACCTTGTCACAAACAATGGGATTTTGCAAATGGCAGCACACAGCGGGAATATGCAGTAGCAATGATGTGGTTAAAATATTATGTTATTGACTCGGTTCCAAAATCTATGAGAGGAGGAAATCGTGAAAAGAAACTACGTCAACTAGAAAGTCAATACATTGTGCGCCTCAATACCAAAATGCCGAATGGGCTTAACACTGGAGAAGATCTAGTTAACTTTCTTTAAACTGCTTATTATAGTCTGTTGGTCTATAATCAATTTGGATATGTTCCTATTTTTTACTCTCTATGATGAAATATTACTACTCTCTGTAATTCTGCTGTTTATTCAATGAATTTTTAATATAATCAAATTTGGAGTTCTTTTTATATCTGAATGTTTGTGTATATACATCATTGTGAGCTTTAGACAATATAATGAAATATTTATTGTATTTATTGGTTTTATAAATTTCACTCAAGTCTTAAGAGTTTTTATTGGTTTAACTGGGTTCCTAGTTTTACTAATGATTCTCTGGCAGGGGTGTAATGAATTTGCCATATATAAAAATATTTATTGTGATCCTTATTCTCTACATATGATAGTTATAGCTCAGATATTTAAGACACTGAATAAAATCTGTATTTCCATCATTTTCTAAACTAGTATTTGATTAGCTTATGACATCATGTTTTGCCATTTTTTGTCATGATTTCGCATCTGCTCATCTAATTTTAAATGGAATTTTTTTGACTAATATTGGGATAATTTCTATATTTAGTCATTTCACTTTGGGTGTACCTTATTGTTGGCTCTTTTTTTCTCCCTTGATATATTAATTTTATTGTGAAATAGATATTTGCGGGTATTTATAGTTGATTAGGGCACTAGCCCCGGATTTTCTAATTGTAATTACTTTGTATGATATTATGTGTTATTTATTTAGCACTTCAAAGTTACAGTCTGCTTTCTATTTCCATATAACATTGGGAGTGTCTGCATTGTAGCCATGAGGTATTTAAGGGCGTGGGCTTTTCAAGCACGTCATGTCATCAAGGCCGGGGTAACCAGGTCGAAACGCGTCATGTTGGTGGAGAATAAAACAGCACTTTAAAAGAAACTACCTTTATTGTGGTCTGTTCCTGATCTGAGGCGCTGGGTGGATATTTTGCCCTACTTTGCTGCTTCACAAGGACTTGTTTGTCATATATATATATATATATATATATATATATATATATATATATATATATATATATATATATATATATATATATATATATATATATATATATATTAGAGATTTTTATAATTTCTATTATACTGAAGATTAAAAATCGTTTGGGCAAAAATAAATATTAAATATTTTATCTAAGGACAAAATCTGGGCTCATTGGGGATCGAAAAAGACAAGGATTGCTAAATGCTCAATACAGCTACAGAGAAATCTTAACCTAAGAATTTGTAATACCTGAAATGGAGAAGTTAAAGCCGGGTGACTATTCTGCAGTACCTAGCCAACTGAAGATTTGAGAATAGTAGGTAGGTAGACAGGCTATTCCTGAGTAAGTTTCTTGTAAGTAATTCAAGATAAAGTAAACAGAGAACAATAGTGCAGAGAAAGCCGGTGTAAAGAAATCAAAGTAAGGGAGGATTTAAGAGTACCAGCCAGTGCTTAATTTGTGGTTGCAGATGGAGTCCCCCTGGCACTCATTTTTGGGAACTGGAACTTATTTTTCCTCATCAGACTTTGTCCTAGAGCAAGAGATAGAAAACACAAAAGGGAGGAAAAGAAAGATGAAAGAACAAGGATGGAAAAGGACCTGGAAGCGTGAGATAAATGGGCAGAGAATGTCTGGTGGTTAATGAAAGAGATGTGAGGTGGAAACAGGAATATCCAGCCTTGGTAGTTGGCAGTCCCTACATTGATAGCAAAGATGTGTGGTGCCGGGTCCGCCTAGCCGCTGCACCGCCACAGCCGTGGTCAAAACACCCGCCAGATTCTGAGTTTCGTCCTGTCTGGCGGGCTTTGTTTTTGGCGATCACATGGTCGTGCCCTGAAAATAAGCACAGCAATGGAAACGCCAAAAACAGTTCCTGCACGGCATAGACTGAAAAGTCCATGCCATGAAAGAACTTCTGTGCATACACACAGGGAGGCACATGCTGCGGCACCTGTATGCATCCACATGCGGAGTAGGGACAGGGGGGCCCTCCTTTGTTTCCTCTCCGCTGCGGTGTTCATGGGGTAAGAACCTACAAGACAATGCTGGAAGAAAGGAAACTCGTAATATGCTTGGTGGGACCACGGCGGTCCCGCTAAGCATATTGCGCCCTCCTCATCGCCGAAACATCTCCAGGGAAATGCTGCTGCAGTGGGGCCCAAACCATAATAGAGCAGTCGGGAGACTGCCAACGCAGCGCCCTCACGAATCTAGCGGTCCGTGGTCCACCAGACTCATAATCAGGCACTTAATCTCTTACAAATCAAGCAGTCACCTCCCATTAATTTTTTTAGCAGAAAATCTGATTGGACAATAGTGCAGAAATAGGAAACATGAATCAAAATGTATATCAAGTTGAGCCGTAAAAGTTGAGTCAGGGCCCGACTGGCCATAGCCGGCATCAGTTGCTTCCCCGGTGGGCCGCCAGGGTGGGTGCTGGTTTTGCGCCTCTGTCCGGCCGTTGTTGTTACTGGGGGCCGGCATTATCGTCTCTCTGTAACATAATCGTCGGAAACCGGCCCAAGCAAACAGCTCGGCCGCATCACCCTCACCCCCAAGGTCGAGCAGTTTGACAGGGCCCGTTTTGGTTCCCAGTCCGGTTCTGAATTGTGCATACCATGTCTGGCTCAGTGCAGGTATACACCGCTAAATTAAGCTTAATGTAAAGGGTGAAGCCTAAGAAAAATATTCTAGTTGGCTAATGAAGGGCAGAAATCGAGTTAGAGTTGGCAATATAGCCAAACCTGGTCAGAAGAAGAATTTAGCAATACTTTGAAATCATGACATCTTAACCTGCGCAGAGTGGATGAACATTCAATCATTTATAGAGGGAGTCCTAAAATCAAGTGCTGTGTTCTGACCTGCACACATCTCTCACCAGCCTTTCTATTTCCTGATGCCAAGGTATCCGAACCTCTACACTTCTTTCGACAAGCCCCCCCCTTCCCTTTGCATATTTCCACTTGTAGTGGACATATCTGTTTTTGCTGCTTTTAGTGCCAGAAGACATGAGTTATTATAGGCCAAATCATGATCTCTGACATGAAGTGTTGATAGTGGAACCGGGAGACCTATTTTCTAGTTCTGCATCAATCTCTTGATCGAATTGGGAAGGCCCAGGCCATTTACTCTATTTTCCTGTGCCCTAATTCCTTTATCCATTGCAGTAGTTAACACTTGCCAACCTGCTTGACCTGATACTGAGAACAATAAAAAATGGTGCAATTTTTGTTCACATGTGCCTCCTCGCCTGTTTGTGGGGATGTGTTCCACCGGGGCTTTACATTATAAGTACATCTTAAAATGTAGAAGGAATATTACCTGAAATGCTCCACTTTTGTCATTTCATCACCCTGATATGAATCACAAGCTGGATGTTCTGAGAACTAGAGTATGAATTGCTCACTTGCACTGGGTATCAAGGTGCTGCACTGCACCGTTTTTGTCTTCAGGATTATAGTTGTGTGAAGGTTTAAAGTTTTTTTTCAATCTTCTCAAAGTTCTATGGAACAGTGCATACCTTTATAGAGATTTACTCTTTCCTCCTTTGAATGAATAGAATACCTTTTGTGATAATGTGACATATGTCCTTAGCACAAAACATAGTTCAATATAAGACATTATTGAGAGAAAAGAGTCAGGTCCTCTTATAGGGATTGGCTCCTGCTGCACAAATCCATGTCCCCACATCACATTTACACATGGGGTAACTGACACATTTTCTGACAGCAGAGCCTCGGTTGGCTCCACCACTGGAAACCTTTGACCCTCCAGTCCATCTGCTACAGGGTGACCCCAACACAGTGATGGATGCCACAGCCTGTTTAGGGTGGGGTTTTAGCCTTCTATGTTTTCCTGCCTAGGACCACCATGCAAGGAAGGGTACACCAGGGTACAAATATGGAAATATGTCTTTGACATGCCGGGGGAAAACTCCCTTCCCATCCGGGACACTAAACTTGTCTCTTTCACAAATTCCGCTTTGGGGTGTCTGTCTTAGAAAAAGAAAAAGGAATAATTATGAGTGGGTTGAGAGGTTAACCGTGACCCAAGTTGGTGGCACCCTAAATTGCACAGGGTGATCTGGAGGACTGTGGGGGTTTTGCCCGGTAAATCAGAGGTGTGCAAGTGTGCCTAAAGTAGCTGCTGTTTTTTTTTTTTATAAAAACAACGGGGTTAACCCTGTGTCTCTCAGAACCTGGGTAGTCAATGATTAAAGAAAAAAGTGGTTCTGTCGTGTACGAACAACAGTAATTTATCCAAACAATCCTTTTATGCAATTCTCCAAAAAGAACCAACAAACCCCCCCCCTCTGAAAAAGAGAAAGAGAAATCAAGACAGGTCCTTGCAATAAATGAAAAGGAGAACCTACATCTTACTTTGTATTATCTTTATACAATTCTCTGAGTCAAAAAATCATTTGTATACATTCTATATAATAACTGTCAATATATCAAATATAGTGCAAGAAATAGTGACAATAGTGAATAGTAAGCACGTGACATAAACAAAGTATATCCAATTTTAGTAAACTTAAACATAGAAAAACTATACAAGTATGTACAGAATCATATTTTATGATGGCCATCTGCTGATATAATTTTTGAACCCTATATTTTCTCCGTTGGAGCTCATAATTTATGAGGCCTGTGGATAGATGTCGAAGTTTCGACCCTTAAGGCGCCAATGTATACGGTCGCAGCGGGTCTTTCTCAAGACAGAAATACAAGGCACGACAGTCTACAAAGTGGGTGAAACAAAAGGAGTAATCAGGAGGGGTTGAGAGATCATTTAGGTTTACCTCCGGTGTTCGGCCATTTTAAATGTGGCAACTGCAAGGTCTGTCCACTGAGCATGGAAGGTCAAATGTTTTCTTATGAGAACAAATGATATAAGCTTCCGTCTCTGACTAACTGCAATACATCTAATGTAATTTACATCATCATGTGTCCTTGCAACAAACCATACATTGGTCAAACCACGCAAAAAGCTAAACAGCGGATATTGGAATACGATCTCACCCCTGAGGCGGAAGCCGGGGGCTTAGCTGATAATTTTAAAAGTGTGCATTTTATTTATTTGAAACTTTGATTTCCAACTTTGTGTATATCTTAACTTTCTGAGCCTTACCGCAGATACCCGACATACCCACGCTCTCCCAGTGCAGCAGACTACGTGCTGACGCCGGGGAACAGACGCTGACTGCCGCCATATTGGGGGAAGGAAAGGGTGCCGCTCTAGTAGCTGGCCGCCTCCCGCCCTCCCACCTATTATAGCTACTCTAGCATTCTGAAAGCGTGATCGCGCCGATTGGAATACGATCTCACCCCTGAGGCAGAAGCCGGGGGCTTACTGATAATTTTAAAAGTGTGCATTTTATTTATTTGAAACTTTGATTTCCAACTTTGTGTATATCTTAACCTTCTGAGTCTTACCGCAGATACCTGACATACCCACGCTCTCCCAGTGCAGCAGACTACGTGCTGACGCCGGGGAACAGACACTGACCGCCGCCATATTGGGGGAAGGAAACGGTGCCGCTCTAGTAGCTGGCCGCCTCCCGCCCTCCCGCCCATTATAGCTACTCAAGCATTCTGAAAGTGCGATCGCGCCAATTGGAATACGATCTCACCCCTGAGGCGGAAGCCGGGGGCTTAGCTGATAATTTTAAAAGCGTGCATTTTATTTATTGGAAACTTTGATTTCCAACTTTGTGTATATCTTAACCTTCTGAGCCTTACCGCAGATACCTGACATACCCACGCTCTCCCAGTGCAGCAGACTACGTGCTGACGCCGGGGAACAGACGCTGACCGCCGCTATATTGGGGGAAGGAAAGGGTGCCACTCTAGTAGCTGGCCACCTCCCACCCTCCTCAACCCTGGATAAAAAGGGAAACTCATTCCGTCTGCGCAGCGGGCGTGCCGGCGGCGCGCCAAAGGCAAGTCCGTCTGCGCCCGTCCGCGCCTGGACCGGGCTAAGGGAAATAAGTCCTGGTCCAATGGCTCCAGACGACCGGCTAACCTACCTCAGACCTCTATTGAAAGAGCTGTGTTCACCTTCCTCACCCCATTGTACAATACATAATCTGGATTTTATCTCAAACGCAACTTCCTTGAGCTGCCCTCAATGTAACATCTCTATTCCGATCAGTAACAGAAGGGCTAACTTTCATTCCAAGCCCAAGCTAAAATCATTGAACATCTGTATAGCACTTATCAATGCTCGATCCCTGGGTAAGCACAGACAGGAAATAGCGGACCTAATCACAGATAGGCAATTAGACATTCTATTAATTACGGAAACCTGGATGGACGATGCGTCCGACCCGGATCTTGTGATTGCTGTTCCGCCAGGATATAAGGCTCACCGTCAAGATAGACCGGGTAAAAGAGGGGGTGAGTTGGCCATAATTGCTAGGGTCATCTACACAGTAAGGACGTTGCCTATCCCGTCCTGTTGTTGCAAAACCTTACACTTTACTATTAAGTTAACAACGTCCTATAATTTTAAAGGAGTGTTATTATATCGACCTCCAGGAGCTCGTACAACCTTCCTTACCAACTTAGGTTCGATATCACCGAAGACCAAATTTTGGAAATCACGAGTTCTATGAAATCCGGGTCAGCCCTGGACTCCTGCCCTTTTAAAGTATTGCCCCCAGTGATGGACTCGATTGCCACCCTTATTACACAGGTCTGTAATACCATGTTTAGATCCGGTATCTACCCTGATATATTGAAAAAGACTCTATTAAAACCCCTTTTTAAAAAAACACTTTTGAACAAAGACGATTTAAAAAACTATCGCCCCATAGCGAGTCTCCCATTTTTAGCAAAAGTAGCTGGAAAAGCCATGAATCAACAGCTTTCTGACTTTATAGAGAAACATCATCAGCTGTACAGTACCCAATTTGGATTTCGGTACTGAAACAGCACTAATAAAAGCTTCCGATGACATCAGAGTCATCCGGGATCAAGAAGGGACAGCGGTCCTGGTGATGCTTGACCTATCCGCTGCCTTTGACACGGTTGATCATAAGATCTTGATCGACCGTGTCGGAAAAATGGGTATCTAACGCTTGGCTAAAGACCTGTTGGCCTCTTTCTTGGCAGGGCTTACGCAGGCGGTCACCCTGGGCTCTTTTCAATCACCTCAGCTATCTCTGCCGTGTGGGGTTCCTCAAGGCTCATCCCTAAGTCCGACACTGTTTAATATCTACGTGTCGGACCTGGCCAAAGTCATCTTGGCCCATGGGATGAGCCTAACCTCCTATGCAGATGATACGCAACTGGTCTTAGCCATAAAAAAAAAACTCTTGTAAGTTCCTTAGTCCTATCCTCTTTGGATTATTGTAACAGTCTTTTTTACCAACGCTCTGCTCCGTGTCACTAATAAAATGCAAACTATACAGAATGCGGCAGCCAGAGTTCTTTCGAGAACTCCTAAATTCAAACCAGTTTCACACATAATAAGGAATTATCACTGGCTGACGATCCGCAACAGGATTAAGTTTAAGACCTTATGTATAGTCTACAAAACACTCCACAGCGAGGGACCACAGTTTCTTAAGAATCAACTGATTCCCTATACCCCCTCTAGACAACTTCGATCTACCACTCTGAATCAATTAGTGGTTCCCCGCACAAAAACAGTCTCATGGGGCAATCGACGCTTCTTGGTATCTGCCCCTAAGCTATGGAACACACTAACTCAACCAATCAGGACAAGCCCCACACTCCGGCTCTTTCGTAAACAATTCAAGACAAGGCTTTTTAGCCAATAATTCTCAGCTGCTTCTCCTAGAGACCTGTAATCAATCGTTAGCGCCGAGACGCCTACGGGTATTCGTTCGCACTAAACAAATAGCAATAATAAATAAATAAATATTACAGCATATGAGTCGGATCCGATGCAAGACGCCCGGAGCACCAATGGTGGAACATTTCACGACTCATAATCACCCTGCAGAAAGCTTAAAATGGAGACTATTGGAAAAAATTACAGCTAACACAAGGGTTGAATCAATGTCATTGGTTCTAAATAAGAAAGAATGTAAATGGATACACACTTTAGATTCAGTGGCATGTGGCCTTAACGAACACGAAGAAATTGCAAAACAAATGGGCCTATTGTAATCAGAGACTTACTTGCATACCCTCAAAGGAAAACCCAAAGACACTGTCCTTAGTAATAGGGTACTCAATACACACATCACACCCAGCTTCTGAGTGAGACTTAACATCTTATGTGGGTTTAGATTGTGCATGAGTACATAGAATTGCTATGTTGCCAAATGACTCTAACATTGTTATTGTTATGGTATGTACAAACTGTATTAACGATGACATGCAAACAAGGGCCATATAAGCCATCTATATAAGGTCAGCGAAAATACTGATATTATGTGCAATATATGTAACTGTGGTTATACATCCAAATGTAATTGTGATTATACAGCTATCCATATTGGTTATGAATAACCTATGTCACGACTTAAAAAGTTACAGTAATAAGCATATTGGGAGTGAAAGGCGATAGACTCATATTCGTGAAAGGATGAGAAACACACATACGCTCGTATCACTACACAATCGGTAGCACAGACGGCAGTCTTTTAACATATCTGTATCAGGGCCAAATGTCGATATATACACGCTCGTAAAAGGATGTGAACTATAATTTACTAAATCCACACTATTGTCGAACAATCACTGTGTAAATCACCGGCGTATTTGACAGCTTTGTAATATAGTAAATGTACACGTCAATAATGAAGTGTTGTTACCGGGGAAACTACGTAGGAACAAATGACGTATGGACGCACAAACGTTACGACGTTTATACGCGGCTTCCGGGCCACGGCGGTAAGCTGATGCTAGCAGCCGGTTCGTGAGCAGTGAAGCAGGTCTAATAGAGTGTGATCTTGCTAACATTTCACGGTAAGCCTTGAGCCCCGAATCAGGCCGATAAACTATTGATGGTTACTTAAACTGCAGGCCTTGAATCACTTGGTTGTTTTCACTGAGGCGAGTTGTCCATGGAACTTTTACGTACCAGGCGATCGCCATTTTTAAAAATTATTTTCGACATCGGCGCAATTGTGCGTTAATATAATGGGACGCCCATCAGCCATTTGGCGGTTATGCTTTAAATTGAAGGCATTGAATCACTGCTCTGATATGGCGGGTTGTTCACAGTTATATTATGCACTGGGACAACGCTATTTTACAATTATCGGCACATTTGTGCGTTTATATAATATGACGCCGACCAGCCAGCTTAACAACAGAAGTGCATGAACCTAATGCTATATGCACTAATGAAATCTTTTGTGCTTAAGTTTAAAGTTATTCCAGGGATTTATACACTTTTCTCTTCCTCTTTTCAGACGAAAGGACGGTCTCGCCACTATTTTCCATGTGACTCATATGCACTTGGACGTTAGGGTGAGTACTCTGACTGCACCCGACATTAGTTGAACCATTCATCTCCAAAAAAAAACCCTCCTGATTACTGTCATGCCTGCCTAGTCTCCGTGGATGATACAGACGAACTTCCGATACTGAGACCATTCCAAAATGGCCGCGCGGCATTGCGCATGCGCAAGGGGTTGGAGCCGGAACTTAAGCTTGCTTCCCAAGGCGCTCAGCGCTTCGCGCTCTAGTTCTTCTCCTACGAGTTGACGCTTCCGCTGGCCCCTTCCGTTTACTCGCCCTCGTCTCATCTTGGGCGCTCGTCCTTTGATTCTAAGTTCGGCTTCCTATTGCCGTGCTCTTTGTTTATTTTTGTCCTGACTCGGGGTTTGCGGTATTCCAAGTCATACCTCTCACGGTCTTAGAAGTGACTATTTTCTGAGTATTGATACAGCTTTCTTGATTCTTTGGTGTTGCTTATTTCCTTCCTGATCCACCCGCCGAGAGTCGTCAGGCAGCTCACTCTCCTCAAGGGTCACGGAAGGAGTCCCAGGCAATTTCGGCAGTCCCAAGTGCCTTTTGCTTAACTTGGGCATTACTTCTTATTTGTCCCCTCGCTCTGCGCCGGCTGTCTTAGTCCCGGTGTCATGGTGGTATTCTTCACCCTGTTTCTTGCGGACTCGTCATTGGGCCGGACTATGGTCCCGCCGAACGGCCGGAATTTGCGGAGGCAGTGGTGAGGAGTGTTGCGTGGCATTGTGGGCTTGGTGGTCCGCCAAGCGATATCCCTTACTCCCCTTTATTATCCTTATCATATGTTCGTTTTCTTGACTTCCCAGATTCTGGCATTCATCACAGTACTGAGACAAGAAGAACCGGTAAAGCGCTTGTAGCGCACTCTATTTACATCGTGTTCTTACTATAAAGTCTATACGTGTTGATGTATGTAATTTTGACCCTCCAGGCTACTACTTATGTGATCCTGACCTTTTTTACACTACAAAACCTTTTGCTCAGAGATGTTTCTTGTTAGGTAAGAATTACACTTTGGCCACTATATTGGTAATTACCAAAGTCTTTACCAGAGATAATATCTTACATCCCTTAAATCTAGGCCATATTGGATGTCCTTAGTTCCATGGTCACATATGAGTTTCCAGAAAATAACCAGTTACTCACGTAATCAGGTTAACAGCAATGAAGTTAATCTGAAAGGGTAATAGGGACTACGGGTCAGACATACGTAGCGCTGACATTCCAAGAGATATTAGACTCGCGCTTCGAAATACCACGAAAGCGCTTCAAAAAATATCGTAACGGTTTCAGGACCTCTTACCCGAAAAAAGCGGTTTCAGATCATAGACCAGCACAGCGTGTTCAGTGAAGTTAGCCGCGATCGGATTGAGATTATAAACGCGAGTGTTAGAATAGATGGTAAACATAGTGGGATGGACTAGTGTAAACAAACGTGAGGCCATAGGCAACAGTGTGGCGGCCATATTAAGGTGGTCTCAATCCGATCGTGGCTAACTTCACTGAACACGCTGTGCTGGTCTATGATCTGAACCCGCTTTTTTCGGGTAAGAGGTCCTGAAACCGTTACGATATTTTTTGAAGCGCTTTCGTGGTATTTCGAAGCGCGAGTCTAATATCTCTTGGAATGTCAGCGCTACGTATGTCTGACCCGTAGTCCCTATTATCCTTTCAGATTAACTTCATTGCTGTTAACCTGATTACGTGAGTAACTGATTATTTTCAGACTTTGACTTTTTCACAGCACGCCTTCACCTGGTTTATAAGGTTTACCTGGTTTATAAGGTTCATATTGAGATTTAATGAGTGTCGATTCCAACTGTGTTTCTGTTATGTACTTATGAAATGTATTTTTTGGTATTGAACGATAAATTTATTGGTTGTATTGTATCTTTCTAGAATGTACTCCCTGATGAAGAGCAGGTAATCTGCTCGAAATGCATTGGAGGATGGATTATGTTGAAAAAATTTAATTTCATGACGTATTTGAAATAATTGAAATGGAAAATTAATCAAGTGAAGAAAATGAACTTTTACCTTCTGAATGAATAAAATTCAACAGGAAAAACAAGAAGCCTTTACTGTGATCACTTATAAGGAGTGCCCCATCTGGGATTTGTGACCCAATGTTTTTTGGAAACACATAGTTGTGACTCCTGAGAAAACCACATTCGGAGTCTTTACAATTACTCCTTTTGTTTCACTCACTTTGTAGACTGTCGTGCCTTGTATTTCTGTCTTGAGAAAGACCTGCTGCGACCGTATATATTGGCGCCTTAAGGGTCGAAACATCGACATCTATCCACAGGCCTCATAAATTTAGAGCTCCAACGTAGAAAATATAGGGTTCTAAAATTATATCAGCGGATGGCCTTCATGAAATAAGATTCTGTACATACATATATAGTTTTTCTATGTTTAAGTTTACTAAAATTGGATATATTTTGTTTATGTCACGTGCTCACTATTCACTATTCTCTGAAAAACAAGGGTCCTTAGCTTATCAGAATCAACAAGAACACGATAATATAGGCCATAATAGGAGACTATATTTGCCACTGCCCAGCCGGGCAGGGTATTTATTTCAAAAGATAAGAAGGTGGTACCTGGTTAGAAGGCACAATCCTGTACCATACTTTGAGACAAACAAACAACATACAAGGGAAAAGGTTACACAGGCAATATGAGCAATGTTGACCACTTTTAACTCAGTGATACAATCCAAAGTATTGCCAAAAAACACTAGACACAGCAAGTTGAAACACAATGGTTAGGCTGTGAAAGCATTTACAACAGTCGACGTTTCGATCCCTTTTTGCTCTAATTAGTTGGGATCATCTTCAGGACTATGGTTTTGACAGCATTTACCTGGCTGTATTACTTTTGAATCCTCCTGTTTTAGGAGGAAAAGAAGGAGAGGTGGAAGAGAAGAGAAGAGAGGGGATTACTCGCCGTTTCTTCACCGTTCTGAGATGTCCATAATTTTGCACAATTTACTTTTACTTGGATTCGACTTATAGTGCTTTAGTGACTGGAAGTGGAAGGTACAACAGGCATACACGAGCGGGTACGCGAGTGAATAGTGATTTAGTGATCTTTGAATTAGAAACGCAAACAAATATTGAGCGGCCAACCTTAGCCTCATTGGCTGTCACATATTCAAAGAATAATAATGTAATCACAGTATGAACGACGGGACATTTAAATTCTACTTAACCCTCGAGTGTACAATCATTCGTGAGCATTCAAACCATGAATTGCGGTGGTGGGCGGAGGATGTCGCTTACCCCGAATTGAATTGGTTAAAATGAGACCGGGAGATCACGTCTTGCCATCTGCGCCGATGGCTGGAATGGGTTGAGAGACCTGGGGGTGAGGAGGTGCGTTAGGAACATAGAGGGCACTAGGCTGTTTGAAAAAGCATCTAATTAGTGGCGGTTTACCTCTGTGCTATTTGCAGGTAGCCGAAGTCCGGGTAGTATTAGTCTGCTGTAAGGTCCGGATTTCTTCTGGGGAGAGGGAGTAGGTTCAGTATTGCGCCGAGCAGCCACGGCAGTTAGTGACACTCGTGGAAACCAAAGGGTTCCGAGTGGGAGTTAACTATAAAATTAAAAACGCGCTTACCTCAGGAGTCCTTCGACTCACAATGGTAGGGATGACCGAGGTCCAGAGGGGTTCATCAGATGTTTTCTAAAACCAGTGGTAAAAATGGGAGGGTCAGTCTCCAGTTAAGATTAAAGGATTGGATAAATGCGGGTAAACGCGGTGTGCCGGGTTGGAGAGGTCTTACCTCGAGGAACCGGAGGCTCTGTGGAATCGGGAGTCTGGAAGCTTGGATACAATGTCCAATCCGTCTGCTGCTTCGGAGGGCAGTGAATGAGATGTACTTAACTAGTAAATGTGCGCTGCGCTTGAGGGAGATCGCTATCGAAAGAGGACTAACTAATTAGTGTCGGCCATCTTGGAGAGGGGAATGGGTTGGACAACGTGTAAATACCGAGTTGGGACATAAACGGTGGACTACAAATTGCATAGTTGGTAATTGTGTGAGGTTCATTAATAGTACTCATACGTTAAAAAAATGTATTTGTGCAGGCGACGTAAGTGACAGAAAGTGTTCAAATTGCATAACATTTCAAACCATAATAGCATTTGCTAGCTGTTAAAAACAGTGGTGAATGAATTGAGTTACCAAAGATAACAGGTTACTTTACATACACTCTTGCCAGAATTGTTACATAATCATATTATTTTTCGAGGGAGACTGTTTCTTCAAGTGCAATGTAGTCTTATAATTCAGAGTAAAGTAGTCCAGTCTTCTGCCCGATTTAGACCATTCCTTATGGTGTCAAATTGAATCATTGTCCTCAGTTCCTCTCTGTTGAGCATCTGCGAAATGTCTGCACCTCGAGGTGGCAATTTCAACACTTTGAGTATTGTCCATTTAATGTCATTCTCGTTGTGCCCTGCCGTGATGAAATGATCGACCAAGGGGGCATTGGCAGTTTTACATCTCACTCTGCTCCTGTGCTGGCAGATGCGCGTCTTTGCTTTCTGTGTCGTCTGTCCAATATACAGCTTCAAGCAGGGGCATTGTATAGCATATATTACACTCGACGAGTTGCAATTGGAAAATGCACGTCTTTCAAACGTGGTGCCATTGTGAGTGAATTTTTTGCCCTCCATCGTGTACTCGCAAACGTTACAACATCCGCACTTCACGTGGCCTATAATGGGCGGTAAGACCAAAGCTGAGGCAATTGTTGCACATTGTGGTGTCGCTGGGAGCCCTGCTCTCACTAGATGATCTTTGAGATTTTTGCTTTTGGGAAAGGCAAAAAGTGGGGTATCAATGTTTAGCACGCCGGCATTTACTGTTGGCCAATGCTTTTTGATAGACTTTTTAATTTTGTTGGACACTGGTGAAAATGTTGTGACACATGCTATTCTTTCCTTCTGGTCCTTATCTCTGGGCACTAATAGGACCTCGCGGGGACAGTACCATGCTCTTTTAAGGGCTTGCTTTATTATCGTCCCAGGATACCCTCGGTCTTTCAGTTTGTTGGAGAGTACTGTGGCTTCTCTGAAATAGTCAGTTTTACATGAACAATTACGCCTAATCCTGAGGAACTGCGAGTATGGCAACGAGTCCCTCAGGGCCCTAGGGTGATTACTTCTATAGTATAGAACCGTATTGCGTTCCGTGGGTTTCCTGTATAGTCTAGTCAGAAGTTCACCTTCAGAATGAAAGATGGTGAGATCCAGAAATGCTATTGAGGATTTATCATGACTGAGTGTGAAGGTAAGCCCACAACAGTTGTTGTTCAACCAGTGCAGGAAATTGGTCAAAGACTCAAGAGGCTGGTTCCATATGAGAAAAATATCATCTATATACCGCCTCCACAGCTTTATTCCAGAGTGGAAGGGGTTGGATGGTGTCAGGATCGATCCAACTTCCAATTGATCCATAAAGAGTATAGCCAAGTTGGGTTCAAAAATAGGCCCCATAGAAGTACCCTTGATTTGTTGAAAGTACATGTTGTCGAACAGAAAGAAATTTCTCGTCAGGCATAGTTCCAGCAATTGTAAGATGAAAAGGGTTGGAACTCTGTGTGGACGAGGGCGGGTGTCAAGAACTTTTTGGATGACTAACAATGCTGCAGTTTGTGGGATGTTTGTGTATAGTGATTTATTTATTTATTTTCTTATATGGCGCAGGATTCGATCCCCAAGGGGATATCTCCGCGCTTGCCCCTGGGTGCAAATGCTAGACTGATAGTAGAGATGTAGAGCTACCAGAGAACTATGAGGTCAAATAAAGATAGGTTTTAAGGCCCTTCCTAAAGGATTGAAAATTTAAATTAGTTTTTAAGGCAAGTGGAAGTGAATTCCAGAGAATCTAACGTGCAGAGGGTTTCACTAATAGGGTCAAATTCAAGATGTTCAACGAGAATGATCATCAACATGCTATCTCTCACATAACATGTCGTATCTGGGACGTACTCTTTTATAAAGTGGTCAACATATGCACCTAATGGCTCAAGGATTGAGCCACACGCTGATATGATTGGCCTCCCGGGAGGGTTTGTCTGATTCTTGTGAATCTTGGAAAGTGTGTAAATTACAGGACATCTAGGGGATTTCACATTGAGGTAGTTATATTCTTTTTTACTTAAGAAACCATCCGTGCATGCTTGGGTTTTTCCTAATGGGATTCCCAGGAAGCCTCTGATAATGGTCAGTGTTATTCAATTGGCGCATGATCCGCCTTGTATATTTCTGTTTCTTGAATAACAATTCCACCCCCTTTATCTGCACTTTTAATCACCACACTATTGTTGTTTTTTAGTGAGTCAATTGCTTTCTTTTCATCAAGTGAGATGTTATATGGAATGAAAAGTTTACTAGTCTGCAAAGTTGCCAAGTCCCCGAGTACCAGTTTTTCAAATACTACAATTTCGGGGGGTATCATTGAGGCTGAAGGTGAAAAGGTGGATGGGGGTCGGAAAGGAGTGTTGGAATTAGCAACTGGGCTCGGGTGTAGTTGGAAAAAAGCCTTGAGACGAATTGTTCTAAAGAAACGTAAAAGTTCTGCCTGCAATTCCATAAAATTGGGTTGAATTGTGGGTACGAGGGTCAGACCTTTTCGTTAGTAGTTCAAGTTCTGTATCTAACAGCGTGTGTTTAGAGAGGTTAAAGATTGGTATCACCTCTGGTGATCTTTCAGTCACCATTGGTAGAAGTTGTTCCTGGTTTTCCTCTCTCCTGGAGGGTTGTGCCATCTCTGTGATAAGGACCAGAAGGAAAGAATAGCATGTGTCACAACATTTTCACCAGTGTCCAACAAAATTAAAAAGTCTATCAAAAAGCATTGGCCAACAGTAAATGCCGGCGTGCTAAACATTGATACCCCACTTTTGCCTTTTGCAAAAGCAAAAATCTCAAAGATCATCTAGTGAGAGCAGGGCTCCCAGTGACACCACAATGTGCAACGATTGCCTCAGCTTGGGGCTTACCGTCCATTATAGGCCACGTGAAGTGCGGATGTTGTAACGTTTGCGAGTACACGGTGGAGGCCAAAAAATTCACTCACAATGGCACCACGTTTGAAAGACGTGCATTTTCCAATTGCAACTCGTCGAATGCAATATATGCTGTACAATGCCCCTGCTTGAAGCTGTATATTGGACAGACGACACAGAAAGCAAAGACGCACATCTGCCAGCACAGGAGCAGAGTGAGATGTAAAACTGCCAATGCCCCCTTAGTCGATCATTTCATCACGGCAGGGCACAACGAGAATGACATTAAATGGACAATACTCAAAGTGTTGCAATTGCCACCTCGGGGTGGAGACATTTCGCAGATGCTCAACAGAGAGGAACTGAGGACAATTATTCAATTTAACACCATAAGGAATGGTCTAAATCGAGCAGAAGACTGGACTACTTTACTCTGAATTATAAGACTACATTGCACTTGAAGAAACAGTCTCCCTCGAAAAATAATATGATTATGTAACAATTCTGGCAAGAGTGTATGTAAAGTAACCTGTTACCTTTGGCAACTCAATTCATTCACCACTGTTTTTAACAGCTAGCAAATGCTATTATGGTTTGAAATGTTATGCAATTTGAACACTTTCTCTCACTTACGTCGCCTGCACAAATACACTTTTTTTAAAATTCACAAAATTTTATTGGGAGTTTAAGACTTGATCAGCATGTAAAACAATCATAAGTACAAAAAAAAGAAAAGTAATACATGAAGGAAATCAAGAATACATAGTGGAGGCGAGCTCGAGGAGCAGGTGAAGTGCATATAAATTATACATACAAAAATACATATGAGAAATAATAAAGAGAAATAAAGTCTAGGAGTGTTACAACAGTTCACTGATATGGAGATAGGTCTACAAGCCGGCACACAAGGTATATGAATGGTTTAACGACCATGTATAACAATGTAGTAGCATTATGTAATCATGGTGGTTTGTGTAAGTCAAAGTATGCATCCAGTGAGGTCCATAGTTTCCTATATGGGGGGCTCCAAGGGGTAGAGGATAGGGCTATATTGTCGGCTCCCCTGAGATTGGAGACCCAGTTAAGCCAATGGGGAAAGGAGGCTTTCGTTGTGTCCTTCCAGTTATTTAGTATGATCTTAATCACCGCCGTCAGAAGTAGGTCAAGTAGGGCTTTGTCATTATCGTTGAGTGAGGTGGCTTTGGCAAATCCCAACACGAGGGTTGAGAATTCTCTCTGCAGCTGAACGTGTAGGACTTTGTTGACAAAATCAAAGATTTTGTCCCAGTATGAGGTAACACATGGACAAATACACTTTTTAACGTATGAGCACTATTAATGAACCTCACGCAATTACCAACTATGCAATTTGTAGTCCACCGTTTATGTCCCAACTCGGTATTTACATGTTGTCCAACCCATTCCCCTCTCCAAGATGGCCGACACTGATTCGTTAGTCCTCTTTCGATAGCCATCTCCCTCAAGCGCAGCGCACATGTACTAGTTAAGTACATTCTCATTCACTGCCCGAAGCAGTAGACGGATTGGACATTGTATGCAAGCTTCCAGACTCCCGATTCCACGGAGCCTCCGGTTCCTCGAGGTAAGACCTCTCCAACCCGGCACACCGCGTTTACCCGCCTTTATCCAATCCTTTAATCTTAACTGTAGACTGACCCTCCCATTTTTACCACTGGTTTTAGAAAACATCCGATGAACCCCTCTGGACCTCGGTAATCCCTACCATTGTGCGTCGAAGGACTCCCCGAGGTAAGCGCGTTTTTAGTTTTATAGTTAACTCCCACTCGGAACCCTTTGGTTTCCACGAGTGTCACTAACTGCCGTGGCTGCTCGGCGCAATACTGAACCTACTCCCTCTCCCCAGAAGAAATCCGGCCCTTACAGCAGACTAATACTGCCCGGACTTCGGCTACCTGCGAATAGCACAGAGGTAAACCGCCACTAATTAGATGCTTTTTCAAACAGCCTAGTGCCCTCTATGTTCCTAACGCACCTCCTCACCCCCAGGTCTCTCACCCCATTCCAGCCATTGGCACAGATGGCAAGACGTGATCCCCCGGTCTCATTTTAACCAATTCAATTCGGGGTAAGCGACATCCTCCGCCCATCACCACGTTCATGGTTTGAATGCTCACGAATGATTGTACACTCGAGGGTCTAAATAGAATTTAAATGTCCCGTCGTTCATACTGTGATTACATTATTATTCTTTGAATATGTGACAGCCAATGAGGCTAAGGTTGGCCGCTCAATTTTTGTTTGCGTTTCTAATTCAAAGATCACTAAATCAGTATTCACTCGTGTACCCGCTCGTGTATGCCCGTTGTACCTTCCACTTCCAGTCACTAAAGCACTATAAGTCGAATCCGAGTAAAAGTGAAATGTGCAAAATAATGGACATGTTAGAACGGTGAATAAACAGCGAGTAATCCGGCCCTTGGCCCCCTCTCTTCTCTTCTCTTTCACCTCTCCTTCTTTTCCTCCTAAAACAGGAGGATTCAAAAGTAATACAGGCAGGCAGATGCTGTCAAAACCTTAGTCCTGAAGATGATCCCAACTAATTAGAGCAAAAAGGGATCGAAACGTCGACTGTTGTAAACACTTTCACAGCCTAACCATTGTGTTCCAACTTGCTGTGTCTAGCGTTTTTTGGCAATACTTGAGATTGTATCACTGAGTTAAAAGTGGCCAACATTGCTCAAATTTGCCTGTGTAACCTTTTCCCTTGTATGTTGTTAGTATGTCTTAAAGTATGGTACAGGATTGTGCCTTCTAACCAGGTACCACCTTCTTATCTTTTGAACTAAATACCCTGCCCGGCTGGGCAGTGGCAAATATAGTCTCCTATTATGGCCTATATTATCGTGTTCTTGTTGATTCTGATAAGCTAAGGACCCTTGTTTTTCAGAGCATACTTCCCCACGGTCCTCAGCTACTGTTTGGGTTCCCTTGTTATAACTAAATAGTCTCGAGCGCAATCACGAGATTGCAAGGTTTTTAAGCGATAAAACTCCCCATCCTCAGCCGAGGGTAGGCCCCCCTAGTACCCCTCCTCTTCATCCTTTTCTAAAACTCTCTTACTCCCACAACCTGACATGTCCAAGCACGCTCCACTGTGCATGGATGATTAAATTCAAAAACTTTGCCAAAGACACTCTCTCCTGTCTGACACCCCAGACGCGCCTAATGTAACTAATAGTCCCTTTCCAGAACAACTTGAGAAACTTTGCAAAAAACAGGTACGATTACAACTAATGGTCTTAATGTTAACTGATTATTTGAAGGCCGAGGTAATCCCACTAGGTCTCCAGGTTCGAAACATTCCCGGTATCTTTACTGACAACCCCAAATATATTTCCAATTTTAGTTACATTGGAACCACCTGTTCAAGACATTGGCTTGTCTTAGGAATAGATATAGCAACAGAAACGCTTCTGTCATTAGAAATAGAGATTGCCGATATAGAAAATCAACTAGCAGACGCAGATCCCACCTCTGACTGCAAAAAACGCTTGGACCAAGTACAGAAAACAGTCTCAGACTTCTATCGAATTGAGCAAAATAAGAAATCTAACAAAATAAAAAAGGACATCAAGTCATATAGCGTTGAGAATACATACCCATATCTACAGAAAGATTTCTATACCAATAGGAATTACTCTTATCCACAGACCAATAAACCTTGGGGTCGGTATAACCGCCGCCAGAACCTAGTAGGTTTCTCTGATACCTCCGCCGACTCCTCTGACAGCTCAGATCCTGGTGAAGGGTCGAGCATAAACACAAGACGAGGAGTGGGCAATCCCAATTTTTTAGGCAGAGGCCAGCCAAACACCCCCAACGCGGGCGGGTGAAGAAACCACAGAGATGGCACAACCCTCCATGAGAGAGGAAAACCAGGAACAACTTCTACCAATGGTGACTGAAAGATCACCGGAGGTGATACCAATCTTTAACCTCTCTAAACACACCCTGTTAGATACAGAACTTGAACTACTAAAGAAAGGTCTGACCTTCGTGCCCACAGTTCGGCCCAATTTTATGGAATTGCAGGCAGAACTTTTACGTTTCTTTAGAACAATTTGTCTCAAGGCCTTTTTCCAACTACACCCGAGCCCAGTTACTAATTCCAACACTCCTTTCCGACCCGCATTCACCTTTTCACCTTCAGCCTCAATGATACCCCCGAAATTGTAGCATTTGAAAAACTGGTACTCGGGGACTTGGCAACTTGGCAGACTAGTAAACTCTTCATTCCATATAACATCTCACTTGATGAAAAGAAAGCAATTGACTCACTAAAAAACAACAATAGTGTGGTGATTAAAAGTGCATACATACAACTGCATACCCGTAATCCTCTGTTTCTGCAATGTGCACTCAGGCTGCTGCACCCTATCCACTCCCACTGTTCCCACTGCTCGGAGGTGTCAGTACGCTCTTGTCTTCTCCCAGGCTGCAACAAACTATGCACTCCCACCACCCAGTGGTGACTGCCCGCAGCTGCGGAAATAAGCTTTTGTGCTCACCTTCCGCCACCGGCATGTGTGTAAGAGTGTGCACCACGTGCCGAAGCAACCTTCTCAGGCGTTGTCAGGATGACCACACATCATCGCAGTTTCTACGCGCGTTCAGCTGTGGTGGTGTTGGGGGGACGTCGATTCGTGAGTCACAGCCTGTTAGATAAAAAGCAATATAAGATTGTGCGTCATGCGTCCATCAAAGGAGAGAGAGAGAGAGAGAGAGAGAAAGAAAGAGATACAGTGGGAGTGAGAGGAAGAGAGAGAAAAATAAAGAATGAGAGGAAGACATAGAGAACGGTTGGGAGACGAAGAGAGAGAGAAACAGTGTGAGAGAGGAAGAGAGAGAAAGTAAGAGAAAAAGAGGAAGAGAGAAAGAGTGAGGGAGGAAGAGAGAGAGAAAGAGTGAGATAAAAGAAGAGAGAGAAAGAGTGAGAGTGAGGAAGAGAGAAAGTGAGAGAGAGGAAGAGAGAGAAAGAGAGAAAGAGTGAGATACAAGGAAGAGAGAAACAGTGTACTAGCAGAAGAGAGAGAGAAAAAGAGTCAGAGAGAGGAAGAGAGAAAGAAAGAGAGAGAGAAGAAGAGACAGAAAGAGAGAAAGTGTGAGAGAGAGAAAGGAAGAGATGGAGAAAATATTTGCAGCTCACCTTTCCAACCACGTACTGTGACATAGTGCACCCTCAAGTTTAGTCATCTACAAGATAGTATAGAATTAGTAATTGCAGAGTACATACAACTGCACATGCGTAAATCTCTGTTTTGCCGCTGCGAACCCAAGTTGCTGCGCCCCATCCACTCCCACTGCCCGGAGGTGACTGCCAGCCGCTGCACAAACAAGCCTCTCTGCTCACCTTACGCCACCGGCGTGTGTCGAAGAGGGTCCACCACGTGCCGAAGCAACCTCCTCACCCATTGTGTACTTGCGGTTGTCAAGGATTCCCCCCCCGCGCACGCAGCAGCTCGGTGACAGCAGCGTAGCTAGTCACGGAGGTCGGAACTACGGGAGCCAGCATGCTTTGCGCGATCGGCGCGCGGATCAGAAACGCCCATAAAAGGTGTACCCAATCAAGGAATGGCGTCAGATATTGAGATCCTTGCCGACCTTCCCGTTGTGTGCAGACTACGGACCTGTGCATCCCGCTTCTGTTCCGTGAACCTTGGTCGGAGTTTGAGCGACATTTTGGAGGTAAGTCAGAGCGGCTGCTCTCTTTACCTCGTCTTGGTCGAGTGTTTGTTGATACGCTCCCGAGCAAGAATTGGGCAGAGACGCACACCACTCCGGTGTTTGCCGCGTCTCTGCTTGGGTGTCTTGGGCCGATAGCCCTGGATTGTAAACGGAGCGTGTAGGTGCGTCGGACTCACGAGCACTACACCAGGTGAAGGATTGGCGTCCCGTTGCCTGGTTTATGGGCGTCGAAGGTCGAGTGGCTGCTCCCTGATACCCCAACACGAACGCAGCGTTAGAGTGCCCGGCTGGGCATTCCCGTGTTTGTCTAAACAGCGCCAGAACTTCTTACACCAGAGCTGTACACAGGGTACAAAGCGAACTCCCATTAGCCACACTTGGGCGGCATTTCCGGCCGCTGCTTTGCACAGTGCCCTCCGTTGGAGGAATACCGGGACCGGTATTCATGCAGAGGACGGTTAGAATAACAGCCCTACTTGAGGACTTGGGCGGTTAATGGGTATCGTTGACTAACATTATTGTTTCTTTATTGTTGCTTTATTTGGTCGTGGGATTACCGCGCAGTAACAGACCATTTGCATTATTTTCCTTTTACCTACCAGCCAATAAATATTTATTGGGAAAGTCAACCCTTGGTGTAACCCTGTTTTTGTGTTTACCTGTCCTGCCCGATCCCGAGAACACACAGTAGATTATAGCGGTGAAGCAGAGCTCACAATTCAGGATGAGTGTTGTTTGCAGGATGGCCACACATCATCGCAGGCCTGCTAGAGAAAAAGCAAGATATGATTGTGCGTCATGCATCCATCAAAGGAGAGAGAGAGAAAGAAAGAGTGAGAGGAAGACCGAGAGAAAAAGAAAGAAAATGAGAGGAAGACAGAGAGAAAGAGAGATACAGTGAGAGTGAGAGGAAGAGAGAGAGAAGAAGAAAGAAAGAGTGGGAGGAATACAAAGAGAGAGTGAGCGAGATGAAGAGAGAGAGAAACAGTGAGAGAGAGAAAGAGTATGAGAAAGAGGAAGTGAGAGAGAAAGCAATATGGCCGAGATACCCGCCACCCCCTCTCAACACAATCCCCAAGAATTGGGAAACCGGAAACAGTTCTTGAACTTTTGGAAGGCGGGAAGGGAGTCACCCTTCCCGGCCGTATTTATTAAAATATGAAACAAAAGAAAACATTAAAATAACAGTTTCATATAATGTACAATTTCATTTCCACATTACGATGTTGGCTAACCTTAACAGATCTCTAATACAAAGGTTCTCCTAGCCGAACTAACATCCTACAAAACATTTGACTTGAAATTGTACATCCTAACGTTAAGGGCCAACGGCAAGGTCGTAACCGGTGTCAGATCCCTAAACCAGAAATACCCCCCTCACTTGTGAGAGGAGCGACCGCACAGAGGCGTACCTCAAGTGCATCTACCAATTTCCCTTTGTACTTGACGGGGGCCCCAATAAACTCGACGCCATTTAACGGTCGTTCGAGGACTCGTGTGAGGTGTCTAAAAGGTAGCGTAAACCCCCTCCCGCACCCCACACAACTTACCCATCTGCCATCGCAGATGTCCTGGCCCCGGGAAATTCCCCAGGAGGGGCCGTAGCCCCTCCTATCCAGGAAGGGGCCTTGACCACCTTTCCTTTCCTTCCGGCGGCCTCTCCTTAGACAGGACCGCCTCCCCGTTGAGGGGCCAATTGGCCACCTCCCCCGCGCGCTCCCATCCGTAATGGGTGACGCCCCCTCATAGGGATCTTCCAATTACTGCTCACCGATCATGACCTTACCGCCCGACCAAAATAAATACGACAGTTCTACCTAAGTTACTAAGATTTACAAAGCAAAACAACATTTATTATCAAGCGTAAATACTGATCAATCCTTGTTCAAAATTACTTTATTTGCAAAACATACTGAAAATAACCAATCTTTATTGCATCGTTAAGAAATTTCACGACAATCATCACAACCTGTAAGAAAACAGAGAAAACAAAAGATACTATATCAACTGTATTTACAACGAATCGCTGTCCTCAGGGGCTGGTGGGTGGGTCAAAATTGCTCTTCGTTCCGTCTCGAGCTCACGTGTAGCGGGGAGGTGCAGCTTCAGAGCACAGGAACAAGAGGATGCTTTCTTGGCTTCTGCTCCTTTTATCCGTCTTCAGGGTGGGCGTGAACCCGCCCCCGCCTGCCTCCGAGGGCGTGGCCGGCCGCGTTGGTGTCTAGGCCAGCCCACTCTAGGGCGGGAAAAAGGCGCGCCCCGGCTACGCCGCTTCGGGCATACCAGCCGAGACTCGCCTCCCGCCCAAGATGGCTTCCCGGGGGGATCGTTGTACTCTACCATACGTTCGGGGGGACCGATTGGTCGCCCCTTTCCATATGGCCGAGATACCCGCCACCCCCTCTCAACACAATCCCCAAGAATTGGGAAACCGGAAACAGTTCTTGAACTTTTGGAAGGCGAGAAGGGAGTCACCCTTCCCGGCCGTATTTATTAAAATATGAAACAAAAGAAAACATTAAAATAACAGTTTCATATAATGTACAATTTCATTTCCACATTACGATGTTGGCTAACCTTAACAGATCTCTAAAACAAAGGTTCTCCTAGCCGAACTAACATCCTACAAAACATTTGACTTGAAATTGTACATCCTAACGTTAAGGGCCAACGGCAAGGTCGTAACCGGTGTCAGATCCCTAAACCAGAAATACCCCCCTCACTTGTGAGAGGAGCGACCGCACAGAGGCGTACCTCAAGTGCATCTACCAATTTCCCTTTGTACTTGACGGGGGCCCCAATAAACTCGACGCCATTTAACGGTCGTTCGAGGACTCGTGTGAGGTGTCTAAAAGGTAGCGTAAACCCCCTCCCGCACCCCACACAACTTACCCATCTGCCGTCGCAGATGTCCTGGCCCCGGGAAATTCCCCAGGAGGGGCCGTAGCCCCTCCTATCCAGGAAGGGGCCTTGACCACCTTTCCTTTCCTTCCGGCGGCCTCTCCTTAGACAGGACCGCCTCCCCGTTGAGGGGCCAATTGGCCACCTCCCCCGCGCGCTCCCATCCGTAATGGGTGACGCCCCCTCATAGGGATCTTCCAATTACTGCTCACCGATCATGACCTTACCGCCACAGGCCGGATAGTTGACCGGCTATCCGGACCCCCCACAAAAGACTCCTACCTAAAGGTCATGCTGTAAACTCCTTAACCATGCTATGAAGTCTCCTATGAGTAATTCGTTCCCCACCCGGGACAAATGAACACCGTCCCCCAAATACATACTGTCCCCTTTAATACAACCATGCGAAACAGAATGCAGTGTACTTGAACAAAACAATCTACTCATTTTATTATTAATTTTCCTTACTGAATGATTCAGCGCAGAAACAGAAATAGCCCCCCGCCACACTTTCCGTGGGATCATATGGGACCATGCAATTGTGCACCCTGGAACTCTTCTCGCCAACCAACTTACCGTGGAAAGCATCGCCTCAAGAAGAAGTCGTCTACCAGTGGTCACCAAATCATTGCCCCCAAGATGTACTATGACTACAGACGGCGGTGACCTTGTCCGCCCTAACAAACCCTCGAAAAATGATCGAAACTGGTCAATACAGAGCCCGCCCTTTCCGTAGAAGGACACACTGTACCCGTATTCCCCAGCCACGTGAATCATGTCACCTGCTTTGAATACGTCCGCGGCACGCCTCACGTATGAGTGACTACGACCCACACCTCCTTTTTCACAGCTGGCAATGTCTGACCGCTGGCCCCCCGGTGTCGGGTCGACTGGACAGTCCGCCCCGCCTCGTAGGCTTGCGCAACTGAAAACCAAACAAAAACAAGAAGCGTGAGTACATCATTACAGCTTCACAACATGTGCAACCGCACATACCTCTTATAACAGTTCGAGGACCAACGCCCCACACGTTTTACTTGTTCAACGTTCAGACCCCTGGCTGTAGCTTCCGTAGCAGCCCCTATCCGAAAGGAATGGGTCCCAAAGTCGCCGGGGTTCAAGCCCGCGGCAGAAATCGACATCGCAAGCACCCGCTGAAACTGAAACCTCGTCAGTGGGGTGGCGTCAGCGTGTCTCAACAAGGTCCCCCCCCATGCTGCCACCCTCTGTGCTAAATATTCCTCTACGCACCCCACAGGGCACATGGCAGACCCGGGGATCCTCTGGATGATTACGCAGTCCCCGATTGCATCCTGATCGGATTTGGACCTGACAAACGAGACCGTCATTGTCTCCTCCCTGACCTGAATGTGTTCCCGGCACAGTCCCCCCATCGTATCCTGCTTGTTCCTTGCCACTAATTCGCTTACCCGCATAGCCCCATGGAATGCTAATGCAAATGCGGCTCGGAACAACACTGCTTCGTACTGGGATGAACATGTTACCGGTAGCACGGATAATAACAGGGCCAACCTATCCAGACCTATCGGGTGCCTATCTTCTACTCTGCGACCCTCAAGGCGTTGCCACCCACGTAGCGCTTTTTGCACAACGAAAGACGCTGTCGGGTCCTGGATCCCATGAGCCCTTGCCATGAAGGAAATGGCGGCCCGATGCCTCTGGGCCGTAGCTACTGACTTGCCTGCGTGACGTAAAGAGAGCAGGAATCTCACTACACACTCTTCCAGACCCCAAAGCTCCCTCCCGGCAGTACCCAAAAAGGCCCAATAGGAACGGAACGCCCCTTCATATGCCTTCCTCGTCCTGGGTGCTAAACTCTCTCCCACGAGGTCTTGTAGTTCGGGGCACCGAGAGACCAGAGAGCTTCGGGAAAGGGTGCCGCCACCGGGTCCGCTGTGGGCAGAAAACCCCAGAAGGCCTGCATACGGAAACGAGAGAGCGCATCAGCCGCTTGGTTCATCACCCCCGGCACGTGTCGCGCCCTAAACAGTACATTCAGTTGCATGCACAACAACACAATTTCTTTGAGCAGTCTCAGAATCAATTTGCAACGTGCTGCCTGACTATTGATACACTCAACCACGGTCATGTTATCAGACCAGAACACCACAGAGTGATCCCTAAACCCTTCTGGCCATGTTTTCAAGGCCACCAGAATAGGGAACAGTTCTAGAAAAGCAATGTTACTCGTCAACCCGCACTCATGCCACCATGACGGCCATTTTTGAGCCGACCATTGTGTACCCAATATGGCGCCAAAACCCATACTCCCCGCCGAGTCTGTCCATAGCCCCAACTCCTCGGAAGACACTGCTGGTTTATTCCAGACAATTCGACCATTGAAATCCGCCAGGAATGCAATCCAAATGCCTATGTCCTGGCGAACCTCTGCCGAGAGTCTCGTACGATGATGTCCTTCCTTCAAGCCGACCATGGACTGTGCAATCGAGCGGGAAAAGGGGCGCGCCATCGGCATTACTCTCAGGGCAAAATTCAACTGACCCACCACCTGTTGCAATTGATGCAGGTTCACTTTCGTTGCACGAATACATGTCTCAAGGGATAACCTGAATTTTAACACTTTTTCTTTAGGTAATCGAAAACAACCTTCCACCGATTCGAGCTCGATCCCCAGAAACTCGATCAAGGTCGAGGGGCCCACCGTCTTACCTGGCGCCAATGGCACACCGAATTGATTCATTAGGACACAAAATTCATGTAAGGCCTGTCCACACTCAGAATCCCCGGCTGCCCCCAGAAACAGAAAGTCATCGAGATAGTGCATAACATGTTGAAAACCTGTCTTCCTCGTGAATACCCACTGCAGAAAACAACTGAATTTCTCGAAATAGGCACATGAAATCGAGCATCCCATTGGCATACATTTATCCATGTAATAGCGACCCTGAAACTGAAAACCAAGGAGACGCTGATCGTCTGGGTGTACCGGGAGCAACCGGAACGCTGACTCGATGTCCGATTTGGCCATCAGCGTCCCGGGCCCCAGGCGATTCAACATGGCAACGGCCTCATCGAAAGATGCGTACTGCACCGAACATACTTCCGGGTCTATTGCGTCATTCACGGAAAGACCACGTGGGGCTGATAAATTGTGTATCAGCCGAAACTCACCCGGGTCCTTCTTGGGGACCACCCCTAGAGGAGAACACACAAAATTAGCAACTGGTGGCAAATCGAATGGACCGGCGACACGACCTCGAGTCACCTCTTTCCCAATCTTTACCTGCACCACTGCCGTGTGCTGTAAGACCGACATTTGATTCTTACAGTCCGGTACCCCCTGAAAATCCCCCACTGGGATGCGGAAACCATATGAAAACCCGTTCCGTAACACCCCAGCGGAAGCATGATCTGGGTATTCGCTGAGCCAAGGAATCATTGCCATGGTATCAATCGGGGTCGGTAAAGGCGCCCCTCGGACTATATTAGACCTGTTTGGCGCCTCCCTTACCACCGTTATCACCCGTTTTGGCTCTGCACATGGACTCAGGATGGGACGGCTGCCCGCACCCCCCACACTCATGTCTGAATTTGCATGACCCCTGGGGCCTGGTACATTTGCCCCTGTTAAAATTCCAACAGATCCCCCTTTTACCTGTGTTGCCACTCGGTTTCGTGTGGAACTCGTTACCTGCACCCGTCCGAAAGGGCGTCCCAGAATTTTGGCGGGAGGATTCCCCCCCGTTACTCCCTACTAATGGCACCTTCAACATCCCTGTACTCTCCATTTTTTGCCAAGACACAGAGTCGTAACAATCCCAAGACAACAATGGGTTGTGTTCTTTAGCTTTTCTAAACAAATTATCATAGCAGAACCATTGATTGCCCCCATATGCCACAGAATACTCCATAATACGTGACTGATAAATGGGTAACTCGGTCAACAACTCAGGCCTGCGCTCCCCCATGATGGAAGTAAAAATTCCCCACGCTCTGCCCCAAGTACCTATGGTCTCGTCGACCTTAAAGGCGGCCATTTTTGCGCGCCAAACACTCGGATGCATGAGCTCCTTTTGACTCTTTACATGCTCGATCTCGTAATGGTCGGTAAGCAATGAAAACATGTTTACATATTTATCCGCCCAAATCAATTCCTTGATTTCTAGTGGGACGTGCTGGGCAATCTTCTCCTTACGAGAAGGTGCAGACTCCCCCCCCGCAATCGGCAATGGCCGCTTACCTGAAGTAGACCCCACGTTTGTCGCCAAACTTGGGCCTGCTGTACTCCCAACCGCCGGGACCTGTGGGGGAACAGAAGATGGCGTCTTCGCAGCCTCCCTAGATTCCCGCAGTTGCCTCATCACTGCCCGGGCGTCGTCAGCCGTGGCGCCCTCGCTATCGTTTCCCAACCACGCTGCCAATTGTGCCGCTAACTCGGGGGGCATATCCTCCCTGTTCGCAGGGGTGACCACCACAGGGATTGGATTCCCCTCCTTTGGCGCCGGGGTTGGCTCCTCTCGTGGGGCTTCGGGAACCGGGGTCTCCCCCCCAAGTGCTCCCCTTCTGGGCCTCTTGCTTTTTCCTCCGGGAATTGTTCCCTGTAAAGGCCGTTTCGATCCTCCCTCCCCGTCCTTAGCCTCAACCTTTCTCTTCAGATCGGCTATCTCCTTCATGAGTATGCGGAGCATCTCGTCGGTACCGACCCGCTTTCCAACCTTCTTGGGCATCCTTAGACGGGATATCTGTAAGACAAAAAGAGGGATTACAACGCTCAAAATTGCTCTTCGTTCCGTCTCGAGCTCACGTGCAGCGGGGAGGTGCAGCTTCAGAGCACAGGAACAAGAGGATGCTTTCTTGGCTTCCGCTCCTTTTATCCGTCTTCAGGGTGGGCGTGAACCCGCCCCCGCCTGCCTCCGAGGGCGTGGCCGGCCGCGTTGGTGTCTAGGCCAGCCCACTCTAGGGCGGGAAAAAGGCGCGCCCGGCTACGCCGCTTCGGGCATACCAGCCGAGACTCGCCTCCCGCCCAAGATGGCTTCCCGGGGGGATCGTGGTACTCCACCATACGTTCGGGGGGACCGATTGGTCGCCCCTTTCCAGAAACAGTGTAAGAGGAAGAGAGAGAAAGAGTGTAAAATAGAGAAAGGAAGAGATGAAGAGGGACAATGAGCGCCCATACTGTGGGAAAAACCCTCACAGCTCACATTTACTCCACCGGTGTGTCTCCAACCATGTGCCAGGACTGTAGAGGTGGGCCTCAGCCAGGCCTACCAGTGCTAGGGGTTCGCCCTTCTCTGCACGCAAGTCTTTAGACAAGTAAATAGAAGTTGGCACAGAAACTGAAAGGATAAAAGAAATGTTTATTAAACCTCATGAGGTGGAACTACCTTCACACAGCACCCTTCGGTAGTGTATGAAGTAGCACAAGGAGTAGTCAAGTCAAGTCAAAAGAACTTTATTCGAATGTTCATAGTAACATCCATTAAAGCACATTGCAATAAAATTACAATTAATACATATAATTCATATATTACTAGGACTCACATAAAGTAGAAATTCACAAACAGAATATACAGTTAAAATAGTTTTTAAATATAAATAATTAAACTGATTAAAAATAAAACTCTCTGCAACAACACAGTTATCCCTCCACACTTTTCCTGAATTTGATTGCAAGTTTTAAAAAGCTACATACAAACAAAGTGCAATCACTACTTAGTAGTTGGAGATAATAAAGTGCTGGTCGAATTTGTGCAAAATTCAGCTGTTTGAGAATTGGTTTTAGGTATAATTTCCGTGGTACAAGGTAAAAAGGGCAGATGAATAAAAAGTGTGCCAAATCTTGCGGAGACTTATCGTCGCAGCCGCAAGGTGGCGACACTTGGCCTCGATGGGCCCCCCTCGGTACTGCCAGTAGAAGATGAAATAGGTCTAGGCGAAACCTCGAAAGCAAAAAGCGGTCATAACCTGACAGGGGCCATGACAGGTACGGTTCCATGTGTACAGAGGTTTTTAAAAGTACATTTTTCCGGACACTGTCTTTCTTTAGTTCGGCCTCCTCCCGGGCTAAGTACCTAAAAGAAGTAAATGTCTTCTTCACAGAGGTAACATCAGATTTTCTAATAAGTTCTGGGGTTGCAAAAAGGTCAGGACGCCCTAGTTCAGTTAAACATTTTCTAATATATTTGAGCCAGGGGACTTTAGATCCATTTTCCCAGGTTATTGCTTCTTTTAAAATTTGTTGGGTAAGGGGTATTTCAGTATTTATCTAACAGTTTAGCCAACAAAGTATAGGATTTACGGCTAATCTGTCGCTCAAATATGGCATGCCCAGTTCTTCATGAACAGAGAAGTTACCAGTGCCCGTTGGTACCCTCAAAACACGTTTTAAGAAGCTATTTTCTGCAACCACCAGTCCTCTGGAAGAAGTAAACCCCCATAACTCACTGCCGTAACACGCAATAGATATACTTTTTGCATGGTAAAGTTGGGGCAGTGCAGCCACTGGAGTATTTCCCATTTTTCTTGCAAAGTCAAGTATGGCTGCATTAGCCCTTGTTACCTCTCCCATTTTCCTCTGTACAGCGGGTCCCCAATTTAACTGATGGTCCAAAAGGACACCCAAATAGGAGAATGTCTTAGTCACTGGATTTTTTTCCCCATTGACATTAAAGATATTTGATTTTTTATACCCCAGGCCTACCTTCATGACATAGGATTTTGAGTTGTTAATAATCAAGTCCCGTAAATACATGAAGTCATGAAATGCTTTTAACAGGGTTTGTAGGCCTGCTGCAGTCCTGGAGATCAGGACTGCGTCGTCCGCATAAAGCAGTACCGGCAGTCCTTTCCGGCCTACATAGGGGTAATCAACTCCCGTGTCTAAGAGGTACTGTTCTAAATCATTAATGTACAGATTGAAGAGGAATGGGGCTAGAATACACCCTTGGCGAACGCCCCGATGTATTCCAAATTCCTTTGTTACTTTTAAATCTTGTGTGTATCTGACGTTTGCTCGTGTGTCAGAATGCATGTCGGCTAAGAAATTAATCAGATTCTGCTCTATGCCCATTTTTGCCATGACATCCCATAGTCTGCCTCGATCTACACAGTCGAAAGCTGACGATAGATCCATGAATGCCATGTGAATTGTACCTTCTCTGGCCATAGTGTATTTCCCTATAATCATATTCAGGTTCAGACACTGGGTAATCGTTGAATGACCAGGCCTGAAGCCATATTGAATTGGGGAAATTATATTATTTTCATCTGCCCAGGTTGTTAATCCATTTAAAATTACACCCCCCACCACTTTTGCTACAGAATTGATTAAAGATATTGGTCTGTAGCAGAGTGGGCTACTGCGATCTCTTTTTTTAAATACGGGTACTATGGTAGAAATCCCCCATGACTTTGGGCAGCCAGAAGTCGCCGCCGCATTGACTACAGCGGTAAGGACTGGGGCCCAAAGTGATGGCAGGGATTTAAAGAGATCTGGGGGGAGGCCGTCAGGCCCAGGGGCCTTGTTACAAGTTAGGCCTTGAATACCTATTTCAATCTCATTAACTGTAAAGTGCAAGAAGCTCTCCATAGGAGTAATACAAAGAAATTCTGCCTGTGGCTTATTACTTTTAAAAATGGCGCTGAAGTGAGTAACCCAGTCTTCCTCAGGAATATTTGTACCAAGGGCCATGTTACTTGGGTCTAAGCATGGGCGAATTTTGCGAATCTCGCGTTCGCGAATTTTGCGGATTTGCGAACTCGCAATCCGCAAAATCCGCGAATTCTCGCGAATTTGCAGATTTTTTTTTGTGTTCGCGCGGGTTTCTGCCAGTTCGCGAGGGTTTTGTACAATTTCGCAAACGCGAACTTACCTGTCGGGTCGCAAGTTTTGCGAACGTGTTGTTTCTACGTGTCCAGCCTGTTTGGGACACTCTTCTTCATCACTGCCACTCTCTGTCACCACTGCCACTCTCTGACTACTCATGCCACCCTCTGGCCCACCCATGCCACCCTCTGTTTCATCACAGCACCCTCTGGTTGTCCAGTGTACACTATTGTGGCAAAGCAAAGCACACCTTCCCTGCCTCAAGAGACCTGAATTAATTTGGGGCTGATTAATGTGTCACAGAATATTTTTTTAGCTGGCACCTGCTTCCTTATTGCTTCCTGATTAGTGATCTTTTGCACTTGCTAAGTGCTTTCATTGTTGCAAAATTAGTTACAACACCTGCCCTGCCCCAACTGACAATAATTAATTAGGGGCTGATTAATGTGTCACTGGATTTGAACTTCCAGCCTGGCTCCTGCTTGTCTGCCTTACCTGTAATTCAGGACCTTTGTGTAACTATTCTGAGGGTCAGAGCAGGGTCACATAATAGTTGCAAGTAGGCAACTGAACTCTGGAGGGGCCCCTCAGGAAGCACTACAGGAAATGGCTACTAATGATGAGCTTGAACTTTTGAACCTGGTAAGTAGTTTCAGTTTTGCTAAGATCGTATTTCTGCAATTTAGCGCTTATTCGCGGGGCGCGAAGTTGAACTGGGAAGCCGCGAACTCACGCGAACAGTGCGAGCAAGCCAAAAAATCCGCTGCTCGCGGATTTGCGGATTTTGCGGGAAATTCGCGAATCTCGCGGATTGCGAATTTACCGAAAATCCGCAAAATCCGCAAGCGTAACGGATTTTCCGCCCATGCTTACTTGGGTCATCAAACAGGGGTTTGTTGATGATTTCCCAGAACCTAGCACTGTTACCCAAAATTTTCGGATCTAAGAGAGACTCCCAAGTGCTTGCCTTAACCTCTTTTTTCCGAGTTGCGAGGGATTTTTTATATTGTATACGCATGGCCTTAATACAGGCCGGGTCTCTAGGTCTAGCTTTTAGGGCCGTCTTAAGGTCTCTGTTGGCTTTGGAACAAGAGTGATCAAACCATTTTGGATTGCTTCCAATACGCCCTTTTACTGGCACCGTTAACAAAGACCCTACTGTTGCTACGACCCCCTCAAAAGCAGACAAAGTTTAACTGGGAGATGATGTAGCTGACACGGGGGCGTGGCTTGGATGCCGAGGAGGTAGGCAGCGTGAGCCCGGAGCTCCGCGCCCGATCCCGAATATCATCCTGATTATCTGAACGGATCCCAGCGAAACTGGGAAAACCCAAAATCTGAAGTTATCACGGAGGGTGCGGCGCTCGCAGCGGACGACCTAAAGCTGTTCCTGGCCCTGAAATTTGACTTTGAAAGTTGGCACCGGGCGTGAGGCCATCGAGCTAAGATGGTGCCCTGAGCCCAAGACAAAGAAACGACGGGAGCACGAGGCCGGACTCTTCTGCTGGCCTGTTACTGGCGGTGTTGGATGGATTGAAAGGCCCCTCTTGACCAACTCGGCGGACACGGGCGAACTTTCCTCAAACTGGTGCGAGCTGTTGGGCATCGTGACCACAATTACGTTCGCTGAAGAAGCGATAAAATGGCAGCAGCCCTGTGACGACGGTCCTGGCTATCTGAGCACAGACTGGCATCTAAAGGCCCAACGGCGGCAGTGGACCCTAGAGTGCGGCTTTATCTAGAGTGATTGGAGCGGAGCCCACTGTGCTAAGCACATCCGAACTATCTGATCCTATTGTCCGGGGAATCTCCTAGTGGTGGAGCCCTGCAGTGCGGAGTGGGGGTGACGAGGTGACCCTAGAGGCCGCTGCCATTTGCAGCCGAGATGGTGAAATCGAAAGGGAAGGGGGAAGGAGCGACCGACACAGAGGCTGCGGAAGGAGCGGATCGTGATCAGTCTGCTCTTCAACACATGCAAGACCGTATATTGGAGGCCATCATGACCACAAAAGACGCCCTGCAGCAGGACATAGCCCAGGTGGCGACGGGCTTGGGTCTCCTGAAAGTAGATCACGACAAGCTTAAGGATAGAGTGAAATCTGTGGAGATCACTGTTCAGGAATTGGCTCCGGACCACGCAGCGGTGAAAGCGCAGATGGCAGATGCCCTAGACCGGCTGAAGATGCTGGAGAAGAGGGCCGAGGATGCGGAAAACAGGAGTAGGCGCAATAATGTTCGCCTCGTGGGCCTACCGGAGAAAATTGAGGGCGACGATATGGTGGGCTACCTCGACAACTGGCTACGCACTGAAGTGGCGCCGGAGGGATTGTCTCCTTTCTTCTCCCTAGAGCGGGCCCACAGGGTACCGGCTCGGCCACCGGCCCTGGGCCTTCCACCTCGCCCGGTGGTGTTCAAGTTGCTCCACTACAGAGACCGGGACTGGCTGCTACAGAGGGCGAGGGAAGCGGGACCTTTTCAAGTGGATAATAACAGAGTCACCATGTTCCCGGACTACACGTTTGAGACTCAGAGACTCAGGGCCAACTTCTTGTCCCTCAAGCGTGAGCTCCGTGGTGAGGGCATAAAATATTCCCTGCTCTTCCCGGCGAAGCTGAGAGTGGTGGTGGATGAAAAATCGCTCTTTTTTACGACCTCGGCGGATGCCTGGGCCTGGTGGGACACTTATAAAGCTGGAACGGATGGAGCTAAAGCCAGGGCGGAGGAGGCTAGAGTGGCACAGCCGGTCAGGAAGTCCCAACGGATTCGAAAAAATCATCGGAGAACTGGCAAACCATCTGTGTCACAAACAGAGACAGAGAGGAAGGCGGCTCTGCAGGCAGTTGTGGACCTATCTAGCGTGACCAGGTGCCAGTCCGGGAAGGGCACGGACTCTGATGAACAGGGCACGGGGTCGGAGACGGGGCTCTCGGAATTTGGTGGAGCCAAAGGCCCTATAGTGACACCGCAGACTTCTGGGGAGATCCTTGAGGCGTGACACGCTGGACAGGAGGAACGGCCAACTGGTCAGACACTGGGGCGCTGTGCCCGTGAGCGCAGTACACTGTTATTTGGGGTTTCGTGTCTCTGTAATGAGGGGATCGGGGGCGGAATGTGCGGGATTGATTTGCTTTGACGAACCTTTCGACGTCGATCCGCGCCCTACTGGCCCTTACGGTCATCGCAGTGGAGACTGCGAACACTAGTGCCTTCCTTTGAGGGGTAGTTGGGTGTGACAGTTTGGATGGGGTTGCTTCTGATTGTGGGGGGGCCTGTCCTGGGGGGGTGGGAGCCGAGAGTAGTTGGGGTTGCTCCGGTTGTCTTGGGGGGGGGTTTCATTTGTTTGGAGTGGGAGGGATGGGCAGCACGTGGTTGGCAAACGCGCATGGTCGATGACTTCTATTGTTCTATCTGTGTGTGCAAAGGGATATGGCTAGTACCGGGGCTCTGAAATGTGTGACCTGGAACGTGCGGGGTCTGCAGACTATGACACGAAGGCACAAGGTTCAAGCGTACCTAAAGCGTAGGGGTGTGCACATAGCGTTCTTGCAAGAGACGCATCTCAACAAACAGGAGGGGATTGCGCTACAAAGGAGGTGGAGGGGGCAGCTGTTTAACACGACATATTCAGCCTTTGCAAGGGGGACGTTGATTTGGATACGTGCGGGGGTCCCTTTCCAAGTCACTAAGACGTTGGTAGATCCGGAGGGTAGGTATGTAGCGGTGGAGGGAAGATTGAGGGGCCGGGTGGTATCTCTCTGCAGCGTGTACGCCCCCAATGTGGATTTGCCCGCTTTTTTAACAACACTCTCGGGCAAACTGGCGAGTTATCTAGCAGGGCCAGTGCTCATGGGGGGGGGGGGATTTCAACTCGGTGGTAGATGTTGATTTGGATAGATCCCATCCCCCGCTGCGCGCGTCCCCAGCACACAGGGTGGCTAAACGCAGGCTGGAGTGGCAGGAGAGTTGGGCCCTAAGAGACGCCTGGAGGACACTGCACCCCACCACTAGGGACTATTCCTTTCACTCGCATTTGCATGACCTGCATGTTAGGTTGGATGCGTTTCTGTGCTCATCACATATGCTCTCCACGGTGGGTGGCGCGGAGTATTTGGCTCGAACGATGTCGGACCACAATCCTTTGTTGTTGTCCCTGAACTGGATGGTGGAAGTTAACTGTGTACCAACATGGCGACTGCAACCTGATACCTTGGATGACTTGCTTTTCAGGGAAGCCCTAGGGGAGCGAATAGAGCGCTACTTTGAGGAGAATAGTGGCTCCGCCTCTACTAGGGCGGTGGAGTGGGACGCGTTTAAGGTGGTGGTCAGGGGGCACTGTATTGGGAGCGCTGCAGGGGCTCGTAGGACTTTGCTGGATGATCTTGAGAGGGCGGAGAAGCGGTTGAGGGAGAAGGAGAGGGAACGCCCGAATCACCCCGAGCTTCAGGAGGGGCTTATTGGTGCCAGGGAAGCACTAGCGGTGGAATTGGAACGACTGCGTAGCTTTGACCATAAAGCGTTTATGACAAAGGCGCATGCGGAAGGTGATAAGGTGGGGTCGATGCTGGCGTGGCTTGCCAACCCGATCAGGCGTGGCACGCCGATCATGGCGATTCAGGCAGTGGGGGAGGAGCTATGCCACACCCAAGCCAGGATTCTGGATAGGTTCAGGGCGTATTACGAATGTTTGTACGAGAGCGGAGAGACGGGTGGGGTGGATGAGCTGGGCACCTTTCTAGAAGGATTACAGCTACCGCAATTGGAGGAATCGGAGGCAGAGGAGTTAGGTCAGCCCATCACGATCGGGGAGATAGGGAGTGCAGTGAAGCAGATGGCTAGGAATAAGACTCCGGGCCTTGACGGTCTCCCGATCGAGTTTTATAGTAAATATTTGGAGTACCTAGCTCCGCAACTGCAATTGGTGTATAATGAAGCACAATTGCGTGGTCGGCTCCCAAGCTCCATGTGTGAGGCCCTCATGATCCCATTGCTAAAACCTGGCAGGGAGGGCACTGCTCTATCCTCCTACCATCCATTGTCCATGCTTACGACGGACTACAAGATCCTGAGTAAAATCCTGGCGAATAGATTACTGGCCCACATGGCCGGTCTGGTTCACAAGGATCAGTGCGGCTTTATCCCTACGCGTAACACTACCCACAATATCCGCAGGCTTACAAGGTTGATGGGGGCCCACTGGTCGAACACCACTACTCCATTTGTGCTCTCCATAGACATCGAGAAGGCCTTTGATAGTCTTGAGTGGGATTATCTGTACGAGGTGATGCGGCGTTTCGGGCTGGGGGACGGGTACATCAACTGGACCAAAGTCCTGTATACGGAAGCCGTAGCTAGAGTCAGGGTTGGCTCCCTGATCTCGAAGCAGTACCCCGTGCGACGAGGCACCAGGCAAGGGTGCTCCCTCTCTCCCCTCTTGTTCGCTTTGGCAATGGAACCCTTTGTGGTGGAGGCCAGATCGGGCCGCCACTATGCAGGACTGATGTACAGGGATAGGCCGCATCTCATTTCGTTGTACGCAGATGACCTACTGATGTTCTTGGCTGATGCGGAAGCAGAGCTATGGGGGGCGAGGCGTCTGTTGGAGCTGTTTGGGCGACTGTCAGGCCTGACGGTCAATTGGCCCAAATCCTGTCTATTCCCCCTGAGACGCGGAGAGCCGTGCCCTCTCACGGCGCAGAAGCGCCGGTGGGAACCGCATTGCCTGCACTATCTTGGTGTTTACGTCTACCATACCCCAACGGATATGCTAGATGGTAATATTAACCGTTGCATTACCGCCCTGAGAGGGAGTATGGATTTTTGGTCCACTCTTCCACTGTCACTGGCTGGTCGGGTCTCCCTACTTAAGATGGTGGCTCTGCCCAGGCTGTTGTACTACTTTAGGACGCTCCCGGTATGGATCCCGGGCTCTGTTTTCCGACGCCTGAGATCACTGACCATAGCGTTTCTTTGGGGCACAGGTAGGCGACGAATCGCGCTGGATACCCTCTTGCGGCCCAAGGATGAGGGAGGCATGGCGGTGCCTGACTTTGAAGGTTATTATCTGGCGGCTCAGTTGCAGGCTTTTACACAGGAGGTCGCGAGGGTATATAGAGGCCCGGAACATGCTAGAGATGAGGGCACCCCGCGGCATGTGCTGGCGTACATCACACTGCATCAGAAGCTCTTGGTTAGGGATCTGACAGTGGAGGAACAGACATTTCGACTCTGCTGGAATCGGGCGCGCAAACGAGCGGGGGTCCGCCTTATGTATGCTCCTGAAATTCCGCTGGGGATGGTTACAGCCCTCCCTCATGGAGGGGACTGGTCGCGTTTACTGGGCTGGGAAGAAGCTGGGGTCCAAATGCTGGGCGACTTGTACGAGGATGGTGTGCTGCTCCCGTTTCAGGACCTGCAGGAGCGGTTCGACCTCCCACGAGGCGACTACTTGTTGCATGTGGCGGTTACAGGCGCTATGCAGGACCACTGGGGAGAGGGGTTGCAGGAACCGGTGATCTCCATGGCGTGCCAGTATACGATGATGGCGGCCGGGACCTTTAAGGCGGTAACCTGTCTATACTCCAGAATGTTGCGGGAGGCTTTGCAGCCGCTCGCGACTTTGAAGGCTAAGTGGGAGTTGGACCTCCAAATGGAGATCCCTGATGCGACTTGGGGTCAGTTGCTACGACGGGCACGGAAAAGCTCGAGAAACGCCAGGTTCCAGCTAATACATTTCTACATTATTCATAGGGCATACCTCACGCCTCGGAAAATACGGCAATACTTTGGGGTGGAACAAGCGACCTGTCCCAGGTGTAACATAGTTGGGGCGGAGTTGGGTCACATGCTGTGGGACTGTCCTGCCTTGGGGGATTACTGGCAGGAGATTGGGAGGGCTCTGAACAATGCAACGGATAGGAACATACAGTACACCAAGGCAGTGGGGGTCCTACATTGGTTTCCGCACACATCTAAGAATAAAAATACCAGTCGGTTTATAGATTTGGGGCTGATCCTTGCAAAGCAGGAAATCACGAGGAATTGGAAGTCGAAAGCGGGACCCACATATAAGCGATGGTATGGTGAATGTTTGCGGTGGGCAGCATGTGAAAGTACTTTGAGGTACCAGATGGCTTGGAGAACGGATGATGAGAAGGCTATGGAGAGGGCGACAGCATGGGAAATGATGGTACAGGCGCTCCGAGATGATGCTGATGAGGGGGATGAGGAGATAGAGGAATTAATGGCAGCTAACCCCGCTACCACACCCGGGGACACACCTTAGCGAATGTATAAGACCTTCCTTCAACACACCATATTTTACTCTGACTAGGATTTTTGCACAGCGCGGCCACGGGGGGGGGGGGAGTTCGGAACTGTTGGGGCGATGGGGGGGGGGGGTGTTTGATAGGGGTGGGGGAGGGGCGAAAATTACAAAAGCAACCCACTTTTTCTTGCTAATAAGATGTCGGACGTTGAATTATGCAGCAAGGACTGACCTGAGCGTAAAGGCGGAACAGTCTTCTTTTTGGGGACGTGCCAATCATGATGGAAATGGACAATCACTACTGTGTCTTCTTGCTATGCTTTTTGATTATACTGTGAACTTGATGTCTGTACATTTATTTTGGTGCTGCAATAAAAACGATGTTACAAAAAAAAAATGATGTAGCTGACACACAGATTGAGAGATCAGAGCTACAAAGGTTATTTATCGATGTATACAAGTTATCACAGTCCACCATTGTCCATTTTAGGCGGTGCTTTCCATTTATAGACTTTATAGTTCCGCGGCCTTTGCTTTGCTTTCGCAGATCGAGAATGCCTCCACCCAAGTTAATAGAAATCGGGTTATGATCGCTATGGGCATTCCATTGAATGCGAAAATCCAAAACAAAATTCACAAGGTCTGTGGATAATAGAATGTGGTCTATATATGAACCGTTTAAGTTGCCTTTATACGTGGGAACTTGGAAAAGTGTATGCTCCGCTGTCTCAGACATAGCTGCAACTAGATTGTATTTATCCATCATGTTGTTGAGCTGTGTTCCGCGCCGCGAGTGGTCAAAGTAAAATCCTTTTATGCTGTTGCACCCTAAATGTCCCATGGGCGTCTCTCCTGGATTCCCACTGGGATGGGTATTAAAGTCTCCGGCAATCAGCAATTTACTCGACAAATTCCCCTCATTGTCACTCAAAAAGTCACTCAAATGTAGTAGGTTGCATTCTCCAAACTGACTTAATGCTAGAAGTTGATCAGGGTCAGGGTATATTTACCCCTTTTTAGCTCAAGTACTTGAATATTCCTATTACCTGTGTGGCGAATGGTTTTATGATATGTAAGAGCCAAACTTATAACCTCTGCTCTTCCGCTACTTGAGGGTTCTGCTGGATTGAAGAAACTTTGGTATCCCTCGATGTGGGCAAATTTTTTATCTACCAGCCAGGTCTCTTGCAGGCATATCACTGCGTGTTGTTTAACGAAAGACAGCCAGGTGGGGTCACAGATCTTATCGGCCAGGCCTGCCGTGTTCCAGGAAACCAGACTTGTAGCACAAGACAGCCTAGTGTCTACATTTAAGTCTATGTGTGCAATTACGGATTTAGCAGCTTTTGAATGAATAGGCTCTGTTCTAGTGACTGCCTGTTCTTCAGATACATTGTAATTTTGTTCTGCATTGGGTGGTTCGCAACTGGGAGCTTCTTGATAGTCTGTAGGCAGCTCTGATCTATTTTGTAGAGGTGGGCTCTCTGTCAATCAATCAATCAAGGACATTTATAGAGCGCACTAATTACCCGTTGGGTCTCAAGGCGCTTAGGGGGCGGGGGGTGCCGTTACTGCTCGAACAGCCAGGTCTTGAGCTTCTTCCTGAAGGAGAGGTGGTCTTGGGTCAGGCGCAGGTCGGCCGGGAGGGAGTTCCAGGTCTTGGCGGCCAGGTAGGAGAAGGACCTTCCTCCTGTTGTCGCTCTACGGATGCGTGGGACGGTGGCGAGGGCGCGGCTGGCTTATCGGAGGTGGCGTTTGGGAGCGTAGAAGTTGATTCGGTTGTTGAGGTAGCTCGGGCCTTGATCGTGTAGGGCTTTGTGTGCGTGGGTGAGGAGACGGAAGGTGATTCTTTTGTTGACGGGGGGCCAATGCAGGTCTCTCAGGTGTTCGGAGATGTGGCTGTTTCGTGGGATGTCGAGGATGAGTCTGGCTGAGGCGTTCTGGATCCGCTGGAGTTTCTTCTGGAGCTTGGCGGTGGTTCCGGCGTAGAGGGCGTTGCCGTAGTCCAGGGCCTGGGTGACGGTCTTCCTGGTCTCCGTGGGGATCCACCAGAAGATCTTCCGTAGCATGCGCAGGATGTTGAAGCATGCCGAGGAGACGGCGTTGACTTGTCTGGTCATGGAGAGGGAGGAGTCCAGGATGAAGCCCAGGTTGCGTGCGTGGTTCGTCGGTTTGGGTGCGGTGCCCAGGGCGGGGGGCCACCAGGAGTCGTCCCAGGCGGTGGGTGTGGAGCCCAGGATGAGGACCTCCGTCTTGTCTGAGTTCAGTTTCAGGCGACTGGTCGTCATCCACTCGGCTACCTCCTTCATCCCTTCGTGCAGGTTGGCTCTGGCGGCGGCGGGGTCGTTGGTCAGGGAGAGGATCAGCTGGGTGTCGTCGGTGTAGGAGATTATGTTGAGGTTGTGTTGGCGTGCGATGGCCGCGAGGGGGCTCATGTAGACGTTTAAAGAGGGTAGGGCTCAGCGAGGATCCTTGAGGGACGCCGCAGATGACTTCGGTGGCCTCTGACTTGTACGGTGGCAGGCGGACTCTCTGTGTTCTTCCGTCGAGGAAGGAGACGATCCATTCCAGTGCCTTCTCCTGGATTCCGACGTAGCTGAGGCGTTGCACTAGGGTGCGGTGGCAGACAGTGTCGAAGGCCGCGGAGAGGTCTAGGAGGATGAGGGCCGCTGTTTCTCTGTTGTCCATCAGGGCTCGGATGTCGTCGGTGGCGGCGATGAGGGCGGTCTCGGTGCTGTGGTTGGCTCGGAAGTCGGACTGCGAGGGGTTGAGGGATCCGTTCGTCTCGAGGAAGGCGGCCAGCTGTTTGTTGACGGTCTTCTCGATGACTTTGGCTGGAAACGGGAGTAGCGAGATGGGGCGGTAATTCTTGAGTTTGGTGGGGTCTGCTGTAGGTTTCTTGAGTAGAGCGCTGAGTTCGGCGTGCTTCCAGCTCTCGGGGAAGGTGGCGGTGTCGAAGGAGGTGTTGATAATGTCCCGCAGGTGGGGGGCGATGACAGCGTCGGCCTTGTTGAAGACGTGGTGAGGGCAGGGGTCGGTCGGAGATCCGGAGTGGACCGAGTTCATCATGCGGACGGTGTCTTCGGTGCTGATCGGAGTCCAGGCTCGGAGGGTGGTGGTGGGCGGCGATGCTGTGGTTGTGGCGTGCGTCGGTTGGGTGCTGAAGCTGTTGCGATCTTGTTGTGGAAGTAGGAGGCGAGGGAGTTGCAGAGGTCTTGCGAAGGGGTGATGTAGTTGTTTCCGGCGTTGGGGTTGGAGAGCTCTTTCACGATGTTGAAGAGTTCCTTGCAGTTGTGTGCTTTGTTGTCCAGCCGGTCCTTGAATGCAGTTTTCTTGGCGGCGCGGATCAGTTGGTGGTGCTTCCGGGAGGCAAGTTTGAGGGCGGTCATGTTGTCTGGTGTAGGTTCCTTTCTCCAGACTTTCTCGAGGGCTCAGCAGTTCTTCTTGGAGCTCTTGAGTTCGTCGGTGAACCATGGGGCTTTCTTGCTGCCGAGTCTGCTGGGCGGGGTCCTCAGAGGGGCGAGTTCGTCCGCGCAGTTGCTGATCCACTTTGTGAGGTTGTCGGCGGCCTGGCTGGGGTTTGCTGAGCTGGCAGGAGGGTGCTGGCTCAGGGAAGCGGCGAGCTGGTCAGCTGTGATCTTGTTCCAGCTTCTTCTAGCAACCTGTTGCTGGTGGTGGTGGATCGTCGTTCTTCTGAAGGTGAAGTGGACGCAGCTGTGGTCCGTCCAGTGGAGTTCTGTGGCGTGGCTGAAGGCGATGTCTTTGCTGGATGAGAAGACGGCGTCGAGTGTGTGTCCGGCGAGGTGGGTGGGGGTGCTCACCAGTTGCTTGAGTCCAAGGTTGGCGAGGTTGTCGAGCAGGGTGCTGGTGTTGCGGTCGTTGTTGTTCTCCAGGTGGAAGTTGAGAGCCCCCAGGAGGATGTAGTCAGCGGAGGGGAGGGCATGCGGGCTGACGAAGTCGGCGATGTCCTTGCTGAATTGAGTGCGTGGTCCCGGGGGTCGGTAGATCAGGGTGCCTCTGAGGGTGGTCTTCGGGTCGGTGTGGATCTGGAAGTGCAGGTGTTCGGCGGTGGTTAGGGTGTTGTCTGTGCTAGTCGTGATTCGGATGGTGTTCCTGTGGATGATGGCGATGCCTCCTCCCATCTGGTTGGCGGTGCGGTCCCTCCGGGTGATCTTGTAGCCCTCGTGGGTGGCGATGGCGAGGTCGGGCGCTGAAGAGGCATTCATCCAGGTCTCCGTGATGAAGGCAACGTCAGGGGCTGTGGCGTCTAGGAGGTTCCAGAGTTCAATGGCGTGTCTGTGGACGGAGCGGGTGTTGAGCAGGATGCACTTGAGGTGGTTGCTGCTGGTGTTCGGCTTGGCGGGTGCTGGTGCCAGGCAGGTCCGGATGCAGGTGAACTTGCAGGTGTGGCAGCTGAAGGGTCCGTGGGTGCGTTGTGGGGTGGCTCGGTAGCATCCTGGGAATCGGCCGGAGTTGAGTGCGATGAGGGTGGCGACGGAGTAAGTCAGGCGGGTTGGCCGGGGTCCTCGAGGGCCAGGGGTCCTGGCACTGGGCGCGGTCCAGGCACGGACGGGCGTAGACGGGCTTACCTTTGGCGCGCCCTGCGCATTCGCACGGTCGCCATATATGGCCAAGTGCGCGGGGGCGGAGCAGCTGGGAGGCGGGAGCGGGGAGGGTACAGAAGGCAAAAAGGGGCGGGGTTAGCGGCGGTGGCGGGAAGCGGGGAGCGGGGAGGGAGGACGAAGGGGCCAAACAAACAAGCAAACAAGAAATACAGAAGGCAAAAGGCAAAAACAAGTTACAGGCAACACTAAAAACACTTCAGGACAGCAATGACGACGGGGGCAGGTCAGGCGGTCACGGACCACGCCGCTTGAAGGCAGGGGGCGTGGTCACGCGGCGGAGCTTGGCCAGCGAGGCAGCGAGGCAGAAGGCGGGGAAGACGCACGCAGCAGCTGGTGGCCGTGCGGTGCGGGGGTGTCCTAGAACTAGGTCACACTCACCTGCGCCGCACGGTCGCCATATATGGCCAAGTGCGCGGGGGGGCGGAGCAGCTGGGAGGCGGGAGCGGGGAGGGTACAGAAGGCAAAAAGGGGCGGTGTTAGCGGCGGTGGCGGGAAGCGGGGAGCGGGGAGGGAGGACGAAGGGGCCAAACAAACAAGCAAACAAGCAATACAGAAGGCAAAAGGCAAAAACAAGTTACAGGCAACACTAAAAACACTTCAGGACAGCAATGACGACGGGGGCAGGTCAGGCGGTCACGGACCACGCCGCTTGAAGGCAGGGGGCGTGGTCACGCGGCGGAGCTTGGCCAGCGAGGCAGAAGGCGGGGAAGACGCACGCAGCAGCTGGTGGCCGTGCGGCGCGGGGGTGTCCTAGAACTAGGTCACACTCACCTGCGCCGCACGGTCGCCATATATGGCCAAGTGCGCGGGGGGCGGAGCAGCTGGGAGGCGGGAGCGGGGAGGGTACAGAAGGCAAAAAGGGGCGGGGTTAGCGGCGGTGGCGGGAAGCGGGGAGCGGGGAGGGAGGACGAAGGGGTCAAACAAACAAGCAAACAAGCAATACAGAAGGCAAAAGGCAAAAACAAGTTACAGGCAACACTAAAAACACTTCAGGACAGCAATGACGACGGGGGCAGGTCAGGCGGTCACGGACCACGCCGCTTGAAGGCAGGGGGCGTGGTCACGCGGCAGAGCTTGTCCAGCGAGGCAGCGAGGCAGAAGGCGGGGAAGACGCACGCAGCAGCTGGTGGCTGTGCGGCGCGGGGTGTCCTAGAACTAGTCACACTCACCTGCGCCGCACAGTCGCCATATATGGCCAAGTGCGTGGGGGGGCGGAGCAGCTGGGAGGCGGGAGCGGGGAGGGTACAGAAGGCAAAAAGGGGCGGGGTTAGCGGCGGTGGTGGGAAGCGGGGAGCGGGGAGGGAGGACGAAGGGGCCAAACAAACAAGCAAACAAGCAATACAGAAGGCAAAAGGCAAAAACAAGTTACAGGCAACACTAAAAACACTTCAGGACAGCAATGACGACGGGGGCAGGTCAGGCGGTCACGGACCACGCCGCTTGAAGGCAGGGGGCGTAGTCACACGGCGGAGCTTGGCCAGCGAGGCAGCGAGGCAGAAGGCGGGGAAGACGCACGCAGCAGCTGGTGGCCGTGCGGCGCGGGGGTGTCCTAGAACTAGGTCACACTCACCTGCGCCGCACGGTCGCCATATATGGCCAAGTTCGCGGGGGCGGAGCAGCTGGGAGGCGGGAGCGGGGAGGGTACAGAAGGTAAAAAGGGGCGGGGTTAGCGGCGGTGGCGGGAAGCGGGGAGCGGCGAGGGAGGACGAAGGGGCCAAACAAACAAGCAAACAAGCAATACAGAAGGCAAAAGGCAAAAACAAGTTACAGGCAACACTAAAAACACTTCAGGACAGCAATGACGACGGGGGCAGGTCAGGCGGTCACTGACCACGCCGCTTGAAGACAGGGGGCGTGGTCACGCGGCGGAGCTTGGCCAGCGAGGCAGCGAGGCAGAAGGCGGGGAAGACGCACGCAGCAGCTGGTGGCCGTGCGGCGCGGGGGTCGTAGAACTAGGTCTGGTGGGGTTCTTATATCTGGACCCATTTGCTCAGTTGATGGTAGACTCTTAGTAATATCAAAATCATTTAGACCCTTTATACCATTACTTTTGTCGAATGTCATCTCAAAATTTGCAATGTCTTTATATGCACAGGAAATTTGCGGTTCAGGTAGTCAATCAACCCCCTCCAGGTCACACTGACCATAGAAGGCGTTGAATCTATTTGAGATAGGAACATTGTACTGGTTGTTCACATTAGAAAAAATAGGGGTATTCCTGTTGAGGTACCTGATATAAACCTTCCCTACTCTCTGGGTACGTTGCAGAATAATCTGTAGTTCTATAGTTCCAGGGTGTAACCTGACCTGGATATAATTGGTCACCCGCATCTTGATGGCTATAATTGTCTACATTTTCCCAGTTTTGATATTGATTGATGTGGGTATAGGACCCTTTCTGTTCCCCTGGAGGATGTGGATACCTGATATTTGGCCCAGGACCATTTGAGGGGTAGAAATAACTAAGATCCATTGTACGGATCAGGCTATTTGTAGAGCTGTCCCTCCATCTAGTGATGTACCATGCCGCTTGAGCGTCTTTAAAAGTTAAAATAATGCATTCTCCTTCTGTAGACTTAAATCTGTGTCCCACCCAATCGACCCTACTAACATGGGCTATACGACCATCAAGATGTGGATGGAGTGGCCTATGTGTAGTTAGCCAATGACGCACCTTGTTTTTTAACTCCCCGTATGTTTCTGTCTTCCCCTCACCCAGTTTAGGAACGCCTATCATCACCATTGTGTATGGGTGAGACTCTGGAGAAAGGTTGGTGTGAATTGGTTTTTTAGGGGGTTTCCAAGTTGATTTTACAGTGGGGTCATTTGTGGGCACATTTTGTGCCACTATGGGCCTTGAAGATCCGTGCTGGTCAATTTGTTTGTCCAGGCATAAACCCTCAGCTGCCTATTCACTCTCATCGTTTTCAGCTAGAGGGGACTCAGGGGCTGCATTAGTGTCTGGGATTGCTACAGGAACACTATTATTATTGTAGGCAATATAATTTTTATTGGAGACATTTGGAACTGATCCTATCAGTGAAAGAGGTAATGGCTGTTTGATATTGCCAATGACAGGTGAATATTTTGGTCGTACAGTCTTTTTATTAGACAATTTAGGTGGACATTTGACTGGCGCCTCTTTTATTGATAGTGATTTAAGTGTTTCTAGCACTAGTGCTATATTTTTGTTTTGTATAGATTCGGATTTCTCAGTCATTTCCTCCAACTTGATAATTCTTTCTCGTATAGGCAACAAAAGGGACCTTATTAGATGTTCTATATGATCCAAAAGTGTAGTGTCACCTAAGGTTGATGAGTCAGTTTGACATGACCGATCAACGCTGCCTGATATATTGTCTGGCTGTTGAATTACCGTCATACTAGTTGGTAATAAAGTCTGGTGGGTAGATGTCTTATTTGTCTGTTTGGTCATTCTAAAACTAGACCAGACATCTTTTGCTGAGGGCTTATGTTTGCAGATTGGTCGGGAAATTAACCTCCTGTTTATTTTTAACTTTTTCCTATACCGTCTTCTAGGTTTAATTGTCGGGCTGTCCTTTTCACTCACAGAGGTATTTATAGGTAATAATCCCCCCGAATTTGCCTCACACGATAAAATTAAAGGCATATCCTTCGGTGAGGAAGAGGTACCTTGATGTGTCTGTGGGCTGCAAATTAGTGGTGGGCTACTTTCCCCACTGAATCAGATTATTGGTGTGCTTGAGTCTGAAAATAAAGTTCCTCTAGTTTGGGTGTTTGGTAATACTGTAAACGACTGCATTAGAAGTGATTCCTGTGAATTTATTGTAGTGTCGAGAGTATTAATAGCACCACTATTATGTAATGATAGATTCGGGATGCACAGATTAGGAGTTAAAGATAGGTGTCTCTCTGTATTTTGAATTGCGTCTGCCACAACGCCTCTAGTTTTTTGCAACATAATGTCAATGGCAGTAAGCATGTGGAGAGGTGTAATAGGATCCACTTTGTTCCTGGTAGAAGATCTGGTAGCGATAGGAGTCTTTTTGACCTTCATCATGTTATATTGAGATATCCTAAATATACACAATGTCTACGGCAAAGCAATGCAATTGCCACTGCTTTAAGTCATGGATATTATTCAGTTGTTAGGAAAGCACTGTTCAAGCAGCCAAAAATGCGGTAATAATAATTGAAAAGCAGTCATCTTATGCTGTAAATCTAAATCGAAGAGGGGTGGCCCGGCCCGACCTCATTGGGCCTCCGAGGGCCACAGAGGGCCCGCCCTTTGCCTTGGCTTAGCCCCGGGCACTCCCGCGCGCTACCGCGACGCGGGGGTGACACTCGCTTTATGCGCCGCCTGACGCAATGTTTCTTGCGTCTCCCGCCGCTGTGCAGGGCGGGAACGTAGTGCGAAGCCCCTTCCTCTCGGCGGCCGCTCTTGATGTTAGTTGGGGCTGTGGGAGGGGGACGATTCCAGGCACCGGGGCTGCAGGGAACAAGGTCAGCAGTCCGTTTTACGTTTTCACGGGTCCAAAGGGTTCTGGCAATGAGATCAGCGTCACCCACTCCTTCGGGGTGACACTCGCTTTATGCGCCGCCTGGCGCGATGTTTCTTGCGTCTCCCGCCGCTGTGCAGGGCGGGAAACAGTGCGAAGCCCCTTTCCTCTCGGCGGCCGCTCTTGATGTTAGTTGCGGCGGCAGGAGGGGGACGATTCCAGGCACCGAGGGCTGCAGGGAACAAGGGCTGCAGTCCGTTTTACGTTTTCACGGGTCCAAAGGGTTCTGGCAATGAGATCAGCACAAGGAGTAGAAGAACCATGGGTCTTTTATACCCACTCAGGAGCTCAAAAGAATGCCGTACAAATACACATAGGAGAGTTGCATACCTAAATGGTCATACAGAAATGCACAGTCAACAGTAAGGGAGGAGCTAGCAGTTGCTGACTCCGGTAAAATCAACCTGCCAGTTACAGACTAAAGCATATGTATGAACAGTTACAGATTCCTCTGCGCATGTGCAGAGTGGCAGAGTCTAAGGATAGCTAGTCCTCTAAACAGAGCACAAGGTTAAACAGCAGTGAAGAAGGAAAGACCACATGGTCAGCATATGGCAGACAAAATGGCTGCCGAAAACAAGATGGGTTCAGCTAAATGCTAACACTGATCGCTGCCAATTTTCTACAGACGACCCTTTTAGCATTAGCTGAAGACATTTATGATCTAGGATTTTCCTTGTATACATCTTGTATATCAATACGCATCATATTATTAATTTCTTTATCTAATATTTTCTGGGCATTCATTTGTGCAACATTTCATTTAGCAGGAGTAAAGGCAGAAATACAACCAGAACAAAGCATTGGACCACATTGTATACATAAACAACATGTCAGTAGAACAGAGAATAATATATATATAAGATAGTAACTACTTTCCAACCCCAAGTTACAATTAACCCCCAAAACCAGCTGGCAAAAGTCCATGTGCCAGTATTGGGGTGGATTTCAGCAGCAATCTTATGTAGTTTAGAGATTGCTTCAAAATCTGAGGGGGTATTGTCAGGTATATAGATGCAGCAGCTACTTCCGATGATAGAGCATGCACCACCTCGGTCAGCTAAGACTACATCTAGGACCATACGGTTTTGGAGCACCACAATCCTTGCAATTTGCAGTTCCTCTGTAATGTTCCCAAGTGCCATAGCTGTCTGGTTGGTCACAGCTTCCACTACACGAGTCAAATGTCTGATCTGTCTACTGTTTAAGGCAGCACCAACAAAGAAGAATAGTCCCAGATTGAAATCAACATATTGCTGTAGTGCAGTGCCAGTCTGGTCCTCCTCATCATTACTTATTGTTTTTTTGTATCTGTTCTTAGTGATATCAATAAATAATCGATAGTCCTTATGATACGATGCAGGTGCCAGAAACACAGGTGGTAACAAAAAGGACACATAGTAGACTCCGGACTATCCAACAGGTAGATGGTAGTACCCTTGTTACTGCAGACATAGTAGGTGTTATGTGAAGACATGAAACTACTATTATTGACACATTCAATGGTCAAAACTAAAGTACATTTTCTTCTTCCTACTGGGATTCTCCCAACACTGCTTATACACAAGTCTGCTCGGGCTCTAGAAACATATATTACAAATGGTCCATTACCCTTGGTAGTTTGCATATTTGGGAAAACATAAGGCGTAGAAATATTTCCGGGTCCATACTCCTCCCACTCCCATTTAGTTCCTTTAGCCTGTGGATTGCCATTTTCATCTGGATAACACACTTTATTGAGATGATTGTTTATTCCTCCTACAGCCATACTAGTAATGTTAGCTCTTTCAGAAGCGATTAGAAGTGCAAACCAGGCTTGACAAGAACCATTATGGGAGAAGGGAAGAGGAATGAAAGATGTTCCTCCCTTCTCTGGTGAACAGGTATCATCCCACACACCCAACAGTCAGTGATGTTCGTAGCATTGTGAGTGTGGTGCAACATCTGGATGAACGTGTTGTTCAAGTAAGATTGTTTATGCTTCTGCTCATGATATGGGAGAGTAAAATAGTGGTGCTCAATTGGTACTGGAGTAGTGTCAGTCAGCAAATGTCGAGCAGGAGCCACTTCCTCTACAAGCCAAGTTATCACTGCCATAGCAACCACAGTGACAACAAATCCAGTAATGCACATAGTTTTTCTGTCACAAATTCTTGCAGTAGTTGACATTCTCTACTTCGGCATATCCATCCTGCTGGTTGAAATAACAAAAATCGTTGAAGCTCTAAAGTCCTGGGCAGCCATTAGTTTATTCGCTGAGGGTCAAGAGAGGTGTCAATATGCAGAGCTGATCTCCCCCTTGCCACATCAGCTCCTTTTCACTAACCCAGGTGGGTAGGTCAACCAGTCTTTTTCAACAATGAAGTTTCTTTCCGGGGTCTCAGTTGATATCAGGATACACCAGAGATCGTGTGGTTCGAGAAGACTTCCGCAGGTTTTCCAGGTGAAACAACTTGGCCGTTCTCCGTATCCAAAATCTCTCGATGGTTGATCAGGGCAGCAGGTTCCACCAGGGTAGACGGCACATGCTTACAATGCGTTGAGTGTATCCAGTTCTTCCTGTTCGTCAATCGAACTGCAGTTCTCGTCACAAGGAGCACCTGCTCCGGTCCTTGCCACCTGGGCTCCAAGCTGCTCGACCTCTGGAAGGCTCTGACCATCACGTGGTCACCGGGCCGGAGTCCATGGGCCTCACCCGTGGACCTGTCAGGAAGAGCTTCTCGAATCTGTTGATGAATAGAAATCAAACTGTCAGTCAACTGTGATAGATAGTCACTCATCAATATACATGGTACATCATGTATGGGGCGTGGCTTAGGAATTCCCCAAATATTCATATGCCTTCCAAATACCACCTCATATCGCGTAAGACTAGATAGTGCGTGTGGCACTGATCTGATGGACAACAATGCCAAAGGTAATGCATCTGGCCATTTCAAGGATGCAGAAGCCTGCATTTTCACTACCTTCAATTTTAAAGTAGTATTAAATCTCTCCACTAGCCCTACTGATTGTGGATGAAAAACTGCATGAAACTTCTGCTTGATTCCTAATCCTTTCAGGACATATTTAACAACTTGCCCAACAAAATGGGGTCCGTTATCACTCCATAAAAAAGTTTGCAAACACAGAATCTGGGGAAGAATTCTTTCAGAAGCACATTTGCTGTGGTCAGAGCTGTATTATCTTTTGTAGGTTACGCCTCTATCCAATTACTGAAGGCACATACCACTACTAAGACATATTTTAGATTATTGGAGCGTTCAAGCTGAATATAATCCATTTGCAAAACTTCAAAAGGTGCAGTTGGTATAGCAAACCCTCCTGCAGGAGTTTGTGTCTCTTTACCAGGATTGTACTGGAGACAAATCAAGCAGGACTGTACTGTCTTTTTAGCTGTACTGGCTATCACTGGATGCTCCCAAACTTGCGTAACCAATTTCGTTATTGAGGAAGCTCCAACATGTGCCAGCCCATGTGCCATGTGAATCATAGGTTGTAAACAATGTTCCCTCTAATTTTGTTCCTCTGTGTGCGGCAAAGGAGGATGTTTGTGCACCACAGGTAAGGCTACGTGCGCCGACATACAAAAAAATCCCAACGCAAGCAAATGATGTCTATAAGCTAACAAGTGCTTAATGTGTGTTTTGATTTAATTCCAATCAATTCAACCAATTAAATGAGATCACTTGAAAATTAAGGTGCATTTCTGTAGAAGAAATTGGGGTTCGGGAATTAAGCATCCGTGAGGGTTTCGAATAATTAAGGAGACAGATTTAGGCTATAAATAGGGGTGTAAACCTTAACTGGGAGACAGTGCATGGCTCTACAGGCTGAGACATAGTCCAGCTTTTTCAAGTCCTTGGCTGATGTTCTATCCCACATGAAGACATAGCTGTACAAAACAAATGGGAACACCCATGTACCACCCATGTAACACCCCCTTAACGTAAAGTAATGCAAAGCAGCATTTAGCACTGCTTTGTGTTACTTATATATTTTTTGATGTGTGTGCAATATTCGCAGCGATGCCACGATCGCGTGTTGTCCCCCATGTACCATTGCGGGGACCTAGCAACAATCATTGTCCTTGCGAATATTGGTGGAAATGTGAAAAACATATATCAGTGAATCATGTATATGCATGGTTATAGAGATGTTGATGAATGTTTTTATAGAGTTATTTATATAGTGAATTATCTACTGTGATGGTTAGAATTAAATAAATAGTTATCATTTTTTTATGTGTTGGTGGCTATTGAATTCCTGGTTTTGCTTTCTGCTTTCGTGACGCAACCACGGGGATCACAAGTACTGATGTCATTGCAATCTCCGGCCTCACCGTGAAAACGGAAAATACGTTTTGGCGATGGTTGTGTTAGAAATACACTAGAAAACCATGAGTTTAAAATTTACAGTAATAAACCCCTAGTGTGTAAAATACTGTAAAATGTCTGCATATATGTGTTTTCCCTTTATGGAAAAGGCACAATCGTCATGGTTAACGACATCATCGCTATGTCCCGAATAACCGCGAAAACAGAAAATAGGTTTGGAAGATGTTTTTTAAAGAAACTTAGTAGTAAATTATAAGTTTAAACATGCTTTGAAAGAAGTATGTTTATAGTAATATGTGTAGGGCAATGTTCAGAATGGATTCTTTTACATATTATTTTTAGATGTGTGGGTGGCCGTTGAATGTCTGCTTTTGTTTTCAGTTTTCGGGATGTGTCCACAGAGAAAACGATTATCAGCGTCATTGTGATCTTCGTCGTCAGAGCGAAGATGGAAAATAGGTTTTATGTCACCCACAAACAATATCAAAGGTATACAGGGAATAGCATTGGAAAGAAAGAGTAGTCCCCCTAAGAAATACTGGATTGATGACTCTAAAAAAACATTCTTGACAACTAGATTTACCCGCAGACCAACATTGAATATGCTACCAAAGATTGATGAGAGGTTTTTTGTGTTTTTATAGAACATCAACACAGGTCTTCATCAGGACTTGAAATCAAAGAGAACAGCCTGTGGTGAGGTAGCCTCAATAGTAAGCATATTCTTTCAATGGAATGGTCCCATGAGTATATGACTGACTAGCCAATATCTCAGATATTCCGAACGGATTCTCAATAATGGTGACTGAAGCTCATCTCGCCGTCCGGGGCACTGAATCAATTGTATCTCTGAATCCTAAAGACGACCTGTGTTGATGTTTTAGAAAAACACATAAACTCTTTGGGTTGAAATGTCGACGACAACTAGAGGTGCTCCTGTTTTATGTTGAGTAGTCTGTATATCCAAGCAAAATTGGATATCTGCCCCAACATATTGATGTTTTCTACAGACACCGTATTGAAATATTTATGTATTGTATTTTAACTTTGTAAATGTCTCTTGTATTTTATGTATCACAGTCTTGAAACATTTATGTTAAGTTTGTATGTATTTGTTTATGTACATGTTATACAACAGTCCTATATGTACCCTTGAAATGTTACTATTTGTAATATTTCGCAATGTATAATGAATAATATACCGTCTCTTAATTTCATATTGTGTTGGTGTCATGGTCTACATTAGGCAGCATTTAAATACCTGTACGATTGATTAGTCATATCCCTGGTATTTCAGGGTATGGAATAATTCTTGTAGAATAAAACAATACACTCTCTACAACCAATTGTTGTTACATACCAACTCCACATCAGGCCCTGAGTGTGTGAGAGACTGAGTGGGTCTGTGAGTTTCTCCATGGGTCTTTGAGTGGATGTGTGATTGGGTGAATGAGTCGCTCAGTGGGTCTGTGAGTAGGTTTCAGTCTCTTAGTGGCTTTGTGAGTGGGTGCCAGAGTCTCAGGGGTTCTATGAGTGGGTGCCTGAGATTCTGTCTGGGTCTGTGAGTGGGTGCGTGCATGTCTAAATGGGTCAGTGAGTGGGCACAAAAATGTATCAGTGGGTTTGTGAGTGGGTGCATTACTGTTGGACTGGGTCTGTGAGGGGATGCATGGGTTTCTGACTGAGTCTGTCAGTGGGTGAATGAGTCTCTGAGTGTGTCTGTTAGTGGGTGAATGAGTCTCTGAGTGAGTCTGTGAGTAGGTGCATGAGTCTCTGAGTGGGTCTGTGAGTGTTCAAATCCTTCTCTGAGTAGGTCTGTGACTGTGTACATTGGTCTGTGAGTGAGTTTTTGAGTGGGTAAATAGGTCTCTGAGTGTATCTGTGAATGGGTGCATGCCTGAGTGGGTCTGTGAATGGGCAAATAAGTCTCTGAGTAGGTATGTGACTGGGTGCATTTGTCTCTGAGTGGGTCTGTGAGTAGGAGCATGGGTCTCTGAGTGGATCTCTGCGTAGGCGTGTGATTCTCTGAGTGGGTCTGTCAGTGGTTGCATGACTCTTTGGGTGGGTCTGTGACTGAATGTGTGAATATTGGTGGGTCTGTGACTGAGTGCATGCGTTTCTCAGTGAGTTTGTCAGAAGGGGCATGAGTCTCAGTGCGTCTCAGAGTGGGTTTGAGTCCCAGAGTGGGTTTATGAGTGGGTTCATTAATGTCTGAGTTGGATTGTGAGTAGGTGCGTCAGTTTCCAAATGAGTCTGTCAATGGTTGTATAAATCTCTGAGTCGGTCTTTAAGTGGGTTGTGAGTCTTTAAGTGGGTGTATGAGTCTCTGAGTGGCTCTGTGAGAGGGTGCACTAGTGTGTGAGTAGATCTGTGCCTGGGTGCATGAGTTCTGAGTCAGTCTGTCAGTGTGTGCATGAGTCTCAAAGTGGGTGTGTCAATGGGTCCATGACTATCTGAGTGGGTCTTGACTGGACGTGAGTCTCTGATTGGGTGCATTAGTGTCCGAGTGGGTCTGTGAGTGGGTGTGTGAGTTATTGAGTGAGTCTGTCATTGGGCGCATGAGTCAATGAGTGTGTCTATGAGAGTGTGAGTCTCTGAGTGAGTGTGTGAGTGGTTTATAAGTCTCTGGTTTTATCAGTCTCTAAGTAGTTCTGTGAGTGGGCGCATGGAACTTTGAGTCAGACTGTGAGTTGGTGTATCTTTCTCTGACTGGGTCTGTGAGTGGGTATATGAGTGTCTGAGTAGGTCTCTGAGTGGGTACATGAGTGTGTGAGTGGGTCTGGTGTTGAGTGCATGGCTCTCTGAGCAGGACTGTGAGTGCATGCATGAGTGGCTGACTGGACCTGTAAGTGTGTGCATGACTCTCTCAGTCGGTCTGTGAGTGGGTGCTTTAGTTTCTGAGTGGGTCTGTGAGTCTGCGCATTACTTCCCAAGTGAGTCTGTCAGTGGATGCATGAGTCTCTGAGTGTGTCTGTCTGGGCTTGAGTCTCTGAGTGTGTGTGTGTGTGTGGGTACATGAGTCTGACTGGTTCTATGAGTGGGTGCATTTGTCTCAGTGGGTCTGTGAGTAGGTGCATGGAAGTTTGAGTCACACTGTGAGTGGGTTTATCAATCTCTGGATCTGTGAGTGGGTGCATGAGTGTCAGAGTGGGGCTGTGAGTGTATGCATGAGTCTCTGAGTAGATGTGTATGGGTGGATGAGTATCTCACTGGGTTTTTGAGTGGGTGCATGGAACTTTAAGTTGGACTGTGAGTGGGTGTATCATTCTGTAGGTCTGAGTGGGTCTCAGAGTGGGTGCATGAGTCTCTGAGTGGGTGCATGAGTGGGTAAGTGGGTCTGTGAATGAGTGCATGGCTCTCTGAGCAGGACTGTAAGTGCATGCATGAGTGTCTGAGTGGATCTGTAAGTGTGTATATATATCTCTGAGTGGGTCTTTGAGTCGCTGCATTAGTGACTGAGTGGGTCGGTGGGTGTGTGCATTACTTTTCAAGTGAATCTGTCAGTGGGTGCATGACTTTCTGAGTGGAATAGTGAGTGGGTGCCTGACTCTCTGAGGTGGCCTGTGAGTAGCTGTGTGATTCCCTGAGTGGAACTGTGAGTAGGTGAGTAAGTGTCTGAGCGAGTCAGTGGGACTCTGTGGGAATGTGGGTGGGTACATGATTCTCTGACTGCATCTGTGAGTGAATGTGTGGGTCTCTGAGTGGGATTTTAGTGGACATGAGTTTCTGACTGGATATCTAAATGATTGCGTGCATGTCTTAGTGGGTCTGTAAATGGTGTCATTCCATCCAGCGGTTTGGGCTGTAGACAGGGGAAAACATACTTTTTTTACCCCCCCTTTATACTGCCCCTGCCTAACGGATGACTCCAAAAATTTCCATGCACAACAGGACCTAACTTGACACTTTTGGGGGGAAAATATTGTGAATATTTGGGAAACGGTACCAAAGACATAGGCAAGTCCAACAATGCTTTTCCTATGGAAATATGGCCCTAACTATAATTACCTACTGGCGAGAGTGGAAGTTGTAGTTAGGACCAAATTTCCATAGGAAAAGCATTTCTTGTTTTGTCAATAACTTTGGTGCTGCTTGAGAAATCTTCATGAATTTTTTTTAAAAAGTCCCCGTTTTGGTTTTGCTGCTGAGTTGAATGTTTCGCTGTGGGCCGAGAAAAAATGGGGTCTCAAAACATGTTTTCCCCATGTTAAGTCTAATGGATTTTCCATTTTTTGAACATGAGTATTGCCCAATCCACTGAATGGAAATACCCAAATTGGACAAAAAGCTAATTGCTGTTCCAGAAAGCGTGCTTTTTGTGATTTGGTGCAAATCCGTTCAGTAGTTTCAAAGACAAATGAGTACAAAATTATAGATATCTGGGGACATGAGTCCTTCCAGTGGACTTGTGGATGCTACTAAAATTTGATTATCTGCCAACACTTCAACCAGGTAGTTTTGGCAGCCCTCTTGTCCCACAAAACAAAGTACAAAAAAAAGAAAAGGGGGCAAGGTAGGAATACCTTTACCCTGCAGATATAGTGGGGGATTCACAAGCATTTTGTTTTAAATTTTGCCACAAATTTGAGGTGGATCCATATATTTGTTGGCAAAACAAAAACATACCTGTGAGCTCCTTCGCTTCTTTTGAAAGAAGCTTCTTTGTGGGCCAAATCCCAGGGGCATCTTTATAAAAATATGCTGGTGGTGCTCTTGCAGCACACCCGCCCCCCAGGGTCAGCCATCTTCCTGGGGCTTTGTGTATTATTGAAAGGGGCGGCGCAGCCTCCCCAATAGCCCCGGAGATCACCACCTCCCCTGGGCATTTATTACAATATGTGCAAGGTTGCCTTGGTCAATCCACGCAGCCCCGGGGCCTCCATCGCCCTGGGGCTAAATAAGAAATTAATGCGGGGCACATGGCCCTCAGCCCCAGGGACCACCACCTCCCTGGTTTAAATGTAAATTAAGGAGGGACCCCCACAGGCCCAAAGACACCTCCTTCCCGGGGTGGTGTCCAGCGAAGGAGGGGGGCTACACGGTCCACCTCCATGAGCCAATAATGGCCCTGGGGACCACCACTCCCCATGGCCAGCTCCTGCAATGTCATGGGGTGCCTACACCTGGGACATTGCAGTTTATTCTGGTTTGAGTAAGCGAGAGATGTAAAATGCTCTTGATTATGCGAAGTGGAGCAGAATTCCTTTTGGACAGAGGGAGCTGCATGTTATCAGCTCCCCCTATCCAAATGGAATGCCTACTCCTGCAGGACACAGGGAGCTGCCATGGCACTCTGGGGCCTTCAGGCGTCCCACACGGTCCCAGTGGCATGTGTAAATGGGCAGGCTTGGGTCCCCTGGGCCTAACTCAGCCGGGGAGGGGAGCTGCATGCCTCCCATAGTATTTTTTTTTTTAAGCTGGACCCTATGGGATGGGGATGGGCAGAAATAATCCCAGGGAGGGAGCTGCTTGGCCCCCTCCCTCTACATAACAAAAATGAGTGGTCCCAGGGGATTTGGTCCCTGGGCTGTAATCAGCCGGGGGAGGAGGGCCACATGGCCCTCTTCCCAAATTAAAATAAAAGCCTGGCCCTGGGATTGGGGTCAAAATTCTGCTGGCCGCTGACGAGAGGATCTTGCAGGCACAATGGTTCCTACTCCTAAAAACAGTGCACAGACGATCTGGATCAGGCCATTATAAATGAAGCACCCTCAAGCTAAGGCACACACTTGCACCTAAAAGCGAGCATCCCGTGTTACTCTTTTCACCATGTCGCCACCCCCTAAAGAAAAATATACATCGGCAAGGTAAGTTCCGATTTTTTCACGTAAAGATAACACGATGACAGTTGGGGCGTGGGTTGTTTTACAGGTCTTGTACCCTTCACTCTGTGTCTCCTGCATGGTTATCCACAAGAATGGAAATGCTGCAGCCCCTTCAAAAAATGTGTGTAGGAGTGATGAAAAATGTGTTTAACTCAATTAAACAGTCCATAAGTTGGAGGCAGAAACAAGTTGATGTGACCATGAAACAGCTTCGCACCACACAAAGGCTTCTTTTCATCTTCGTTGCCTTGTCCTGTCTGATTGAGTTCAGAAATGCTTATTTTGTTAACAGCTTTGGTGGCAATCGGAGTGACACACTAGCAGGCCACGCTCTTTGGCGTGGGCAGGCAGTCTATCCAGTCCCTCCATGCAAAACTAGAGGCTTCTGCAGAAAGGAGGAAGAGCAGCAGGACACAGCAGGCTCCAAGAGGAGTTCATTGTGAACCCGGCACTTACCAAACCCACACTGCCTATCAGCAGCAACCAATGGGAGGCGACAGGCTGTTGGGAGTTAGTATAGCTGTCTGCAAATCAGAACCCACACTGCTTCTCATAAATTGGCCAAAGGAAGTCAGCAGGCTGTCTCCTGTCTGTCAATCCAAACCCACACTACTTATCAGTAGCAGACTCTCAGCCATTCCGAGCCCACAAAATGCCTTAAATCTGTGCTGAAGGGTCACAGGAGGCAGTGCTGTGGGGGACAACTTTAGGGTGTTGCTCTCTTTGCTGTCCAAAGGTTGAAATGGACCCACCTCTGTCTTGAGCTTTGTCTAGCGTGATTATTGTTTATCAGGGACAGACTGGTTGCTATTCTTCTGGTGCGGAGTGCACACCTGCAATCATTGATTTTGTGTTGGCGGCACTCCCCAGCTTAACACTACTGTCAGTGTTGGGTGGAGCAGCCCTGTATCTCAGGCAGGAGATGCTGCTTCCTTGGCTTGTCCGACACTGTGGGTGGCCAACTAGTGCTTCGCCCACACACAGAACTCCACAGAATTTGGCAGAGTTTCCTGGTAAATGCCCAGAAGGCCTATTAAAAAATAGAAATTTACTGAAAAAAACAAAGGTTACAGGGACGTCATAGTTAGGAATTAGCATTTAAACAAACCTTTGCAATTCACTTAAAAAAATCAAAGTTTACTTGCACGTTATAGTTTGGAACTCAAATTAAAAAGAACTTGGAAATTCTTTGAAAAAAACGAAAGGTTACAGGGACGTTATAGTTAGGCTTAGGTGTCACTCTTCTTCACACGCCTAACACGCTACTCCTGTGGGGGTTTGGTTGGCAGTGTGTTTTTTTTTAGTTTAGAGTCTATTTGGGAAGCTGTTTCGATACCTGAGCAATGATACTTGATCGACAAACATGTCTCCGAGAGGCATGAACACTTTGAAAGGTCATTTGGCATGGTTTACTACATTTCCCTGGCTTGAGCTAAGCTACCTTGACCCTGTTACACCAAAAACACCACATGGGTTAAACTTTGGCTATATTCTTCACTAGAGCGATTTAATGTTGCACAGTGTGTGAGGTCAGGAGCACCGATTGCATTACCATCTGTGACTTTAAATATCAGCAAATAAGTGAAACACAAATAACTCCCTGAACTCTAGATGCAGTCACCCCCCCCCCACACCTACCCACACAGGCACTCAGACAACCATACAGGTACTCAGACAACCAATCACTCACCAATACAGCCACTCACATACCCACTCATATACCCATAGAATCACTTAGACATTAACTGGCAGACTGATACAGAAATTCACACAACCAGTAACTCACCCATACATTCACTGAGATATCTAATCACTCATATATTGTCATGCACCTAATTAGTCATCCATACAGGCACTCATACACCCACTGATTTACCAATACACCTTAATATATATTTTTAACACTCATAAACTTTTAAAAACAATCACAGAGACCAGATACTTTCATCTGTAAATGTCATAAGTAAGACCCAGGGAGGTGGTGGTCCCTGGGGCCCGCAACGGACCACCTTCCTTATTGTATTTCCATCCCAGGGAGGTAGTGGTCCCCGGGGCTAAGTGGGAGGATGGAGCCCCCCTACGTGTTAATATTTATGTTCGCCCAGGGGAGGTGGCAGTCCCCGGGGCTGGAGAAGAGGCTGATTTCGGCCCCAGGGTCCACATCCCCTGGGGCTAAGCCTATCTTTTTTAGGAGGGGAATTAGAAGGGGGCTGCGCGGCAGTTCACCCGATATGCCATAGCAAACTGCAATGTCCCGGGGTTGGGCACCCCGGGACATTGCTGGATCCCGCCTTGGGGGGGGAGTGGCGTGCCCCAGGGCCATAGAGGACTCCTCTTATCTACTTTGTAGCCTCAGGGTGGTGGTCCCTGGGGCAGGAGATCCACAATGGACCTCGTCTTTACTTAATATGTGCCCCGGGAGGTGGCAGTCCCCGGGCTGCCCCCCAAGCATGTTGTAATATAGCCCGGCGAGGTAGTGGTACCCGGGGCAGTGAGGGACGTGTGGCCTCTTCATTTTACTGTAAATAGCCGCCGGGAGGTGGCAGTCCCTGGGGCAGGAGCTCCCCCACACATTCATTTAAAAAAGAAAGCCCCGGGGAGGTTGCGGCCCCTGGGGCTGCGGAGCCCTGCCTCTATTTTAATGATTGCCCCTGGACCTGACAAACCCTGGTCCTGAGGCTTCATTTAAAATAAAAGATTAATGGATCCAACATGAATCCCGCCCAAAAATTAAAAACAAAAAGGCTTGTTTTGGCCCTGAGCAGGCCTAGGAGGTCAGGGTGTTTCTACCCTGCCCCCTTTTCTTGTTTTCCATCATTTGTTTACCTTTTTCATGTGACTAAGTTCAACCGAGTCACAAGATGGCTGCCAACACTTCCTGGTTTGAAGTGTTGGCAGCCAATTAGATCTCAGGCACAAGATCAAGAGTGTTCGTGGATCCACGCAGCCATATTTGTATATCTGAGAAATATTTACATTTCCACTACTGAATGGATTTACACCATTTAACAAAAGTGTGCTTTCTGAACCAAAAGCTACCTTTTTGCCTAATTTGGTGTAATTCCGTTTAGTAGTTCAGGCTGTAGCTGTGCTAAAATTTCCTATTAACATGGAGAAAACACGTTTTGGGCCCTCCCCTTTTTTCTTGGCCTCCGCTTGACGAATCATCCCGAACCTTACAACAAAGCAGTTGACCTGACCTCCCCATTAGTTTTGAAAATTTTGTGAAGATTCGTCAACCAGCGTTGGTAAATCAAAAAACCCTTTTCCCATGGAAACGAGGTCCTAACTATAACTACCTACTGGCATCAGTCAGTAGGTAATATTTATAATATCTCCCCCACTCCACTGGGAAGCTCCTGACCTAAGCAGGGCAGTAATAGTGTTGCGGGGAAGGAGACCTCATTTATATAATATTGCAGACTTTCAGAAGGAATAAGTCATGTATCAAACTTCGAATCATGCTGGACTTTTTAATTTGAAAGTTACACATTGCAACAGCTGGATTTTCAGTCCTTCTTGACACGTTCCGGTCCCGTTGTAAGCCTTGGAATTTTACTGCTTAAATGACTATGTGTGTTTGTAGGCTTGTCCCAGACTACTTTATCGTTCTGTAGTCTTTCAGTAATGCAATCAGCAGAGCATTGAAGTTCATCCACATTGATTGATTTTAAAATGCAGGCTATTTGACCATCAGTGTCCATATCATTTTAACACTGCAATCATTGTGAACGTTATTGTACTAACAGTGTGAGTCAATTAGCTCATTACTCAACAAAGCTGCCAAAGTACTCATCATATCATATTGCTCCACCTTGTTATCGGAGTCAGTAAGTGGGAGAAACACACCTTCTTTCTTAAAAATAGAACTTTTGTAATAGTTTAGTATATATGTTTAACACTCATAAACTGTAAGAAAACACTCACAATCATTGCATGATAGCATCAGTGATTTCATCAGTGATGTCAATTGGGATGTCATCAGTGATGTCATAAGTGATGTCACTGACCATGCCTTGAGTAATGTAATATGTGAGGCCATGATCAGTGCATTGCGGGTGCATATGTTTTAGTTTGGTCAGGTAACTATAACTGCTAAATTTCAATGGTTTTGTGTGAGTGAAATCTGAGACTTACTATAATGTCCCTGTAACCTTTGTTTTTTTCAATGAAGTTTTTTTAGTGTTATTTCCTAACTATAACGTCCCTGAAATCTTTGTTTTTTTAGTGAATTTCAAAGGTTTAAAATGTTGTATTTCCTAACTATAACCTTTAACTGTTGAGAGTAGGTGTGTGTATGGCTGTATAGGTCAGTGGGTGGGTGTGTGACTGGCTATATAGGTCTGTGAGTCGGTGTGTGAGTGGCTATGTGGGTGTGTGAGTTATTATGTGATTGGCTGTATGGGTGCGTGTGTGGCTATATGGGTCTGTGAGTGGGTCATAACTGTACAGATTTCACCAGAGCAGTGAAATGATTCAAATTACATGAAGAAATATTGTATACTTTTAGGGCCAGATGTAGGTATACATTTACCGACCGGTAACTGCCGATTCGGCTGTTACCGACCGGTAAATGGCTATTCTAGATGTAGGTGGCCTATTTTACCGATTCGGTAAATTTACCGAATCGGTAAATTTACCGAATCGGTAAAATACCGAATCAGTATTTTTACTGATTCGGTAATTTTGAAATGTAGGTGGGACTCTTTTGAGTCCCACAGGCCTTACCAAATCGGTATTTTACCACCCAATCCAATTGGGTGGTAAAATACCGATTCCAGGTGTGCATGCACATATGTGCATGCACACCTATGGCATGTGACAAACGGACATGCCCTTAGGGCATGTCTGTGTGCCACATGTCACACATGCCTTAAATCGGGGAGTTAGAGGGTGTTAAAGTGACACCCCCTGCACCCTTGCAAAATTCGGTATTTACCGAATCGGTAAATACCGATTCGGTAATGCCCATTGATTCCTGTGGGCTTCAATGCCCATAGGAATTAATGGGCATTACCGAATCGGTATTTACCGAATCGGTAAATACCGATTCTTACAGAATCGGTAATTCAATTACCGATTCTTTCTACATCTCCCCCCTTCTATTTTACTGATTCATAAATACTGAATCGGTAAAATTTGGTATTTATGAATCGGTAAAATTAACTTACCTACATCTGGCCCCTAGTGTATAAAAAACAGTTAAAGGTGCCTCCCTTCAGTGACGTTAAACTGCTTGATATTGAAGCTTCAATTTGTTTGCCTAAAATAACACATCTTGTCAATACTGGTACAAAAGGGGGGTGGTGATGGACGGAGCATCTGAATTAATCAAGCACTCACACCCAGTCAAAAGATCTGAGTTTAATCCATCAGCGTTCTTTAGCCCACTCTGCCACCCCAGTTCAGACATGGCTTTATGCAAATCAGTCTGACCCTGTGCCTCATGGGAACAGTCCAGCCCGAACTGCCAAGCCATGTCTTCCCTGGACCGGAAACAAGCTTCCGAGGACCGGTTCCTGGCATTCCAGCTGTCTTCAGCCCGGCTTGCTTGAATCCAGTGGCAAAGTGAGCAAGGGACTCACGTCTGAGCATACCCTGCCACACTTATGGCGGCCAAAAGTGGTACAAAAGGGGTCAATACGTCACAATAAGCAGTACCAAAGAATTTTAGAAAATAAAGAATAATGTGCTATATATTTTGGGCCTAAGAACAGGCTAATAATATTAACTTGTAGTGCTGCTTTCTAAAGATTACTTTGTTACAAGCGTATTCTCATCCATACTAATATAATAAAGAGAGAGCCCAAACCTTTGAGGCGGGTAATCTCAGGAACCACAGCACCAATCACAGCACCCAATACAGCGTTCGAAAGGGCAGTTGCAGCAGAAGGACATAGGCTAAGCAGACACCCACCATATGCATTTAAAAGGTAAAAGAACCGTGCCAGCAAAGTAGTCCCTTGTGGGCATGTCTGCGTTGTGCTGTGGTTGTCTGCTGGGGGCGTGACAAACGCTGGGGCCGTGTGGTACGTTCCGCCCTTCATGCCATGTCTCATATTGTGTGCTGATCCCACCCTGCTCCCTTTAAATACCCCTGCACCTCATAATCATAACCCACCCTTACTCCTTAAAATACCTCAACACCCTTAAACACTAACCCATCTTAACCCTATAAATATACCCTGTACCCCAAGACCCAATCCTATCCCTAAACCCTTAAAATACCCCTGTACCCCAAACCCAAACCTAGCCCTGAACCCTATAAATACCCCTGTACCTCAAAACCCAAACCTACCCCTGAAACCTAAAAATACCCCCTTTACCCCAATCCCAAACCAGGCCCTGAACCCTAAAAATACCACTGTACCCCAAAACCCAAACCTTCCCCTGAACCCTAAAATACCCCTGTACCCCAAACCCAAACCTAGCCCTGAACCCTTAAAATACCCCTGTACCCCAAAACCCAAACCTACCCCTGAACCCTAAAAATACCCCTGTACCCCAAAACCTAAACCTAGCCCTGAAACCTAAAAATAACTCTGTACCCCAAAACCCAAACCTACCCCTGAACCCTAGAACACCCCGGTACCCCAAAACCCAAACCTAGCCCTGAACCCTAAAAATACCCCTGTGCCCCAAAACCCAAACCTAGCTCTGAACCCTTAAAATACCCCTGTACCCCAAAACACAAAGCTACCCCTGAACCCTTAAAACACCCCTATACCCCAAAACCCAAACCAAGACCTGAACTCTAAAAATACCCCTGCACTCCAAAACCCATACCTATCCCTAAACCCTAAATCTATCCCTGCACCCCATAACCCAAAACTATATCTGAACCCTTAAAATACCCAAACACCCCAAAACATATACCTCAGTACCCCAAAACATATACCCCTATACGCATACTTACCTTATCCAATCATTAAAAAAAACATGCTTTTACCATTCATGCATTTACAACGAATTTCGTTGTAAATGTATGCGTGGTAAAAGCATATCAAATGTAATGCCATGCGTTATAATGGTACTTTTGTAATGAAAGTATGCGGAGTGATGGTATGTGGAAAGAAAGTTGCGGAATAATGGGTGTTTACCCTCCCCCGGTAAGTACATTGGTGGCACGGCGGCCCACATCTCCAGCAACATACTCATATTTTTTCACCACCCATTTGAAAAATGCCCAGGTCTCTCTCATAGATGACCAGCACCGACATACACTTTTAGACACACCTCCCGCCACAAGTTCTAGAATTGCGAACTTTAGAGCTGGGGAGCTACGTTCGAATCTCGGCATCAGCTCAACATCCTGTGATTCCAGGCAAATCGCTTTGTCTCCCTGTGCCTACCACAAATGAATTTGTTCTTCTGTAATGTAAATTTTGCTCATGCCATGTTGTCGAGTTCGCGCTATAAAATATTGCAAGGCAAAATAAAATAGGGAAACTCGAGTTCACACACTACTGAACGCGCACTCTTAAGTGCATCAGCAGTGCACTGTGAATCGGAGCGTTTCACAGGCCTGTTACAGATAAGAAATGCTATCAAAACGAAATCCTACAAAACAATATACTACTGGCCGGCAGCAATTCATACCCGGACAACGTCGGGACGGGCTGCTAGTGTAAGATATTTGAGAAATAAATTGCTTTATTGGGAAAAAACTGAATAGATGACAATGTGTACAATCATAACATTGTAATTAATTTTCTATACAAATTTTCCTCTCACTTGAACTCTTTACCTGTCTGTGGTACCTTTCACGTAGAGAAAACAATATATTAGGATCACTTTTCATTTTAACGCCTCGAGTTGTATTTTATTTACATGCATTTATATATATATTTATCAAATATAAGATTATCCATTCCTTCCAAAAATAATCATCCGGCACTCCAAGGTAGTTCTTATGACACTCAGTCTTAATTTATTGACAAAGTTTCAAAACATTTCCGTGTTTCAGCAGTCTCATGCTGCCTTGTTCACGATGTCAAAGCGCCATTTTTTTCATATTAAATTACACAATCAGTAGTGAGTGACACCAACAAAGGACACAACAAAATTCATAAAAGGCTCTACCTCTCACAAACTGGCGGCCATATTTTAATGTGTATTTCTTCAACAGAGAGTATATTAATTACCTCTGCCGATTTCCAATACTCTGATTTATTTGTTTTTTAAACCAAAACTGTGCAGGTTTTATTTCATGTAGCACTACAAATATTTTATTTTTAAAATTTTCATGGTAATTCACAGATGTATCTAACATATATTTCATGGGCAAATTAATACCTCGCTTTTTCTGTTGCACAACATTAGTGAAATAAAACACATTGAATTTTAATCAGTGCATATTCACACATTGAAAGTGCAAGTGCAGGTACATAGAGATATTGGAAATATTAACTTAAACGCATCATTACGGCAAGTGCCAGTTTGTATTAGATACCATTTTTTGGCAAATTAAAGTGAAAGTGCATCTGTGCAAAATAAGCAATTTCTTTACCACTTTTCTCAATCATTATTTTTCCAGCTTAAAGCTACTTCACTTTAAAGTGCAAGTGTCCAATAAATATAATATATCATAGCCTATACAACAGAAATCCAAAAACAATTCATAACAGACCATTTCTTATATTCATTAAAAGGCAGTCACTCAAGGGCGAGGAGAAATATGAAAAAATAATAAAAAAATGTATGTAATAAAAATTCTTTTATAACCTTCTTCATTAATAGAGTTATCGACTTACTATAAAAAAATTAAAGTGCTAGTGCTTATGTAACCTATAGGCCTATCTCTCTCCTCCTTATATACATCCTTCAGTACAGTTCAATGATTTTTCAAATGTGCAAATACATATTAGCCACATGACACAAACAAGTAGATTAGATCATAATGTTGTGAGTGCCTCATTTGATATTCACTACTGTTAAAAAGCAAAAATTAAACACATTAAACTCATGGTCTTATCTAAGTGCAGGTTATCATATTACAGCTCCTATTACTCAAGACAGACAAGTATATAAGTCCTCATCCACATTAAACCCTTATGGTTCCCTGCAGTTAAACTCCAGGATAAAATTCTAATTTCCGGAGTTCTTTTTCTCTGTCCCCCCCTCCTCTTTCTCGGGACTTCTGATATACATGTATATTGCAGGCTCACAGGGTTACTCTGGTGGTGGGTCTCAAAATGTATAGCAATTGGATACATTCTGTCTTGGTTCACAATTGCTCGCCTATGCTGAAGGACTCGTTTATATACAGGGAAGGTTGTACTTTCTATATACATTTTAGGGCAGGAGCATTGTAACAAATAAACAACAAAACTGGATCTACAAGTCAGGAAACTTCTAATGGTTACGGTTTTGTTAAAAAAAATTCTGAACTCAGATTGATTCATGCCATGTTGGCACGCTTTGCATTTTGAACACTTTTTAAAGCCTGGTTTCTGGTGTAGCCATGTAGGGGCACTTCCCTTCCTTTCTTGGAATTTACTTTTGACAATTAGATCTTTCAGATTTTTTAATCTCTTATACGTGATCTCAGAATTCCTTTTAACCTTGGATCCCAACACCGGGTCATTTCTTATCAAGTGCCAGTGCCGGTTTAGGATAGACCAAATTTCTTTGTGTTTTTCATGGAATGTTGTTGTTATAAATCTAGAGTTATCTTGATCCCTCAATTCCTCGCTCTGTTGCTGCCTCTGTTACGTTCTAGATGGCTCAAACAGTATTTTGTGTCTCTCTAGATTTCTCGCCTTGTTTGATGCCCCTCTCAAGATATCAATTGAATATCCTCTTTGGTTGAACCTCTGTGTCATTTCCTGTTCTACGCTTTCGTATTCCACTTGGTTGCTGCATGCTCTCCTTGCTCTATAGTATTCCTCAAAGGGGATACTCCTGATTAATGGGGCAGGATGAGCACTTTCCTCATGGAGAACTGAGTTCCCCGCAGTAGCTTTGTAGAATGTAGTTGTTTCTAGCTTTCCCTCAACAGGTCTAACCCGAATATCCCAAAAATCTATGGTGGTACTACTGTAATGCCACACAGATTCTAGGTTTAAGGAATTCTGGTTAGGGTCTTTAATAAATAGTTTGATGTCCATCTCTGTGCCCTGCCACAGCACGAAGACGTCATCAATAAAACAGACCCATAACAACACATGTTCTGCCCACTGCTCCAAGGGACTGCCCCTGAGCACCTGTTCCTCCCGCCAGCCAAGATGTAAATTTGCATAACTGTTGGCGAAACAGATGCCCATCACAGTCCTTTGTTCCTGTAAATAAAGATCACCAAAGAGTAAATATTATTAGTTAGGCACCATTCCATTAATTCCAAAATCATTCTATTGTGATTCACAAATCGTATTGGTCTCCTATTCAGAGAATACTTAGAAGCTCTAAAACCATCTACATGCCTTATGCTAGTATAGAGGGTTGATATGTCAAGTGTTAGCATCAGCATGGTCTCCTCATTCCAACAGATGTCAAAGATGCATTTAAAAAACATCAGTAGAGTCCTTGATGTATGAGGAAAGTGATCTGACAATAGGATTTAGAAAGTAATCAATGAAAAGCATTTTCGAAAAGGCTACCTCAAGATGAAATACTCGGTTTTCCTGGTAGATTGGTGAGACTCTTGTGGACTTTCGGGAGCATATAGAATACTGGAACCGCTGGTTTCTCCCTTTTGATGAACTTGAACTTATCCCAGCTCAGTAAACCTTCTTCCTTCTAGATATTCAATCTTGTAAAGAACTCTTCCTTTACTTTCTCATACTCCTTAAGGCTGATCTTACTGTAAAAAGTGTGATTGTGTAGTTGGTTAAGGGCTTCTTTTTATATATTGCTCCCTTTCCCACAGTACAATGTTCCCCCCCTTGTCTGAGGGTTTGATCAGTACTCCATCTTCATCTTGTAGCTTCTTTACTGTTTTAAGGAAAAGCGTTTTCCTCGGATCCATTTTACTTTTTTTTTTATTAACCACCGAGTACAGTTGTTTCAGATCCTTTGTTACATTTTCCCCAAAAATGTCCAAGTTATCCGTCATGGTTTGGGGCAGGAATCTAGATGGTGCTCTAAACGGTGTATGATCCCTTCTTTCCATTACTACTGTTGTTATTACTTGTTACTCACTCCCAATCTGGTTATCATCACTGATTAATGAGATCATATCACTTAAGACAGGAGCATCTTGGACACTTAAGTAGGCTGGTTCACTAAGGGAAGCGGGAGTCTGTTCCTGTGTTGTACGGTTATCTCCATGTTGATTTGTATGCATCTTGGACAACTTGAGCTTACGGACGAAGCAGTATAAATCCATCCTTCTATTTGGATAATTATACTCATTATCATTGCAGAACGACAATCCTAATTTGAATTCCGACTCATCATCCCATGTTGACTACACAGTACTCAAGTTAATAATCGTTGGATTGACCAATAATTCTTGGTTTGCTTCTTCGTATTGGAGCGTAGTGATCTTTTTGTTTGCCAACCTTGCGCTCCTCCTGTATCCCTTGCCTCCTCTTCTTTGCCTCTTCTTCCTTGGCCTCTTCCCCAACCCCGTCCTCTCCCTATGCGATGATCGGTCTGTTGCTCCAGTAACATAAAACGGAATTCCTCGGTGTTGCCTGGGACTGGTTTATCCTCGCCCTCATGAAATGCTCCTTCTCACCCTAGGCATGGTATTCCATATTAATGAGATGCTTATTTTAGCCTGAGGGATGATGATCCTGACCTAAGGAAACGCCTATGCTTGCCTGTTGAAAAGTTTTACTTCTGCGGATAAAATGGTTTACCTTTTATGAAAGGTTTATTCCTGCTCCGAGAAGTGGTTTCTACCCCTGCTACTGCAGTGATCTGTTGGTGCCTTCCTAATGAAAGGCTTACCTCTGCTGATTAATTATTCTACACTTAATGAAAGGCTTTATAATTACCTGACGGAAATAGATATGAGTTCCTGCTGAAATGGTTACTCCCAATGAAATGTTTATGCCTGCGTAGCGTAGGTCCCAAAATGTGGATTCTTGATGCCTAGTGTATCCCTGAACTTCTACTTAGTGTATCTATGTTCCCTTTACCTTAGACACGGCTTATTCTTGCCTTGCAGAAATTCTCCTTATATGGTAAAGGAAACGGTTATTCAGGATTAATGAAACGTTTATTCATGCTTGCCGGAAGGTAAACTACATGCCCATAGTTATGGAGTGAAGTGCTCTTTGCTTTAATGAAACAGTTGGGAACCTGTTGAAATGGTTATTCCTAAGGAAATGTTCTATTCTGGTGTAAGCCATGCTGATTTCTAATGCAATTAAATGTTTGTTGTGAAGTAATGGAATGCTAACTCTCTAATGTAATGTTATTGCAACATGTTAAATTGGATATTGAACTGCTCCCTTTACTCCCCTCTGATGAAATGCTTTGATGAGTAATTGATACTGTGATTTTCCACTCCTGAACCTTGATCTTAGATAAAAGCTATTTGATTTTTAATCAAACTCACTGGTGTGGTCTAAGTCATTGCGTGCGTTTTATTATCACTTAACACCTAAGCTTTTGGGTGCCTACCTGCTCATGCCAGGCTACCCCCGGGGAACTGGTGACACCAGTTCTTACATTGGTGGCAGCGGTGGGATCCAGGACTTGTGACTATACAGCACCCTCCAGTGAGACGGAGTGCGCCGCAATTAAACTGGACACCTATTGTGCCTGCAAGCATAATTAATTGCCCCCACTGTCTAGCCTGTGTGTATAGAGACTTGGTTGACCAGTATTGTTACCTACGTACTAGTGCTTTCCCTTTATTTTATCTGGGTCCCCACCTGGCAAACTGGAGTTCCAGCTGGCCAACCTGGAAGAGTACACAGGGGCACAGCCATGGGAATTTTGTCAGGGGATGGGGATGCCGGTTGGGCGGAGAGCCGCAAAGGAGGAACTCCGTACTGCCTTGAGGGCATGGGTAAGGGCCCACCCAGAAGGGAGAGGGGATGGGGAACAGGAGGGGCAGGTTACACAAGGGGAGGCGGGCGCTCTAGCAGGACTAGACCTACTGAACACTGTGATGAGTGGAAATGTGTTGCCCGGAAGAAGTTCTGGGACAGGCAGTAGTGTATCTAGGAGGAGTGCGTCGTCAAAGGTGTATGAGGACAGGAGGAGGGAGAGGCGTTTGAGATTGGAGCTTGCTAAGCTAGAGCACGAGAGGGAGAGAGAAAGGGAAGATAGAGAGTTTGCTTTGGAGATAGAAAGATCAGCTATGGAGGAAAGGAAATTGGCGCACGAGCTCCAGCTTAAAGAAATGGAGCTGCGAGGATTACAATTAGGCGCGCCAGGAAGTTCTAATGGTGGCAGCGTACCCGAGGTTCGGGGGAGTGATCCTTAAGGGAGTGGTGCAGGGATCTTCCGACCCAGCGAGGCGGGAGAGGTGAGGAGTAGCCCAGCTAAGTCCCAGGATAGAGAGAGGGTTGTAGGGCCTCACATCCCATCTACATGAGGGAGTGAGATGGGGAGGTGTCCCGAGGTGCCCCAACCGCAGTCACAGGGCCTGGAGAGTTCCATAAGGGGACCCCAGGTTGGGAACCTATGCTGTCCTGACGTGCGTTCCAGTAAAGGGGATCCCCTCGTGTCAGGAGAACCCGGAGCATCAGTGGTTCGGGGTTCTGACCAGTCATAGGGTTTAGATCCTGGACTGGGGGTTCAGGTTCAGGAGTTGCCTGACCTGGAGGGTGGGGTACCTGTAACCAAGGCCCCTACCAGTTTGACTTCCAGGGGTACTTCTCCCTGTGGGTGGGTGCGGAACTCTGGGAGGGGGTGCAGAGGGGTTGCGGAGGGAGGAAGGACTCTCCTCTGTCACCGGCTCAGCCACAGGGCGCAGATCCCGGGTTGGGTGGCCAGGTTGAGGGTTTGCCGGACCTGGCGGGTGGGACCTCTGTAACCAGAGTCCCCCCGGATTTGACTCTCAGGGGTTCTACTCCGGTTAGGAGGGTGCAGAACTCTGGGAGGGGGTGCAGGGGGAGGGAGGACTCGCCCCTGTCACCAGTTCAACCAAACGGTTTAGACTCTAGGTTGGAGAGAGAGTGGTGTTTTGAGGGTGTCCCGCTTAGGAGGAATGGGCGGAACCCTAGAAGGAGAGGTAGGGGGAGGAGAGCCTCGCCCCTGGTGGCTGGTCAGCCTGAGGGTTCGGACTCCAGGTGGGATGACCAGTGGACGTTTGGAGCTGCCAGGAGGAGAAGGAGAGTGGTCAAAGGGTACTACGGGCCTGGGGTTACTGCCCCCCACTCTGTGAGAGAGCTAGGGCCAGAGACTTTTGGACTGTCTAGAGGCCAGTCCTGGACACATCCCACTAGGGAACACCAGTGGGGTGGTTTGAATGGTGAAGAGCTGGCAGATGTCATTGAAGTTACGGGCCTGCGTCCACCTTTTTCTGCCCCAAGCAGGGAAGCCCATCAAGGTGATGATTGGTCTACCCTGGCTTTTGGCTGGGGGGGAGTTGTGTAGGACTTGGCCCTTTTCCCGGAAATTTGGGTTTGGTCCTGATCAGATCCTGGTGGAAAGATGAGCCTTTAACTTTACCCCAAGCAGGGGTTAACTCAGAGCCCAACTGTCCCTAGTGGGCTTAGTCCAGGTTCTGGCCCAGCTCAGGGGCCTTCTGTGGGTAATCCGGGCCAATGGGGCCCAACAACAGTGTTCCCCAGGGGAGGGGCAAACTCGGGGCCTACTGTGGACTTCCGCCCTCCTCCCCGGAGTTTACCTTTGTCTCTTCGGACTCTCGGGGCCCTTGCCTAGGCTCAGGGGGCGGCGGGAGGGCTCCGGCTCCTCTTGGTGCCCTCTAGTGAGGTCTGGCGACTGAAGGTGTTAACGGGCGTTCTTTGGCTCCCCAGGGAGCCCTTGCGGAGATTTCAGCTGGCCGCGGGAGGGAGGGGGCCTTTCTAGGCAAGCCCGCTCGCTCCGCTGCTCCTCCCACGGCTGGTGGGGGCTCTTGCACTCTCGCTAAGCCCTCCGGCAAGGACAGGCTGTCCCCGGGCCTTCCGTAGTGCTCACGGCCCGGGAACCAATCAGAATTCGGCTTTTGAGGGGCCCGGCCACAGCGGCCAATAGCAGAGTGGCTCCCGGGGGTGTGTCAGCAGTAGCCAATTGCCGCGCGGCTCAGGCGGGGGCGCGGCCTATGACGCGGCCGGCGTCCCCATCACGTGATGGGAGTGTTCCTGCTTCACCGGGCCTAGCGCGGCCTCACAGCACAATGCAGCGGCCCTCTCCTGGCTCCGAGGGCCGCCAGGACAATACCGTCAGCAGCAGGGGCTCCAATATTACAGCGCCGGCCCGCGGCGTATGACGACGCCTCTCCCTTCCACTCCTCCGGGCCGAGCGCGGCCCACAGCACACAGCGGCGGCCCTCTCTCGGCACCGGGGGCCACAGGGGGCAGACCAGCTCAGAGGTAGGTCGAGCGGCGCTTTCGGGGGCTAGCGCTTCAGCAGGAGGGCACTTCAGGTGATAGCGCTAGTAAAGGAGAGCGCTTAGCAGACAGTTCAGAGGGCTAGCGCTGGGGATACAAAAACAAAGGAAGAGTGTCCGTCAGTAAGGCGTGAGTGTGATCGAGATAGCACGTATAGATATAAGGCCAGCTGTAGTTGGTCAGAAGGCTGGGCTAACTTTCAAGAAAAAACTCATTATTTCTTCAAGAAACCCTCACTCACCCTAGTGGTGACATGCTTCATCATCGGGTCCACTCGGGAGATCGAGTACCTCCCGAGTGTGCTACGACGCCAGGAGACTGCGGAGCAGGTTGTTGTGAGAGTGAGATGTGAAAAAAAGTGTAGTTAAAAATGTCAGCGGTTGTACCAAAAAATCATTTATTCGCTGGTCAACTTGACATATTAAAATTAAAGGCTATGTGCAGGGAAACTATCCAAAAGAAATACAGGTGTTTCCCTGTTGGGGGAAGGTCAACATGTTTCTGCCCTTTAAGTGTGTGAGTTTACAGGGCTTTCGTCAGGACCAGTAAGCGGGTGTTACCTCAACAGGTATAGGCGCGCTAAGGCCTACCCTCCTGTAGGTTGTGAAAGTTAAAAACAGTGGCACTATGTGTAAAAATAAGTGCGTGGAAATACAAACCAAAAGGCTTGGGGATTTGCCTCTGTTGCGAGGAGCCCAGAAGTCTGCAGATAGGTAAAAGACAGACAGACAAACAAAACACAAAACATAAAATGAACAAATGGTCATTAATGATCACGGTATGTTGCCATGCAACTTTAGCTGTGGCGTGATACGTGCTACCAGACCTATCAATGGCCGTGGTCGGAAGGGATCACGTTGTAGAGTGGAAGTTGTGCCCAAGAACCTTGGTGATGGGCCTCAACTAGAGCCAGGGTAGTGTGACCTGGCGCAGTAAAAATAGTGAGGTAATGCAACGGGGGCTTGCAGTGCTAAGTCTGTCCGTGTGGGAAGCCTGGTAGGCTGTCCATAATGGTAACATTACCTATGGTAAGAGTACGGAGACATATTCCCCGAAGAGTGATGTAATAAGACAGAGCTACGTAATGGTAATGCGCAGCCCTGCTGGCCGTGAATTAGAGAGCTTAAATAGGCACACTAATTGAGAATATAGGTGGCACAGTCCTCACTTGTATTCAGTATGAACCACGCCCCATAGATTCAGAGGGGGGGTGGGAGCGACAATGGCACACCCTGTCAGGGTAAAAACAAAAACACACACAAAGGAGAGTTCAAGGAGAGTAGGCAGAAGCTTACACACACAAACACTTAGCTTATTAAGATGTCAGGTCGCTTGTACATACGCCCGCAACGCTCGACACCCTCTCGGCACCTAGCTGTCCCCGCTGGATCTCGTGGATCACGAGCGAGGAACTAGCCCGGCGCTAAGAGAGGGAGGCGTCGGGACGTCGGCCAATCACGAGCGTTGACTGGAACGAGGCTTGGGAAGCAAGCCTCGCGTCGTCGCGTACAAATCACTGTTGCACGCCGTGTCAAAACGAGGCTTGGAAAGCGCGTTGGGTGCGCATGCGCGCACATGGACAGAGTTAGAACCAAGTCGAGGCTTGGCACACAAACTGCCGAGCGAGATTCTCAAAGAGAGGCTTGGCATGCAAGCCTGCAAAGGACGGACCGGCTGAAAGGTTCGTGAAATAGAAGCCGGCTATGATAAGGTGTTTAAAACTCACGCTAAGAACAATTGACATTGTGGAAGGGTATAGGTTCATTTGACAGTTAGGAGAAAGAAGTTGGAGAACCCATCATCGTAAATGTATTATGGGGGTTGATGATGTGATCAATCATATTTGTGTACTGTGGGTTGTAACACGGGAGTACACTAATCAATATGAACAGCACACAAAACGAAAGTGGAGAGTACCCACCATCATAGATGATATATTCAAGGGTCTGTAGTATTGGCATACTGAGGGCTGTGGCCAAAAGAGCGATATCACCAGTGAAGAACATACATCATTGGTAGTGCCCTGAAGTGGAGAGAAGCACAATATTAATGTTTCAGAACGCTGGCCCAGGGTATTTGGTCATTTAGACCTTGATTGTGTGTGTTGAGTCTGTAGACCCAGCGCTGCTCTTTTTCAAACAAAATATTCTCTCTGTTCCTGGGGTTGTTGACCTGTTCTATTACTGTCCAGGTCATATTATTTGGGGTATGATTTGTCTGCAGAAAATGCTCGCTGAGTTTGGTCGTTACTTTCTTGCAGCGAACATTGCTGCGATGTTCGCCAATGCGGGTCTTCACTTTCCGAGTTGTCATGCCCACATATCTCTTGGCACACGGGCAAGTAATCAAATAAATAACATGAGTGGAATTGCAGTTGGTATGGGACATTTGCGTCCATATTTTACCCGGTTCCAGATTTAGCTGTTTTGTGTGGGTGGTTAAATGACAGACACTGCAGTCGGTACAAGGGAAGTGTCCGGTAATGGGGGGTAAATGCCATGGTTCAGTAACAGATCTGATAAGTGCTGATGGACATGCTAAGGGCCTTGTGTGTACCAGGGCATCCTTAATGCTCCTGCCCTTTTTGAAAGAAAACAATGGTTTTTCCCAATTACCAATGCTACTGGTGATAATTCTCCAATTTTTGTTTATTGACTTTTTTACATTGTCTGAAAGTGTGCTATATGTGGTAACACACGTCAAAGGGACCTCTGTGTCGATTTTTTCGTTCTCTTCCAGAAGGGCTTCCCGGGGTTGGTTCCGGGCCCTAGTCTGTCCTTTGTTGAGGATGCCTTGAGGGTAGCCTCTTTGTTTCAGTTTGACAGTTAGGTCCTCTGCCTGTGCTTAGCCAGTGGTTGAGACCAGGCAGAACCGCAAAGGAGATCAGGAAGGACAGCGCAAACAGTAAGACACCTCAGGTTGACAGGAGAGGAGGAAAGCGCCTCAGCAGATCAGGCAGTTCATACACAACAGGCCACACGACCGTGGCAGGACAGCAAAGGGGCACAGGTTGACTCCGCGCCGGTACCTGGTTGATCCCCAGTAGTCCTTTGTAGCACAGGCAAGTAGTCTTCTCGGCGCTAGATGGGTCCTGCGCCCTTGATGGGTTGTTTCTTGTTTCTTGAAGGGGGGTTGAGTTGAGGGCTGCTGACAGGATTCCTCAGCAGGTCACTGTAGATGGTCCCTGGGTTCCCCTCCCGCCGGGCCAGATAAGTGGGCTAGTTCAGGGTACCTCACTCAACTTGGAAGGCAGCACCTAAGCCCTGTCACTCCCAGTGGCATAAGTCCCTGACTAGGCCCTACCGCCTAAATCTCCTGCGTGGGTTCTCCAGGTCAGTGATGCCCCAACTGACTGGAAAGTTTCCCTTCCTTTCTTTTTATAGGCCCAGGTCAGGTGACCACCCTCTAAGGCGGCAAAACTAAGCCCGCCCCTATTCTAGAAGGTGCCAGGAGCTTCCCTACTCTAACTGTGGGCAGGCAAGGCAGGCTGGAATGGCAACAATGTTTGGGGTCCCTGCCAGCTCCTGGCAACTAGAATGCGCCTTAACAAGACCACGCTGCAGTAGCAGGGGCCTATGGCAGCCATGTTGAAGGTAGAGAGCACCGGCACCTAGCATTGATTTTGACATTACCCAGGGCATTTTAACCTCACAGGGCCTATACAACTACATTACAATGGGGGAACTTCCTGGATTAGGGGAAGCGAAAAGCAAATAATTTCCGGGAAAAGGGCCAAGTCCAACACTTGGTTACAGCCAATCTTACATCCTGGTTCCTCTGTTGCCTTGTTCTTCAGATTCTTGTTCAGAGCCAGTGTCTGAGCTAGCTTCACTTTATGAGATGGCTTGTTGGTCTAGTTGGCCACTATGGATTTTTTGCCATCTTTCCAGGTCAAATTTCCTAGTAAACGTATAGATTCGCCCTGATTCATAATCTATATGATCCCGTAGACACTTTGTGGCTTTTCTGTCCTTGATGTGCTTCTCATATTTTTCCAGCCTGTTTTTTAAATCAATTTTAAATTTGCTGACTCTAACCTTGTCATTTTTATCCAGGATGTCATTCAATTTCTTGATTTTTGCTACCACCTCCAATCGTTCTTTTTCAGCATATTTTACTAGAATGGGTATCATGTTGGTGGAGCTTGCTGCACTATTTTCCGCCCATTCACCGAGCATTTCCACTTCCGGGTTTTCGTTCGTTGGTGTAATAATTATCCTTAATCCCCATGGGATGCGTCCCACCGATAAATACTGACGCAGGGATGCCATTTCCCACCAACGTGAGATTTCTCTCTTTTTCAGTTTCTCGTAATCCTGAAGTTGTTTATTTAGATCGTTGCTTCCTCTGGGGGCCGCCGCCCCCCTTTCCCTCTGCATGGGACAAGTAGTTTCTTTGAACAGTTTTAGGGCCTCTTGTTGCTATATATATATGTATATATATGCATGCTACTCTTGTGGGGTTTGTGGTTGGCAGTGTGTTTTTTAGTTTTGATTCTATTTAAGAACCTGTTTCTTTACCTGAGTAATGATACTCGACTTACAAACGTTTCTACAAAAAGCATGAACACTTTGAAAGGTCATTTCTCATGGTTTGAATAACTTTCCCTAGCTCGAGCTAAGCTTCCTTGACCCTGTTACACCAAAAACACCACATGGGGGTAAACTTTTGTTATAGCCTTCACTAGAGTGATTTATTGTTGCACGGTGTGTGAGGTCAGGAGTACCGATTGCATCACCGTCTGTGACTTTATATATCAACAAAGTAATAAAACACAAATAACTCCCTGAACTCCATGTGCAAACATACAATTTGGCGTCCACTTTAAGATTAAGACAGAGAACTGTGAGTCACTCTTAAAACAGTTTTACTGTAATGAAATTTTCTTCTGAAAAAGTTTAAAACTCTATGTTGAGGGTTTGCTAATGGCCGTGGAGCAGGAGGCGCCAGGGGGCTGCGTTTCAGAGAGGTGTAAAAAGGAGGGTGGCCACATTACACCTCTCTGCAATGCGCCCCCTGGTGCATACTGGAGGTTCCTGGTTGGCTAGTTGGCCCCCATGGACCCCCAGTATGCAAGGGGAATTAATTCCCCCTCTGCAAACGCGCCCAGGGGCTGCGTCGCAGAGAGGTGTAAAAATAGGCATGGCCTCATTACACCTCTCTGCAATGCAGCCCCCTGGCGCATACTGGAGATTCCTGGTGGGCTAGTTGGCCCCCAGGGACCCCCAGTATGCAAGGGGAATTAGTTCCCCCTCTGCAAACGCGCCCGGGGGCTGCGTTGCAGAGAGGTGTAAAAAGGGGCGTAGCCTCATTACATGTCTCTGCAACGCCTTTGAACGACTCTCTGCAACACAGCTGCCTGGCGCATACTGGAGGTACCTGGTGGGCTATTTGGCTCACAGCAGACCTCAGGATTGAAGAGGAATTAATTCCCCAATCTAGTTCACTACTATTCCTGAAAAGTATATTTAACTGTACTTACCAGTTACTTGAATTTCCTTCCATACGATATCATTGCCTGCTATATAAAATATATATAAATGTAAAAAATATTAAATAAAAAAAATTACAATTTCAATATTGAAATTTTTTTTTCAATTTATATAAAAAATGTGTAATGTAATTTAAAAAATAAAGTGTCTAAAAATAAATAGTTTAAAATAATGTAGTAAATTAGTATAAAAATATAACAATTAATACATTTAAAAATTATCATTTACAAAACCTTTGAAATTCGCTGAAAAAACCATAGGTTTTAGCCACGTTATAGTTAAAAATTAGCATTTAAAAAACCTTAGAGATTCACTGAAAAAAACATAGGTTTCAGCCGTGTTATAGTTAACAATTAGCATTTAAAAAACCTTAGAAATTCACTGAAAAAAACCATAGGTTTCACACACATTATAGTTAGGAATTAGTATTTAAAAAACCTTGGAAATTCACTGAAAAACCATAGGTTTCACACATGGTATAGTTAGCTGGACATTTCACTCATACAAAACCATTGAAATTCCCCCGTTATAGTTAATTCAGCTAACTATAACTCGCGGTCCTGCATTGCACTGCTGATGACGTCACATATTACATCACTTATGACATGGTCAGTGACATCACTCATGACATCACTCATGACATCTCAAATGACATCACTGATGACATCATCCTTGTAAAAGAGTGGCAGACCTCCTCTCAGCGTAATATAAACCTTGATACACACATTCAAAAATAGAAACTAAAATTTTCAAAAAAATGGAGATACTAATTCCAGTTAGAACAACCTATTCAGTAATTCCAAAATCTATATACACATCCAGTCATTCAGTAACAGTTCTATACAGGCACTCATACATGTACTCACTCGTCATATGTACTCATACACCTATACATATTATTGCACACGGACACTCATCTATAGAGTTACTCACACACAAACTCACACATGCAAATAAACTATCAAACCATTTACTTGCATATACAGCTATACACCCACCACTACACTTAATTCTACAGAATCATACACATACTTACTCTCTGAAACTATCACCTATAGGAACACATACTTATTTATACAGGAACTCTTACAATCTCTCACTCTCACATATACTCACTTATATACATCAATACTCCTATATACTAGTTTAACACATATGTAGTTACTCATAAAGATACTATTGAGACAGTGATCCACTCACCAACACACCCTTACACACATTCATCCACCCATACAGTCCTGCACACATGCTGTCTTCAAAACACATACAAACAGTGAGTCACCCATTCATGCATCTATGCGGTAAGTAATACCCCCCACCAAACCATACAGACACTCATACTGATACTCTTAAAACCAACTAATAACCCATATTGACACTCATGTAGCTAGTCACCAACCCATGCAGCCACTTATACACAAAGTGAAACACTGATACAGATATTTACATATTTAAACATTACTCGCTAATACATGTATTCACTAAGATACACTTAATAAGTAAGTTATACAATCATTTTTACAAAAAAACATCCATTTAGACACTTATTTACACATTTATTCTTGCATCGCCCTTTAGATATACATATATAAAACATATTTATTTTTCAGAAAGACACACATTCACTGGATGATGTCATCAGTGATGTCATTTGAGTTGTCATCAGTGATGTCATGAGTGATGTCACTGACCATGTCATGAGTGATGTAATATGTGATGTCATCAGCAGTGCATTGCGGGCGCGCGAGTTATAGTTAGCTGAATAAAGTATAACGGGGGAATTTCAATAGTGTTGTATGAGTGAAATGTCCAGCTAACTATAACATGTGTGAAACCTATGGTTTTTTCAGTGAATATATATATATATCAAAGGAGGGGTGGAGACCGTGAAACAATGTTGCGTAGGTTGGAGACTAGACACATTATTTTACTTCACACTAAGACTCCTAATGGTCTCAACGTGGGCGAAGACTGTCCTACTTACTTGTAAAGCTGAACTTTCCATATTTATTGAGAACTGTAAATGTACATATAGCCTGTTTCTACTCTTATAACATCTTTCCATGAACAAGTATTGTTTTTTTTAAATTCACATTTTTATAATTATACACCTGGCAGCACTTTCATTCTTTTATGTCAATTCATTGCGTAATTTTGCACATAGGCCTGTCAAACGAAGAAATAGATTATTGGTCACTTCCCTATTTGAAGTCAACCATAAGCAGGTAAACTGTGATTTAAACAATTTTATAATGGTGGAGCAACATTGATTTTAACATGAATCAATATAGGAATATTTTTTATTCTCATCATTGCTGCCATTTTTATAACTGTATTTATACTTATATTTAAGCTCATATTTATATTTATTCTATTTATATTTATAATTAATTATTTATATATTTATGTATTTATATGACCGCCATTGTTTACCACTGTATTCATACAGTAATGCTTTTCTTCTCATGAGAATTAATTCTGTTAATGACAGGCTTGCGCTTGTTTGCATTTAAGCTGGTATGAACTTTAACAGTATTTTGTTTATGTTTATTACATGCAATGAACCTTTTTTTTCGCATTAGCACTTTAAAAAGAGCACAAACGCCCCTATTCGATGGCATGTGATCAAAGCCGTGGTCGGCCGAAACGCGTAATGGTGGTGTTGAGCAAAATAAAATAACACGCACCAAATTTGGGTTCGCCTCGTCATTTAAGCAGGATTGCTGAGACGTGTTTATACCATATATATATATATATATATATGTATATATTCACTGAAAAATCAAAGATTATAGAATGTTATAGTTAGGAAATAGAATTTTAAAACTTAGAAAGTCACTGAAAAAAACAAAGGTTTAGGGACATTATAGTTCGGCTCAAATTCTACTTGTTCAAAGCTATTGAAATTCAGCAGTTATACTTACATGATCCGACTATAACTTATGCCCCCTCAGTTCACTGCTTATGACCTCACATATTACATCACTCATGACATGGTCAGTGGCATCATTGCTGACATTTCAAATGACATCACTGATGACATCATCCAGTGAGTGTAAGTGTTGTGTCTTGGCCGAAAATGGCACCAGCCAGAAGAACTAATTAGGAGGATTCTAATTGATCATGACTGCAAACAGCACTCGGTTCTATGCTTGAAAGATGATTTTGAGATCTAAACATTGAATAGAAATTTAAGCTGGGCATCATCGCACAGGCACATGGAATGAGAGAAGTCATGAAAAATTCCAAACTCTAACACCTATGAATAATTAATTGAACTTTCTTTGGCCCTGAAGAAGACCAAATGTCGGGTGAAATGCGTTGGGTGTGCTAAACTGTTTTTTACATTTAAGACGTTGTTGAGCAAAAGAATTGCAACAAGCAAAGAACAGACCTCTCTAATCATTTCTTTGTTATAAATACAGCAATGTGCTGTTCTATGGTTTCTCTTTAAAGGTGCCTCTCTACTCTTTGTACATATAAGTTATCACAGCTACAGACACAAGTTGGTCGGCTTGTACCAGGTTCCCTTTGGAAGCAAAAGCTGATGAAAAATATCCTGCTTCAAACATGATAAAAAACACAGTGCCTATCAGACATATTTAAAAAGAGATAGGGCTCTATTCCACTTACAGATTCAACCAAGAAAATCTTGTGTACAGTCTGCTTTAATAAGGCAGAGTTCTACTGTTCTGTGGCCAACTTTGGAAGGCCTGTTCAACCTATGTACGGTCAATTTTCGCTATGTCCCTTGAGTTAGAGATTAAGTCTGATTTTTGTAATTCATTAAAAGACTTTTTGGTATATTATATCCATCGAATTTGGGCTGCATTATCTAAAAGCAAGCAATCTGGAAGTATGAGCCTATTAAATTGTAAATCCTCCTTATATCACACAGAACATCACAACGAAAGGAGATGATCATGAAAATAATCAGCAATGTAGGACATTCCTAATTCTTCAAGAGAAATTTCGATGGTGGTTCCGTGCTCGAAGGCCAGTCTATTTCTCAGGAATTTGTTGTTTTTCTCCTGGATGCAATCAGTGTTGGCATAACCCTGTTATGTTTCATATAGGTACCCTAATATAGGCCCGGGTAACATACCCTTTCATCTACATCACCTCCCCAAGACTACACAGTAATGAGCCCATTAGGATTTAACCTTTACCTAGTTCTAGTCCTTGGCGCAGAAGGAGGGTTTCCCTGAATAATAGCATTCTCTGACTCCATCTTTAGACTGACACAGTATGAATGAATATTCATAAGGGTTCTTGGAAACCAGGCTGGGGCTTCACCACCTTCCTCCCCATATTTATGTACACGCTTCATCCCATACGTCATCCTCATACCCAACAATGGCTAATACAAGAAACAAGGGACAAAGGGACCTTAGATACTTTCTGTATAAATACAGCACCTCTTGCTAGTGGTAGCTAGAGGGAACCGAGAATTCCAGGCCGACACACTGACCAGAGACGCTGAGGCTCCTGCATGCAAACGCTCCAGCTGACAGTGGTCTGAGAATCCCTTGCGGGGTATCCAACTCGAGACCAGGACGAGGTCCTACACTCTCTTGCTTCAGGTAATGGGGTTACACTAAACCTAGAGGGATTCTTTGCTTCACACCTACTCACATATTAGGTACACTTAGGTACATCTAGATAGGCATCATAGGAGAATGCACATATCATGCATTTTATATCCATTTATTTGTTAATGACTATTGCAAAATGGTAGAACTGTACCATACTTTTATATTCACTGTACTGCTGATCATATATCTCTGCTACTGTCCAACGGTTGTCGCAGCACATATATTTTACACTAGAAGAACAACTGTGCAATAAATACTTATTGTAACAAGCCCGACTGTTTCATCTGTGTAACTCTCTGAGAGAAACTAAGTGAGCACAAGTGACTGAGCAAAAGGTAGTACATTGTTTCCTCGATCCTGGGGGATCAGGATTGTCATGTTCTAAGGTTGCCAGAAACTATTCCCTCCCCGATAAGAGGAGATTCTAGTGGCACTGTGAGATAATGCAAACAGGCTAAGATATTCGGTGGGGGTGCTCAGAGTTAGTCTGCCACCAATCCTACAGTTTATGTTATCCAAACGTGCAGGTCCTGTATGGGTAATATAGGATCTACACTACATGGCGCCCAACATTGGTTTGTTACTTATTTAACAGTAGAATCTGAGTAATTCAGTCATGCATATTCTGGGAGACCCCTACTCACAAAACGCCAGAGACGTCTGGAGTGGATGCGCACAAACTCCGCCACAGCTGAGTAGGCGAAAGATCCTATTTATTGGCTGTTGGTTAATCCAGCTTGACATGACACAGTGTTCCTAAACAATAGAGCAACAATCCATATCCTAGTTCCCTTGAACAAACTTCTTCATTTCAAAATGACTGAGGGTGATGATCCCCAACTGGTGTCTCGACACATCTCAATAGGGGAAGAAGATTTGACCGGAATTCTAATTGCACCTAAGTACAGACATACAATCACCCTAAATCTATTAGAGAATGGTTTACCAGCTAAGGGTGGTTTAGTAGCTTTCGTGATTGAGGCACACAAATCAAACAAGACAGAGATATTCTACTCATGGTTTACATTCCCAGCAGATGCACTAACACAGATATTTCACTACTATACAGACGGAGATGCACCAGAGGAATATTGTCCATTCAAAGACATAGACATTCCACTCATTTACCAGGAGCACCAATACTGGGTTAAAGGCGCCTTACCCCACTTAAAAGGAAGAGTAAGACTTGGTCCGTTAGGAAGACCTGGAGCAACATGGCCTGTATTAGCAGGCTTCACACTTCACCCACACGGAGACTTACTCACTCAACACAAACATTTAAATAAAATCTCCAGAAACATGACACAATACGTCATGAGGACTTTCACAGTCTAACCAACTGCAGTTGCAACAAATGGAACTCAATCTCAGAGTACAGCAATTAAAATCACTCCACAAACATTATACGCAGTAATGAGCAAAATGCCCAAGATAACGCGAACAAATGCCATTCTGGGTAGCTCAGAAAATAACTCAGCTTGAGGCGGTATTCCCAATAAGCATGGGTGAATTTTGCAAATTCGCGAACCGTGAATTTGCGGATTTGCGAATTCGCGATCCACAAAATTCGCAAATTTGTGCAAATTTGCGGATTTTTGTTTTTTTGCGTGTTCGCGGGTTTTTTTGCGTGTGCGCAAGTTTTTTTGCGTGTTTGCGGGGATTTTTGCGTCTTCGCGAGCTGCTTGCATAGCGAAGTTACCCATGCAGTCGTTTATGGGAGAGGGAGAGAGAAATAGATAGATAGATAGATAGATAGATAGATAGATAGATAGATAGATAGATAGATAGATAGATAGATAGATAGAAAGAGAGAGAAAGAGAGGGAAAGAGAGAGGGAGAGAGAGAACGAGAGAAAGAAAGAGAGGCCGGATCTCTGAAGGGCCAGATTCCTGAGTTGCCCCTACAGAACATACAGCTTTTTATTTTTAGCAAAATGCATATGAAAATTGTGCTGTAAAGGTCTCTTTTAGTTTAACCCCTCCTGACAACTCACAATGGGTGTATTTGCCATCCTCTCCCTTCTTCCTGTTTTTTATATCTGTAAGTGCTTCCTGATGAGGTTTAGTTACTTGGACAGGTGCCTCGTTGCCTACTTGTAACTATTCTCTGACCCTGCTTCAAGGGTCAGAGCAGGGTCAGAGAATAGTTGCAAGTAGGCTACGAGGCGCCAGGAAGCAATTAGCAGCAGGTGTCCAAGTTGAAGTTAATTTGTTTGTAACCCTTTTGTAAAAGGTTACAAAGAAATTAGGTTCAACTTTTGCACCTGCTGCTGTAACCATTGCTTGGCTGAAAATTCGGCCCGGCTGATTCCCGGATTTTACTGCGATTTCGCGAGATTCGCGGATCGCAAAATCGCAGAAAATCCGCAAATTCGCCCGTGAAACGGATTTTACGCCCACCCTTAATTCCCAAATACTACCCCATTTGAAAAACACAGAATGCTAATAATCTGCTTGCCCATGGGGATAACATCACAGTTAGAGGATTGTACCACTTAGGGTACAGTCTTTGCTGCCATATACACTAGACCACATGGTATTCCTTCATTCGAAGTGATGCCCGATGTATTGAGACAGATACAGAATGAGTGCGGAGCAGAGCCTGCTCTGAACCTAGGGATGAAGTTATTAAATAGCTATGAACAGGTATTAGCTAAAATACTAGCTAATATTAAAGGGTAAGCAGCTTCAGTGGCAATCCACCACTGCCTAAGGGAGTTCAGTCTGTTAGATCAACCACACGAACTACCCAAAATAATTGAAACTGCGTATGCAGAATTAGGCAGAGACAGCTTGTGTGGGAAAGCTTTAAAATCACAAAAGGACACTTCTAGGCAGACACCTGCTTCTTCTTCTAAAAAGAAGTGGGACAATAAAAAACAACAAAACTATACAGAGAAAAGATCTCAATCCCAAGGTAGATCTCCTCCACAACAGCACTCTGAAAAGAGGTACAACCTTAGGAATAGGAATAATATTAGGAAACCTGACAGGTATCAGGATATTGATACATGTTCCTCGCGTTCCTTTCAGGGTTCATCAAAAAACTCCAAGAGAGAAAGACGGTCAGAACACTAAGAAGACTGTACAAAGTCCAGAGACAAGCAACACACTCAAGACTATACTTCCAAAATTCAACCCTCAGTTTAAGAAGTAGATGGTTGCAGGCCTAAAAATCAGGCATGCCCATAATTCTGAGGACACAACTTCTGAATGGGGAATGGGTTCTGACAATGCTAGACAGTGCGGCAGAAGTAACAATAGCTCGCCAGAACCTGAGTGACTTTCTGGTGACAGCGAACTTGAATGATTACATCACAGTGGAAACACCAGATAAAAGGGTCAGCGTCTCACATAAGTTACATGAAATAACACTCCGGATGGAAGGGGACAAGCCCAGAAAAATAAAAGGTCTCTTTTGGAAGAACCTATCATCTGGTTATGACTTCCAGTTAGCTGAACAAGATTGGCCGCCAGCATTGATTATGGAGTGCCCAAGGGGAGAAAACATAATTTTTCCATTTCTCTCCGACCTAGTTCCCGTACACCTTAAACATACATATGCACGAGAGTGGACAGTAGCCCTAGCTCCAGCATTATACAAAAACCATGCCAATGGAATGAAAATTCAACCCACAACGTGATCCCATTAAAAGTTTCACCAAATGCTCAGAGGCAATACGCAATAAAGCAAGAAGCTAAAAAACATGTCAGGGAGATCTTAGATCAACTTGAATATCAGGGCGTCATTGAAACATGTACCTCACCAATGAACAATCCTTTGTTTCCCGTATCAAAAGCAGACAATACATGTTGTCTAGTTTTAGATTACATACATTTAAACACTTGCACAAAGACATTTGCTATCCAAAATGCGCACAGTGCTGCATTGATGAATAACATTGTGCAGAAAAAATACAAAACAATACTTGATATCTCAAATTAATTTTTCTGCCAAAATGTTGCGCCTGAAAGCAGGTATTTGACGGCATTCTCAGCGTTAGGATCTCAGAACAATTTTGTCGGCTCCTCAGGGGTATAGGAACAGCCCTGGGGTATTTTCAGCAAGGGTAACTGAGTTACTCCAAACATTTGATGAAGAAGCATTGTCCTATGTGGATGATATTTATCTGATGGACAATGACTTAGAGAGGCACTTGGCCAAGGTGAGTAACCGTTATTATTGGATTCGCCTCTGAGGACTACAAATGTAACTTTAAAAAATCAAAAGTAGCGCACCTCAATGTCCTATTTTGGCATATGATCTGTCAAGTGAAGGGGGAAAGTCTGGCAGCTAAATTTCTAGAAAAATGTGCAATGCTCCAACCTCCAAAAACATTTCAAAACTCACAATCAATACTGGGATTCCAAAATTTTGGCAGAACATACATTTTGGATCATGCAGAAAGAGTAAAACCTGTCTATGATTTAATAAAACCTGCCTTTTCAGTTAGACATTTGACATAGGAGCACACAAAAATCCTTTGTTCCCTACAAGAAGGCCTGATATCTTCAAAACACTTACAAACATGTGTAAACGTACGGCACTTGGTTATCCGTGTAATAGCGGGTCAATGCGGGTACACCTACTTAAACATTCCTGCAATACAAACAAGAATATCCTCTACCAAATGAAATCTTGCCTTTCGATCAGTATGAATACACTGACAGATCTACTCAACCGGCCATATGGAGTAAGCAACAATACAGCTCAGCACGTGCTACCGTTAAAGGTCGCATGTGGGATGAAAGTTCCATCCAAGTTGCACTAAAACGCAATCTCTAGGAGACTGCTCGGCACAGTTGGCAAAGTTAAAAGCATTAAAACTGGAACTTGTGAATACGGATCGCAAATTCCCCACAATAATCATGAGTAATTCGTTTTACTGTGTGCAATTGTACAATGAATATTTATATAATTGGGAGCATTACAGGTTCAAAGATGCAAAAGGTGGAACATTTAAGCATAAAATGCTATGGGAACAGGTATTAGAGTTGAAAAACGAACTACCAAGGGCTCATGTGATACATACACCGAGTCATCAGTGTGATGGCATTCATGTTGAAGGAAATTTATTGGCTGATGAGGCCGTGAATGGGGCTGTATGCACGGCTTCCGTAGCTGCAATCACTCATTCAAAAACAAGGATAGACAGTGAGATTATGGTCGCTGTCATTGCTTCACGCAAAGGCAGCTTAGCAGTACCAAAGAAATTTCGACTCAAGTACTCCTACAAGTCAGATGCAGACAACATTCCATACAATCTGATGGGGCTTACAAGTATATCTTGGTGGCAGTGGATTCATTCTCTCGATTACTATGGGTCTGGTCTCTGCGCTCGTCTAACACTCAAACTGTTATTAAAGATTGGCGAGTCTTTAGACATACGCGGTTGGCACATTACATTCTGGCTATGGCCCGACTTTTAGCTCTCGGGCTTACAAAGAGACCATGGAAAGTATGGACGCAGCTTTGCAGTACTCCTCTCCATACCATCCTGACGGAAATTTGGCTGTGGAGAGGAAAACCCAGGACTTAAAGCAATCTTTAACAGCTAGGGTATTAGGTAAGGGCGGTAGTTGGGTCAATCACTTATATGGGGTACAAAGAGCACTCAATAATCAGGCAAGAAGTTCTCTGTGGGGGTGTCACTACGAACAAGGTCCTATTTGGAACGAGAATGTGTGGACCTGATCATGATTGTTAAGGTGCTGTGGGGAATGAGAAACCATTTGATATCCATGATTGTTTGGCTATTTTACCGGATCTAAATGTATCCAGGATACAACAAAGTAACGTCCCTAAAAAACAGACCGTCACTGGGGAGGTCAAGGCTGTCACGGCAAGACCTGTCTGGATCCCAAAAGTCGGGGATCTGGTCAGAGAGAAAATAGCGGACAAAAAAGAATTTGGACCATCATACAGAAAACCTGTACCTGTTCTAGCGGTGCAAGGAACGAGAATTGTACTTTTTCCGCCTCTTGCCAGGAAAAAGGAGAAAAGATTTGTCTCAATTGACTTAATCAAACCACACTATGTGGCCGATACTAAGCAGTAGGCCTCGTGGACTCCAAAGTAGCAGACAGCTTCCTTTCGCTATAATCCAAGAAGTTCAAACAAAAAGACTCATCACATTTGAAGAGCTTCTTGTTCGGAATGAAGGACTATGCAACAATGCTATGGTTTAGGTTTAGGGATTTATAGAGTACATGGCTACCCACGGGCATCCTAGCACCGAAAAGAAACAGGTAAGGAAACTATCTTGTGAAAAAAAAATTAGGGGAACAGCCATGTTTTAAGTTTCTTTTTAAAGGACTGTTTGTCTTCAATCAGTCGCAGCTCTGGGTCCATACTGTTCCAGAGTGTGGGCACAAGGTGTGAGAACGACCTTCAACCCCACCTAGATCTCTTGATTCTAGTAGTGTTCATCAAAGATTTTGACCCTGATTTGAGATAGCAACGGGGTGAATAGTGGGAGATCAGAGTTCGTAACAAGGCAGGGCCTCTCCCATACATTGCTCTGTGAACCAAGCAGATGGACTTGAATTTAATCCTGGCCTGAACCTGAAGCCAGTGTAGCTTGCTCAAGGAAACTCTCACTGACTGGTGCCTGAGTATCTTAAGAAGCAACCTAGCTGCTGCATTCTGTACCACTTGTAACCTGTCCATGATGTATTTGGGGGAGCCAAGGTATAACGAGTTGCTGTAGTCAAGTCTCGAAACTACCAAGGCTTGCACCACCGTCCTTTTTGAGTTCTCTGGGAGTAAGCTCATAATTATCCTAATCATCCGAAGGATCTCAAAACAGGCACTTGAAAGTTTTTTGGCTTGTGTCTCTATGGTTAGATTCTGGTCGAGAGAAGTGGCCCAGTCCCGGAATGGCGACTAGGACTCCAACATCCACTACAAATTGGTGTCTTGCTTAGTTTGAAAACAAATTTTTTATGAAAAATTTATACTATTCAACTTTTCACAGTACACATTAGAGCATCGTGTGTTTACATATGAATGTTTACATAAATTCTGTCAACATTTCAAAAAGGTTGCAATGAAACAAACATTGTTATACAAAAAATAACAGGACCCAACGCATATCGGGACTCCTGGTCTCTTCATCAGGGGTAATGGTCTTCACACGGAAAAATACTACTCAACTTGAGCTTGAAGCGTGTATGTTCCTAGAAGCAGTTTGATCAGTATAGAGGTGAGGAGCACCTTGTGTCTATGCGGACATGACGTTGTCGTTACTATAAGCTGATTGCGATGCGAAAAATAACCAGAAAGCACGGTGTAGCTTGAGTGCAACTCACAAGCGATGTGGTTTTACAAGCAATTCCAAGTACCGAGGTGGTTAAAGGCGTCAGAAAGCCTGAGCACAAAAGTTGTATCCTGTAGTTACCCCGACTAGCAGCGTGAACGCAGACCCAAATTCTATAAACACTCCATACGCGTCGACACGTTGTAGCAAAACCTAAAAGTCATGACACTGGGTGCAAAACGTGTACATCCATGATATTGTACAAAGTTCATCAAGGCACATGCTGCTGCTGTCTCGCTCTCAACTTCCCACCGGGGTCCAGGTAGGCCACCACCAGGATGTGACGCATTAGGGGTCAGGATGTGGCATGCGCCCCTCCTGCCTGGAGGTACAGGGCCCAGCTGGACTTCAGCGATCTTCTTCACCCAGCCTCTTATGTCCTGCCACCATTTGTAGTGTGGGCACTGCGCCGATGCGTGACCCCCAGGGAATGCACCAACAGGCTATGGTCCTTCACAGGAAAACCTTCTGATGGGCATTGACTTGTAAGGTTGACATGGTATGGTTAGCGTAAACAACATCCAGGTTAGCAGACTGCAGTTCTCAACACTACACCTGTTGTCAAACATGTGATCTTAACAAATTTCATGACACTTTTTCATTTCCTGTTGAGACCACATTCCGACCTGACCATGCAACACCTCTCACTACACTGTGGATGGGAGAACAACACAGTAGGCGTGAAATCACATTACTACTAACCTCAGCACACCTATGTCTTCTGCCGAAGGGAACAGTAGCGTTTTGGCCCTGGACATACACCTAACTAGTATGGTTACTAATGATTACACTGTGTAAAGAGAACATTGTCAAACATGATCTACACATGGCATAAATGGACATTATGAGCCATGCACCTGGTCACCTTCCTACATCTGACATGACCATTGTGGAGCACTACGATTTACCATATGAGGGCTTGTGACATGACTGTCATAACGCTGATATTGTATCATGTATGTGAAGTTGTTGTTGTATCTGTATACAGTAACATCCCACATATGCAAATGACATGTCACATTCACAATTAGAGTTAGTTTAGCTATGTCTCCACCAGCAATTGAACTTTGAAATATGGCAGAAAACAAGGCATCATCATGTCAACCTGATGTGTACATGCCAAACAAATACACCATACAAAGTATGTGATTGATGATGAGATATTCACATGAGAACAGTTATATGAAGTCCAGACCAATACTGATACACACACAGCAGTGAACTTGTCCATCACATATCCAAACATGCCTTTAAACGAATGGCTACAGATTTGATGTGTGTCTCATTGCAACAATCTGCCCTATGTGCATGGTTAGCTGACATTTAAAAAGGGTATCCTGTCTGAATTGCTCTAACCTGCTCCTCTAGTGTGCCATACAGCTTCTTGTACAGGGGAAGGCCAACGTCAACCAGCATCTTCAACTCCTCTGGCATGAAGGCAAGCAGGGGCCCTTATCCCTATACAGCCAGACACTGCAGCTCCCAGTGGATGTGAACAGCAGCAGAGAGATGGGGAGGCCTGTAGAAGTGCAGATGTTGAAGGCAAGTGATCTGTGTAGCAAAATGCAAGGCTTATATCTAGACTGCATAGGCAGTCTTCTATGCGGGCGGTCGAATTGATAGGTCCGCGTCAGTTGTATTTTCTGAAGTCGTCCAATACATTCAAATGCTGCCTGACACTTAGTCTACTGCGCAGTTCAATATAGTCAGCAGTCTCCGGGTAAGATTGCTACATTAGCAATTGAAGTTTACGGCATTGTCTTCACTGCAGGTGGACACTATCAGGGAACCACAACTGTCACCATAACATGTTACAGCCTATGGCTGTTTCCGCCTTGGTTCTGAAAAAGCCTATTGCGACTTTTGAATGGAGTGTCAGTTGTGGAAAGAAAACTTGAAAATGTTGATGTTTTGTAGTACATCATGCCTGGCAACACTATATAGTGTGTTGTAGGAGCATACATTCAAATGCCCACAGCCACATGAAGAAGTCACCTTGAGAGGACCATGAAACACCTGTGTTAAGGCTAACCCAACATGAAAGTACACAAAACAGTTTGTGATTTTCCTCTTTGTCTTAGGCAGTATGCGGCCCATGTCCATTAACAGGTGTAAATATACCATATCACACTGTAGGAAGCCACTGTCACCGAGTGTGCGATTTGTGTGATGTCCTGCTGGAGAGGGGGGGTGTCTGTTGTTAAGTATCCTACCTTCCCAGCAGGCCATTACACTCAAAATGCAAGCACCCTACAGACTAAATTGTCAATGAGTTGTGTTTGTCATTTGATGTACAACACAGACATGACAGCATGACAGTGTACACCATGTAACATTTGTCTGCGTGAAGTTCTGAGTGAAACTCAAGATGTATATGGTGTGTATAATGCCATACTTAACATTATTCTATTGTGTTTACGACAAACTCGCTCAGTCATTATAAAATCCTAAGTCATGTGTTTTGGCTTGTGAGATTTGTACTATGTCCTGTTTGATTTTGCATCAAAGAACACTATCACTAGTGAAATGAGTCAAGTGATCTTTCCCTCCTGTGTAACTATACATTTGAGACATAATCAGAAATTTCATGTATGCTGTGGTATGTTTAATATATGTTTTTTTCTGTGAAATCGGGTTTGCACTGCCATGGACTGTCATGTGTGTTTACGTGGTCTTTGGTGTTTGATTCTGTCTCCATAACACCACAATAAATGATTTGTGCTTGCAGTTGGCATCTTCATAGCGACCACATCACTACTATCCTACATCACTGAAGCTCAAAGTTAAGGTGATAGCAGTACTGCATTACTTGGCCACTGGGTCGTTCCAGTACACAGTGGCAACATCTGTCAGAATGTCTCAGCCTATGTTTAGCAATATACTTTGGGATGTACTGCAGGCATTGACCAGGCACATGGACAGCTACATCAAGTTTCCCAAACCAGTAAGCACTTCCACTCACATTCACATTCTAAGGAAACGCGTCATATCCCGTTTGATGACCCAACAACTTCCAAAAGAGGCCTGGCTTGTTGGTAAGTAAGCTTAATGATGTTTGTTGTGAGTGGTTTTGTGTTTCTTATCAGTATATGTTTTCTTCCATTTAGGAGACACATGCTAGCCCAACCAGTCAAGGGTACTAATGCCATTGTAGAATCTAGTCACTCTTGGAGAAGTCCGCGATTCAATGAGGCACATGGGAGGGCAAGGCAGTTAGTGGAGCCCTGAATTTAAATAAACAGTGCCTCAGGGAGGTGGGGGTCCCCGTGGCAGTGTGGGAGGCTCAAGCCCCCCGACACACATTACTTATTGTAGCCCCGGGGAGGTGGCGGTCCTCGGGGCATGGGGGGCCCAAGAGGCCCCTCAATTTTATTTTAAAATCATTTTAATAAACAAACAAGAAATGACAAATACAAACACAAAATACAGTGCAATACCATTATCGTCATTCACGTCAAGTACAGTAATACAGTATCCATCGATACGCTACGAAAGATCAGTTCCATTACAACAAATCCAGTGACATTCTCCATCTTATTCATATTCATTTATCCATTTGGTCCCCAGCGTTTTGGGAGGTGTCATCGAAAGGTGGACATGGCATTCCGTGGCTTTCGTTCCAGGCCCCCCAGATTCTGGTCCATTTTTGTGGGCACCCTCTTCCCTCGTAAACCGCCCTCTCCGCCTGCATGCACCAGTCCATATCTGTCTCCCAATCTTTCAATTTGAGCCCAGTAGTTCCCTTTCAGGATCTAGCTGTATTGCTTCTGGCAATCACCCAAATGTATTTTAATAAAGCCTTGGGGAGGTGGCGGTCCCTGGGGCTGTGGGGGCACCCGCTACACAATTGAGGATTGCCCCCGGGACCTGGCCCACCGGGGGCTTTAAAAAATGAAGCGCAGGAGCCCGCGCTTTATTTCTTTTCATTTTCGACAGGGTTCGCGCACCCAGTGCGACCCTGGCAAAAAAGTAAAAAACAAAATGCTTTTTTTGGGCCTGGGAGTCCCCGTGGGACCGCCTGAGCAGGCTTTGGGGTCAAGGTGCTCCTACCCTGCCCCTTTTTTAGTTTTTTATGGTTTCTTTCAGCTTTATCCGTCTCCCTCGGTCCGAGGCACAAGATGGCTGCCAACACTTCCTGGTTTGAAGTGTTGGAAATCAATAAGGAGCTATAGAGGGAAAGAAATAAACAGGTTACCCTCCTCTCAACTTGCAATATAAATACAAAGATCTGTTCATACAAGGCTCATCATCTTGAGGATACTTGTATAAGTGGAGGCGGGGATTCCATCACTCTTTTTCCCTAACACTCCTCACTTACACCAGAGGTAGTGTCCTCCCACTTTACTGCCTGAATTTTCTTTAAAAAAGACTTTTGCATATGACAGTCATTACCCACGTACACCCTATACATATAGGATGTGTATCAAACAAAAGGTACATCAATCTATGTTTTACCCTTATAACAAATGTGTGGAAGGACAAGATGACACCTCATGTGCGCACCACCAGTCAAGCTAAATCACATAAAGGGGAATTACAATGGAATTAAATAATATAAGAAAGAGGATCAAAGTTAAGTAGAAATGATGAAGAAATAATGTAAAAAAATGAAAACATTACAAAAAGTAAAAAGACATATTGCATTTCTTAGTAACATGACTATATGAATGTATAATGTTCTCCCTTCACAATGTGATGAAGAAAATCACTAATGGCAGGGATTTTTTTTACCAAAAAAATGAAGGAAGGCATCGCTCTAGTCAAAGTTAGGGGTTGTGGACATGAAAGAAGGACATGTAATAAAATGAGTGCAATGTCAAACCCACAGTGACCCAGTAGAAGGCAACTCGCCAAAACGCTTTGGTCTGTATTTGTATACTGAAGGACCGCTTTTATTATACTATCATTTAAGCCTAAAATGAAAAGAACTTCGCACAATAAGAACACTCCACACATCTCTCTCAAGTAGCATAAACGGTCACTTTATTTTGGGACAGTCAAAGACAGACTCCAACCATTGCATTTTACGAAATAAATACACCTTTGGATATTTTCCCCAACCTTTTTTCCATACTGGTTTTTGCATCACAAATTCCCCAACGATTTCATCATTTTTGTAAAAACTCCAAAACTGTTTAATTCCAAACCAATGTTTTCCTTCAAAATATCCCTGTCCCTTTTCCACCTACCCCTCCAACCCCCCCCCACCCCAGAGGGAAAGGATACGTCCGCACTAGACTATCCTATCCCCAAAAACACACCTAAAAGAAAATAGAACACCATTGGAGCAAGACTGCCCTAGAGTGACATCTTTTTTTTTATTTTTCTTTAAAAAGGACACAAGGAGAGTTTACACAAAAGACCCCACCAAGCCTAAAATGGGACAGGTGGGTGGGGCAAAAACGAAGACGCCACAGCTCCTTCACTCCTACGAGTGACGTCAGCTCTCTTGCTCCCACCCCGAGCCCACCAAGCCCTCCCTCTCCCCAAGCTGCCCCAATCGCATCGCGTGGACCGTTCCAACGTGCGAAATATCCCAGGGGGACACCGGCTTGCGCCAAGTCCCCCCGGGACCCATCGCGCAGTAAGAACACTCCACACATCTCTCTCAAGTAGCATAAAAGGTCACTTTATTTTAGGACAGTCAAAGACAGACTCCAACCATTGCATTTTATTAAATAAATACACCTTTGGATATTTTCCCCAACCTTTTTTCCATACTGGTTTTTGCATCACATATTCCCCAACAATTTCATCATTTTTCTCAAAACTCCAAAACTGTTTAATTCCAAACCAATGTTTTCCTTCAAAATATCCCTGTCCCTTTTCCACCTACCCCCCCCCCCCGCCCCCGGAGGGAAAGGATACGTCCGCACTAGAATATTCTATCCACAAAACCACGCCACCCAGGAAAACCAAGATGTTTTCCTGCCCCACCCACCCCCCTCTCCCCAACAGATGACAAATTCAAAACTCCTTGCTAGAACACCATAAATCAACGCCCCAAAACCCCGCCAACAGATCCCGTAACTCCATTAGATAATAGGCCTGCCCCATCTGAGACAGATGCACTCCATCCCATCTGAACAAATGAAGCTCCTTGCCTGAAAGATGTTCATGAGCCAATACAGTAATTCCCATTGCCGTGCAATACATTTTCATGGCTCTATTTAGCTTCCGGCAAGCTTTCTCCACTGCCGAATGAGTACGAGCCCCCCTCCATTGGTGCCGGTACACAAATTCTGTCCAGACCACCGCTGTGCCAACCCAATTGCTTTTTAGTACCGCTAAGTCCAGTTTCATTTGCTGAATCAATAATAGGCCAGATAGTTCGACCAGGTCACAGATGTATGATTAAAAGATCTGGAAAACCACATTCATTAGCCAGTTTGGACAATAAAGGGAAAAGGTCTCTCCACTTCATCCCTCCAACCCCTTTCCACAATACCTCATGGTCTTTCCCATGCAAACCCAAAGCCCTTCCACATATCTGTTGTTCCGCAAACACTGATGACCACTTCACCAAAGATTGGCCCATAATCCATGTCCTCTTTTTCCGTGGAAAAGACAAAACGCGACCTACAATAAGAAACAAAATTGAACTAGCATTAAGAAACATACTGTATTCATTGACGAACATATCTATAACAACAGTCAGGTTTCCACCGCCCAATGTGTTGTATCTCCTCCCTCCCCCAACCCAATCTGGCAGCCTTTGTAGCAGCACCTATTCGAAACGAATGCGTCCCATAGCCCAGTGGATTTTTACCCACCAACGATAAACCTTTTCTTGTAGTGTAGTTCCTAGTTTCCCACTAGGCCCTGCGCATTGGAATAACATAAACAGTAGTATCGACGTGGAACTGCGGATATTCCAGGCCTCCACTGACTATGCTAAACTTAATTGGGTGTGTTACCAACTAGCTCAGAGGTCACTGGAAACTTTCTTCTCTGCATGGGAAGTGATCAGCTTCCCTGGCACAGACAAGAAGGGATTCAGCTTTCCAACAACCGTGCAACATGACAACTTTGCTCCTCAGATCAAGAGTCAATCTCTAGGGTCGTGTGAAACAACAGACATGTATTTCACTCAGTCAGTTTAGTGCAGTTTACTTTCACGAGATGTAGAGAATAGAGAGACGGGCGTTTGTCAATAAAGGGTTAACATTTATTGAACAGTCTTTCTTCTCGTACAAGAAAAATGTATTGCCACAATTGCAAGACTTGTTATTATAAAAAGTATGTACAGTAAGATAAGTATTGCGAAATAGAACTGTAAAAGCATTGATATGGTTTCTTAGCCATACAATGGTTTAAAAGTAATAAAACATATATACAGTCATATATACATTAGGCTAAAATACTCAACTGGTGCTTCTAACTAAGCCTACCCCAGTGTGCCTGACCTAAGCCTAACACGTGGAAGGGGAGTAAGTAAGTATCTTTAAGTTAAGTTGGTTTTGCCAAGGTTTGCTTCAAGAATTCTCGTCTAAGGTTTTAGTCAACACCATACCTCTGAATAGAATGATGGAAGTCTGGTATTTCCTTCAGGGGGAACTCGGTATCCCAGTCACCCGCGAGGGCAGACTGGAAACGCTGGAGCTGGATTTCTCTGCAGGAGAAAGGCAGCGGCTCTCTTCAGCGCGTCGAGGAAGGAGGGGGGACAGCGTCCGCGGGCAGCTGGAATCTTCTGGGCTCTTCGCAGAGGGACGGCTGTTCAGCTCCTAAGCGTACTGCACCATCGTTTGCGCTTTAGCAGCGATAATGGTATCAGTAGCTTCACCACCAAGGGGACAGCAGGCTGCAGCGACAGGGTGCTAGCTTCACCAACACGGGGTCTTGCAGACAGCTAACAACAGGCAACGAGCAACGAGCTTAAGGCAACGTTGGTAATATTTATACCTGACAGGTGCCGGGTTTGACGCAAGTTTGCTGGACATAAGACATCAATTAAAGATGTCACTAGGAAGTGATAGCTATCAGTTGCTCATTAGAGTTCCATTACTAATCAAAACACAGCAAGAGGGGATTTCCAGGTTTGCTGAGTTTTTATCTTGTTGAAGAACTCGGAGTGTTAATCTAGGAATATCAGATAGTGACTCCTGCTCTGTCATTGCACTAATTGGTCGCAAAGGAAGTGGCAGAGAGCTATGCTGGAATGTGGCTCTGTTCGTGTGAGGCCAGAGATGACTTTCTGAAAATCGCACTTGAACGGTTATGCCAATATAGGGAATAAATGGATTTATAGCCGAATAGGGGCATAAGGTCACAGTATCGATCAGGAACCTAGATAAACACGCAACACCCACTCCACGTTTTCATGTCCATCAAATTACTAAAACTAGAGCAATAGGATGCATGTGTAACATTGCCCACCCCAAAATACATAAATGCATTCGAAATAGGCGTATTTGTCATACGTGAAAATTTAGGTACTGTACGTTTTTGAAGCATAGAAATCATTCAAAAATTATTGCATATGAAATCAATGAACGATTATGCAAAAAGAATTACACATGAAGTATCTCTGACAGAAGAAGGGCGAGATAAATCATCACATATAAATGCATTGCAATACCATGTGCTAGAGGCTGATGTAATGTTGTTATGTCTCTAGATGTGTTTAGAAATAGAAGTTTGAAGCTTCTGTTCTCTAAGAATAGTTTTTACCTTAAGCAAAGAATTGTTCGTGCCAAAAAGGGTCAATATTAAAAAAAAATCCAATTCAAAAGAATTAATGCTTGAACGGGGGAATAGAGTTCCAAAGCTTTTTGCAGTTTTTGTTGATCAAAACTGAAGGCCGAATTCAGAGTTCATGGGAACGCTGTGTGTCGGAAAGCTTCTCCAAAGTTATTATTTTTGTACGGGTGAGAACATCGTATCAGACAGGCTCTCAAAGAATTGGTCTACAAAATCAGGTGACAGTTCAACCAAATTAGATAGCGCTGTAACTTGGCAGGTGTGAGAATGATTGCTGTCATCGTAGTCAGGAACAGCAATGCTCACAGAAGGCCGTACCTGGGTGATGCTGCTTTTGTCACTCGCTCCACTGTTACCACCTAGTCGTAGTACAGGAGTCTCAACGAATGCTGTCATCAGGATTGGTAGCCGCTGGGGACAACACAATGCGTGAGCCGTTATTGGACTGAGCAAAGTATTGACGTCCATTGGTACTGCTGATGGAAGTGAAAGACAGATGTCCAACACGCATTCATCTCCGCATAGCATACATCTTAGTACCGGTAAGATACAGTTCTGCCATATAGGTCTGAATGAAAGGAACCAGGTCATGTTTAGATCTCTCAGCCTGGCCAATCCGAGGACGTTAGTTATCCTGTCCCGGTAGCGCATTGCTAGGATTGTCTCTTCCATTCCCATGGGAGCTATGTCTGAGTTTCGGCTTGCCATAACGAAGCAGGAGGGTCAAAAATAAAATCCCTGCGACGAGTCCCAAAAATAATGGTATGCCGCCAAAAACAGAGTGTACAAAATTAGGAAAGATTCCCAAAATTGCCTGGAAGGGTGTTAGAAGTCCCGTAAAGACTGTCTTAAATATGCCTGGGATGCTTGTGGCACTAGACATGTTAAGGAGTTGGCTCAACATTTCTACGAAATGCACGGGGCAATTTGTTGATAAAAGGTCATGAACTTCAGTAGCTGTCCTTGCAACTAGAAGATCATACGTCTCTTTTGATGACGTTATAGGCACTGTTGTCTGTAAAAGTACAGATTTCATTTTGCTTAAAGTATCAATTCGTATAGAATAGAGATTCAGACGAGGCCAGATGGGAGTCACTGTGTCTGCAGGCCCACTCGGGAACAATGCTTGCATACAGCATTTGACCATGGATGTTACGCTTACTAGATAACTTTTCCCTGGCACTAGGCCACAACATCTGTGATCCGTTCTAAGAATGTAACTCCCGTTTGAAAGTTGCATAAAGAAGGGCTCTATCTGAGTTGCAGGTGTGACTAGCTGGTGGCATGAAAGGTTGTTAGAATTTCCATCACATGCTCCGTGTAAATTAATACCCTGACACAAAAGTATACCGCTTAGTGAATGTTTACAGTTCTCACCACTAAGAAATACATTTTTGTCGCTGTCACTATAGCAAGAATGTGTGTATGGTAATTTCCATTCTGATTTTAAATATCCTTTACCCAATTGTTCATACTGGCCAGCAGGTATGTACTCAAGGCATTTTTTAAATCGGAAAGTTGTTATCGGAATTGTGATAATTCCGTGTATTATCCATTCAATGACAGGACTCTCTGACATTGTCAATGGTAATCTCTCGAGTTTTTCGATGCTCAGGATTGTATAGTCTGCTCCTTTCTGTGCCAAACTGATCTGTTTATCAGTAAGGTTAAAAATGGAAAATAATGACGTTGTGTTGATTAAACGCCAAGGCACATAGCCTGAACGAAGATTTTGCAGCGTCCAGCCTAATTCTATAATAGAACGCAATTGCGACTGGCCATGTTGTAACATTAGCAAGTCTCTGTCTATCACATCAAAGGCAGAGGATACAATATTGTCCAACGAATATATTCTGGAAGACAGAGTCATTAACCCATTGTCTACTACAGAAAGTGATTTCTCCAAATTAATACGATCAATTTCTCGTATTTTTTCAGCAGTTTCAATTTGTTTGACTTTCCAAGCCTCGTTGTACGCAGCATAGATACTGGTCGCTATGAAACGCTTTTGACGCTGTTTGCGTGGTCCAAGAATGAAATCGCAGAAATCAGCACCATCTTTTAGTAAAGACAAGTGTTGCTTAATTTCAGCCAGTGTGGATGATGTTAGCCATTCAAGGCAGAGTTTCCCTACACTGAATGTTGTTATTATCCCTGGATGTTGTCTCTGGGAATATCTCGAGTCTAATCTGGTCATTTTTAACCCCTGTGTTTTATTCAGGAATCTATCTTGACAGCTGTTTGTGTCAGTAGGCCAGATTAACCACTTTTTCCAATCAGGATGTGTTCTGTTGAAATGTAAAGTTTGTGACACGTCTAACTCAATATCTGCAGTTGCATTCTCAGGTATTGGCTTTGGTATAGACAGTGTTTTAAGGTCCTTGATCTTAGCTAGGCCAAGACAAGATGTTTGGTGTATTGTGTCATTTAAAAACAACATTTGTTCTGGTATCAAGCAGGTTCTAAATAGTGCTTCAATGCCTTGCACCTGCCAATCTTTTGTACCCCAAATTGTTTTCGTTTCAATATTATTTTTCCAGTAATCAAAACCAAATGTCATCATTTTGTCATAAAATGCTTCTGAATATATCAATTTAGAATTTGTCAGCATTGTTTTCATTCCTGTTTTATCTAACAGTTTGTAATAAAACGTTTCTGCATTACTGGTGTTAAACCCTGAGAAGTATTTGAATTTCTCAAAAAATGCTTTATAACTGCTTTTAGGTGGTGTAGCACAATGTTCCCATTGATTATACATAAAAACATTTCTAGGCTGTGCAGATTTATGCAAGTAATGATCACCATAGTGTGTGTAACAGAATAACTGCTCATAACTAACGGTGGGCGGCCAGCTACGCTCCGTCTGCGGAGTGTGCGTAGTGCCGCCTACTCCGCATTTTGCGGAGCTGGCGGAGCCAGGCGGCACTACGCACGCTCCGCAGACGGAGGGTAGCTGGCCACCACCCGCCTCCCTCCCGCCCTCCCTAAATACTTTGAAATAAAGGAATCAAATCATTTAAAAAGCACTTACCTTGCCGCCGCTGCCCGCAGCGTCCCCGGGGCTCACTATCTTCCGTCTTCCGTCCGCTTTACTAATGCGCGTGCGCGGGCGGCCGCGCATGCGCATTTTCATGAGAGAATGCGCATGCGCGGCCGCCCGCGCATGCGCATTAGTATAGAAGACGGAAGATAGCGAGCTCCGGGGACGCGGCGGGCAGTGGCGGCAAGGTAAGTGCTTTTTAAATTATTTGATTCTTTTATTTGAATGTATTTAGGGAGGGCGGGAGGGAGGCGGGTGGCGGGGCTGGCGGCCAGTGGTGTTTGCGGAGTGGGGCTACGCGGAGTGCGGAGGTGGGCGTAGTTTCTCGCCCACTTCGCGTAGCTCCGCGAAGCCCCACTCCGCGAACTCCGCCCAGGGTTACTCATAACTAGATGAACCTTGTAAATAATCATGATCTGTGAATCTAGCTGACATTACTAAATCAGACATCATGTCATTAATACTGTTAAAGTCCCAATCATCAGAGAATGTACTAGGTGTTACAAAGTCACTTAAGGAAACCTTCAGTTGATGAGGATACTTCAGGATTTCGACCGGACCATATATCTCATAGTCAGTTTTCTCCCATACTACCCCACCAGGTATTGGAATTGCTGTGACATTTACTGTTGATAGTTCTCTTTTCTTCACATGGGATGATCTGTGTGGTTTCAGGACTGAGTTGATGTTCTGACTTGCTGTGTCCATTGTAATATATTTTCCCTCAATGAATTTTCCCAAACACAGTACCATGATGAGCCAAAGCAGGAGGAAAAATACACCTAGACCGAACCAGAACTCTAGCCAAGGGGAAATAAGGTAGATTTCCTTTAGTTGATGAAAGACTTCCGTTGCTTTTTCTTTAAAAGTTTTTTTTGTTTCTGGCATCACTTCGGGGTCGTTTTGATCTTCAGAGAAGTTGTCGAAGTTGATGAAATAACCAGAGGCAGTTCTGTCAATTGATGGGATTGTTCTTTCAATCTGTCTTTCGGTAGCATTTTCTGATGCCACATTAGTGTAGACTGGTGATGTTTCTTGACGAACTGTTTCAAACTGTGTCTCAAGAGGCACGAGTTCCATGGCATTATTGCATAGTCCTTCATTGTGCACTGCAGGCTGATCGAATGTGATGAGTCTTTCAGTTTGAACCTCTTGGATTGTTGCAAGTTTGGGTATTCTGTTGTTTCTTGGGAGTCCACTGGGCCTACTGTTGATTATAGGCCACATGCTTGTGGTTTTACCAGGTCGATGGACACGACTCTGTTCTCCTTTTTACCAGCAAGGGGCGGTAGCACAACTGATCTTGTTCCGGTGACTGCCAAGACAGGTACTGCTTTTCTGTAAGAAGGCCCAAATTCCTTCTTAACCGCGATCTTTTCTCTGACTAGATCCCCAATCTTTGGAATCCAGACAGGCCTTGCTGGGGCTGTTGCTGGTGGTGCCTCGTCAGTGGTATTTGGCTGTTGCTTTAACTTTATGTTGCTTAAGGATTTTCTTGTTTCATTCAGTTCCTGTAAAACAGCCAAACGATCCTTTACATCAAAGTGCGTTGTTCCTTCTTGTACCACTGACATCTGACTATCGAGGTCCTGAATACGCATTCTAATTCCGAACAATAGTTCGTATGGGCTAAAACCTTTTAGAGAATTTCTTGGCATGTTATTAAGACTAGTCTGGACACTTATTAAATGTTTGACCCACCCAGCGCCTGAACCTAATACCTTCGCTGTTATAGATTGCTTTATGTCACAGTTTTTTCTTTCTACCACACTTGTGCGACGGACAAGAATACCGCAACCCAATTCCCATGCTGGCCATGGCCTCCCTATAGGCTCGAGAGCTGAAAGCAGGACCCTGGTCAGAATGGAACGTGGTAATTGCGTATGTGCCGATAAAGACTCGCAAATCTTTTATAACCGTTCTAGTGTCAGCCGAGCGCTGGAGGCCTCATTTTTTAAGTGCTTTTCGTCTTAATGGTGTACACTGGGACGCGCTTCTCTTCTTTGATTGCGCAGATAGACCGCCTTATGCTGTCTAGTAGGGATCCTGAAACTACACTGGCCTGTTCATTACTGCGATCTCTGTTGCAGTTTTCACAATTTTGAGCAAAACATTGAATATCTATACTCATTCCTGGCCACCAGTACTCTGATTGTAATCCTTTCAGAGAAGCCTTGATTGTTTGGTGTCTCAGACCCAACCCCATGTGTGCTTCCAGTAAGAGGAAGCCTCTCCTGCTCCTGTTTGGAATTACTCTGTCCCCCACTCCAGGGATTCGAGCAAAAGGAACGGAGTTTGCATCGATTATGTATGCATAATTGAGTGGATAGTTTATGGGTAGTGCTGCACAGTCGCCTTTTACGGTCGTTTTTACTGCCAGCATGGTTTCCCCGTCTATGTATTTATCTGTACGCTTTTTTGTGGCTACGGAAGCCGGTTTAGTTGCTTCCGCTGTGGCTGCATTAGCCAATGAATTCCCTGCAACGTGAACGCCATCACGTTGAAGACTCTGTGCGTGAATCACGTGAGTCTTTCATAGTTCTTTGTGTAAAAGAGCTACTTGTTTCCAGAGCAATTTATGCTTTATTGTGGCACCTGTGTCATCTTTGTAGTCGTTTTCGATCCAACTCTGCAGTTTGTTATTGTAAGAGTTGACGCAAAAATGAGAATCGCACACGATAAGTGTCGGGAATTCACGTTCTGCATTTTCGAGCGCCATCTTTAAAGATCTGATTTCAGTTCTCTGAACCGAACAGTTTCTTACAGATTCAGTTTTTGTTACTTTCGGTCTGAATTTACCGCACAGCCAACGACCTTTAATGATCGCACATGCTGCATCGTAGGATTTTCTCTCTATGTTGAAATGCTGTACAAAGCTATCTGTATAGATTATACAGGCGTATTGTGGGAGAGGCAGAATCTCGATTGGCAGAGGATATTCTTCTTCATATTCTAAATCATTCAGTTCTTCAAATTGCGGGGCGAAATAGTATTTCACATCTTCCGCTCCCAGAGAATCTATACACTGTATCCATTTCGGATCCAGTGACACTGTAGGCAGGTTTACTGGGCTGAATAGCGCCTCGAAGGCGGATTTCGCTGTAAGGATATTAATCCGTTTGCCGTGTGCTAGTTCTCGTTCATTTGCTAATGCGATTTGCACTGCTTTCACAGTTCTTTCTGTGTGACTGAATGTTTTTTCTGCTTGTGTGTACAAGTGTGATTTAATTGAATTTGGTACTTTTTCTCCCTCATTAGAGGTCAGGTATGTGAATCCGCATCTTCCTGGGATGACTCGGATTACAAGATCACGTGTGTTGTCACGTGTATCTAATTTTGTTTTTGCTAACATGTCTGTTTGCAGTGATCTCAAAATTTCTGTATTTTTTTGAGTCCAATTGATTTGTTTAAAATCAGGTTTAATTAGTTCGTAGAGAGGTTTAACCCTCTCTGCGTAATTTAGGATGTAAGTTCTTCCGAAATTCAGAAAACCTAGAATGGATTGTAAATTCTTCAGCGTTTTTGGAGCTTGGAGTACAGCGCACTTCTCTAAGAAGTTGTCCGCTAGGCTTTTCCCTTCACTTGATAATTCGTACCCTAAAAATAGTACTGTCAGATGGGCAATTCGGGACTTTTTAAAGTTGAATTTGTAACCCTCTGCTGCGAACCCAAGTATAATGGTGTTTACTCTTTTCAAGTGAGTATCCAAGTCGTCGTCTGTGAGATAGATATCATCTACGTAAGATAATGCCTCATCATCATAGATTTGTAGTAACTCTGTTACCCTAGCTGAGAATAGTCCTGGGCTGTTCTTGAACCCCTGTGGGAGTCGACAGAATTTTTTCTGCGACCCAAATGCGGAGAAAGCGGTCAAATATCGGCTTTCCGGTGCAATGTTTTGACAAAAGAAACCATTAGATATGTCTAATGTCGTTTTATTTTTTTTCCTAACTATGTTATTCATTAGGGCTGCACTATGCGAGTTTTGTACTGCAAAAGTTTTACAACATGTATTAAGATGTCTGTAGTCCAAAACTAGACAATATGAATTGTCTGGCTTGGAGACAGGAAACAAAGGATTGTTCATTTGAGAGGTGCATGTTTCAATCACCCCCTGGTATTCAAGTTGATCTAAGATCTCCCTGACCTGTTTTTTAGCTTCTTGCTTTATGGGATACTGCCGTTGGGCAGTTGGTTCACTTTTTAATTGGATTTTGTGAGGAGGAGAATCCTCATCCCATCCTACATGATTTTTATACAATGCAGGTGCCTGGGCTACTGCCCATTTCCTTGCATAGGTATATTTTTTGTGAATCGGAATGTGATTCGAGAAGGCAGGCATAATCACTTCTTCGCCACGAGGGCACTCCCTGACAAACTCTGGGGGCCAATCTTTTTCAGCTAACAGAATATCGTAGCCTTTTGAGAGCTTTTCCCAAAACAGACCTCTAATTTTCCTAGTCTTATCACCCTCCATACGCAATGTTATTTCGTATATTTTATGGGGCTCGCTAAGTCTGGTGTCGGCAGTTTCAACCTGAATGTATTCATTCGTGTCCACTGTCTCCAGATGACTCATCAAGATCTTGCGCGCTATACTGATTTCTGCTGCACTGTCCAACATTGTCAATGCCCACTCCCCGTTTTTCAACTGTGTCCTCAGTATTCTCGGCATGGTTGATTACTCTAATACTGGCTACCTTCTTTTTCTGAAATTGAAATTTTTTACTCTGAGCAGGTTCCTTGTCTTTGGACTTGGTGTGCTCTCCTGGGTCTGACCGTCCTCTTCTTTCCGTATTCTGTGGAAAAGATCGAGAGGGACGTGTATCAATACTTTGGTATCTATCAGGTTTTTTCAAATTATCCCTATTTCTAAGGTTATATCTTTTCTCAGAGGGCTCCCTCTGGGGAGACTGGCGTTCTCGAGTCGGAGTTCTTTCCCTCCGTCGAGGAGACCTTCCTCTGGACTGGAAAACTTTTTCCTTGGGAGTGGATTGTTTATTTCCATCCCAGTTCTTTTTAGGAGTGTTTAAATTATTTTTAATAAATAATTTTTCAGGATTTTCGAGCAGTTGGGGCTTTACTGGTTTCCCACCCAAGCTGTCTCTACCTAATTCTTCATAGCAATTTTCTATGATTTTTGCAAGCTCAACAGGATCTTCTATAACTGTTTCCTTCAACTTCTGGCGGATCGCCACAGATGCTGCTTCTCCTTTTATGTTGGCTAATAATATAGCCGAGACCTGCTTGAAATCTTTCAGTAATTTCATACCTAGATTTAAAGCTGGCTCTGGACCGTATTCATTTTGAATCTGTTTTAGCACTTCTGGTATTACCGCCATAGACGGAACACCGTGTGTTTTTGTGTAAATGGAAGCAAAGACTGTACCCCAAGTGTCGCAGTCCTCCACGTGTGGTGCGATTCCCATAGGAAGGCAGATGGTCAAGATTCTGTGTTTCTCTATAGGGGTAGTATCAGGAAATACTGCCTCTATTTGAGTGATTTTCTGTGCTAACCAGAAAGGAATTAGTTCCCGTTTTACGGGTGTTTTACCAAGACATGACTGTATGTTCTGTGGTGTAATTTTATTAGTGTTCCCCTGATGAGGGGTCAGCTGTGGTGCATTAATAGCTGGCTGGACTGTTGCAGTCCGCATTACATATTGGACTAATTGCCTATGTATTTTTATTAATGTGTTTAGCTGTACTAACAGCTCTTCTCTTGACATTTTTACAATGTCAGGATGGGGTGTGTAGCTGGCTAGAACCGGCCACGTGGCTCCTGGTCTACCTAGTGGACCGAGCCTAGTTATGTGATCATTGTGTTTTAGGGCGCCATTAAACCAGAGCAGGTGCTCTTGAAATTTAAGTGGAATTTCAATCTCCTCGAAAGGAGCGTACTCTTCCGGAGGTTTCTCTATTTTGTAATAGTGAAACTCTTTTGTTATAGCGTTTACCGCTGGAAAGTTTATCCATGAATAGAATACCTCTGTCTGCCGATATTCGTGAGCCTCTATCACGAAAATTACTGTACCACCTTGTGGTGTCAGTCCGTTTTCTATAAGTTTTAACGTTATAGATTTTCTTAAATGTGCAGGGATGATTATTGCACCCGGTACCATATCGTCGGAATCCTGCTGAGTTGCATTTACTGCGGCCCCAGTGGTTTCGTTATTTTCTCCTGGCATTGTTAAAATGCAAGGTTTGCAGAGTAGGTCTCCAAGGAGACAAAGATTAGGTGCACAATATTTTGGAACACTGTATCCTTCAACGTTGAATAAACCAGAGCTTTACATAGGAATCTCTCCCTACTAAGGTCGGGCGGATTTTAACCTTTCAGCCACTCCAGACGTCTATTGGAGTATTTACGGGAGAAAGGGGTCTGTGTGAAATATGCATGACTGAGTTACTCTAACGTCTTGCGTTAGTTTATCGCCTTACCAAACGTTTGGGCCCCATGTAGTGTAGTTCCTAGTTTCCCACTAGGCCCTGCGCATTGGAATAACATAAACAGTAGTATCGACGTGGAACTGCGGATATTCCAGGCCTCCACTGACTATGCTAAACTTAATTGGGTGTGTTACCAACTAGCTCAGAGGTCACTGGAAACTTTCTTCTCTGCATGGGAAGTGATCAGCTTCCCTGGCACAGACAAGAAGGGATTCAGCTTTCCAACAACCGTGCAACATGACAACTTTGCTCCTCAGATCAAGAGTCAATCTCTAGGGTCGTGTGAAACAACAGACATGTATTTCACTCAGTCAGTTTAGTGCAGTTTACTTTCACGAGATGTAGAGAATAGAGAGACGGGCGTTTGTCAATAAAGGGTTAACATTTATTGAACAGTCTTTCTTCTCGTACAAGAAAAATGTATTGCCACAATTGCAAGACTTGTTATTATAAAAAGTACGTACAGTAAGATAAGTATTGCGAAATAGAACTGTAAAAGCATTGATATGGTTTCTTAGCCATACAATGGTTTAAAAGTAATAAAACATATATACAGTCATATATACATTAGGCTAAAATACTCAACTGGTGCTTCTAACTAAGCCTACCCCAGTGTGCCTGACCTAAGCCTAACACGTGGAAGGGGAGTAAGTAAGTAGCTTTAAGTTAAGTTGGCTTTGCCAAGGTTTGCTTCAAGAATTCTCGTCTAAGGGTTTAGTCAACACCATACCTCTGAATAGAATGATGGAAGTCTGGTATTTCCTTCAGGGGGAACTCGGTATCCCAGTCACCCGCGAGGGCAGACTGGAAACGCTGGAGCTGGATTTCTCTGCAGGAGAAAGGCAGCGGCTCTCTTCAGCGCGTCGAGGAAGGAGGGGGGACAGCGTCCGCGGGCAGCTGGAATCTGCTGGGCTCTTTGCAAAGGGACGGCTGTTCAGCTCCTAAGCGTACTGCACCATCGTTCGCGTTTTAGCAGCGATAATGGTATCAGTAGCTTCACCACCAAGGGGACAGCAGGCTGCAGCGACAGGGTGCTAGCTTCACCAACACGGGGTCTTGCAGACAGCTAGCAACAGGCAACGAGCAACGAGCTTAAGGCAACGTTGGTAATATTTATACCTGACAGGTGCCGGGTTTGACGCAAGTTTGCTGGACATAAGACGTCAATTAAAGATGTCACTAGGAAGTGATAGCTATCAGTTGCTCATTAGAGTTCCATTACTAATCAAAACACAGCAAGCGGGGATTTCCAGGTTTGCTGAGTTTTTATCTTGTTGAAGAACTCGGAGTGTTAATCTAGGAATATCAGATAGTGACTCCTGCTCTGTCATTGCACTAATTGGTCGCAAAGGAAGTGGCAGAGAGCTATGCTGGAATGTGGCTCTGTTCGTGTGAGGCCAGAGATGACTTTCTGAAAATCGCACTTGAACGGTTATGCCAATATAGGGAATAAATGGATTTATAGCCGAATAGGGGCATAAGGTCACAGTATCGATCAGGAACCTAGATAAACACGCAACATTCTCAGAACTGCTAACAACTGAAAACAAGATACCTTTAAAAATGACTCCCATTCTTTCAACGGACAACATCCCACCACCCCACTCCCTCCCAACTGTATCTAAGTTCCTACCCCTTTTTGGTCTGGCTTTGACTGTCGCAACCTGATCAGTAAAACTGTCTCATTTAAAATTTTTATATCAGACGTTTGGATCCCAGTCTGGTTCTGTAAACCCAATAACTCCGAAACCCTGAAAGCACCAAAGAACATCCATATCATGCACAACCTGAACCTAACAAACTCCCATTCACTATAACAACAACTAGGCAAAGCATCTAATATGCATCGTAAGAGTTCAAATGTAATAGGTTCCTGCAAATGCAAGGAATGAACTTTGCTTCTACCAAACCCTTTAGCATCCTGCGTAACAAAAACCCCACCCGTACTTCTTTCCCTAACAGCAACTGAATATAAAATGAAATGCCAGCAAGTTTGCCTGAAATAGTCATGTGCGACAAACCTTTGTCCATCAAATGCAACACAAAACGTAACATGAACTGCTCATCACACACAGCCGCACCACCCTGATCCTGCGAGGAAGCATAAGTTAGAAATTCAGACCACGCTTGCTGGTAACTTCATCTTGTGGACCTATCAATGGAGTTTTCCACCAATTCAGCAATCCTCACTCCCCCAGGTCCCAGATGTCCAAAGGAATCTCTGTCTTGCAGCTGTCCCCTTTTGGCATCAGAGATCAAAACTTCTGCCAAATACAACGAGACAGAGCATCAGCTATTGAGTTATTCACACCGGGTATATGCTTGGCTCTAAAAACAATGTTGAGCTTAAGAGTTTGCAACATAAATGCACGTAACAATTGCAGTACCTGCACATCCCTAGCCCTCTGCCCGTTGACTAAGCTTACCACTGCCATATTGTCAATGTTAAAGAGTACGCTGCGGTCCCTGAACTCCTCACCCCATACCTGCAATGCCACCAGTAGCGGAAAGAACACCAGGAAGGTGATACTACGACCCTGCGATAGCCAATGTTTCGGCCAACGCTCAGTGCACCAGCGCCCTTCCCAAAACAGCCCAAATCCTTGAGCTCCTGAAGCATCCGAAAACATCTGCACCTGCCATACAGTGTCATCTTCCACAAAGTTGATCGATACCCCATTGAATTCATCCAAGAACCGCAACCAAATGACCAAGTCCTCCATCACTTTTCTAGTCAATTGTAGGCGGTGGTGTGGCAGGGAAGCTCCCGACATAGCAAGACCAGGCCGTCTGCAGAAAGTTCTACCTGCTCTCACAACTCTACAGGCAAAATTTAGATTCCCCAGCAGCCGCTGAACCTGCCTGAGCTCCATCTTCCTTGCACTAAGAACTTCCCGCAAAAAGGTCCTGATTTCTTGTACCTTATCCAAGGGCAAGCTAGCCACCATTGCCTCTGTGTCGATTTCAATGCCCAAAAAGACCAATTTAGTAGTTGGACCCTCCGTTTTATCTGGAGCCAATGGCACTCCAAATTCCTTTGCCATCGTTTGAAAACAAGCCAAAACCCTGCTGCATTGCTCACTCCCTGCCTGACCAATAAACAAAAAGTCATCTAAGTAGGGACAAACTGCTGTGTGACCAGACCTCCGTACTACACACCATTCCAAAAACGTGCTGAAAGTCTCAAAAAGATAACAAGAGATGGAACAACCCATGGGAAATACACGATCTACATAAAAAGCATCCTCAAAAAACATACCAAGCAGTTCGAAATCCAAGAGGTGGATGGGCAACAACCGAAAAGCTGCTTGAATATCACTTTTGGCCAGCTCCGCACCCACTCCCGCCAGGCGAACCAGACGCAAAGCATCATCCACCGAAGTATATTAAACCGCCACATCTTCCGATGCGATGAAGTCATTTACTGTCTGACCCTCCGGCCAAGACAAATGGTGAATGAGTCGAAACTCACCCTGGGCTTTCTTTGGAATAATCCCCAAAGGCAAGACCATCAAATTGGGCAAAGGACACTGATGAAAAGGACCCGCTATTCTGCCCAGTTCCAATTCCTTACTCAATTAGGCTCGAACCACCCGAGGTCATTCTTTTGCTGATTTCAAGTTGTCAGCCCAACGCTGTTCCCGAGGACCTTGGTATCCAATGTGAAAACCTACTCTAAACCTCCAAAACAACTTAACCACTGCCACCCCATCCGGGTAGGCCTCCAGACAAAGTAACATGGCCTGAAGTTTAACTGGGGTAGGAGCCTTTTGGGACAAGAGGTGGAAGGGTCCCTCTGCCTCTCTGCCCCCTCCCCTGATCCCCTTGGTGATGATTGGGGAAGCACTGAAATATGGCATGTCTACCCCCGCACTGAGCACACTCGTGCTTGAACTTGCAGGATTGCCTGACACAGGCACCCCGGTTGAAGCTCCAACACGCTCCCGTGGCAGGCAACTGAGCTCTTCCAATTCCCCTCGCCCCCATTGGAGCGGGACGTTGGAGAAAGGGCCGATATGTTATGGGGAGACAACTAGCCATATGGATAGTCGCCGATGATTGATGCACTGACATTCATTGAAGCCAGAGCTCCTGGTCCACTTCCCCCCACAGCTTGTCGTTGAAAAGACTCACTCTGGCCCTAAACTCCTCGTCGTAGTTAAGCCAGGCATAGCCCCGCACCTGCAAGTGTGCCTTCCTAATGATGTCAATGTATTTGAACATTGCCACCGCCCTCTCTGGATACCGCTCACAGTATACACTAGCATAGATTATAAAAGCGGCCGTCCAATTTTCTATGGTCTTAGGCACTTTAGGGCGGCGGGACAACTCCACCTCTTCTTCTTTCGATCCCTCACTAGCTTGCAGATCTCTATGCAATATTCGGAAAACATCCACGTAATCATGGCTCCGAATTTTTTGTCTCGTCCTTTCCGACAAGTGTGTGCCCAAGGGCATGGCCACTCCCATATAGGGTAATTTTGCCCGACCACACCCTGCTTGAACCCCACTTTGTAAAGTACTAACTACAGACGAAACAGGACTTGCCCCCCCACCCCTCTCCTCTTGTCCATATGACCCCGTACTTGACCGAGGCATTTCCTGTGGAACCTTGTTTAACTCGAACTGAACATTTGCATTCCCTTCAGCATCACCCACCCTTGGCACCACACTTGAGCCACTCACCAAAGGCCACGTCCACGCAGCCCACCAGTCCATCTTACCTGCAGGCAGCTGTGTAGCCCTTTGCTGAAATTCTTTGAGACCATCACGCTTATGATGTCCGCCACGCCGCCCCGATCTGCAGAGAAGTCCGCTCCAGCTCTCTGAAACACACTAGAAGACGTGAAATGTCCCCTACCCCCCACCCCAGACTCTTGACCGCCCAAGCCAGGAGCCGCATCACGCGACAACCATTTCCTTGAATTATCCACATTTTCTTTATCACACCAATCATATTCAACACCATAGTCATCATGTACCGTATTATCCTCAAAACTTGTGCTTGGCATTGCGCCATCTCCAATACCACCATCATATCTCCCCCAATTGGACACAGGCCGCTGCTGAGAGCGCCCGGCCGATGACCCTAGATCCGCACCAGATCCGCCTCGGGTATGCTTTGACTTACCAAAAGCCGCACCTTGCTTCGCCGTAAATGAAAAAGAACTCTGAGAAACAGACCTATAACCAGAGTCCGCTACAAAGTTCCTGCCGCTCCGGCAAGGAACCGCCTGCAACTTAACCGTTCTCTGATCCATATTTACTCCAGACAACACCTTCCTGGGCAAGTCAGCGTGTTCAACCGATACCCTCTGCCCCTGCTGTGGACCCAAGTCTGAGTCAAACTCCACTTGTGGGTGGCACGGCGGTGGCCGGGGCTCCGGAAAAACCGCTACCACCTCACTGTCCAGGTTACTAGCCCCACTCGGACAGTGACCCCCCGACCACAAAGAACTTGCCCCACCACCTCTGCCCAAAAACGCCCCCTCTTGAGGCTGGAAGTCATATACAAACGAGTCAATGTTGTCCTGCTCCTGCATGGATTCAACGTCAATATTCGCCCTCGGGGGCCTCTAAATTGAGGCAGCAAAACCTCTAGAAACTCTGAGCACTCCTGAATCTGAAAGCTGTGGTCAGTCGCAACTGTCTCTCCACGCCCAGCACCTCCATCCCCAGCAGATTCCACTTGACCCACTTCTTCCTCCTCACTGTCAGTGGGATAATCCACTAGCGCAGCCACAGGACCCCCAACCCACACTTCTGGCGCTATATCAGTTCTGTTGTTGTCAGGACATACAGTATATCTCACTGGGGCTATCCCTCCCGAAAATGCTGCTTCTTTCTGCCTAAAGAATACTCCTGGCGACTGCGCAGCCATTCTGGCTCCTGTGGCATAATTATTAAACATATCCTCTTCACTTAACTCCAATTGTTGCTGGCTGCTCTCACCACTAGTGCTGGCTTTTCCACCTCTCCTTCCAACTCTCTTCTTTGCCTGTGGTGCCAGCAGTACCTGGCCTCCCCACAGAACACCTGGCGCAGATGTTGACCGCAACGTAGCTATTTTGCCTCGAGCACTCCTTCCTGAGGAGCGCGCTTGACGAGCCTTTAATGTGGAAATTGGCGTCCTGTGCGGCAGAAGGATTGTTAACCTGTATGCGCTCCAAAGCGATTAATGCGACTGGAGATCGCTCATCCAGTTACGTTCGGCGGCAATCTTGGTTCCAATATCGGACCAACGGAATTATAATTCGCCAGATTCCTAACCGTTTTTGAAGCTGGATGGCTCGATTTGAAGGGTCATCATTCCACTCGACTTGAGGGGTCATCATTCCACACATCCATATGGTGCTGATTTAACAGAATGGCCCATATGCGCAATTACACTACCCCACCCTCCTAAGTCCTGAAGACCCCAGAAATAAGGCGACCAAGGGTCGAAACGTTGACGATCTAACCATCAGCGGACCAGTCCACAGCACTCAGTTACTAATGCCAAACGAAAGTGGCGTACTGATTGTATTGTAATTAATTTTGAAGCTGGCCTGTAATAGTGTTTATTACGAAACACCACAAACACATTCCCTCCCCTTCCCGTCACTCACTTGTATTTATTTCACTTTGTCACAGATGCACCACTTGTCACATTGCATGCACTGTTTTTCATATGCGCCATTTATTATGAAGTGATGTTGAAATTGTTTAGAATAACTAAGATATATCAAAAGTAAAAAGGAGATATCTAAGAATGAAAATAATTCAGTGATTAAAAATACGGTATTACACAGTTTTTTCTCTTACGGGATTTGTTTGTTTTTTCTGGATTGTACAAAATAATTGAAGTAACCTTGAGAAAATGGATATTTACTTTGAAGTAATCAGTTGGCATGCCCGACAGAACCATTGTTGATACTAAACTGTCTTGCCCAGGTTCTGAGGGATACTGGGTTACCCCATAGCGATCTTAAATCACACACAGTCTCAGCAGGCCGGCTTGAAAGAGGCATACATGCCTCGGGCGCTTTGCCTCCTCAGAACAATCTATAGTGGCTCCGGGACGCAATAAATCTGTGTGCCCGACCCCCACCAGCGCTCGCACCGCTTCTCTCGCGATGTCCTCAGCCGACATTGTCTCTCCGCTCCTCCGCACGATATTTCACCTGCTGTACAGCGCTGCAATATTGGAAACTCTGGCAGGAATACACTCCGGCTCGCAAAAACGAAGATGCCACAGCTCCTTCACTCCCTCGAGTGACGTCAGCTCTCCCGCTCCCACCCCGAGCCCACCAAGCCCCTCCCTCTCCTCAAGCTGCCCCAATCGCGTCACATGGAGCGTTCCAACGTGCAAAATATCCCAGAGGGACACCGGCTCGCGCCAAGTCCCCCCGGGACCCATTTTGAGAAAAACTTACCTGGAAGTCGGAGTTCAATTGTGCTTGCTGGACGTGTGCCGCCGTGAGATCGGGTTTCCAGGAGAGAGGAAATCCAATGGAGACATAAATTATGCTCTGCCCTTCGAGAGCATCACAGCAGAGCACTGCAGCACGAGGAGCGCAGTATTCTGAAGGGAATTTGTGTGGAAAGAGAAGGGAAATACCGCAGACCTCCACGGACCGGCGATCACGAGAAGATGTAACGGGAAGCGTTAAAAACACAGAGTTTGCCACACTGCGCGGATATAAGGGAGTGACTGACATGGGAACCGGAGGGTGCTTGGGGGGTCACAACCAGCCGACGTGCAAGTAAGCACAATATTGTAAGCTGCATGAGCAATATGAGACTATAACATTACTGTAGGAAAAGGAGGGAGATTTCCGCCATCCATCAGTGATCTCCATTGCTGCCCAAACAAGCACGATCGACAAACGGAGAACGAGGAAGCATAATGGCATCTACAAAACATGGCATGGAGCAGGAGGAATGAGTTGTGAGAACTCAAAACTCACTCTGGCCCAAACAGAAAAAGGGTGCATTTACATGACACTGCACTCAATTGGAAACACGTCAAAATATCTAAACATTCACTGATGCTTAGAGCGGAGCATTGGATAACAGTCTAATAAGTAAATGAAGTACAGCTTAGTGAAACAAAGCAACGAGGGACAGACAAACCCAGCTCAGGAAATGGAGGTAAGACAAGCCAAATGGAAGCTGAATATACATACCAGGATGATAGAAGCCCTGGGGGCTCAGAAAAGGCTGACAATGGAAGAAATAGGACAACTACTCAACTTGTGAGGAACCTGGAATGCGCACAACGCACATAAGCTAAACAATGGTGGGAAATGACATCCCTCACTAAATATCTGGAATGCAAGAAAATACCAAGTGGTCTTAGAATTATGTTACTGCCAACATATGAAGACATGGAAGAAGACCTAATTAATGATTGGTGCGGAAACACAGAGGAATGTTTAGTGAGAATGACAAAAACACTGATTGAGCACGCAAGAAGAAAAATGGATTTGCAGACAGAGCAAATTTAGATAATTAATAAAGAATTAGAGAAACACAAAGAGGACGGCTCCCTAAAAAATCAACTCAGTAGGATGGACAAATCATTACAGAAGTATAATGAAGAGATTATGGAAAGAAAAGCTGGAAATTTCACGAGAGATAGGCAGGATTACCAATATGGGCGAGTTTATACATTCTCCCAAAAATTTGATCGTTTCAGAGCGGAAGAGAATTACACAGCAATCTTACGACCAGCACAAAGTGAGAGCGAATTGAGCTCGGACGCAGGTTCCAGTGCGGATGATACACCTAGGGTAATACTAGATTTTCACAAGGAACTAAAATTACTCCAAATGACAATGCGACAAGGAGGAAGGGGCCGTATACAACAGGCACAATCAAAAGAGGATGGAGAACAAGAAGGGAAAAGAGGAAGAGGCAGGGGAAGGAGCCGGAAGTAAATGAAGGAACAATGGACATAAACTCAAAACCTCTAATAATCAACTTCTCATCTGCAACATTAAGCTGCAATAAAATACGTCTCCTCAATCTTGGTCTGACATTCTGCCAAATATCTTGTCCAGATTTTGTAGCCACAAGAATAGTGATTTACAAATACATAAGGAAATTGAAGTTACACAAATTCCATCAGATGAGGCAGAATATCAAAACCCGTCAAACAACGGAAACCAGCAGACGCTCTTCCTTTCAAAATGCAGATGTCTCTGATCTATTAAACATTCAAGAGTTAGAACAGAGCAACATCATGGAGGAACTACCAGTAGGGGAATCCAATATGAGTCAATCAATTGAGAAACTCAAGCATATGGGCCTCACGATAAATGAACTTGTACGCAGTGTATTGCGAACTGGAAGTAAATTCTGTCCACAACTGCCACCAGGCAACCGCTTGGATCCCTTCCATGAATTGGTAGTTGAGGATTTGAACAATATTCAAAATGATTGGAAAGTTGATCACACCAAGATCAACTTCTTTCCCAGGGATTGGAAGGATATTGATGAATAAAAAAATAATCCTGCACTCATTATCAAGCCCTCTGATAAAGGGGAAAATATTGTAGTTTTGGACAAAACCACATATGTGAGAGAAGCACAAAGACAACTCTGTAATCAACAGCATTACACCTATCTGAAAACAATTCCCACAATAAAACTGGAAGTGGAATACAATCTGAAACTGAAAGCTTGGTCTGAGAGAGGACTGTTGGACTGGGAGGAATTGAAATTCCTAGGCACAGAAAACCCAAGAATGGCAACTTTTTATCTATTGCCCAAAATTCACAAAAGGACAGTGAACCCACCTTGGAGGCTAATAGTAAGCTCCATAGGATCCTTACTAGAGAACAGCTCCATATTTCTTGACTTATTCTTACAGGAATATGTGATCAAGCTCCCCTCTTACATAAAGGACAGCACAGATTTTTTGAAAAAGTTAGACAACATCCCTTGGAAAAAAGAGTACATCATGGTAACAATGGATGTCATCTCATGTATACCTCAATCAAACATGAAACAGGGATACAAGACTACAAGAACGTCATGAAAGATCGGTCAGTGGAATGGTTGGAACACACAAAAATGCTAGTGAACATGATGGAATACTGTCTCACACATAATTCTACCTGCAAGAAGAAGGAACTGCTTTGGGCACCTCCTTCGCCCCCACCTACGCAAATCTTTTCATGGGGTGGTGGGAGAAGGAGGTGGCCTGGGCCACGGAGAACAATATGTTTATGGAACAGGTGGTTACATGGACAAGATTTATCGATGACCTATTAATTCTTTGTGAGGGCAGTGAGGAGGATCTGGAGCTCTTTATGAAAAAATTGAACATCAACCAGTATAATCTACAATTTACCTACGCTTGGAGCAAACAACACTGCACCTTCCTAGATATACATTTGGAGGTCCAAGAAGAAATCTTAACCACTAGGAACCATAGAAAACCCACTGCACCCAACTCAATCTTATATTCTAACAGTGGCCACCCAGGAGCATTGAAGTGGAGCATTCCGTACAGCCAGATGCTGAGAGCAAGAAGAATCTGCTTCGCCGAAGCTCTATACAATGAAGAGATCAATAGGCTATTTGTGATGCTTAGACAGAGGGGATATCCAAGAAATGTCCTTGAAGATGCTAAACATCTTTGTCACAAAAGAGTCTCTTTTTCCAAAAAAAACCAGAAAGAAGAGAGTAATGATACAAAAATCATTTTTCTCGAATACAATTTAGCATAATCGACTGTGGTGTCAGTCCTCAAGAAACATTGGTGTCTGCTGAAGCATGATGAACATTTAGAAAAAGTCTTTGAAGATGGCCCACCAATTACATCCAGAAGATGCGTTCCCTAGGGGACATCTTAACTTACACTCATTTCATTCCCAAAAAAAACAGCAAGAAATAGGCATTTGGCTGTCAAAGAAACAGGAAGGCTTTGTAAAGTGAAGTTCTTGCAAGGCTTGTGATTATGGAGCCAACAGTAAGAACTATCTCACGATGGATGGACGCACTGTGACAATAAGAAAAAGGATCACCTGCAATACGGACTTTGTAATTTATGTATTAAGATGTGGCTGCAATAAACTGTATGTAGGCAGCACAAAGAACAAACTGAAGCTAAGAATCCTGCAACACATGAGAGTGATTTAAAACGGGGACAAGACCTACCCAATAGCCTGCCACTTCAATCAGGTGCATAATCGATCATTGTCCACTTTCTCTTATTGGGGCATCAAGCACATGAAAGCCGATACCAAGAGGCGGAAACCGGGAAAGTGAATTGCGGAAACAGGAATCCCGATTAATATTGCAAATGGGAACGGAGGCACCTTGAGGCCACAACTAGGATGCAGAACTTTATGTGCACTTATAATTAATCATAGACAAATGAATCATACCATAATGGAATTAACTATAACTGTGATGCTTGAAATGTTTAAGATAGTTTTTCACCATGTGCAATGACATTTAACGATTGAGCTGTTTTTAGATTTATCTTATGTTGAGAAATAAGAGACAAGGAAAATATTAATACAAGCTTGACACTTATGTTTTAATCGAAGAGAATAGGGGCTATTGTTCTATCAATGAGTGGTTATCATAGATAGTTTCTTTTGTAGAAATAATGTTGTCCTTTTAAAAAAAACATTGCACCAGCACTTTGCTCCTCAGGAATGACCTAAAGAAATTGAACTGTCTAATGTGGGCCCCTAGAAAAAAGGGATGTCACAGAGGGGCTAAGGAATAGAATCTCTGTATTCTCTTTAGGAACATTATTGAGTGAGTATTTTATTAGATGATATGTCACTTTACATTGCCAAATGAATATTAATTGGCGTTCAGTAGACCAAGATTCCCGGAAGGGGGAAAAGTAAATGCACACAACACTTTAATTGAGTATCTCATTAGAATACATGTCACTTTTATTTGCCAAATGAACAGTAATTGGCGATCAGTTGAACAGGAATCCCGAAAGGGGGTAAAGTTAATGCACATGACACTTTATAGAAGAACCCATGATATTAGGGAAGGTCCTTCGTGAAGCACAAGGCATCCCATAAAATATCCTAATATTCCAATCTCAGGGATTTTCCATACTCTACTCATGAATTTACCTGCCAGAGATTAATGTCTCACAAACTCACATTCAGATTGACTTAAGTTCCAGGTAAAGTAATGATATTTGTTCATACCTTAATTTTACATGAAGTGCAATAAGGAGGAATATTGTTTAAACTGTGCAATAATTGACTCATGATTTGTATCATTTTATTTATTAATTTATAGTCCAAATATGTAAATGCAAGCTTTTGGTGTAAAACACATCACATAAAGGGGAATTAGAATGGAATGAAATAATATAAAAAAGAGGTTCAAAGTTAAGTAGAAATGATAAAGAAATAATGTAAAAAATGAAAAAATAACAAAAAGTAAAAAGACATACTGCATTTCGTAGTAACATGACTATATGAATATATAAAGTTCTCCTTTACAATGTAATGAAGAAAATCACAAATGGCTAGATTTTTTACGAAAAAAATTAAGGAAGGCATCGCTCTAGTCAGAGTTAGAAGTTGTGGTCATGAAAGAAGGACATATAATAAAATGAGTGCAATGTCAAACTCACAGTGAACCAATAGTAGGCAACTCGCCGAAACGCATTGGTCTGTATTTGTATACTGAAGTACCTCTTTTATTATCCTATCACTAAAGCCTAAAATAAAAAGAACTTTGTAAGAAAAACTTACCTGGAAGTCAGAGTTCAATTTTGCTTGCTGGACGTGTGCCGCCGTGAGATTGTGTTTCCAGGAGAGAGGAAATCCAATGGAGACATATATATATATATATATATATATATATATATATATATATATATATATATATATATATATATATATATATATATATATATATATATATATATATATATATATATATATATACATTGCCTTTATTAATCTGTTGCAATTTTGTTTGAATTTATTTTGCCATTCCAAGATGGCACTCATGATTTGGATCAAGATCCGTTTTCTATGTTGTTTATTATTGCCTTTATCGACTTCCGCCTTGCCGTCGCCAGCTGACACTGACGAAGGCAAGTGCTGAAACACTTCTGTTTCTTAATTTTGTGCAATAAACCGTAACAGGTTTAACCTACTACGAGTGCTGTTCCTGTCTTTTTTGACTGCGGAGCTTATATATATATATATATATATATATATATATATATATATATATATATATATGAACCACGTGACTCCTCTGAATCTCTCGATGTTTCCAGCGCCTGCTCAGTACACCAGCACATCAGCAAACAGAAGGGAGACGGACCACATCACTTCAGCATATCGTTTTATTTCGGTACACAGAAAGCAGCTACGCGTTTCTGGCAAGGTATGCCCTTGGTCACGCTGCAACATGTACTTTAGACTTAATGCTTTTTAAATGCAGTTTTGAAAAGTAAACACCCCTTCACAGTGACGTAGTGAGTCATGTGACTTAATGAATAGTGAAAACATACTACCACGGTTTATGTATATACCTCTGACGGTAACAGAGGAAATTTCCTTAGCGTCCTTGCCTCTGAGGAAGAATGTCAATTCGAAACGCGTCAGGCACGAAGGACGCATTGGACTGCTGAATGCGATCTGTATCCGACTCACCACTCATACCAATAAAAAGGGTGACCTACGAACAGTGTTTGGAGTGCTTCCTAATTGAGGGCAACCTTGGAGCAACGATATTAAGGCGGCAGCCCTGCCGTCAGGAATGCACCGCCCCATTTGAAATGTGGGGACCAGGGGAACCATCAAAGGATGTTTCCCCCTTTGGATGCGCTGTGATGGATTTAGAGTGGAGGGCGGACATGGAGGCCCATCTGGGGGCTTGAAATATGCGGCATATTTGAACTGTACACTTGCCGTGGACTATGTGACCCAGCATCCCTCGCTTTAAGAGCGGCCCATCCAGGGCGGGGCAACTTTGTATATAATTAAGTCCACCGCAAGCACATTTCCTTAGCGTCCTTGCCTCTGAGGAAGAATGTCAATTCGAAAACGCGTCAGGCACGAAGGACGCATTGGACTGCTGAATGCGATCTGTATCCGACTCACCGCTCATACCAATAAAAAGGGTGACCTACGAACAGTGTTTGGAGTGCTTCCTAATTGAGGGCAACCTTGGAGCAACGATATTAAGGCGGCAGCCCTGCCGTCAGGAATGCACCACCCCATTTGAAATGTGGGGACCAGGGAAACCATCAAAGGATGTTTCCCCCTTTGGATGCGCTGTGATGGATTTAGAGTGGAGGGCGGACATGGAGGCCCATCTGGGGGCTTGAAATATGCGGCAGCTTTGAACTGTACACTTGCCGTGGACTACGTGACCCAACATCCCTCGCTTTAAGAGCGGCCCATCCAGGGCGGGGCAACTTTGTATATAATTAAGTCCACAGCAAGCACATTTCCTTAGCGTCCTTGCCTCTGAGGAAGAATGTCAATTCGAAACGCGTCAGGCACAAAGGACGCATTAGACTGCTGAATGCGATCTGTATCCGACTCACCGCTCATACCAATAAAAAGGGTGACCTACGAACAGGGTTTGGAGTGCTTCCTAATTGAGGGCAACCTTGTAGCAACAATATTAAGGCGGCAGCCCTGCCGTCAGGAATGCACCGCCCCATTTGAAATGTGGGGACCAGGGGAACCATCAAAGGATGTTTCCCCCTTTGGATGCGCTGTGATGGATTTAGAGTGGAGGGCGGACATGGAGGCCCATCTGGGGGCTTGAAATATGCGGCAGCTTTGAACTGTACACTTGCCGTGGACTATGTGACCCAGCATCCCTCGCTTTAAGAGCGGCCCATCCAGGGCGGGGCAACTTTGTATATAATTAAGTCCACAGCAAGCACATTTCCTTAGCGTCCTTGCCTCTGAGGAAGAATGTCAATTCGAAACGCGTCAGGCACGAAGGACGCATTGGACTGCTGAATGCGATCTGTATCCGACTCACCACTCATACCAATAAAAAGGGTGACCTACGAACAGTGTTTGGAGTGCTTCCTAATTGAGGGCAACCTTGGAGCAACGATATTAAGGCGGCAGCCCTGCCGTCAGGAATGCACCGCCCCATTTGAAATGTGGGGACCAGGGGAACCATCAAAGGATGTTTCCCCCTTTGGATGCGCTGTGATGGATTTAGAGTGGAGGGCGGACATGGAGGCCAATCTGGGGGCTTGAAATATGCGGAAGCTTTGAACTGTACACTTGCCGTGGACTACGTGACCCAGCATCCCTCGCTTTAAGAGCGGCCCATCCAGGGCGGGGCAACTTTGTATATAATTAAGTCCACAGCAAGCACATTTCCTTAGCGTCCCTGCCTCTGAGGAAGAATGTCAATTCGAAACGCGTCAGGCACGAAGGACGCATTGGACTGCTGAATGCGATCTGTATCCGACTCAACGCTCATACCAATAAAAAGGGTGACCTACGAACAGTGTTTGGAGTGCTTCCTAATTGAGGGCAACCTTGGAGCAACGATATTAAGGTGGCAGCCCTGCCGTCAGGAATGCACCGCCCCATTTGAAATGTGGGGACCAGGGGAACCATCAATGGATGTTTCCCCCTTTGGATGCGCTGTGATGGATTTAGAGTGGAGGGCGGACATGGAGGCCCATATGGGGGCTTGAAATATGCGGCAGCTTTGAACTGTACACTTGCTGTGGACTACGTGACCCAGCATTCCTCGCTTTAAGAGCGGCCCATCCAGGGCGGGGCAACTTTGTATATAATTAAGTCCACAGCAAGCACATTTCCTTAGCGTCCTTGCCTCTGAGGAAGAATGTCAATTCGAAACGCGTCAGGCACGAAGGACGCATTGGACTGCTGAATGCGATCTGTATCCGACTCACCGCTCATACCAATAAAAAGGGTGACCTACGAACAGTGTTTGGAGTGCTTCCTAATTGAGGGCAACCTTGGAGCAACGATATTAAGGCGGCAGCCCTGCCGTCAGGAATGCACCGCCCCATTTGAAATGTGGGGACCAGGGGAACCATCAAAGGATGTTTCCCCCTTTGGATGCGCTGTGATGGATTTAGAGTGGAGGGCGGACATGGAGGCCCATCTGGGGGCTTGAAATATGCGGCAGCTTTGAACTGCACACTTGCCGTGGACTACGTGACCCAGCATCCCTCGCTTTAAGAGCGGCCCATCCAGGGCGGGGCAACTTTGTATATAATTAAGTCCACAGCAAGCACATTTCCTTAGCGTCCTTGCCTCTGAGGAAGAATGTCAATTCGAAACGCGTCAGGCACGAAGGACGCATTGGACTGCTGAATGCGATCTTTATCCGACTCACCGCTCATACCAATAAAAAGGGTGACCTACGAACAGTGTTTGGAGTGCTTCCTAATTGAGGGCAACCTTGGAGCAACGATATTAAGGCGGCAGCCCTGCCGTCAGGAATGCACCGCCCCATTTGAAATGTGGGGACCAGAGGAACCATCAAAGGATGTTTCCCCCTTTGGATGCGCTGTGATGGATTTAGAGTGGAGGGCGGACATGGAGGCCCATCTGGGGGCTTGAAATATGCGGCAGCTTTGAACTGTAGACTTGCCGTGGACTACGTGACCCAGCATCCCTCGCTTTAAGAGCGGCCCATCCAGGGCGGGGCAACTTTGTATATAATTAAGTCCACAGCAAGCACATATCCTTAGCGTCCTTGACTCTGAGGAAGAATGTCAATTCGAAATGCGTCAGGCACGAAGGACGCATTGGACTGCTGAATGCGATCTGTATCCGACTCACCGCTCATACCAATAAAAAGGGTGACCTACGAACAGTGTTTGGAGTGCTTCCTAATTGAGGGCAACCTTGGAGCAACGATATTAAGGCGGCAGCCCTGCCGTCAGGAATGCACCGCCCCATTTGAAATGTGGGGACCAGTGGAACCATCAAAGGATGTTTCTCCCTTTGGATGCGCTGTGATGGATTTAGAGTGGAGGGCGGACATAGAGGCCCATCTGGGGGCTTGAAATATGCGGCAGCTTTGAACTGTACACTTGCCGTGGACTACGTGACCCAGCATCCCTCGCTTTTAGAGCGGCCCATCCAGGGCGTGGCAACTTTGTATATAATTAAGTCCACAGCAAGCACACTTCCTTAGCGTCCTTGCCTCTGAGGAAGAATGTCAATTCGAAACGCGTGAGGTTCCGTGACAATTGTAAGTGGTGTTTTCGACTCGCACGAATATGGTCGAGTCTGGTATCTGCGAACCGCAATTGACGAGTTTAGTAAGTGTGCGCAGTTTCGCTGTGCTAACCTAAACCGTTCGTTTGTTACGTGGGCATTTCCATCTGTACCCACGGGTTCCATCTTAGATACGGCATCCATTTTGTCTCTTGCCCTCAAGTAGCCAGCGAACGGACGATGTCCGCTTCGCGACCCTGGGACTCCCAAGATATTTGCGGAAGACACATGTCTCTTGTAAGTGTCTTTATGATGAGGGGGATGATACTGTAAAGCAGATGGCGCCGCTCGAGTCCCATCTCGAGCGGCCAGCCTATTATCTCAGCCGTGCATCTCATTAGGCACGTCCCTTTGATGCCTGTATGTCATGTTTCCCGATACCTCCCCTTTTACACCCTTTCCGATCTCCTCACTGTCTCCATCTTCCTCTGCACCTGTCCTTGTTCCTATTTCGATCTGTTTTATTGCTGATTGGAATGTACTAATGGTGGGAAGATGGGTTTTTACAGTTGGGAACCACCAAATGTTTCCGCACTTATGTTCCGGGCCTTATGAGTATCAAAGTGACCAAAACGACCCCTCTGGGGGATAATTGTGGGAACCGGGTTGTAAATTTTTGTCTGCTATGCAAACCTATGGGAGGATCGTGTATAAAAGGAGCGATCCACAGAACCAATTTGAAGCAGTCTCCCCAAGTTGCACGTGTTGTGCTTGTCGTGACTTCTGTGTTCCCTGCAGTAAATAAACCTTGAATCTTTGACGCTGAAGGAAGTGTCCCGTGTCTCTGTCACTTGTACGCCGGAACAGGTTACCCACGAAGGTTTCAGGTGTTGTGCCCTGGCACCGCTGGGTTCTAAAATAACCCAGTCCTTCAGTTGGCGCCCCACGTGGGGCTGCATCAGTGGTACCGGTCCAAGCCCGACGATCGTGAGGAACTTCGTGTGAAATCTCCGAGGGAAGGTGCACCCCGCTTCATCGATCCTGTTGTCGAAATAAGTGGCCCGAAGACTTTTCCCGCGAAGATTCCCGCCTCCTGACGGCTGCGACGGACTGCTGCCCTGACTGTAGACCTGTTTTGGCGCCTGGCGTAGACCTTGGTAGAGCGAGACGATTGACGGGCCTTCCTGGTGACGCCATCGATCTTTGAGTTAAGTATTTGTGGGTCGCTCCCAGAGTCCTTGGTTGTTGACACTTTAGCGAGTGTTTTTGTTGTTGACGCTATGAGAGTGTTTTGTCGATGACACTTTGCTAGCGTATTTTGTTGTGTTGTTTGACGACTGCAGCCGCCAAAAACCGAGGGTTTTGTTCTTTGCTGGGACTTGGTAAGTCCCGTAACCCTTGAAGTTTGTGAAACTCGGCTAGTGTGCAAGATGCCTGGTCGCAGTACTTTGTTTAGTTGTTTCAGACCTTGTGGTACGGATTCCCGTCTGGAGGACTCGTGTCCGATACCTCCGGTTGGAACTCCCACTTATGAGCTCTACAGTAAACATGGGCTAGGCCCGATTACTTTTAATGAATACTGGATCAAATACACGAAGAAGGACGGTGACCTTCGTTGGCCACCTCATGGTAGCTTTGAGGCCCCGATCTTAGATAATCTAGAGGTTAAATTGTTTGAAAGAAAGTCAAGGCCGGCCATGTTTGATGCCTTTCGGTTGTGGCGTAAAGAAGCCCGACAGAAAGAAATCAGACAGACTAAACAAAATCAGCGAGATAATGTTGCTACCATAGTGAAGAAAGCAGAGCAATTTCAGCGCGACAAGGAGGTTAAGGATAAGGAAGTGTTTGATAGACTACAGCGTATGACCGCAGATAAATGTTATCCCGCTTTGCCTACGGAGTCGGAAAAGAAGGAAGAGTCAGTTGAGGATCCTTTAATGTCTTATCTTATGAAGTCGCCACCTCCGTATGTACAGGGTACCGCAGCTCCCGTGGTTCCTGCTGTACCTATTCCTCCGCCTATTCTTCCTGTGCCTGTTCCTCAACCTGCACCCGCTCTTCCGACTGTTCCTGCTCCTTTGCCTACTGCTATCCATACTGCTCCTCCGCTTCCATATACTCCTGCTCCCGCTACTGCTCCTGTTTTGTTAACTCCTGCTGTTGCTACTGTTTCAACTCCTTCGCTTGTTAGTCCTGTGTCCTATACTTCTCCCTCTACTCGTTCTCGTAATTCTCCTCTTGCGGCTAGTTTCTTTCATTCGCTCGGACCTGTTTTTGGGTCCGCTGGTTCCGATGGTCCTCAGAGACGTAGTCAGCTTCCTGGTAACAGAGAACGCGCTTCGCTATATAATATGGCGATGGGTTGGATGATGCATCCTCTTCGAAATCCGCCACGCGTTGTACTCGACACGTTTTGTCAATTTAATATGCCAACCCAGAGATATGTGTTCGAGGAAATGTGTAAGGTCCTTCGCGATCAGATATCGGCCGATGCACCTGACGAGGTGCTGACCGCTTTGTCTGATCTTCAGCTTCAGTTCTCGAACGGACTGATAGTGGATACCAACGTTCGACGTGCTGTTGAGCGGTTGCTATCTCTTCGTCCTACTCCGATACCCCAAGCTTTGTTTGTTGAGGATATTGAAAGACAGCCAGATGAGTCTGGCCAATTTCCTATGCGTGAAGTTCCACCGGTTTGGATGCCGCCTAATCCTAATGCTGCTCCTCCGACACTGGGGCATTTCCAGAGAGTATGGATACATCTCCCATGGAAACGCTCGGAAGTGTTACAGGTGAAGCAGTCTTTGCCCGACCCTCGCAAAAATCCTACAGGGTATTACAAAGAATTATCGCAGCTCGTAGATGCTACGGTAATGAATCTTGCCGATATCGATATGTTGTTCGGCAATGTCGTACCGCAACCGGTATGGGCTAAGATTCGTCAGGAAAACCATCCGAATGAATTAGGTGGTGCTTGGGCTGCCATTGTAGCGGCAGATGCCGGACAAACTGGTGGTGCTAAACCCGACCAGCTGATTGTTGATCTTCCTCAACGAATAATAACTTTAATGAAAACTCTTATGCCAGCTATGAGGGTGAACTGGGACAAATTGTCAGCTTGTAAGCAAAAGAAGGACGAGAGTGTTTCCGACTTCTTTACGAGGTTCGAGGAAGCATTCATTGACCATAGTGGACAGGATATGGGTACTGAGGGTGGTCAGCGATGTTTGTGGATAAATTTGTTTCGAACTTACTGCCCGATTTGAGCAATAAATTAAAGAATTTAGAGAGTGCGTGGGCCGTTTCTACTTCAGCTCAGATATTGGCCACAGCACAATATTATGAGAACAGAGAGAAAGAAGAGAGCGACCACGCTGATAAAAAGACGAAAGAGCTTAAGACTAAAGTGTTGCTTCAACAAGCGTATCCTCCGCGTTCAAATCAGAATGCATCCCAACAGAATAGATCGCAGTCGCAATCGAATCGATCGCAGCCGCGTAATGATTCCTCCTCCCAAAGATCATCGTTAGGGTACAATCAATGTGCTTATTGTAGACAGGAGGGACACATTAAATTCAATTGCCCTGTTCTGAATGATCGCAATAGTGGTAATTCGTCCAAAGGAGGTCGTGGTGGTTCGCATCAGGTATCACGCGGTAGGGGTCGTGGTGCCCAAAATGATCGTTCTGAAAACTCGTCTAATTCTAATAACTGTTTCGATCAACGTGGATCATCGCAAGGACGATCTGCGCAGTACAATGTAGATGATTATTACGCCGATCAGGGAACTGACGACAGTAATTATTAGGACAGCCATAGACAAGGAGAGGGAGGGGTATCAGTTCCGGTTGATCAGAGAGGGCCTTACGTCGCAGTTGCTACATCGGGCGTCGTTGAGCCTTTTCTGTTGGACACTGGTGCAGCGAAAAGTTCTATTATGCATTCGAAACTCCCTGGCGCACCTTTGTCTGGCTTAACAAATGTTTCCGTTGGATTCTCTGGCGCCCCCGTTAGCAATCCAGTTTTGTGCCCTTTGCCCCTTACAATTGGGCCACGTGAGCTTCAAGCTCCGTTGATTTTGACTACTGGCTGTGGTGAAAATCTTTTGGGCCTGGATTTGCTTAAACGTTTGTATGCAACTTTGTATTGTTCTCCTGCGGGTGTAAAGCTTACGTTGGGAGAGAGAGTTGTCTCACCTATGTATTTGTCCCTTGATAAGCTTCCACCGGAATTGAGTTCTCTTCCTGCGTCTTTGTGGTCAACAGGTCCCAATGATGTGGGCCTGCTTGACATCTCCCCTTATGTTGTTCAGTTGAAATCTAATGTGCGATTGCCACGTATTCCCCAGTATCGTATCTCTCTTGATGGTGAACGAGCACTGTTAGCGATCATTTATGATCTGATCGAGAAAGACGTTATTGAAGAGACTCGGGGAAACGTGTGCAACAGCCCTGTACTGCCCATTCTAAAACGTACTGATCCTTCGAAACCACCCGTTTATCGTTTTGTCATCGATTTACGGGAGGTGAATAAAATTGTGGTTCCTCAGTTCCCCGTTGTGCCTGACATCACGGCGCTACTGACTCTGATTCCAGCTTCTGCATCGTGGTTTTCGGTGATTGACTTGAAGAATGCGTTCTTCAGCATCCCGATTGCGGAGGAGAGCAGGGACCTTTTCGGTTTCTCTCTCGGTGGACGCAGCTTCCGGTTTAAACGCGCTCCTCAGGGCTACTGTGAAAGTCCATCGATTTACAGTCAAGCCTTGAAGGGTCAACTGGATGCGTTCAAATTGCCGGCTGGTACGGCCTTAATCCAATACGTCGATGACTTATTGGTAGCTGCAGATACTCAGGACATTTGCAAAATTGCTACGGTGTCATTGCTGCAACATCTCTGCGTGTTAAATCACAAGGTGTCACCTTCTAAACTCCAATATTGTTGTCAAGAAGTAACCTATCTAGGTCACTTATTGTCAAAGGAGGGAAGGCGGTTGACCCCAGAGAGAATTGCAGCGATTGCCCGAATGGTTGTGCCAAAAACCCAAAGAGATGTGCGTGCCTTTCTAGGTATCACGTCGTACTGCAGGCAATGGATTCCTAATTTTTCATTGCTAGCGAAACCATTAGTGGCTCTTACGTGCAAGGATGTTTCAACTCCTTTACCATGGACGGAAGAATGTCAGAAAAGTTTTTCTGAATTGCGTGATTCATTGTGTTCGGCTCCTGTGTTAGGTACTCCTGACTACAGTAAGCCATTCACATTATATGTTCACGAGAGAGAAGGTTGTGCGTTGAGTGTCTTAACGCAACCTTTTGGTGGTAAGCAACGTCCATGTGCATATTTTTCCTCGACCTTGGACCCAGTAGCTAGAGCATTGCAGAGCTGCTTGAGAGCAACAGCGGCAGCTGCGGTCTCCATCCGACAATCAGCAGGATTGGTCATGGATAATATGCTTACGGTGATGGTTCCGCATGCAGTCGACACTCTTTTGAATCGTACAAAAACTCAGCACTTGACGAGTGCGAGGTTGTCTGGGTACGAGTTGACGCTGTTGGCAAGCCACATTCAAATAAAACGTTGTAGTGTCCTGAACCCGGCAACTTTGTTACCAATTAGCTCAGAGTCAGATGAAATAACAGAACATGATTGTTATTTGAGGACAGAGGAGGAAACAAAAGGTCGAGTGGACCTTAAAAACACCCCATTGGAAGACCCAGATGGAACACTGTATGTGGATGGGTCATGTTTTAAGTTGCCGAATGGCGATGTGACCACTGCTTATGCTGTTGTAACATTGAATACTGTTGTTGAGACTGCAAGATTGAATCAGAATTCTGCCCAAGCTGCAGAACTGATCGCTCTCACCAGAGCGTGTGTGTTAGCGAAAGGGAAACGTGTGAATGTGTTTACTGACAGCCAATATGCATTTGGCGTTGCACATAGCTTCGGACGATTGTGGAGAGAGAGAGGTTTCTTGACGTCGCATGGTACGAAGATTCAGCATGGCCAGCTTGTGAATGATCTTTTGGATGCGCTGACGTTGCCTAAGCAGGTAGCGATTGTTAAATGTAGTGCGCATCGTAAGGTGACGGATGATGTTGGTCGTGGTAATGCGTTTGCGGATGAGATTGCTAAGGAGACTGCCCGGAACCTTAGCACTCGAATGTATGTGACGAGTTCGGCTAGGTGGCCTACAGAGTCGAGCATGTGTGAAGACACTATTGAAAGTGTGAAAGAAATTCAGAAAGAGGCCACCGAGACTGAAAAGACGAAGTGGAAAGAAAGCACGGGAAAGTTGGAGGCGAATGGTTGTTGGATTGATTTGTCGGATCAGAAAAGATGGTTGTTGCCCGATGCGTATGTGCTGGCCGTTGTGACAATGGCGCATGGGTTAGCACATATTAGCGCGAAAGGTATTTGTAAGTTGCTGTCCCCTGTGTGGAAGAATGACGGTATCACGAAATGTGCTGAACGTCTGGTCAAAAATTGTATGGTGTGTATGATGTACAATCCTGGCAAAGGAACCCCAACTCCTCCTGGCAGTTTTGCTCCCCCTTCATGTCCCTTTGATGTGATCCAATTGGACTTCATCCATATGGAGCGATGCAATAACCTGAAGTACGTTTTAGTTGTGGTTTGCGCATTCTCCCGATGGATCGAGGCCTATCCTCTCAAAGACAATACTGCTTTGTCTACTGCGAAAATCCTACTGAAGGAATACTTTCCTCGGTATGGAATGCCTAGAGTCGTGTGGTCAGATAACGGAAGTGAGTTTGTGGGAAGTGTGATGAAGAGTGTGTGTAAGGGCCTTGGAATTAATCAGAAATTCCATAGTGCCAATCATCCCCAGTCAGCTGGTTTGGTTGAAGGGTATAACGGCACCCTTAAACTGAAACTAGCAAAGATTCAGGCTATGACTGGTCTTTCGTGGCCTGACGTTTTACCCTTAGCATTACTGTCAACTAGGGCGACTGTACACTCCCGAGTAGGGCTTAGCCCCTATGAAATAGTGTTCAGTCGTCCTGCGAATGTTTGGGGGGTTCCTAGGCCAGGTATTTTCTGTGATCTTGAGTATCCAATGCTGATCGATTATCTTCATGACTTGACTGCTAAACTGAGGTTAATTCACCAACAGGTTCACGACGCACTGCCGACGCAGACGGAGGGTCCAGGCCACCAGCTCCAGCCCGGAGATTGGGTGGTGACGCGGAACTTTTCGCGCAAGAACAACTTGGACCCGAGGTTTACTGGACCTTACCAGGTTCTCCTTGCCACGAGGACTGCTGTTCGTCTTGAGGGACGGAAAAACTGGGTGCACGCCACCCACACCAAAAAGGTCCCTATCCCTTTGCCGGCAGACCCGTGGGTGAGGAGAGGCATTGCATCAACTGAAACCGAAGGATTGCCGGCGTTTGTACCTTTTAGCGACGCACAGCCCGTCGGAGAATCCTCAGTGCAGCAGAAAGACACTGTTGAACAATTGTCATCAAAAGACTCAAGACCAGAACACTCAACTGATCAGCAGGACGCTGTCTCTTCGACGGATCCTTTGTTTGGCGAGCAGACACGTCCTGGGAAAACCCGATACTTTTTGCGATCTAGCACTAAAGACTAATAAAAGATCCTGTTTTTGCTGTATTGACAACTACATTATCCCGTTTTCCGTGATCAGTTTGAACATTCATATTATTGTGATTATCCCTGTGTGTATATACATTGAGCTTCATTCCTTATATTTTTTTTTGCTTCCACAGCCGAGAGACATTGTTTTTGTATATATATATATATATATATATTTGTGAAATAAAGGCCGTAGGGCCGCGCGCGTACTTCCTTCTGCATAGTAGGTCTTGACGCTAGGTTAAAGACCGTCGGTTTCTGGGAACTCCTAGGGATTGACTATTGCTACACAGAACGAAGTGCGTCAAGAAACGTTGCGGACGGTCGTAGGGAATGGCATTTTCGAAGCTGATGGACTTGGAAGAAGCTCAAGCTCGAAGATTCAAGCTGCAGCAACTTAGCCGTACGAAATGTTTTATATTCCAAGTATTTGTATTATTTTTGACTGTTTCTGCATTATTGGCGGGTGGGGTGTATTACATGATATCTTACTTCTTACCTCCTGTCGTACCTACTCCTACCCCTGACCCTAAACTCACCTCCACTGCTTCTCCTCATTCTTTTCATGTCTTACCCGAACACGAGCAGGCTAGACGTGCAGAATTCCGCAACAATTCCTTTATTCAGCTCCTTCACCAGCATCAGTTAGTGGTTAACACTACTAATTGTTGGGTATGTGGGTTGATGCCACATACTACGGATAAGGGAATTCTATATCTGGTGTTACCGTATAGTTCCCAAGGGTCTGCTCGAGCATTTCAAACAATGTTTCAAAGCGCACTAGGTTTCCACCCCATTCGAGAACCACGTTCCCCCTACTCTGGTCCTACCTCGTATCAAAAACCTTTGTCGATAGCAATCGAGGACTTAGACAGCGATATCTATGATCCCTCGCTTATTCCCGAAGAAGAGGTTCAAGCTTACAGGGTCCTGAGTAGAGGCGAGTATAGTGTGTTCACTAGTGAAAAGCAGCTTAAAAGCTCACCTCCGATATGGGTCGTACCCCACATTGGTAATTTTTGTCTAATGGGTCGTGGCCGAAGATCGAAAGCCCGACTTGGAGAGAGTGCTTGCACTGAAAATTACATTTTGCCGATGGTCTCGTCCCCTGTGTTCCTGGCGGCCAAGGGTACATACTTTATCTGCCATGATCGTGCATATGCATGGTTGCCTGCTGACTTCATGGGCTCATGCTTCATTGCAAATTTGTTGCCTCCGACGTTCACTGTAGATGCCGATTATCATAAGACTAGAGTTGTGCGAGGCGTATTTAGCGAAGAAGATACTGCCGGTCAAGAGGCAGGAGACTTTTTCAAGGGTTTCCTCCCGTTTTGGGGACCTATGGTTAATAGTAGGAACCTGAGACAGTTGACTCGAGTGGTAGAATCGACAGCTAATATTACTGCCAGTGCCCTTGGTAATATCACCACAGAACTTCAGGCGGATAGACTTATGACGTTACAAAACCGTATGGTTTTAGACGTGATCTTAGCAGATCGTGGTGGGGTATGTAAGGTGATCCATTCGAGCTGCTGCATTTTCATTCCTGATAACGCTCCGACCGTTTATCAAGCCATCTCGAAGTTGCATAAGATCTCCGAATCCATACACGTGGATGTAGGGGATTGGACGCTACTTGGGTGGTTTTGGGGCCTGATGTCGACTTGGGGTTGGAAGATTCTGATGATCGTCGGAGTTGTCGTGGCGTTCCTGTTCACGTGTTGCCTTTGTGTGCAGTGCGGTCCTGCCTTATGTGGCCTCTGTGCTACAACGTGTATGAGACAGCCGCCTGTTACCAATGGAACTCGGTTGGACAGAGCTATGCTACAGCAACATCTAGATGGTCTGATGAATATTGAGTATGATTCCGACTAGTGCTTGCCTACATGAGGGCAAAAGGAGCGTCTGAGGTTCCGTGACAATTGTAAGTGGTGTTTTCGACTCGCACGAATATGGTCGAGTCTGGTATCTGCGAACCGCAATTGACGAGTTTAGTAAGTGTGCGCAGTTTCGCTGTGCTAACCTAAACCGTTCGTTTGTTACGTGGGCATTTCCATCTGTACCCACGGGTTCCATCTTAGATACGGCATCCATTTTGTCTCTTGCCCTCAAGTAGCCAGCGAACGGACGATGTCCGCTTCGCGACCCTGGGACTCCCAATATATTTGCGGAAGACACATGTCTCTTGTAAGTGTCTTTATGATGAGGGGGATGATACTGTAAAGCAGATGGCGCCGCTCGAGTCCCATCTCGAGCGGCCAGCCTATTATCTCAGCCGTGCATCTCATTAGGCACGTCCCTTTGATGCCTGTATGTCATGTTTCCCGATACCTCCCCTTTTACACCCTTTCTGATCTCCTCACTGTCTCCATCTTCCTCTGCACCTGTCCTTGTTCCTATTTCGATCTGTTTTATTGCTGATTGGAATGTACTAATGGTGGGAAGATGGGTTTTTACAGTTGGGAACCACCAAATGTTTCCGCACTTATGTTCCGGGCCTTATGAGTATCAAAGTGACCAAAACGACCCCTCTGGGGGATAATTGTGGGAACCGGGTTGTAAACTTTTGTCTGCTATGCAAACCTATGGGAGGATCGTGTATAAAAGGAGCGATCCACAGAACCAATTTGAAGCAGTCTCCCCAAGTTGCACGTGTTGTGCTTGTCGTGACTTCTGTGTTCCCTGCAGTAAATAAACCTTGAATCTTTGACGCCGAAGGAAGTGTCCCGTGTCTCTGTCACTTGTACGCCGGAACAGGTTACCCACGAAGGTTTCAGGTGTTGTGCCCTGGCACCGCTGGGTTCTAAAATAACCCAGTCCTTCACGCGTCAGGCACGAAGGACGCATTGGACTGCTGAATGCGATCTGTATCCGACTCACCGCTCATACCAATAAAAAGGATGACCTACGAACAGTGTTTGGAGTGCTTCCTAATTGGGGGCAACCTTGGAGCAACGATATTAAGGCGGCAGCCCTGCCGTCAGGAATGCACCGCCCCATTTGAAATGTGGGGACCAGGGGAACCATCAAAGGATGTTTCCCCCTTTGGATGCGCTGTGATGGATTTAGAGTGGAGGGCGGACATGGAGGCCCATCTGGGGGCTTGAAATATGCGGCAGCTTTGAACTGTAGACTTGCCGTGGACTACGTGACCCAGCATCCCTCGCTTTAAGAGCGGCCCATCCAGGGCGAGGCAACTTTGTATATAATTAAGTCCACAGCAAGCACATTTCCTTAGCGTCCTTGCCTCTGAGGAAGAATGTCAATTCGAAACGCGTCAGGCACGAAGGACGCATTGGACTGCTGAATGCGATCTGTATCCGACTCACCGCTCATACCAATAAAAAGGGTGACCTACGAACAGTGTTTGGAGTGCTTCCTAATTGAGGGCAACCTTGTAGCAACGATATTAAGGCGGCAGCCCTGCCGTCAGGAATGCACCGCCCCATTTGAAATGTGGGGACCAGGGGAACCATCAAAGGATGTTTCCCCCTTTGGATGCGCTGTGATGGATTTAGAGTGGAGGGCGGACATGGAGGCCATCTGGGGGCTTGAAATATGCGGCAGCTTTGAACTGTACACTTGCCGTGGACTATGTGACCCAGCATCCCTCGCTTTAAGAGCGGCCCATCCAGGGCTGGGCAACTTTGTATATAATTAAGTCCACAGCAAGCACATTTCCTTAGCGTCCTTGCCTCTGAGGAAGAATGTCAATTCGAAACGTGTCAGGCACGAAGGACGCATTGGACTGCTGAATGCGATCTGTATCCGACTCACCACTCATACCAATAAAAAGGGTGACCTACGAACAGTGTTTGGAGTGCTTCCTAATTGAGGGCAACCTTGGAGCAACGATATTAAGGCGGCAGCCCTGCCGTCAGGAATGCACCGCCCCATTTGAAATGTGGGGACCAGGGGAACCATCAAAGGATGTTTCCCCCTTTGGATGCGCTGTGATGGATTTAGAGTGGAGGGCGGACATGGAGGCCAATCTGGGGGCTTGAAATATGCGGAAGCTTTGAACTGTACACTTGCCGTGGACTACGTGACCCAGCATCCCTCGCTTTAAGAGCGGCCCATCCAGGGCGGGGCAACTTTGTATATAATTAAGTCCACAGCAAGCACATTTCCTTAGCGTCCTTGCCTCTGAGGAAGAATGTCAATTCGAAACGCGTCAGGCACGAAGGACGCATTGGACTGCTGAATGCGATCTGTATCCGACTCCCCGCTCATACCAATAAAAAGGGTGACCTACGAACAGTGTTTGGAGTGCTTCCTAATTGAGGGCAACCTTGGAGCAACGATATTAAGGCGGCAGCCCTGCCGTCAGGAATGCACCACCCCATTTGAAATGTGGGGACCAGGGGAACCATCAGAGGATGTTTCCCCCTTTGGATGCGCTGTGATGGATTTAGAGTGGAGGGCGGACATAGAGGCCCATCTGGGGGCTTGAAATATGCGGCAGCTTTCAACTGTACACTTGCCGTGGACTACGTGACCCAGCATCCCTCGCTTTGAGAGCGGCCCATCCAGGGCGGGGCAACTTTGTATATAATTAAGTCCACAGCAAGCACATTTCCTTAGCGTCCTTGCCTCTGAGGAAGAATGTCAATTCAAAACGCGTCAGGCATGAAGGACGCATTGGACTGCTGAATGCGATCTGTATCCGACTCACCGCTCATACCAATTAAAAGGGTGACCTACGAACAGTGTTTGGAGTGCTTCCTAATTGAGGGCAACCTTGGAGCAACGATATTAAGGCGGCAGCCCTGCCGTCAGGAATGCACCACCCCATTTGAAATGTGGGGACCAGGGGAACCATCAAAGGATGTTTCCCCCTTTGGATGCGCTGTGATGGATTTAGAGTGGAGGGCGGACATGGAGGCCCATCTGGGGGCTTGAAATATGCGGCAGCTTTGAACTGTACACTTGCCGTGGACTACGTGACCCAGCATCCCTCGCTTTAAGAGCGGCCCATCCAGGGCAGGGCAACTTTGTATATAATTAAGTCCACTGCAAGCACATTTCCTTAGCGTCCTTGCCTATGAGGAAGAATGTCAATTCGAAACGCGTCAGGCACGAAGGACGCATTGGACTGCTGAATGCGATCTGTATCCGACTCACCGCTCATACCAATAAAAAGGGTGACCTACGAACAGTGTTTGGAGTGCTTCCTAATTGAGGGCAACCTTGGAGCAACGATATTAAGGCGGCAGCCCTGCCGTCAGGAATGCACCGCCCCATTTGAAATGTGGGGACCAGGGGAACCATCAAAGGATGTTTTCCCCTTTGGATGCGCTGTTATGGATTTAGAGTGGAGGGCGGACATGGAGGCCCATCTGGGGGCTTGAAATATGCGGCAGCTTTGAACTTTACACTTGCTGTGGACTACGTGACTCAGCATCCCTCGCTTTAAGAGCGGCCCATCCAGGGCGGGGCAACTTTGTATATAATTAAGTCCACAGCAAGCACATTTCCTTAGCGTCCTTGCCTCTGAGGAAGAATGTCAATTCGAAACGCGTCAGGCACGAAGGACGCATTGGACTGCTGAATGCGATCTGTATCCGGATCACCGCTCATACCAATAAAAAGGGTGACCTACGAACAGTGTTTGGAGTGCTTCCTAATTGAGGGCAACCTTGGAGCAACGATATTAAGGCGGCAGCCCTGCCGTCAGGAATGCACAGCCCCATTTGAAATGTGGGGTCCAGGGGAACCATCAAAGGATGTTTCCCCCTTTGGATGCACTGTGATGGATTTAGAGAGGAGGGCGGACATGGAGGCCTATCTGGGGGCTTGAAATATGCGGCAGCTTTGAACTGTACACTTGCCGTGGACTACGTGACCCAGCATCCCTCGCTTTAAGAGCGGCCCATCCAGGGCGGGGCAACTTTGTATATAATTAAGTCCACAGCAAGCACATTTCCTTAGCGTCCTTGCCTCTGAGGAAGAATGTCAATAAGAAACGCGTCAGGCACGAAGGACGCATTGGACTGCTGAATGCGATCTGTATCCGACTCACCGCTCATACCAATAAAAAGGGTGACCTACGAACAGTGTTTGGAGTGCTTCCTAATTGAGGGCAACCTTGGAGCAACGAAATTAAGGCGGCAGCCCTGCCGTCAGGAATGCACCGCCCCATTTGAAATGTGGGGACCAGGGGAACCATCAAAGGATGTTTCCCCCTTTGGATGCGCTGTGATGGATTTAGAGTGGAGGGCGGACATGGAGGCCCATCTGGGGGCTTGCAATATGCGGCAGCTTTGAACTGTACACTTGCCGTGGACTACGTGACCCAGCATCCCTCGCTTTAAGAGCGGCCCATCCAGGGCGGGGCAACTTTGTATATAATTAAGTCCACAGCAAGCACATTTCCTTAGCGTCCTTGCCTCTGAGGAAGAATGTCAATTCGAAACGTGTCAGGCGCGAAGGACGCATTGGACTGCTGAATGCGATCTGTATCCGACTCACCGCTCATACCAATAAAAAGGGTGACCTACGAACAGTGTTTGGAGTGCTTCCTAATTGAGGGCATCCTTGGTGCAATGAAATTAAGGCGGCAGCCCTGCCCTCAGGAATGCACCGCCCCATTTGAAATGTGGGGACCAGGGGAACCATCAAAGGATGTTTCCCCCTTTGGATGCGCTGTGATGGATTTAGAGTGCAGGGCGGACATGGAGGCCCATCTGGGGGCTTGAAATATGCGGCAGCTTTGAACTGTACACTTGCCGTGGACTACGTGACCCAGCATCCCTCGCTTTAAGAGCGGCCCATCCAGGGCGGGGCAACTTTGTATATAATTAAGTCCACAGCAAGCACATTTCCTTAGCGTCCTTGCCTCTGAGGAAGAATGTCAATTCGAAACGCGTCAGGCACGAAGGACGCATTGGACTGCTGAATGCGATCTGTATCCGACTCACCGCTCATACCAATAAAAAGGGTGACCTACGAACAGTGTTTGGAGTGCTTTCTAATTGAGGGCAACCTTGGAGCAACGATATTAAGGCGGCAGCCCTGCCGTCAGGAATGCACCGCCCCATTTGAAATGTGGGGACCAGGGGAACCATCGAAGGATGTTTCCCCCTTTGGATGCGCTGTGATGGATTTAGAGTGAAGGGCGGACATGGAGGCCCATCTGGGGGCTTGAAATATGCGGCAGCTTTCAACTGTACACTTGCTGTGGACTACGTGACCCAGCATCCCTCGCTTTAAGAGCGGCCCATCCAGGGCGGGGCAACTTTGTATATAATTAAGTCCACAGCAAGCACATTTCCTTAGCGTCCTTGCCTCTGAGGAAGAATGTCAATTCGAAACGCGCCAGGCACGAAGGACGCATTGGACTGCTGAATGCGATCTGTATCCGACTCACCGCTCATACCAATAAAAAGGGTGACCTACGAACAGTGTTTGGAGTGCTTCCTAATTGAGGGCAACCTTGGAGCAACGATATTAAGGCGGCAGCCCTGCCGTCAGGAATGCACCACCCCATTTGAAATGTGGGGACCAGGGGAACCATCAAAGGATCTTTCCCCCTTTGGATGCGCTGTGATGGATTTAGAGTGGATGGCGGACATGGAGGCCCATCTGGGGGCTTGAAATATGCGGCAGCTTTGAACTGTACACTTGCCGTGGACTACGTGACCCAGCATCCCTCGCTTTAAGAGCGGCCCATCCAGGGCGGGGCAACTTAGTATATAATTAAGTCCACAGCAAGCACATTTCCTTAGCGTCCTTGCCTCTGAGGAAGAATGTCAATTCGAAACGCGTCAGGCACGAAGGACGCATTGGACTACTGAATGCGATCTGTATCCGACTCACCGCTCATACCAATAAAAAGGGTGACCTACGAACAGTGTTTAGAGTGCTTCCTAATTTAGGGCAACCTTGGAGCAACGATATATATATATATATATATGTGCATATATATATATATATATATATATATATATAAATTCATTTGCAGGTTAACACAACTTCGCACGAAGGCCACAGGAAGACTTTCAATTCACTTCGTTTATTGCCAGCATGCAAACACAGGGCTGCACATCATTACCCTTCCTTTTAAATGTTACGCCTGACGCGTTTCAAGAGTTCCCTCTCCCTTTTTCCAAGGCGCATTTGGTTCTGGCATCAATGTCATCATTTCTTCATTTGCACTTTTATCCTTCTCACCTTCCTTCTGGGCGTAGCCAAACACATGGCTTTCTGGGTGCTGTAGTGCATTGCCGGTTTTTACCAAGTGGGAGAGTTCCCTCTCCCTTTGAGAGAGGGAACTCTTGAAACGCGTCAGGCGTAACATTTAAAAGGAAGGGTAATGATGTGAAGCCCTGTGTTTGCATGCTGGCAATAAACAAAGTGAATTGAAAGTCTTCCTGTGGCCTTCGTGCGAAGTTGTGTTAACCTGCAAATGAATTTATATATATATAATATATATATATATATATATATATATATATATATATATCCAACAAGGCAGGAAACCCAATTTGAAGAAAGCCACTGGAGGTATTAACTTTTCACATGATTTAATGGCAGCATGCTGACAATTCACAAGACGAAAGTCACATCAACAGTATTCCCTCGCCAGACGCGTTTCAGGAATCAAAAGTTCCCTTCTTCAGTGGCGTTGTGCTGTGACTAAGTAAAAGCGCTGTTGATCTTGCACAGTTCATTTTAACCACCTGTCGACCAGGGCGTGGCCGGCAGCACGGCATTCTGGATATGATAGTCCTTCACTTGATCCCCAGTGGGTAGCGCTCTTAAAACAAAATAAAACACATTTCATTCCCAGTGGTAGATGTGAACAAAACGTCTGTTCACTGTCCTGCTTTGCTGTTGCCATTGTGAATTGGGCAGGCGCTACCCTGCATAGACGCCTGCTCACCTCCCATCCGTGTAGCTAGACAACCGTTTTGAAGCTAGCATGGACTTCGCACCGCAGCAGGCTTTCCTCCCGACCGGGAACAGCGGGTATACATCCAACAAGGCAGGAAACCCGGTCGAGGGGAGAAGCCTGCTGCTGAGTCAGCAGAACCAGCGTTGTTTTCTACACAGAGCAACATGGACACAAACTTTCTGGGGCTCTGCAGGGGAGACCCAGTTTACTCTTTCATCAGCTTAGAAGCGAGGCCGGCTGATTGCAGAGGTGAAGTTTCCCATCCACTGTGATGCATTTATTTGGATTAGTCAAATCACGACGCTCCACTGAAACTATCAGGACTACAGAGCCCATAACGCCGCTGAGACTGCACACACCCAGTGGGCGGGGACTTGAGATAAATGGGGCGTTTGTGAAGCAGCTGACACTCAATGTCACTGATGAAGAGAGCGAGGTCTCTCGAAGCGCGTTTGGCAGCATTATCTGGAAGAACACTGATGCAAGAAGCCTGCTTGAAAGCTTTTGAAAATAAAAGAGGATTACATTCTATTCGTGCGTGGCTCCTTCCCAAATGGGTTCCTGTGCTTTTGTTGGATTGAAACGGCCGTCCCGGTCGAGGGGAGAAGCCTGCTGCTGAGTCAGCAGAACCAGCGTTGTTTTCTACACAGAGCAACATGGACACAAACTTTCTGGGGCTCTGCAGGGGAGAACCAGTTTACTCTTTCATCAGCTTAGAAGCGGGGCCGGCTGATGGCAGAGGTGAAGTTTCCCATCCACTGTGATGTATTTATTTGGATTAGTCAAATCACGATGCTCCACTGAAACTATCAGGACTACAGAGCCCATAACGCCACTGAGACTGCACACACCCAGTTGGCGGGGACTTGAGATAAATGGGGCGTTTGTGAAGCAGCTGACACTCAATGCCACTGATGAAGAGAGCGAGGTCTCTCGAAACGCGTTTGGCAGCATTATCTGGAAGAACACTGATGCAAGAAGCCTGCTTGCAAGCTTTTGAAAATAAAAGAGGATTACATTCTGTTCGTGCGTGGCTCCTTCCCAAATGGGTTCCTGTGCTTTTGTTGGATATATATATATATATATATATTACATCCACAGGTAACTCCTTTACAAGAAACCCAGAAGAACACAGCGGGGATTGTAGGGAAAGTCGCTTTATTGCTCAATAACTGCGGCATAATGCATTTCGACGTTAGTCTTCTTCGGATGCCTTCGCAGATGAGAATGAGGCAGAACTTTGATTTAAAACCCTCCTGGCTCCTCCCCAAACATTGGAGTGCAGCTGGCCCCAATTAACAACACAGTTTCTGTTGCGTAGTCGGATATCATGGACTACCAATCCCACAAGACATCAGGTGTAGGGCTGTCTTGTGTGGAGCTCTTTATCAAGTTTGCGCTGTCAGTGCCATTGTAAAGGTGAGCAGTGCTGCCAAAATAATGTCTTATTTCAAAAGTCGGTCTCCCTTGAGTCCCCTGACACTCCGCCTCAAAGTGCTTTCCCCAGCAGGGTCATGGAACAGCAGACCAGTGTCCGTGCTCCCCCGTCAAATTCGGGTTGCTTCCATACAATATATATAAATATTTATTTTATATTTAACCCAAGTGGGTTTTTGCAAATAAATTGTTTATCTAATAAAGTTGTTTGAATTAACAAAAAACCTCTTATTTTCTGTTTGATTGTGATATCAAGGATTACATTTATTGTGAACTGAATGAATTAAGGTTTAGCCCACTGGGGCGAGACTCACGATCAAGCATGTAAGCATTTAAATAATCCAGGTTGATAAAAAACATTGTTTTATTCAGTTATATCAATTAAAACAATCTGTTGTGATCCAAAATAATCTTTAAACAAACAATTCTGAAATTGCGCCAAAATTGAATGCAATAGTATGTTACTATGTCTATCATTACAAAGTGGAATTGAACCATGTACCTTTAAATATGTGAAAGTGACTTGTGCAACTTACCCGGGAACAAGCAGTGAGGTTAACTACGAAACGCGTTGGGCACCCGTTGCTGTAAAATAAATACCGTTGAAATTGAGGCCACGGCACCAGTGAGTTTTATTTCTCGCATACTGGACTTTGTGGGGATATCTCTCTCTCTCTCTCTCTCTCTCTCTCTCTCTCTCTCTCTCTCTCTCTCTCTCTCTCTCTCTCTCTCTATATATATATATATATATATATATATATATATATATATATATGTATATATATATATATATATATATATATATTACCTACTGGCGATCGCCAGTAGGTAGTTATAGTTAGGATTGTTTTCTATAGAAAATCCGCAACATTCTATTGGGAATAACTTTGGCGCCGGTTGAGAAATCTGCCGGTAATTTTCCTTAAATTTGCCTCGCTGCGCTCCGCTCCTTCCCTGAAAGTTTAGAGGGGATTCGTCAAGCGGGGGCCGAGATAAAAGGGGGGTCCCAAAACATGTTTTCCCCATGTTAATTTCCATAGGGCGGTTGGACTCACTTTTAGCCCGAACGGATGAATGGATTTCCACAAAACCTGGCAAAATTGTAGGGAATGGTAGCCCGATGTGCCTTTGCTATGTCTCAAGATATGTGCTCCAGTGGATTTTGAGTAATTTAGGTTCAAAAAAATATATATATCTGGGCGGAGCCTAACCACACATCTGATCTGATTGGCTGTCAGCACTTCATCCAAGAAGTGTTGGCAGCCATCTTGGGACCAATATACATGGTAGCACCTCATTAAAAAGCATTGTAGTTAATAGAGAGTTTTAGGACTTTAGTTACATTATAAATCATTTGTTGATGGTACCATACTCGTTTTAGGAATTGTGGTGTGTTCTAATGTGATTTTACCATGTGAAAAAGCCTTCTGCTGTGATATCATGAATCATGTTTGAAAGAAAACTAATATCTCATGATTTTCCCACAGTGGTTTGGAAGGGGATCTATAAGCTAAACTGAAAGCATATTTTCTGTAAATTCACATTATCTTTCTCAGTCATGTGAGAATGAAGTCTGACATTCTCAGTAAAACATGTACATCCAACAAGGACAGAGACTGTCAGTTGATTCCTTTGTGTTCTACTGCAGCCTCCTAGAGTGTTCTAAAGAACAACTAGAGTGCTAACAGTCCTACTTATTACAAAGGTATAGCACACCTGAAGCCATCGTGATGGGAATAAAGTGGTAACTCTTAAAACATTTAATTTAAAAAGGAACAAAATGAGGGGGGATATTATGCCATAGAAAGTATTATTAGTGCTGCAGAAAGAAAAATTAGGGCACATTTTGAGTGAATTCTCAAATCCTCCTCTATTTCATTAAAAAATTATGACATGCAGTCTCCCAAGATGGCCACCAGAGACAAAAGAGCCCAAATGTAGCCCAAATATCACCCAGATGTAGCCCAAGTATAGCCCAATGACAGAATGTCCCAGAGTGTTTAAAAATCAACTAGAGTGCTAACAGTCCTACTTATTACAAAGGTATGGCACATCTGAAGCCATCTTGATTGGAATAAAGTGGTAACTCTTAAAACATTTAATTTAAAAAGGAGCAAAATGAGGGGGTGTATTTTGCCATAGAAAGTATGATTAGTGCTGCAGAAAGAAAAATTAGGGCACATTTTGAGTGACTTCTCAAATCCTCTTCAATTTCATAAAAAATTCTGACATACAGTCTCCCAAGATGGCCACCAGAGACAAAAGAGCCGAAATGTAGCCCAAATATCACCCAGATGTAGCCCAAGTATAGCCCAATGACAGAATGTCCCAGAGTGTTCTAAAGAACAACTAGAGCGCTAACAGTCTTACTTATGACAAAAGTATGGCACACCAGAAGCCATCTTGATTGGAATGAAGTGGTAATTCTGAAAACATTTAATTTAAAAAGGAACAAAATGAGGGGGTACATTTTGCCATAGAAAGTATGATTAGTGCTTCAGAAAGAAAAATTAGGGATCATTTTGAGTGACTTCTCAAATCCTCTTCTATTTCATTAAAAATATTCTGACATGCAGACTGAAACATGCACTTTGAATACCAGCAGCAGACTTTCCTCGTGAGCAGTAGCTTTACTACAGTGATCTAATAAGCAACTAGAGTGTTAACATTCAGAATTTATCGCAAATGTGTGACACATCTGAATGCCTTCTTGATGGAACCAAAGTAAACAAGCATTGAAAATGCAATAGATCTCGCCCTCGTTTAAGTTAAAGCCATTCTGTTTGTAATGAGGTGGCTTTTTAGCTTTGCTTTTATTAGTGTTTTTTAAACTTTCATGTAAATAACATGCATCTGTATGCATATATGTATATGTATGCATGCATTTATATTAGTATTTATATAGATATACAGATTATATATGTTTATATATGTATGTATATATATATATATATATATATACATACACATACATATATATAAATGCATATGCATATATATGCATATTGTATATGTGTGCGTGTAGAGAGAGGTAGAGAGGTAGAGGTGTAGAGGTAGAGAGGTAGAGGTAGAGAGGTAGCGGTAGAGAGGTAGAGACTAGTAGAGAGAGAAGTAGAGAGAGGTAGAGAGTAGAGAGTGAGTAATAGAGAGTAGAGAGTGAGTAGTAGAGAGTAGTAGAGAGCAGTAGAGAGAGTAGCAGAGAGTGAGTAGTAGAGAGTAGTAGAGTGAATAGTAGAGTGAGTAGTAGAGAGTAGTAGAGAGTGAGTAGTAGAGAGTAAGTAGTAGAGTGAGTAGTAGAGAGCAGTAGAGAGTTAGTAGTAGAGAGTAGTAAAGAGTGAGTAGTAGAGAGTAGTACAGAGTGAGTAGTAGAGAGTGAGTAGTAGAGAGTAGTAGAGAGTGAGTAGCAGAGAGAGAGAATAGTAGAGACTAGTAGAGAGAGAGTAGTAGAGAGTGAGTAGTAGAGAGTAGTAGAGAGTGAGTAGTAGAGTGAGTAGTAGAGAGAGAGTAGTAGAGAGAGAGTAGTAGAGAGTGAGTAGTAGAGAGTAGTAGAGAGTGAGTAGTAGAGAGTAGTAGAGAGTGAGTAGTAAAGAGTGAGTAGTAGAGAGAGGGTAGTAGAGAGTGAGTAGTAGAGAGTAGTAGATAGTGAGTAGTAGGGAGTGTGTAGTAGAGAGAGAGTAGTAGAGAATAGTAGAGTAGTAGAGAATGAGAAGTAGAGAGTGAGTATTTGAGAGTAGTGGAGTAGGAGAGAGTAAGTAGTAGAGAGTAGTGGAGAATATTCCAAAGTTTGGCACAGCACCACTTGCACCATAAGTCCAATCAAATCATATCACTTAGAGTCCTTATTGAAGCGCTGAATCTTGGTTTATATTCAAATGCTTTTATTTTCCTTAAGTTTATGTACCACAGCCAGCCGAAACGTTTCGTTCTGTACAACAGAACTTCTTCAGGGTTTCTCTTATTTCCTTCAAGTTATGTCGGTATCTGTAATGACCGGATTTTCCGCTTAGATGGAATCCGCCCCTAGGGGCCCCTCCAACCCAGTCAGAACGTAACCACCTCTCTCCTTAGAACATATTTACAATGAATATAGATACATATATGTACATCTCACACCTAAGGACAGGGGAATAGCAATAAACATGCATGGGTTTTCTATCATATCTTATACATATCAGCTAGTCTCGCGGCCACTCCGACCCAGACTAATCTACCCTAGGGCAGATATGACACACAATCTGGCGTGTCTACACATGGGCCTGCAGTCCCAATGCTCTCACTTACACTCGGTTCACAATCCGGCGAACCTCCACGTTGGTCTCCCCCCCAATGCTCTCACTTACACTCGGTTCACAGTCCCGCGAACCTCCACGTTGGTCTCCCCCCCAACGCTCTCATTAACGCCGCATATCAACGACGACCACTTTCCTATGAACACCTATGGGAGAAACTTCTCATTTATCTACTTGGGATAAGACTAGGACAATGTGAATTTAGTATGTTTCTTCTAATTGGAATATGTACCTTCTGTTCCCGACATCAAAGGTCCCCTCGCTTCCTATTGGCTTGATCACTCCTTACCTGATCGGGATTTCACATCCGTTCATGCAAACAATGCCAGACAACAAAGATCAGTTACCGCGATTGAACAGGAACACCAGGCACATGTTGGTTCACAATAAACCAGGGTATTTATTGACAATAATTACAAACACAATACTATGCAATATATATATTCTGCAAAGGAAAGGTAAAGGTAAGAATGAATTAAAGAAAGGGCGGAGATCACCTGGTTAATATGAAGTCGGGGCTCGGCAGTCATCTAGGTTCCCTTCTCGTCTCTGTGTCTTGGCTCGTCTCAGAGTCACACCCCAGCCGTCACAAGTACACGTCTGCACCGCTAGGCTCAAAGTCGTCTGCTTCCCTCCAAGTCACTGGAACCTTGCTGGTTATTGGCTACCGTGTCTCTCTCTCTCTCTGTTTCTATGCGCTCCGCGCTATTTCTCCTTCAAACTTTCTCAGAGAGTCTCGGTGGTAAATCTTTCTCAGACTTCAAAGATGGCGACTGTCCGCCGAAGAAAATAATTAATGGCAGAGATGCTAACGGCTAGCTGCCGCCTATGAACTAACTCTCTCTCTCTCTAACACCTTCGCTAATATCAAAGCCTGTTCCTTCATGGAAAGTTACGGCCAGTAACCTGCCGCCCACCAAATTCTTGTACCTCCCCGTACCAAGGACACGTTCCCAGCCGGCCGGCCTGAAGTTGTGTCTTCGGAGTGGAGAAAAATACATTCCTTCGATAAGGGCCAGCCTGAGCCGGTTCTCTCCAAGCGAACAACACCTTGAAACTAAAATATTACACTTGACCTAGAAAGCCTCTCAAGCTACCAGGCAGAGAGCAAGATGGAGTCTGTCCCGTTTAAGGCCTACAGGGCCCAGAATACGTATAACTCCATGGAAAATATCCTAACACACTGGAAAAAGGGTGGATCATGACTAATACTTATATATCTACTCCCTAGCTTAAATTCGTAAGCCCTACTCTAAGAAAAGGGGTACGAATATACCCTACCATGTCTCCCAGAGAGGTCCTACTTATAGTCCTAACCCCTACACTATAAGCCTGATAGACTGGAGTCATTCTCCATCATTCTCCCTCCAAAAAGGGCCGGAAAAAGTCCGTCATTACATTACACCCCTTGACTCCAGTCTATTAGCTATATTCTATAAAGAGCTAACATCAGTGGAGGAATAATAAGAAACAAAACTAACAGATTTATATCTCTTGCCAATTCTACAAAATTGTAGTAGGGAAGGAATACACTGAAGAAAGCAGCAAATAGCTATTAAAATACAAATGGAAACAATAATCCCCCCTAAAATCTGTCGTAAAGAATGCAAGTCAGGTAACCAATTAAAGAGCCAGTCGAACCAGCCCTGATCAATATGCTGTCTAATTTCTGCAGTCAAGTCGTGGAGTCTGTCAATATGGGCTTGGATTGATTTAGAATGGTCAGACAAATTAAAACAGCAGAGGCCTTCAAAGTCAGAACAATCATGTCCATGTTTCAGCAACAAATAGTCAATCGCAGCGCGATTCTGTAAAATGGCTCGTCTTTCACCCTGGGCATCTAATAATAAATCAGTTAATACAGTCGAGGTGTGGTTAATTGATTTAACCATCCAGCAAGCCATCTTGCCAATGGTTTTAGCATTGTAAACAGCCAGCGCCGGGACACCAATAATAGAGAATGCTAAACTAAGATACTCCGACTTAGAGTAAAGATGAACGGAGGAATCACAGTCTTCTTGCAATGTCATAGAGTCTCGTACCATACGGGAATGGGAACCAGGGTGTGAGGAAAACATTAATAAGCTCAGTCTAGTGATAGCACACGGACCTCCTGTAACATTAGCAGGAATATAGGGCCAAGAGGTATTGCCACAGGAAAACAACCAGCCATTAGGCAACAACATAGGACGAAAATAGCTAGGAACAACTAATAAACGTTTACATGTCATATTATTTTTAACAGAAATACATGAACTCGGAAGTCTTCGTAAACAAAGCAATCGTTGATGAGCAGAAAAAGTCGTGGCAGCCTGTAATTTTAAACGTAGGCATTCCGAAATCGCTTTAGGATCACAAGTAAAAATAAAACACAAGTCGCCCTGTGTAATATTATAGGTGGTAATTCGGGAAGGAATCGGAAGGGCAGAATCAGAAAGGGTAGAACATAGAGGACAAAATTCATGGGCGGGAAAATCGCCCAAAATAACATTAGGACGGGCACTTGACATATTGAAAATATGCTGTAGAGTCTCAGTGGAAGCAGGGACAGCAACCAGGCAGGTCGCTAAAATATCAGTCACAGATCTCATAGGGGTAAGACAGAAATGTGGAGAGTTCGTAACCCTTTTTGCAAGGGTGATCCAGAAATTCGCGGAGGCATCCCACGCAGCGAAGGAACGCGGGACTCGGGTTCTCCAATCAACCGAAGTCGGTGGGTCCTCTCCTCTCCCGGCGTAGCAGACCAAAAGGAGTCCAACGCCGGCACATCCTGCAGCAGCAGTCCAGAGAATGATCTGAAAGAATACAAACACAGGCCTTAATCATTCTCGTAAGTAACATTTGTCAGCTGGGACAGCTTCCCAGCTATCTTTCCCTGGCTTCATTACCAAAATGGTGTTGTCATGACCGGTCGCAATAACTTCAGCCTGCTCAGGGGGATGTTTCGGCGATTGCACCCATATCTTAGCTCCGGGGTTATCAGAGGAGCCGAAGCCCTTTTGGCCACGTGTCGTTAGCAACGTTGGGGCAGTGCCTTTCTTAATCTCACCACTGAAGACAGGCATAATCAACAATTGAGCAACGCGGTCAGACTTTTTGAATGATAAATCAACCTCACTGCTATTAAGCAGAAGGACCTTAATCTCTCCCTGATAATCGCTGTCAATCACTCCTCCAAGAACTTGGATACCTTTTAGGGCAAGGCCCGATCTAGGGGCAATCAATCCAAAACTACCGGCAGGTATACAAATACCAACGCCAGTCTCAACAATGACTCGGTCTCTGCCTTTTAGGACAATGTCATCCATAGCATGCAGGTCCAAACCTGCAGAACCTGGGGTCGCTCTGCATGGAGCCAAAGCTCCGGGGGTAATTTCCCAATACATCACGGATTGAACAAGGGTATTCGGTTTTGCATCAACAGCTGGAGGAAACAAACGCATTAAAGGAGATTCAGCATGCAACAAAGGACGATTGTTTAGAATCAACAATGCCTGCATTAAAATATCCCTCCATTGTTTGTAATGTTCGTCTGTTAACTTTCGCAACTGATCTTTTAACAAACCATTCATTCTCTCAATCAATCCCGCAGCCTGTGGATAATATGGAATGTGAAATACCCATTCAATGTTATTTTCCACACAGAATTCCTGCACCAATCTTCCACGGAAATGGGATGCATTATCAGATTGAATTTGAAATGGAACACCATAATATAAAATGAGTAGTTCCAAGGTTTTGATAGTATTAATTTGGGTAGCATGTTTACACTGGAAAGCGACCAAAAGGCCACTATAGGTATCAACAGCGGTACAAATGTATTGACAATTCCTGCTCATAGGGAGCGGGCCAATATAATCAATTTGCCAAATTTGAGCGGGCAACTTTCCTCGATGTAAATGGCCCTGAACAATGTGAGGCACTTCTTTCTTTCTAGAATGCTGGCAAGTGGGACAATGCAGAATGACATCCTTGATCAAATGTAAAGGAATATGAATTCCTCGGTCAATAGCCCACCTGCTAGTGGCTCTCTCTCCAAAATGTCCCGCTTTCTGGTGGGCCCATTTCGCCAATCCCGCCAAATCAGAATCTTGCATGTCCACCACTGCCTCAGAAATTTTAGACTCTTCATCTTCAATATTATGAAAAAACTTGTCAAGGGAGTCTATCGGGGTATGAGCATCTACGTGAAAGATTGTCACAGTACTCTGTGGGAGCAAATCCCAAATTTCTTGCCATAATTCTTTTCCCCACAGCTCCTTTGAATGCAATTCCCAATTATGAGAATGCCAAGTTGGTAACCATACCGCCAGTCCATTAGCAGTGGACCAGGAATCAGTGAAAATATGACATGTGCCGGGTAATTCCTGTTTCAAAACTTGGTAAACTGCATACAATTCAGCATATTGGCTACTCTTTCCATCACCAGTGGTACTCAATAATTTCTTAGTAACCGGATTATACGACACTGCTTTCCAATGTCGTTTCTCACCAATGAACCTCGCTGAACCATCCGTAAACCACACATGTCTTCTATCCTCCACGGACAGATCATCAAATGATTTACCCCACTTGACAGGAGATTCCTGCACTACAGGTACAGAACAATCACTTTCAGTCTCGTTCGATGGCGCCTGCGCCACTCGCTCATGCAACACTGCCACGCCTTTCGGACCCACACGTGCTCTGTCCTGAATGTACCATTTCCATTTAATCACACTCGCCTCTTGAGCATATCCAATCCGATGGGATTTTGGCGAACTCAAAACCCACTGCATTATAGGAATTTCAGGTCTCAAAATCACAGCATGACCTAAAGTCAATTGCTCGGTATCCACCAGAGCCCAGTAACATGCAAGCAACTGTTTTTCAAAGGGTGTATAACGCTCACCAGCTTCAGGTAACTTTTTGGTCCAAAAACCTAATGGTACTTTTTGTCTGCCCTGCTTTTGCCATAAGCTCCAATTGGCATATGGACCTTCCACGGACACATTCAAATCAACATCACCGTCGCTCACCGGCCACAGATCCAAGGCGTACTGAATCGCTTCTTTCGCCAAATTAAATGCACTCTGTTGTGGTTCTCCCCATTCAAATGCATTCTTTTTCCGAGTGACTCGATATAATGGAGCCAAAATCTGACCTAAATGAGGAATATGTTGACGCCAAAAGCCAAACAAGCCAATGAAGCTCTGAGCCTCTTTTCTATTCCTTGGAACTGCAAAATCTAAAATCTTTCGCTTCACTTGTGGAATCACTTCTCTGTGACCTTCATGCCAATTAATACCTAAAAATTTTACATTTTGGGATGGACCTTGTAATTTATCAGGATTGATTTCCCAACCTTTTGTTCGTAAACAATCAAGGATCTGGTCTAAATGAGACTGTACCTGATCTTGCGTCTCACTTTGAATCAAAATGTCATCTATATAATGGCACACCTGTATTTGTGGATTCGCGGGCACCTCAGACAAATGCTCGGCCACCAGCCGGTGACAAATCGTGGGACTATGTACATAACCTTGAGGAAGACTCCGGAACGTCATTTGACGTCCATTCCAGGTAAAACTGAATTGTTCCTGACACTCGGGGGCAATGGGAATTGAAAAGAAAGCATTAGCAATATCAATGGACGCATACCATGTACCTGGATGCTTCTGAATTCTCTGGATCAAAGTAACAATGTCTGGTACTGCCACAGCTAAACGAGGTGTATGTTTGTTCAACTCTCGATAATCAACAGTCATGCGCCAAGAATTATCACTCTTGCGCACGGGCCAAACGGGATTATTCCAAGCAGAAGTAACCGGAGTTATAACTCCTGCATCAACCAAATCCTGAATTGTGGCACTGATCTCTTCATGACCACCTGGGATACGATATTGTTTCTGAGAAACCACTTTTGTAGCTTGGGGAATTTTAATGGGGGGCATCCGTAAACGACCAACCCGTACGGGTCTGGACGAAATGTAATGCTTAGTTCCAAATTGGTAACAGCCATCATCTAAATGCAAAGTCATTCCTTTCAAAATGTCAATTCCAATTATATACTCCAAAAGTGGTACGACTAACACAGAATATTCTCTACGGGGAATCCTACCAATTTTCATCTCAAGTGTAGTCTGCACTGCGGGGGTCTCTTTCCCACCTAAACCAGTAATTGTGAAGAATTGTCCTTTGAATTTCCTTGCTTTACCATGAATTAAAGTGGCCTCCGCTCCTGTATCTACCAATGCTCGGGCCCTTTGGATATTACGATGTTTCCAAAAAATCTCAATATCGACATAGGGTCTGTTGTCTCTGTGAGCCCACCTACGTACTGGAGCTTGACCTACTTCCTAGTCATTTTGACTGCGTTCCGCTAGCCAGGACAAATCAGGATAAATGCTCTCATGTTTCTTGGGTATCAGAATTTCCTGTTCATATCCATCTCCATTACGAAATGGATTTTTGTCATTCACATCGTACTGTGAATTACGATCAGCAAGCCTGTGACGATCCTCCCTTCTCCTCAGCTCAGGGGAATAATCTCTCTCCTCTCTATATCGGGTGGAAACACGATCATCTCTCCCCCTTTCTTTTTCCCCCTCTCTCTCTCTCCCTCTCTCACGATGAGGGGACACATCACGATCAAGACGCCGGTCACCACGGCGATCAGAATCCACACGACGCCTCTCATCACCACTGTCATCAGAACCACGACCACAATCATTCTTTCGAACACGACGGGCACCCTCCTTCCGATCCAAACCACGCTTACGGAAAATATCCCACAAGCGATTATTAGGCTCCCCATCGATATCTTCCCTCTTCACACCATCAGCCAAAAGAGCCAGAAACATATCACGTCTAGAGAACTTATAATCTCCAGCAGTACGACCTTCAGGACGAGATGGTCTCTCAGGTGTGAACCATTCACCCAACTCACCAAGCTGACGAACCGATTCAAGCACCGCAGACAAAGGATTGCCAGTCTGATTAATCAACAAAGTCATCATAACCTGCTTGTAAGCAACAGGGGACGAACGGATAATGCGATTGCGCACAGATGATGTCAAAAGACCGTCCAACAGTCTGTCAGAAGTACTGAGAAAAATAGCAGTTTTCATCACCTCCTCCTTCAAGCGTTGCGACGCATCACGCAAAGTGTACCACGGCTTGTCATTGACAGGCCAATCAGATTCAGTAGGATATTTATGGTTACAGCCATCAGACGCAAGCTGGAGCAAAGTAATCTGACCAGCACCATTATAGTTCCGAAAATGATCTTGAATCGTAGAGTCGGAACTCAAAGAGCAAAACCGTAAACAATCAACAGCATCGAGCATAATACCGGCAGCGCCCAGTTCATAAAAGCGCACCATCCACGTAAGCAAAGCCTCACCAGGCCGTTGACGAAATCGTTGTAAAATGTCACTCACCTCCTGTTGGGTAAAGTCTTCAATACTATCCAGGGCAACACCACCCGGATTACCAGGAGCTTGTTGTAGTTTGCGACGAAACACAGGATGAGCAGAAACCTCCGGCAGAGCTCCCGAAGAAGCCCCGTCCTTAGATTTAGAAGGACAATCAGGGTAAGACATGTCATTGGAACGGGAAGAACGACCACGGTCGCTAGACTTGACATCTTTGTCACAAGAAGCAGATTTACAGTCACGTCCGGAGCGAGAAGACTCGCGCGTGTCAATCTCCTCAGCCGAGGAGTCAGAAGCATTAGAATCCCAGATATTACCATCCCACTCATCAGGGTTCCAATCAAGTCCAGCTTTCGCCACGACCAATCGCACCTTCCGAGTAGACACCCGACCACGACGATGTTTGTATTTATACCGCGCAATGCGAACTGCAGCCCGTTCGGCTATAGTTTGATAAGTTTCAAGTTTGTCGGCAAGCAACTTATTTTGACACCGCAATAAAGTATGCGCATTCTGCAACTCAACAACCTGTCCTTCCATATCCTTACTTTGCTTTTGCAACTGAACAAACCTCTCATGAAGGATCCGATACGCATGGAGTACAATCCAGCCTCTGCGTCCCAAAATAGGAAGCTCATCACCCTTCACTACCGGAGCTTTCTGCAAACAAGAAACCACATCAGCAGGCTCCGCCTGCTCCAAACAAGAAATCCAATTCTCACTCAAACCAGTAGAATCGGCCCACTCGCGGGCCAAAGCCTCGTAAGGCGTAGACTCCCAGCCGGGAATCTGAATAGGCAGTTTGAAAACAGAGCCTGACTTTTTCGAAAACATATCGATATACAAAAAGAAAAATATATACACAATATAAACAACAATAGACACGTACGAGCTGAGCGCAAACCAACAAGAATAAAACAATACAGAGCACACAGGCTTCGTAAACAGTTCGTGACGCCAGATGTAATGACCGGATTTTCCGCTTAGATGGAATCCGCCCCTAGGGGCCCCTCCAACCCAGTCAGAACGTAACCACCTCTCTCCTTAGAACGTATTTACAATGAATATAGATACATATATGTACATCTCACACCTAAGGACAGGGGAATAGCAATAAACATGCATGGGTTTTCTATCATATCTTATACATATCAGCTAGTCTCGCGGCCACTCCGACCCAGACTAATCTACCCTAGGGCAGATATGACACACAATCTGGCGTGTCTACACATGGGCCTGCAGTCCCAATGCTCTCACTTACACTCGGTTCACAATCCGGCGAACCTCCACGTTGGTCTCCCCCCCAACGCTCTCACTTACACTCGGTTCACAGTCCCGCGAACCTCCACGTTGGTCTCCCCCCCAACGCTCTCATTAACGCCGCATATCAACGACGACCACTTTCCTATGAACACCTATGGGAGAAACTTCTCATTTATCTACTTGGGATAAGACTAGGACAATGTGAATTTAGTATGTTTCTTCTAATTGGAATATGTACCTTCTGTTCCCGACATCAAAGGTCCCCTCGCTTCCTATTGGCTTGATCACTCCTTACCTGATCGGGATATCACATCCGTTCATGCAAACAATGCCAGAAAACAAAGATCAGTTACCGCGATTGAACAGGAACACCAGGCACATGTTGGTTCACAATAAACCAGGGTATTTATTGACAATAATTACAAACACAATACTATGCAATATATATATTCTGCAAAGGAAAGGTAAAGGTTAGAATGAATTAAAGAAAGGGCGGAGATCACCTGGTTAATATGAAGTCGGGGCTCGGCAGTCATCTAGGTTCCCTTCTCGTCTCTGTGTCTTGGCTCGTCTCAGAGTCACACCCCAGCCGTCACAAGTACACGTCTGCACCGCTAGGCTCAAACTCGTCTGCTTCCCTCCAAGTCACTGGAACCTTGCTGGTTATTGGCTACCGTGTCTCTCTCTCTCTCTGTTTCTATGCGCTCCGCGCTATTTCTCCTTCAAACTTTCTCAGAGAGTCTCGGTGGTAAATCTTTCTCAGACTTCAAAGATGGCGACTGTCCGCCGAAGAAAATAATTAATGGCAGAGATGCTAACGGCTAGCTGCCGCCTATGAACTAACTCTCTCTCTCTCTAGCACCTTCGCTAATATCAAAGCCTGTTCCTTCATGGAAAGTTACGGCCAGTAACCTGCCGCCCACCAAATTCTTGTACCTCCCCGTACCAAGGACACGTTCCCAGCCGGCCGGCCTGAAGTTGTGTCTTCGGAGTGGAGAAAAATACATTCCTTCGATAAGGGCCAGCCTGAGCCGGTTCTCTCCAAGCGAACAACACCTTGAAACTAAAATATTACACTTGACCTAGAAAGCCTCTCAAGCTACCAGGCAGAGAGCAAGATGGAGTCTGTCCCGTTTAAGGCCTACAGGGCCCAGAATACGTATAACTCCATGGAAAATATCCTAACACACTGGAAAAAGGGTGGATCATGACTAATACTTATATATCTACTCCCTAGCTTAAATTCGTAAGCCCTACTCTAAGAAAAGGGGTACGAATATACCCTACCATGTCTCCCAGAGAGGTCCTACTTATAGTCCTAACCCCTACACTATAAGCCTGATAGACTGGAGTCATTCTCCATCATTCTCCCTCCAAAAAGGGCCGGAAAAAGTCCGTCATTACAGTATCCTATTGTCATATAACTAGATATTTCTTCCAAATGTTAGACGAGACGTAAGTACATTCTTATTCAAAGTGACTAGGTATCAATTTTACCCACACAATTCGGGCAGACTTGAGTAATTTATAGCATCCTCAAAGTCAGTCTTTCAAAAATTCCAAAGTATAGGACATGATAATCCAAATCCAAATGTTTCTCAAGAAAAGTAATTTTCAATCGTTCGGAATATCGGTGTTTGGGCAGATATGACCCAGGGACCCCCAGTATGCAAGGGGAATTAGTCCCCCCTCTGCAAACGCGCCACTGGCCTGCGTTGCAGAGAGGTGTAAAAAGGGGCATAGCCTCATTACACCTCTGTGCAATGCAGCCCCCTGGTGCATACTGGAGGTTCCAGGTGGGCTAGTTGCCCCAAGGGACCCCTAGTATGCAAGGGGAATTAGTTCCCCCTCTTCAAACATGCACGGGGGCCAACTAGCCCACCAGGAGCCTCCAGTATGCACCAGGGGGCTGCATTGCAGAGAGGTGTAATGAAGCCACACCCTTTTTTACACCTCTCTGCAATGCCTCCCCCTGGCGCATACTGGAGGCTCCTGGTGGGCTAGTTGGCCCCCAGGGACCCCCAGTATGCAAGCGGAATTAGTCCCCCCTCTGCAAACGCGGCTGGGGCTGCGTTGCAGAGAGGTGTAACAAGGGGCATAGCCTCATTACACCTCTGCAATGCAGCCCCCTGGCGCTTACTGGAGGTTCCAGGTGGGCTAGTTGGCCCCCAGGGACCCCCAGTATGCAAGGGGAATTAGTTCCCCCTCTTCAAACATTCACGGGGGCTGCGTTGCGGAGAGGTGTAAAAAGGGGCGTGGCTTCCTTATACCTCTCTGCAATGCAGTCCCCTGGCGCATACTAGAGATTCATGGTGGGCTTTCAGGTCTTATATAGTTAGGAATTAGCATTAAAAAAACCTTTGAAATTCACTGCAAAAAAACTAGGTTTCAGGCCTTATATAGTTAGGAATTAGCATTTAAAAAACCTATGAAATTCACTGAAAAAACCATAGGTTTCACACCAGTTATAGTTAGGAATTAGCATTTAAAAAACCTATTAAATTCACTGAAAAAAACATAGGTTTGACACCAGTTATAGTTAGCTGGAAATTTTACTGACATAAAACCATTGAAATTCCCACGTTATAGTTAGTTGGACTCACTATAACTTGCGTGCCTGCAATGCACTGCTGATGACGTCACATATTACATCACTCATGACATGGTTAGTGACATCACTCATGACATCACTGATGACACCATCCTTGTGACAGAGTGTCAGACCTCCTTTCAGTGTAATGTAACCCTTGAAACACATATTCAAAAATAGAAACTAAAATGTTCAAAAAAATAGAGATACCTATACCAGTTACAACCAATTCAGTAATACCACCATCTATATACACATCCACTCATTCACCAACAGTTCTATATAGTCACTCATACATATATTCACTCATCATATGTAGTGAAACACCTATACATCCTGTTACACACCGACAGTCATCCAAAAGTTACTCACACACATAATCACACATGCAAATAAACTATTGAACATCCATTTATTTGCATATACAGCTATACACACACTACCACCTTACTTCTAAGGAAACTTACACATACTTACTCTCTTAAACAATCACTTATAGAAACACATACTTATTTAAACAAGAACTCTTTCAATCTCTCACTCTCACATATACTCACTTATATACATCAATGCTCACATATACTAGATTAAAACATATGTAATTACTGATAAAGACACTAGTGAGACACTCATTCACTCACTAACACACACCTATACACACTCATCCACCCATACAGTCCTGCACATATGCTGTCTTCAAAACACATACAAACAGTGAGTCAGTCATTGATGCATCTATGTGCTAAGTAACACCCCCACCAAACCATACACACACTCATACTGATTCTAAAAAAACATCTAATAACCCATATACACACACATGTAGCTACTCACCAACCCATGCAGCCACTTATACACAAAGTGAAACACTGATACAAACATTTAAATATTTAAACAATACTCGCTAATATATGTATTCACTAAGATACACTTAATAAGCCAGTTAACCAATAATTTTTTTTTTTTAAAACATCCATTAAGACACTTATTTAAACATTTATTCATCCATCGACCTTTACATATACATATATAAAACATATTTATTTTTTAGAAAGACACACATTCACTGGATGGTGTCATCAGTGATGTCATGAGTGATGTCACTGACCATGTCATTAGTGATGTAATATGTGACGTCATCAGCAGTGCATTGCAGGCGCGCAAGTTATAGTGAGTCCAACTAACTATAATGTGGGAATTTCAATGGATTTATGTCAGTAAAATTTCCAGCTAACTATATTTGGTGTCAAATCTATGGTTTTTTCAGTGAATTTAATAGGTTTTTTAAATGCTAATTCCTAACTATAACTGGTGTGAAACCTATGGTTTTTCCAGTGAATATATATATATATATTTTTTTTTATCAACCTGGATTATTTAAACGCTTATATTTAACCCAAGTGGGTTTTTGCAAATAAATTGTTTATCTAATAAAGTTGTTTGAATTAACAAAAAACCTGTTATTTTCTGTTTGATTGTGATATCAAGGATTACATTTATTGGGAACTGAATGAATTACGGTTTAGCCCACTGGGGCGAGACTCACGATCAAACATATAAGCGCTTAAATAATCCAGGTTGATAAAAAACATTGTTTTATTCAGTTATATCAATTAAAGCAATCTGTTGTGATCCAAAAGAATCTTTAAACAAACTATTCTGAAATTGCGCCACAATTGAATGCAATAGTATGTTTACTATGTCTATCATTACAAAGTGTAATAGAACCATGTACCTTTAAATATGTGAAAGTGACTTGTGCAATTTACCCGTGAACAAGCAGTGAGGTTAACTGCGAAACGCGTTGGCCACCCGTTGCTGTAAAATAAATACAGTTGAAATTGAGGCCACAGCACCAGTGAGTTCTATTTCTCGCGTACTGGACTTTGTTGGGATCTCTCTCTCTCTCTATATATATATATATATATATATTTATAACACTTTAGCAACCACTTATTAATCACTGTTTGAAAATGTGGAAAATATTCTTAACTATCAGTGATCAATACATATACAAATACGAATGAACATGTAATGTCATCCCACTAGAGGGAACTTATTAGTTTATAACACCTTAACCACTTATTAATCACTGTCTTAAAATGCGGAAAATGTATGGTAATGGGCAAAAGGTAATAAGTTACACTTTGTAAAATACCAAAAAACTACATCTCCCAGAAAGCATTGAGGCACTGGTAACCCCATACAGGAAATGATGTAATGTATGCATTCAAGTATATCAGGGAGGGGGAGCCAAGTGGTCGGTTGATCGTGAGCAAGGTATTTGTAATACCGAAACGCGTAGATCGGAACATCTGCCCTTGTTTGTGGAATGTAATGAAAAATTAAAAAATCTGCAAAACTGACCTGTGGAGTGCGACCCGATTTGTTCCTCTCTGGAGGAATAGTGGTGAATGTATTAGCAGCGTGGTTCAGCTGCAGGGCGCCGTACCCGTTCTGAGCACTGCACGAGCAGCAAATGGAACCAACAATGGAGAATATATATATATATATATATATATCTATATATATATATAGATATATATATATATATCTATATATATATATAGATATATATATATATATCTATATACATATATACAGATATATATATATATATATATATATATATATATATATTATAGACATATATATATATATATATATATATATATACACACTCCTGGGTAGAGTAACCAGTGTGCCCACGTTGAGTTTCCACTTCAATCGCAATGCAGAGTACGTCCTGGTTTGGGGACACGCTTAAAAGGCACTCAGTTTGCGAGGCCATCTTGTTTTCTCTGTTGTGTTCATGGTGCTGGGCATATTTTTAGATCTTCTGTTAATTCTTTCAATCCTCTGCACTCCTAATTAATTTACCCCTAATTTTTATTTATTACATTACTTGTAAAAAAAGAGTACATTGTACTCTTTTTATTGTTAGTTTACTTCCTTTGTATTTCCTTCCTTCCTACTTTCCTTCCTGCCTTCCTTCCTTTCTTCCCTCCTTCTTTCCCCTGTTTTTCTTCCACTCCCACCTGGTACCAGGTCAGAGCAGAGCAGAGGGAGTTGTGGAGGGTAGTGGCGGCGCCAGGAACCCCTGAAATGCGAGCTGCTGTCTACCCTGCGGATGGTGGTGCCACCAAGTTGTGCAGCCCCAGGCTAACTTTAGTAAGGTAGAGGTGGCAGCACTAGTTTTCTTCATGCAGCAACACTTGACCTCCGTGCTGGCAGCAAGAGTCAGGCCTGGCAGTGGGTATCTCCTGGGGAAGCATCAGCTGCACTGGAGGAGGGTGCGCTGGTGTGTGCGGTGCCAGGTTCAGCGCGCCTTTGCAGAAGATGATGCACCGCCGGGTGGATATTCTGTACCGGGAGCCCGGCCTGCTCTGCATTGAGATTCTGGGGCTCAATGAGTATTAATTATCTGTTGTGTTTCTGTTCTACAATACTAAGCATACTGCTTACACTCAGAGGTAAGTTATGTTTAGTTTATGCTAAGAATATTATTTTAATGTGATCCAGTTTCAGCTAGGTAGGTGCCCAGTGCTACCTAATCGTAATCATTGGCGCTCACTTTGGCTGAATAATTTAGAAGCCATTGCAGACTCTTCTGTCCTCCTGTCTACGTGTGGGCGGAGTTGGCGGAGTGCCACTTTGCGGAATTCCACGTAGTTGGCTAATAACTCTGTGGAATTCCGCTCCGCACCACCCCCTGCTGCCACCCACCCTGAGGCCGCCGCAGACTTACCTGGTCACGCTGGTGCTTCCATGCCCTGACCGGGCTGTCCTCCTGGCTGTCTCCTCTCTCCACCCCAGGCTCGTCCCGCTCACCTATGCACAACATCTTTCTTGGGGGGACTGCGCAGGCACGAGCATGCGCAGTCTTTCCAAGAGTTGCGCATGCAAAGTCTTCCCAAGAGTGATGTAGAGTGTCCAGGGAGTCGTACGAGCCTGGACTGGAGAGAACCTGAGACCGCCAAAAGGAGGAGGACAGCCCGGGCAGGGCAAGGAAGCACCGGCCTGACCAGGTAAGCCAGAAATCGGGGTTGTGGCAGGGCATACTCCGCTATGCCACAAAGTCAGAGTTTTTTGCTAAACTTTGCGTTCCCAGCAGAGAGTGGGGTTGACAAAACTCTGCATACTCCACTGGCGTAGCACAGAATTTTGTGCCCTGGGTTACTCCTGTCACCACAGTGAATCAATGATATCACTGAGTTAGCGTTCTCTGTGACTTTCTTTATGTGACTCATACAGTCCCAGGCTATTTCACTGTGATGTGTAGCATACATCCAGGCACTGCAAATAATGGTGACTGAGTTGGCCCATGAAGGGGGTGGAGAAATGAGAATAGAATTAGCTCCAAATGTAGGGATTTTAGGATTAGTATGGTCAATTCAATGTTCAGTTCATGGACTCAATACTAGTACTATAAGCGATCTGTTTTAGATAAGTATAATGTAACTGCATTTGCCTGTCATAATAATTAAGTGGAGATTAACTGTACCATTACTCTATTTTTTTTATCTTCTTCATTTCTTATGTCAGCACCCAAGGCAAGAAGAGTGGCAGTGCAGAGGTGGGTCCGGGAAGAGCTGGGAGGAAGCGCCGACCAACAGCACTGCTGCTGAGGGCTCTGCTCAGCCTAATAAGTCCTAATATTATTATTATTATTATTTCCCTAATGTTGGGTTTATGATTGTTGTGGGCTTGGGGTAGAATCTTGAGGTATTGGAATGTTGGTGCCTGGTTCCAGGACGGTAGTTGCTGCCTTGAGCCTGGTGTTGCTGGTGAGAAATAAAGTTGCTCTGACACCCTTACCTGCCGTCTTCCTTTCATTTGGCGATGAGGATGGGACATGAACCCACGAGGGCAAAGCACAATGGATTTGCTCTTTTACCTTTGCCCTCTACGTTACTTTTAAATTTTGCCTTGTTTATTTTTTTATACTGTCTCCAATTTTTCCAATTCCCTTATCCACTTTTTGTTGCATTGTAGTTATCCCTGCATTATCTTTTTTTTCTCCTTATTTCATGGTTTTGTTTTGGTAACTAACTTTTTCCGGTCTGCTCTAGTCTTTAGTTCACTTATCTTCTGTTTTGCTAGTTATCTTTCCCTCTCCCCTATATATCTTGTGGTACTGTATGACTGAGAACAGATTTTTGGTACTCTACTGTCTACCATATTTATTTATTTATTTATTTTTGAGTTTATATAGCGCTTGAATCACTCCGCCAGGAGTATCTCTGCGCTTTTGACCGGTAAATCAACAGACATACTGAGGAGAAGGGAGTTTAGATTTCATTTTTAAATAAGATAGTTTTTAGTTGTTTGCGGAACGTTAGGTGCTCTTTGCATTGTCTTAGAGCCAGGGGAAGTTTGTTCCACAATTTAGGGCCCATAGTAGACAGAGCTCTACCTCCCTGTCTAGCTCTTTTGACATGGGGAACCACCAGGAGGAGATTGTTGCTTGATCTAAGGGATCGTGTTGGAACATACGGAACAAATCTCCGTTCAAGACAAATGGGTCCCTGTCCATTCAAGCACTTGTGGATCTGGCAGCATATCTTAAACTTTGCCCTTTGTCTGACTGGGAGCCAGTGCAATTGTTCAAGGAGGGGTTTAGAGGCAGTTCTAGGGGAGGCATTCAGAACAAGGTGAGCTGCTGTGTTCTGAATGACCTGCAGTTTGTCTAGCACTCCTTCGTTGGCAGATAATAGCAAACCATTGCAATAATCTATCCGACTCAGGATAAGTGCTTGAACGAGGGTTTTTCTTACTGAGTTAGGTAAGAGTGGAAAGATTTTGCAGAGCAGGCAAATTGTGTGGAAACATATCCCTGAAATATAGCTGGTATGCTGTTTTAGTGACAGGTCTTGGTCGAGCCGAATACCCAAGTTCTTCACGACCTGTTTTGGTTCAGGGACTGCTCCAAGCTCTGATGGCCACCATTCAGGAGTCCAGAGTATTTTAGCTTCCCCAAATAACATGATCTCCGTTTTGCTGACATTACATTGGAGATAGTTGTTAGCCATCCAATTCGCCACTTCTTTCATGCCAGACGAGAAAGAGTTCCTGACCTCAGCGGAAAGGGTTTTGAAGGGGAACAGGAGCTGTGTATCATCTGCGTAAGATACGGGGACAAAGCAGTATCTACGCAACACTCCTGCCAGGGGTGCCACATAGATATTAAAGAGCATGGGGCTCAGACATGAGCCCTGTGGCACCCCCTTAGAGATCCCAATTCCCGCTGAGCGATATGCACCCAAGGTGACTCTCTGGGTGCGATCGGCTAGGAAACTCTTTAACCATTCAAGGGCTTTGTTCTTAAGGCCAGCGCTCGACAACCGTTGAGTCAGAATGGAATGAGACACGGTGTCGAACGCTGCCGATAGATCTAGTAGAACCAAGATGACTGAGAGGCCCTTGTCTTGGTAGGCGTGGAGATTATCAGTAACAGACAGCAAGGTAGATTCTGTACTGTATTTGGGGCGGAATCCTGATTGGGATTCATCCAAGGCTTGTACCTGTTCAATATGTCTGGACAGGTGACAATTGACATGTTTTTCTATAACTTTCCCCAGGAAAGGTAGCAGAGAGATGGGTCTTAAATTTGTCAGGTCAGACCATGGTAAGGCGGTGTTTTTCCTTATGGGTCTGACAAGAGCTCGCTTCCATTCCTTGGGGACAGTACCTGAGGTGAGTGAAAGATTTATTAAATCTGTGATTATTGGACTTATTTGCTCATCCAATGTGGGCATTAGTCAAGCAGGGATGGCATCCTCTGGACTTCCACTTTTAATCATAGATTAGAGATTAGAGGCCCAAGTAAGCTAGTACTTTAAATGATATTCACAATGTATGTTTTGTCAAGAAGGCTTTCTTTTTCTTGCTCATGCTCTAACAGTTAACAAGAGAGTGGCCATGGTATTGACCACCCCACCCCCAATGCTGTGCTGTGTAATTTATATATACAGTATACCAGCAGTTTTCAAGACAGTGCAGCGCGGCTGGCAGTTATGACGTCCCATTGCATTTGCCAGCCAACACCATATGTTTTTCATTTACAATTATTCCACCCCTTCATTGTGCTTCAATGACTCAGTCATCATGACTATTATGGGCTATAGCTCTGCCCCTCTATTACAAAACTTGTTATGTTGGCTTCACTACCTGCTAATCTAAGATTGTCAACCAACCAAAAAATGCCCTGCAGTGCTAACCAAACGGTAGTGATGTATTTCGGGTTGTATTTTTTTGATTAAAAAAAAGGGGAGGCGTATCTGGGAACTAAGAATTTTAAATATAATATTTTTCTTCTAGCCACACAGAGTGCCAGTGCCACACAAGTGGCGCTGAAGGAGGAGATGGCGAGTCAGCTGAAGAGGGAGAAGCGGCTGCAAGGACAGGCAGTGGTAAATCACATTGTATGCTTATTGACAATAACTATTATACTCACTAGCCACAAGGGCGTTATCAAGACTGGTGATCTTGAACCCCTCGCTTTACCAGCTGCAGTGGTGGTTGAGTTATGGCCGCTACTATCTGCAACTCAGCAAAATTTTACATCATGAGCATTGATGGCTTGAGGGAAACGGGAAAGGATGGGTGAAATAGTATATGAGTGAAAGGATGTGTGGGTGGGTAAAAGGGTGTGTGGGTGGGTAAGGGATGGATGGTTGAAATAATGGCTGAAAGAAAGGGTGGATAGTGAATGGATGGATAATGGATTGTACATTTTGGTGAAATGCGATGAGAGAAAGTAAAGTTTAAATCATGGTGACTATGGGTAAATATAGAAGCATAAAAGGATGAATGAAAAATTGGATTGCTTCTATGAATAGGCAAGAGAGGTTTTCTGAAGAGGAGAGTGCTGCTCACCTACTTTGCTTACTTTGTTTTATGGTTATCAAAGCTAAGGTTCAAAGTGGGGGTGTTTTTTTAAATGTTTGTTCTATTGCCTTGACTCACTGTATTTGTTAAGCATGGCAGATATGTAGCCAACCCATCATCATTCTTCACCCCACTCCCTGCCCATGGCATTTTGCCACCCAAAGCCGAAGTGCAGTATGGTTCAATTTGTGACTGCAGTGTTGGCTGTGTAATGTGTGTCAGCTTCTGTTAATGCAGCATTTACAAAGTTTTCAATGCATTGCAAACTGAACACACGAGGTGTGTTTTCCTTTGCCCACTCAATCACCTCTTAGTACTTAACTCTTTATTCTTTCCTAAGTTCTTCCGTCCCAGTCTACCAAAGAATTTACAAATCCATTCTTGGCATGTGCCACATTTGACGGCCATGTGAAGTGATTCCAAATTTCATGGTTTCCCATAACAGGTTTAGTTTACGCCTATTCAGATTCTTCCCTTTCGACTTTATCAACTACAGTGACTGAATAAGCCAAAGCTTAATAGTCACATGATGAATCGATGATCGGTGGCATCCCTATAGTCTACATCAAAAGCTATACTCTTACCAGCCTGTTACCTCTACTGTTGCCTGCAGTAGAGTAAGTTAAGATTTATTTCCTTACTGCCCAGAGTATAATTAGTTGAAAATAAATTGTGGTGGTGGGTGAGGCCAGTGAGTAAAATGGAACTAAGTGCCTAATTCGATTTCAAGTTTGGCAAATGGGATGCTTTGTGGCGAACATCCCAAATAAAATCTATGTAGCCCATTTCTTTCCCTGTAGTACAGTGCATCATTTCCCCCAATGTCTACTTACCGCAGACAGGATAATATCCACATTTTATATGAGAGGTGTGTGATGTAGTATTTATTTATTATTCAACTGCCCCTTTGGAGTAAGGGTACAAAGTGAAAGACATTTGGAGATGAGCAGGACCATTGGAATTAAAGATAGATAATTGTTAACTACAGCTGCCCCAACTGCAGACAGTAGCAAGATTCCCGACTTGATAGCTAGCATGCTTCCATTAATTTAGCAAACTCAACTTGTACACCATAGTGCATAATGTCTTACTCATTAATAAGAGGTGATTTGTTTCATTGGTCCACTCAAAGTGTCTATTTAATTACTAGAAAAAATCTTTACAAGAAAAAAAATCACTTTTTTGTAATCCTGTGTTATTCTGCCTTAATACTTTTCTTCCACACAGTCAGTGCTTTTTAATGTGATGCATATGTGGTTAAAACATCATATTGGCCGTGTGATGCTCCTAATCATAATCACATCACATTACAATGGCCCTGTGGGCCATTGTAATGTGCAGCAATGTACTGCTACTGCGCCACCTGCTAATTATACACAATTGTTTGCACCAAACATTATTTACAATTTTTCCTTTTTATTTAATTTTTCTTGATATAACTACTCTGCAGGTCCACTCCCCAGGCAGGAGATAGCTGTGGTGTATCCTGCAGTGATTGGGCCATATGGAGAACTGGCGTAGCAGGATAGAGCAGAGCCTGGACCAGCTTCGGACACAAATGAAAATAAGCAATTTTTTAAAACATTTTTGTTTTGGTGGCAGGGGCTTGTTGTGAGTGGAGAGGTTGGGAAGTGAGTTTGGACTGTTTTCATTTTATTTGTTGGTCATTTTCATGGGCATTGGTTATGGAATGGTGATGTGTTAATTTGTTTGGGGAAGGAGGTGGGGCTGTTGTGGGTGGAGAGGATGGGGTTGTTGTAAACAAAATAAAGGGGAAATTATATTATATTATATTTCAGCACTATTAATGCCTGAAATAGTTTAATTGTGTTTTACTTTTACTTTGCACTGCTGCCTTTTTGCACAGCTTGTTGTTGAAAAATCTGCTCATTAAAGTGTATACCAGTTAGTTAAACTCAGAGATATACCTCTATAGCTATTTTGACCATTGGAGGGGGGGGTATTGCTATGACCTATATTGCCTACAGCTACCTAGGTAAATGATTACTTTTCTGCAGTAGCAGTTAGTTGCTAACTTACTAATTTAGCTAGTTTACTTCACTCAATAGTTCTCTTACTTGAATATAGATGAAGCAATAACAGGGTGGGCATAACAACTTTACAAGCAGGGTCCCACTTTCACCCAGGTGATCTCCAACTGTAGGATTAATTGAAAAGATTATCCATTGCAGGCAACTAAATGGAAATAAAAACATTGAGTTTGTGGGTTATACATTATATCACACCTTTACAAAAATTGAGACCAGGCACAATATCACACATATGAGAGTGATAGAATAACAACAAATAGCAATAGTAACTTTTTCTGAGCAATGGGGAGCTAGAATTTAATTAAAACTAAAGTTACAACATTTTTGAGTCATGAATAGTGGATGCAAAGCCTGGAGTAGACAAGGTTAAGCGTTTACACAACACAAGGTCTGAATGATGATGCTGATGACTGATGTTCTTCGATATAAAGTAAGGATCACATTTATGCATGGGTGGGTACATGGGGACAGTGTGGGCAATTACTTAGGTAATAGAAGATCCTGCAGTGAGTTGGTGTCACTTTCACCACATCTGCCGCACCGAGTGTGTGATCCATTCATTGTGTGAATTAAGTAACACCTCAATTAATCACACAGTACCGGAGAATTGGGTCGAGGGTTTGATTACAGATGGGAAAGGGGATTTCGGGAAAAGTGTGACAAAGACAAACACTACAAAAGGACAATATTCATCTGGGCGATAAGCAGCACACCATCATCATCAATCTGTTGTGGAAGGAAACGAAGGAAGGAGTATGACACAGTACAGTTAAATGTAAAGTTAAATACCTTGCAAACAGTCCTTCTGCCCAGAAACCCAAGTTATCAGATCTCTAAATGTTCTGTCTCCTAGGTTTGAAAAATCAAATTATGGAGTAGTGAACCCATCCAGTTCTAAAAATATGATTGTTAAAAGAAAAATTATACTGCATTGCAAAATTGGATGTGCATTTTCATACTTCTCTGGAAGGCCAATCACTCTAGGGTGCCTGTCTGGTCCGGTCCTGTAGGCAAGCAGGAGTGCTGAGCTCAGACTTTCCCTTTCATTTGTGCAAGAGACAAGAAGGTCTGCGGATTGCAAGCAGGCAATAACAGCAACCCACTGTGGCTTAAAAGTGGTGCTTCGGTTTACTGGGACATTTTAATCACCAACTGTGCAGCCCTACGGCTGAGGGAAATGTAGTGATGTAACGTGGACGATGCTGGAAATATTTGCCAGAGAAAGCAGTATGGACTAGCACTTGGATGCTAGCAGAAACAAAGTTGGGGCTTCTGGGGTATCGAGTCGGAAGAGGGTGGGGGCAGACAAGGAGGAGAAAGCCGGGGAGGTGGAGAGTGAGGTAAACAGCTGTTGGCGGGGCCCATAAGTGACGGCGCGCGCACGCACACAACTGCGAAAGTGAAAGCAGGCTGGCGAGTGGCAAATAGCAGCTGTGCACATCGCACATGCTTGTGCGTGTGGTAGCAAGCTGGTGGCCGGCCTGGGTAGCACTTTAAAAAGCCCCTTACTAAATTTCTCGCAAGAGTAGCACATGCGCTGACTCTAGCGAGACCTAAAAAGGCATTGGGAACAAAGAACACGTGCAAGCCTATGACAATGGCACGCCATCTAGAGGCACAAAATGGCTGCCAACCACATGGTCAAACAACAGCAGCATGCAAGGAGGCATGGGGAACAAAGATCACATGCAAGCCTACGGCAAAGGCACACTGGTTTGATACACAAAATGGCTGCCAGCCAGTGCCACATGGTTAAACAACAACAGCCAGCAAGGAGGCATGGGGAACAAAGAAAACATGAAAGCCTCTGTTAAGACACACTGGCAGGATGCACAAAATGGCTGCCATCCAATGCCACATGATCAAAGGAGGCCAGTGCCACATGGTTAAACAACAACAGCAAGCAAGCAGGCATGGGGAACAAAGAACACATATAAACCTATGGCAAAGGCACACTGGCTGAATGCACAAAATGATTGCCAACCACATGGCCAAAGAACAACAGTGAGCAAGGAGACATGGGGAGCAAAGAGGACACTTTCACGCCCGTGGACACAGAATACACAAAATGGCCTCTGGCCACATGGCATGGAGAATAAAGACAAATCAATAGTCCTGATCTCTTGACTGGGTAAGAGTGGTCTGCTTAACTCAGACACTCTGTTCATCACCACCCCCTTTTTTGAATCGTTTGCAACTACAAGTGGCACTACATTGGCGCCGTCACAGCCTGTAGTCGTGTGAGCCGGCGCAAATTCTTGCATGTGTTTGCTAGTTTGCTAGTGGCGCAAGAATAATAATTGCTCCCAGAGGCAGAATCCAGGTACTACAGGCTCTGCTGCAGAGTGCCCGAATTCCACAAGCAGGGCGCATTTTACTGCCCGGGCTATGTATCTCTCTATATCTATATATCTATATTCACTTAAAAACCCAAAGGTTACAGGGATGTTATAGTTAGTCAGATTTTACGCTTACAAAACCAGAGAAATGTAACCGTTATAGTTACCTGAGTTAACTATAACTCGCTCCCCCGCAATGCTCTGCTTATGACCTCACATACATATATATGAAGGTAAATTCCTAGTCAGTCATGTGGTCAAGAACAGTTAGGCCAGGTAAGCAAGGACCACGGCCCTCAACTGATCCCGCAACAGACTTTTAACCAAAATTTAAGCATCATATAGAATAACGGGACGATTTATGTTCTTTTGAATTAAAGGTAGTCACTTTGGAGGCCAACGAGCAGTTCTTGGCATCGATCAACAGTTATCCTCGACAACTGCGAGGACCAGCCCCTACATAGATACCGCTAAAGGTACATCTATTAATAATGAATGTTTTCTCCCAGAAATAATTCTAAGCCACTTTAAATACGAGTATCATGTTTGTTCCTATCTCCTTTTTTCCAGTTACTTGTGGCCTGGAACAATTGAAAAATTTCTTTTAATCCTTTCCAATACATTTTCGGATATTTACTTGAAGTGGGATAGTCATACCTTGTGTATACCATAACAGGTAGGCGTCAATATATCCTTTATAGACTGTAAGACTAAGTCTGAATAGAATTAGTAGATTAATTTATGAATACTTTTACTCCAGGACAGATAGCAGGAGACATTAAGTGACCAAGTCCCTCGCTTTAGCCTTTGTTTCGTTCAAGTACTCACTCTGAATCCTGAGAAGTGAAACATATATGGAATTTAGGGTAAGAAGGCCACATAATTAAATACCTAAATACACACAACTATGAATTCTGGGTGCTTTATTTAAATCAGCTATATTCCATGGTCTACAGGTTCCATATAATTCCGACGGAACAATTTACCAAATAATATGAGCCTCTATTTTGTGCCCTTATAAATGGGTTACGATCATACGTATAATATCCCCCAAGGTGGAACGGAGAGAACTAACTACAACCTTCCCTATCCTCCTTTGATAAAACTCTACAATATGAGCGTAGTACATGAATTTCACTATACATTAAAGAATTGCTTATATAAAATGTTTATCTTTCTACGTTGAAATTTAAAACAAACTTGTGTAAAAAATGGTTTCTAGGTTTCAGAAGGTTGATTATGTATACAACTCTAGGAACTATTAAACATGCTATTTTAACCATGAGATCCTAGGCCTAAACGAATGTGCAGAGTGAAGAATTGATGTTTATGGTAAGACACACTGAGTAGTAACTTTTTAAATCATTAGATTGATTTTAATTGTTCATATATAATTTATTGCAGGGCGATTTGATATACCCCCTGGTTGTGACAGATAATTGCATGTCTTGACAAAGGTGGTTAATATAACGAGAACCCACCGAAACGCGTCGACGCTACTACTGGTATAATTCAAGTCTCCAACACCAAAGTTGATGTGCTGATATTATAGTAACACAATATCGGTGTAACCACAACGGAGCCCGAATATACAATTTGCACTCAACAATTTTATGTTGTACCTGTTCTGTCCTTTTTTCAATTGTGCAGGTCGCAATTGTCTGTATTGTTTTAATTGATGTTTTAGACTAGGGATCTAGATTAGTCAGCCCTATAATTGTCTTAGTATATTCAAAATAAAATGAACTTTTACATTTTCAATGTTCTTGTTGTAATATATTGTACTTGTGATACTGTGAGTATTGTTTATGTACACCTGTTCTCAGTCTTGCTTCAAGGGAATTTGTTGATACTATGGTTGGATAACCTAATTTCCCTTGATTTGTTTAAGGGGTACCTCTCTGTTTTTTTACACAGTTAATGTTGTTGCAGTAAGGATATTGTGCTGCATAACTAAAGACTTATACGGTCCCAAAGGCGAAACCTATTGGCTATGCCAATGCTTGTTTGTTTTTTTACAGGCATGGCCAATATTTTAATGTCCAGCAAGTACAAAAATGAAGAAAATTACCTAAAGCTGGTATTTTTTTGCCCTTATTAGTACATACTTATAATAGACATTATAAGAAAACTGCACTTTAAATGTATTCTATAGCTTCTTTATTGACCTCTGACAGATAAAGTAAACAAAGACAGAAAGGTCACGTTTAAAATCAAAATAGACATATTTATTTAACTATCATCTCCGTACCTTTCCAGAAACTTAAATCGTGAACAAATGGCTTGTATTTTTCGCTGGGGAAGGTGACAATGCTAACAGTGAGCCTTTCCTCTCAGGTTATAGTCATTAGGGATATATCCTTACCTCTTGAAAGTCACCTTGAAAGCATCTGAGTAATTGTAAGTGTATGTAAAAACATAAGAGAGCTTCTTTATGCCAATAGTTAATAATGGAGCAGTAGGAGGGATTTTAAAAAATCGGGAAACTTGTTTTTGTACGTTGACTTGTTTTAAATGTGACAATTTCGCTAATTGAGCGAAAGCTGAAAATAAAATCTAAATTGTATTATTAAAATAGGAAGCCAGTTGATAAAACCATGAATTATGGCTTTATGGCAATTGAGGTCAAAATTCTGTATGAACACGGGTCAAGGACCTGAAAGTCATTGATGGTAAAGATATGAATGGTGCCCTATAGTAGGTCAGCATGTCAGAAACTTCAGAAGAAAGAGTACAACGTTGAAAGCAGTGATTTTACATTAGACATCCATAAACAAAATTATCCGTCTTTGAAATGTACAATTATTGTCATGTTTGGACTACATCCAGATTTGACTAATATTAATTTTTCTGTTATATGCTGATTAGTGGTGCTGTATAGTTGTATATTTATGCCCAAATTATTACCAGCAGGAATAACAAGTGCGCGCGCCAAAAGTGGGAGGGTTGAGGGGAGTGCGGCCGACAGCACACAAAGTGTATCCCTTGCTGGAGCAAGCCAGGGTCACCATGTGTTTGTAAGTTAATTACAAACATATGGTATCAAGCTCGCTACCACAAGGGAATCGCCAATTGTGCATGCGTTGCCATTGAAGGCAATGGAACGCGTGCACGTTTTTGGCTGAAAAACCAAATCGATTGCTAAAGGTCTTTTGCCTAAGCAGCGCATGCGTGCTGCGTAGGCGAGACCTAAAAAGGAGAATTCAAAGCGAAGATATATATTAGAATATGTCTATCTCTAATGTCTAAAGTAGTTAAACTGACTTAGGGTTCTCAAATCTTATTTGACAATACCTGTATAACGCTCGATAAGCTGGCAAACGGAGAGCTGAGTGTGGTGAATGTGGATGCTGCTCAAAGTCGATGTCGGAAAATAAATGTGAATATTCAAAACAGCCTTCAGGTTGGTGTCTTTGATTAACGTTGCTTAACAAGACATCGCAGCGAAATATATATTAGACTATGTCTACGTCTGAGGTCTAAAGTTATTAAACTGACTCAAAGTAATAAAGTCTTACCTTGGTGTTGACGGGATGGTGGAGCTCGAAAGTAGTCAGATGAAGTAACCGGTGTGATGAATTCTCGAGTTTAAATCGGCAAACTAATCTACGTATACAGGTCACCTGACTACGTGATGAATGGAACTAAAGGACAAACTAATGACTAGAGAGCCGTGTAACAACGTAGGTAGCTCTACGGTCATGTGAAGTGCTACTAAGCTAAAAGAGTATGACATGTTTGGAGAAAACAAAAAGAAAAAATGAATACAAAAAGTAAAAACAAAAGATGTTTGAAATTATCAATGATTGCGCTATGAGCATGAAAATGTTTAAGCAATTTGAGCTGTTCTTCGGGGTCACTGTTCAGTATGTGCCAATTGGAGTTGACTATTTGCTTGATTTTTTCATTCATCTTGGAATACTCTTCCATCTTCAAGTTTGACTGCACTTCCTAAATCTTTGAGAACCCAAAGTTTCTGCTATAAGGAGGGTAAAAGTTGGAATTTCTAAGCGCTCACCTGGCAGTCAACATGATATTTTCAAATTCAGAAGGTAAAGAGTGGTGCACATAAAGGAAGAATGTTTACCCTTCATCCACATTTAGGAACCCTTTAAGTGGGAGTCCTGTACAAAATTATATAAATCCAATTGGCACACTGTTTCAGACCAACGTTATGCACCCTTCTCTATAAAATCGTACATACTGTCCGCCATTTATGGTGGGCATTCTGCTCTCCACTTGGTCTGTTCCTGGATCGATCCCACCCTCCTCCTCATTTCATTGGGCTAAGTTAGAGCGGTATAGGACACAATTCATTCATTCATTCATTCATGATCAGCTTGCATTCCGAACATCATTTCATTCCTTTTTTACAACCACCACAGAACCAACTTGGAAGAAGGTTTCCTTCATCCAACAACTCAAAAGGCATTCCGCCTGTCACAGAATGGGGAGTAATTCTGTAAGACAACAACATGTCCTGGTGTGGTGCTGCACCGGGGACACTTGTCGGGGGAACGAGGTACATCCTGGCAATTGTTTGGGTGTGAGGTACGATTGGTGAAGATAATTAAATGGGTGTATATAAGCCTGGCATTCACTGAGAAAGTTTTTGGGATTTCCAGACATTGCACCCACTATTTATCGCTTAATGTTGTCAAGAGTTCTCCATCCCAGTAAGCTCGCAGGATCATGAGAGGTGCCACCCTGTCCTCACATATGGAATTATAGAGCAATGTAGTAGCACAGCGGGCAGTGCCATGTACGAGAAGTGTTTGGAGGAGTCTAGATGTCTCAGGCTCATCATGTGCCCCGCCCCATATTGCGTGTAGTCCATGTTTCAGGGATGCATACAAGAGAAAGGGCCCTGGGGGATCCCATAGTCATTCATCAGGATGTCAAATGTACAAAGAATTAAGTCAGTGAACACACCTACCAATGAGGGTACACCTGCATTGGTCCAGTCTGACGCTTCTGGCAGCTGGCCCTGCACTATGTAGTTGGAATCACCCAGAGGGGTAGTTCCTGGCCATACGGGGGGGAAGAGCATTTCCCGTGCAGATAAAGAGACCAACAGGAATGTGCCATGGAACTGAGGACATTCCCTCAAATTTTCAGAACTATAGTCCCTAAGTCCATCAACCATTCTATCAATCAATCAATCAGGACATTGTAGAGCGCAGGTACTCATCGTCAGGGTCTGAAGGCGCTGGAGGAGGTGGGCTGCTGATCCCACTTGGTGGAGAATCATTTGAAGAGGCAGGTTTTCAGTTTCTTCCAAAATTGGGTCAGCGACTCAGATTGCCTGAGGTGGAGGGGCAGGGTTTTCCAGGTTTTGGCGGTTAGGTAGGAGAACAACCTTCCTCCAGTTCTGGTCTTGTGGATCCTGGTGATGGAGGTAAGGGTGAGCTGGTTGGGTACATGGAATGTGAGGCTGTGGTTCAGGTATGCTGGTCCTTTGTTGTGTAGAGTTGTGTAGGCATGAGTGAAGAGCTTGAAAGTGATTCTCTTGTTGACTGGAAGGCAGTGGAGTTGTCGGAGGTGTTGTGTGATGTTTTTGCGATGGGGGATGTCAAATACCAGTCTGGCTGCAGCATTGTTGACATTCTGTCATTTCCTGAGCTGTTTCTTGGTGATGCCGGCATAGAGTGTGTTGCCGTAGTTGAGTCTGCTAGTGATGAGTGTGTGGGTGACCGTCTTTCTGGATTCTCTGGGGATCCATCTGAATGTCTTTCAAAGCAGGCAGAGTGTGTAGAAGCAGGCTGAGTAAACTGTGTTTATTTGGTAATTTATGGTGAGCAATAAAGTCAGTATGATGCCATGGTTGCATGCATGGTCCATTTGCGTTGGGAGAGGTCCCAGAGTGGCTGGCAACCAGGAGCCGTCCCAAGCTGAAGGGGTGGGTCCCAGGATGAGTACTTTGGTCTTGTCCGAGTTACGCTTGAGGCAGCTGTCTTTCATCCAGGTAGCAATGGCATTCATTCCACTGTGGAAGCTGGTTCTGGCGGTTATGGGTTCATTGGTGAGGGAGAGGATCAGCTGGGTGTCGTCGACGTATGAAACGATGTTGAGTGCGTGACTTCTGACAATGGCTGCGAGGTTGGCCCATGTAGAGGTTGAAGAGGGTGGGGCTGAGGTACGAGCCCTGGGGCACTCCACAGCAGAACTCTGTGGGTTCTGAGAGGAACGGTGGTAGTCTGCCCCTGGGTCTGGCCGGTGAGGAAGGAGTGGATTCAGTCCAGAGCCTTGTCGCCGATGCCGTTGTCATGGAGTCTCATGATTAGAGTGCAGTGCAAGACTGTGTCGAATGCGGCCGAGAGGTTTAGTAGGATGATGGCTGCGGTCTCGCCCCGCTCGAGGAGGAAGTATATGTCGCTGATGGCGGGAAAGGAGTGGTCTCTGTGTTGTAGTTGCTTCAGAAGCCAGATTGGGTGTTGTCCAGGACATGGTTTCATTTGATGAACTCGGACAGTTGGGCGTTGATGGTCTTCTTGATGACCTTAGCTGGGAAGAGGAGGAGCGAGGTGGGTCTGAAGTACTTGAAGTATGTTGGGTCCAAGGACAGCTTCTTCAGCAGGGTGTTGATCTCGGCGTGTTTCCAGTCGTCAGAGTAGACGGAAGTTTTGATGGAGCAGTTAATGGTGCGGCGAAGCTGGGGGACGATGGCGGCTGCTGCTCTGTGAAAGATGTTGTACAGGCAAGGATCTGTCAGGGCTCTAAGTGGATGCTCTTCGTGGTCTTGAGCATGTCCAACAGAGCACTATCTGTCTGGGTGCGGCGTGGTTGTGTGTCATGGCGGCGGGCATAGTAGCTGGGTCTAGGGTGCCGAACCTATCATAGATCTTCCTGATCTTGTGGTGGAAGAAGGTGCCGAGTTTGTTGCAGAGGTCTTGGGAGGGGAGAACATCTGCGGTCTCGCCTTTGAGCCTAGTGAACTCTTTGACAATGGCAGAGAGTTCCTTGCTGTTGTGTGTGTTGACATTGAGTCTGTCTTGGAGGAGTGTTTTCTTTGTGGTTTTCAGGAGTAGGTAGTGTGCGTTGATGGCGGATTTGAAGGTTGAGTGAGTTTCTGGGGTTTTGTTTTTCCTCCAGCCCTTCTCGAGCCATCTGCAGGAGTGTCTGAACTTGTGGAGGGTGTGAGTGGACCAACTGCCTTCTTGGATTGTTGCTTGGATGGTATTTTCTTTAGGGCTGCCAGGGTGTCAGTGCAGATGGAAATCCATCAGTGTAGGTTGGGTGCTGCGGTGTTGGCATCCGTTGGCATTGGCAGAGTGGTTGTGCTGGGTGAGTTGACAAGAAGTTCTTTAGTGGCCTTGATCCAACTGCAACGGGGGCGATGATGATGGTGGTGTACGGTGGGCGTGATGAAGGCAAGATGCACACGGTCCAGGAGAGTGTGGTGGTGTGGCTGCAGCTGATGTTTCTGCTGGTGGAGAAGACAGTGTTTGGGTTGGTGCTGTGAATAGCTGCTTGAGTCAGATGGTGTTGAGGTTCTCCAAAAGCGAGGCAGTGTTCTAGTCACTGGTGTTGTCCATGTGGAAGTTGAGATCTCTGAGTAGGATGCAGTGGGTGGTTGCGAGAGCCTGGGTGCGATGAGGTCTATGATGGCGTCAGTGAAGGAGGGTTGGGAACCAGGGTGCCGGTAGATGAGGGTTCAGCCATTCTAGCACAGCAGTCTGGCGCATTCTAGTTGCATAGTGTTCCAGCTCCATTATTTTTGGGCCAGTGAGCCAGCGCATTGGCCATTTTAAATACCTGGCCACATAGTAGTATTTGAAATTCGGGGCTCCCAACCCGTCCTTGGATAGTGGTGCATACAGTTTCGCAAATGAGACCCGCTTCATGCTCTTTCCCTATATTAAGAGCTAGTAGTAGTGACGTAAGGTCTCAAAAGAGTTTCTGGGGCAATAAGAGGGAGAGGGCAGCAAAAACGTACAGCAGTCTGGCCAGTATTAGCATTTTAGAGATAGCTATGCGACCCATGGGTAAGAGCGGTAATCCCATCCAGAATGAGAGAGAGGACCGAACTCTGTTTATTGCTTTGCCCAAATTTCCATCCAACAAATCCACAAATGAATGCTACACTTGGACACTCAAGTATTTGAGAGAGTCACAGGATCAGGGGAGCAGAACATGGGGGAGCACCCTCTTTTGGTCAGGAGTTTATGGTGTCATAGGGAACACAAGGGATTTGTCCCAATTCACTTTCAAGCCTGACACGCTCAATCCGCTCCAGCGATGCCATCAGTTCTGGTAGGTTTGATGCATTTCCACACAGATATATCAGAACGTCGTCGGCATACATGGAGACTACGTGCCATTGATTTATGCCCTTTTATGCCAGTCCAAGGATCGCAGGTGGAGCGGGCATGCAAGGTGCTCCATTTCCAGCGTAAAAATAATCGGTGACAAGGGGCATCTTTGGGGGATGCCCCGTGCTATGATAAAGGGGTCTGATATGACAGATCCAGTCCTCACTCATGCCATTGGAGAATTATAGCGCAAAGATATCCACTTTAGGAATTGGGGGCCTATCCCAAAACCACTAAACACTGCCCGTAGGTTACACCAGCCCAAGGTGTCAAAAGCCTTCTCAAAATCGAGTTCGCCATTTATGTGCATCCAAACCATTGGCATTAATAAGAGTCTGTGCAAATTAAAGAAGGTGTTCCTGCAAGGTGTAAAGCCATTCTGAGCCTGATGTACCAGTAATTGAGTTGCCTTGATCAGCCTATTAACCAGAACTCTGCCAAGGCTCTTATAATCAGAGTTCAGGGGTTACAGCGAACAATATGATCCTAGAAGCAACAGATCTGTGCCTGGCTTAGGCAGTACCACCTACATAGCCTCCCAGAGTGATAAGTGCACTGGCAACTGCAGTGAAGTAAGCGGACCAACCAAAAGACTCTGCACCACACAGAGATCCACCCTGCAAGGAACAAATGTTTTGACTGAAGTGGACAAGCTTTGAAGGCTATACGCCTCACAGTAATCCACCCAGCAGGAACCACCAACGATACAACAATGCCGGAAAAGCCATAGCTCCGGGAATCAGGAATCGTTGGAGATTACTCCACTTCAGTTCCTCATCAACTGGATCACACTGCTCCACCCCATATTCGACCCCATTGTTGAGAAGACAATGTTCACAGAGGTAAGTGGTTCTCCAAGAACAACTTTATTCTAAGATTTGGGTAAGAAAAGGAGCAGTCTACACTTCCAAGAGTGAACTGTCAGAACCATTGTCCCACACCAACCGTCACAAACAGAATACCTACCTTGTTACCATTCTATGTTCTAGCCCACCAACATTCCACCCATATCGTATGTCCCACATGTTCCTCTTAGGCGCTATGGTCACTGAGGCGTGGGTAGAGCACAACAACTTACAGGCTGAGACATTTGTGTTATTCAGACTGTGGCCCTCCGAGCCAACCAGTGAGGTGCTGGATTCAGTAAACATCAGTCTCTTTGGTCTTAAATGCTGCTGACAATATTGAGCAATCGAATTAGTAACAATGTGAGGGATCAAAGCCATATTATTAACAATAGAAAAGATAAAACGATACTTACACTACTACTAACAGTGATAATTGTAATAATAATTAAGAAGAATAAGAGAAGTATTGTTATCATCACTATAGCTAGCAGGGGTACTATTAATGTAGGAGGCTGGCTTAGAATTTTGTGCTCAGTTATGTAAGTGTAGAACCCTGCACTAACCCAGACAACCCTTATGGTGATTTTAGTGGTCTTAGACAACCTTAGTAAGCTCTCTAAGTGGTAGGTGAGGAGAGCAGCCTTCAGACTAGCTCCACAGAGAGTCTAAAGCAGCTTGTTTTACCAGTACTTAATCTTCTGTGTAGGTTAAGTGAAAAGGAACCAAACTGTATAGTTATAAAAATATGTATTTATTATAAACACTAACTAACACATTGCAATATCTCCTATCTGGAGATATAACCACAATACACATAATACTTTGATAATAGAACACGTAAGTATCACAAATACACTGTGGTCTCCAGGGGGAGACCAAACTATACACTAAAATAATGTAATGCAAACTGTTAGATTTGGGGGTCTCTAGTTGGCACAGGTAGGTACTTGTGACAAGTAGGGACCCTCTCCTCCAGTCAGGACAAGGGGTTTACACTAGTCATGGGCGAATTTTGCGGATCTCGCGTTCGCGAATTTTGCGGATTTGCGAATTCGCAATCCGCAAAATCCACGAATTCCCGCGAATTTGCGGATTTTTTTTTTTGTGTTCGCCCGTGTTTCTGCCAGTTCGCGAGGGTTTTTACAATTTCGCAATTTGCGAACTTACCTGTCGGGTCGCAAGTTTTGCGAACTTGTTGTTTCTACGTGTCCAGCCTGTTTGGGACACTCTTCTTCATCACTGCCACTCTCTGTCACCACTGCCACTCTCTGACTACTCATGCCACCCTCTGGCCCACCCATGCCACCCTCTGTTTCATCACCACACCCTCTGGTTGTCCAGTGTACATTATTTTCGGCAAAGCAAAGCACACCTTCCCTGCCTCAAGTGACCTGAATTAATTTGGGGCTGATTAATGTGTCACAGAATATTTTTTTAGCTGGCACCTGCTTCCTTAGTGCGCCCTGATTAGTGATCTTTTGCACTTGCTAAGTGCTTTCATTGTTGCAAAATTAGTTACAACACCTGCCCTGCCCCAACTGACAATAATGAATTAGGGGCTGATTAATGGATTTTAACTTCCAGCCTGGCTCCTGCTTGTCTCCCTTAGCTGTAATTCAGGACCTTTGTGGCATATGTGTAACTATTCTGAGGTTCAGAGCAGGGTCACATAATAGTTGCAACTGGCAACTGAACTCTGGAGGGGCCCCTCAGGAAGCACTACAGGAAATGGCTACTAATGATGAGCCTGAACTTTTGAACCTGGCAAGTAGTTTCAGTTTTGCTAAGATCGTATTTCTGCAATTTAGCACTTATTCGCGGGGCGCGAAATTGTACTGGGAAGCCGCGAACTCACGCGAACAGTGCGAGCAGTGCGAGCAAAATCCGCTGCTCGCGGATTTGCGGATTTTGCGGGAGATTCGCGAATCTCGTGGATTGCGGATTTCCCGAAAATCCGCAAAATCCGCGAGCGGAACGGATTTTCCGCCCATACCTAGTTTACACACCTAAAATAACCCCTGCTCACCCTCTAGGTTGCGTTGCGCGTGCAGTAAAGGCTTATTTCAGAGGTGTTGTAAGTTAAGCAGTTGTGACCACATACAGTAACCCAGTGACAACACTACAAATGGACACCACACAGGTTTTATATAAAAAATAAGTAGACGTTATATAGAGTTACCACAAGACCATAAACAACAAAAATACACACTATGATTACCTTAAGATGGTAGATTTAGCTTAGTTCAGTTCAGTTCTTAGATCCGACACTCAGCGTCAATGTACCTTAAGTTGTGTTGCGCTTCCACGACAAGTAATGTCGCAGCAATGGGAAATGCAGAAAAGTCAGGTGCAAAGAAATAAAGACGTGAAGATCTTCCAGATGCGGCACGCTTCTCGGGGATGCGAGAAACTCTTGGTTCGATGCGTGGACTGCAGCGGCGACACCCTTACGATGTGACGGCAACAGCTCCAGCGGCGACACTCTTCTCCGCGATGCGTGAAGCTTCCGCTCGATGACAGCTACAGCGGCGACATCCAAGATGCGACGGCAGCAGTTCTGACGGAAGCGCGCTTCTCGGGGATGCGAGGTGCTCTTGGACGATACAGTGCAATGCGACAGTTCCAGCGGCGACACCCTCCTTCTTCGGAGTTGCGACGGCAGCAGCAGCGACGGCGACACGCTTCCTCTTCGTTGCGGCACGCTTCTCTCCGATGAGGTGCAGTGCGACAGTTCCAGCGGCGACACCCTCCTTTCTCCAGAGTTGCGACGGCAGGCACAGTGACGGCGACACGCTTCTCGTTGAGTCGCGCTTCCAGCTCCTTGTGACACGGAGTTCCTCAGAAGGCCCAAAACAGCATCAGGCACTTCCACAAGCTGGGGTGAATTCTTTTGTCCCTGAGACTTCAGCAGGAGACAAGCTCTTTTCCATGCCCTTGCAGATCCTTCTGCTTCCTTTGGCAGTAAGGCAACCACTGCAGGCCAATCCCCCAAGCAAGGGGTTTTGTTGGTTTTCTATTTTTCAGCACCGTTAGGACCTGTATTAAATAATCAAGGTACCTAAATCTGAGATTGATCAGTGGCTGTCCTAGGTTATTAATTTTTAGAGAAAGAAGTCCAATAGAATCAGGACAAACAGTGTTACCACACTAACACAATATATACAATGAATGATAAATAAAATGCGAGAAACCAGGGTTTTGTATTATCTGAAAATTATTATTTGTATTCAAATCAAAAAGGTCATCAATTGTATATAGAACTATACTGTCCTGATGATGGTCTTATGAAAACCTTCAAAAAGACCGAAACGTCGACTATTTTAGTCCATCTCTGCTCTTTTTGATTTCTTGTCATTTTTTGATTTTCTTCTGATTTTGAGTTGAAATCAATGTTCTTTTTTGTTTAAGCAGTCTGGACTTAATGTTTGGATATGTCAAAGGAGGAAACAACTATTACCTTGAATATCTAAATAATATCCATGTATGTACCCTATTCTTTGTATATAAATATACTTTTTGATTTGAATACAAATAATAATTTTCAGATAATACAAAACCCTGGTTTCTCGCATTTTATTTATCATTCATTGTATATATTGTGTTAGTGTGGTAACACTGTTTGTCCTGATTCTATTGGACTTCTTTCTCTAAAAATTAATAACCTAGGACAGCCACGGATCAATCTCAGATTTAGGTACCTTGATTATTTAATACAGGTCCTAACGGTGCTGAAAAATAGAAAACCAACAAAACCCCTTGCTGGCCATTTTTCTTATAATAAGTTTTGCCCGAGCCCGCAAGGGTATATTGGGTTGCTCACATACATATCCAATCCCCCAAGCAGCACTTCAGCTTGGGAATAGTCTCTCCTCAGTTTCTTCAGGTTCCTCTCCTCAGTAAAGGTTTCTTCTTGTAGTCCAAAGTAATCTAATTTCATGGGATCAGGGTCCCAATATTTATACCCAGAAATTCTTTGTTCTCTGAGGGGAGAAGGGCCTTTGCCCAGTCCAAACCAGTTCTGAAGCACTCTGTTTACCAGACTTCTGCTTTCCTTTCGCAGTGCAGGGCAAGCACATCAGACGCCCCACAGGAGGAGGAGCCAGCATTGTGGAAGGCAAGTACAGTCCTGGAGCACTTTGTTTACAGGACCCCTTCTCTTCTTTCAGTGTGCAGGGCATAGACATCAGCCGCTCCCCAGGGGATGGAGCCAGGATTGTGGAAGGCAGGCACAGCCCTATTCAAGGTTCAGGTGAACTCCTCCCTCCCATCTAGATGCAGATCTCTCTATTCACCACGGGGTGACTCAGCCTGTCTCCTGAAATTCCCCAGCCCTGTCACTCACAAAACCAGACATAGGAATACACAAACTAGCAGAGGCAGGTTTGAATGGTTAGACAAGCAAATACCTACTTTCTAAAAGTGGTATTTGCAAACACAGAATATTAAAATAAACTTTACTAAAAGATGTATTTTATTATTCTGAGTTCAGGCATTCTAAACTCGAATTTCTACCATGTTCTCTGAGACAGTTGGGATTATAAAAGGTAATAACTCTAACAGCCCATTCTAGCCTATGGAGAACAGGTAGCCTTGCAATAGTGAAAAACGAAAATGGCTGTAATTTACCATTAGGACATGCCACACACACCAGGGCTTGTCCTACCTTATACTTACAATGCAACCTGCACTTGGGCCTACTATAGGGGTGACTGATATGAAGAAAATGGAAGATTTAGGGACTGGCAAGTGGGTGCACTTGCCTAGTCAGCATGACAGTACCAGACTGCACGCAGGCTCTGCAATGGCAGTCCTTAGACACATTTTACAGGGCTGCTTATGTGGGTGGCACAACCAGTGCTGCAGGCCCACCAGCAGCATTTGGATTACACGCCCTGGCACACTCAGTGCACTAGAGTAGGGTCTGACAAGTAAACCAAATAGCCAAACATGGAACCACTGATTAGTACATCAATTTACAGTAGGGAGCACTTGCACTGTGGCACTGCATAGTAGTGGCACAGTGCCCAAAGTATCTAACACCAGCAAAAATACATGAGGCAACAGCAAAAAAATGGAAGGGAGACCCACGACAATGGTGCCGGGTCTAACACAAACTACGACGTAAGTCGAGACAGGACCCAGAAGTTGTAGAAGAGATGGGGACCCAAGGTAAGTATCTAGGAACCCCACGGAGTGCCCAGTTTCTCACATTCCCAAAGTGGCGTTGTTTGAGTATTTGTATCATGCCACCCTAGCCTTTTGTTTATTTTGTGTCAAAGGTTAACAAGTTGAGCTGTGGGTCCTGTGAGTGCATTCCCTCTGGGTTTCGTATGCAATACTTGCGTGTATACAGTGCCCGAGTGTATACCCTGTGCCCAGCAGAAACTTATCCATCCTATAGGCCGGTTCCTCATGTGGTTGATGCACCCATTGATTTATAACTGCCGGTTGAGCTACCCAATAGTACACCTGGATATTCGGTTAAGGGATTCCCCCATCATACCACCCATGTATCAACTTCTGCTTAGTTATCAGCAGAGGTTTCCCATCCCGGAGAAGATCTTGCACTTCACTCTCAATGGCTCGGAAATACGTGTGCTGGATTTCGTAGGGAGTGCTTTTTAAAGCATTTTGAACAGAGCTGCGTGTCCCAATAATTATAATGGCAGTGACATCACTTCGGAGGCATGTCAGGGGAGCCTGTAGATTGCTGGCAGAAAGCAGTTCCCTGTCCGCTGTACTGAACATCCCAAGATAGTGGAAGCCCTCCACTACAACCGCTGCCTCACATTCTGCCAGCAGAGCAGGGGCAGGCCGTATAATATGAAAATTGTGGAATTGGACCAATTTATGGAGTAGCCGGAGTATTTAGCCAAGTTTGAGAATATGTTCATTATCGAAGCTGTGGAATGACGTGGTGTTGCGACGTGGACTAAAATGTCATCTGCGGATATGGATATGTGATCTCCCCATCCCTCTTTCAAACAGCGACCCCGTATCAGTGGGTCACCCCAGACCCATATTGTCTTAGGCTCCAGAAGCAAGGCAAAGATGAGCAGCGATAAGGTGCAACCTTGGCGTGTCCCTCTCCGGAGAGGAAAGGCGCTTGAGACCCGCCTGTTCACTATTACCTGTGCCATGGGTTCCGTATATAGGAGCCAAATTCATATGTTCCATGACTGTGAATAGTTATGGCCACTTGACAGTGTCAAAGGCCGTACGTGCCTCTAGGGAGATCACTAATGCGTCTTCACATATGGTATCTTTTCTGCCCTTTACCCCATTAAGGTGGCGCAGATTGAGGGCTGAGTTTCTCCTTGGCATAAAACTGGATTGGTCTGGGTGCACCAAGTGTGAGACATGCTGGATCAGCCTAATGTCAAGTAGCTTGGCCAGTATTTTGGTTTCCGCATTAAGCATAGAGATTGGCCGGTATGATGCGCAATGATCTGCTGGTTTACCTGGCTTATGGATAACTTCTGCAGACACCAGTTGTTGGTCCTCTGGTAAATTCCCCTAACTGCCTGCTCTCTGAGTATACTTTAAGCAGGTGAGGCACTACTTGGGGATCCATTGATTTATATAATTCTATTGGGAGGCCATTTGGTCCCATTGCCTTTACCGATTGAATGCTACAGATGACTGACACTATTTCCTCGACTGTGAGATTGATCTCCATAAATGTCGAGTTCTCCTGGGAGAGCCCCGGAAGTTTGAGGTCCACAAGAAGGATTCTCGAATATTCAGTTGTGGCGGTAGACACAGCGGTGTTTAGGTGGGTTTAGTACTTTACAAAGGCCTCTGCAATATCCTGAGGGTCACTAATAGGCTTGCCCGTGTCTGCGGTGAGCGCACTGACCCACCTGTCCGCTTGTACCCACTTCTCAAGGCAGGCCAATAGTTTCCTGGCTTTATATCCAAATTCATTGATTCTATGCTGCTTTGCAGACTGTTTAGCTCTAGCTACGTCTAATACCAGGTCTCAGTACTAAAGTCTCTTGAGTGTTAGTATGTGTGATGTCGCATCTGTGTGGTCGCTGCTCAGTTTAGCTCTTAAGGCTAATATAGTGCCCTCGAGTGTCTCCATCGCTGCTCTCTTGTCTCTTTTATAACCCACCATGAGAGAGAGAATCCCTGATGTCCTGGCTTCCCTCCCATTCCCTTACCATCCCAAGACGGAACATTAATACATGCATGGTACCAATGATACTTGAATTGTCCGAACTGCCGCTAGAACCACAGTAGTCCCCTACATGAAGTGTTACGTTTTCCCACCAATCAATCCAATCAGTTTGCAAATTATCGGCACCCCCATCTTCTGCTGGGGGTTTGTCACTAATACCATGCTGCCACTGTAGTACCTGGGTAGGATTCAGGGAATTGTTCTTGGGGCTGGTACTTTCTCGGGTGGATCTTTCCCATTGGGGTCAAAGAGTCTCTTCTGATGATGTCCCTTGTCCTCAGTGGCTTCCTTGGATATTTGTCTCCTTTCGCGCTTGGAATGGGATCCCCCACTTGCCGCCATACATATAGTCACTCTCACGCTTCTTCAGAGCTTGAGAAAAACCAGACATTCCCCTCTGCCTCTACTCGCAGCTTAGGTGGAAAGAGAATCGCATACTTCAGTTCTTTTACTCTTAGGGCTTTTTTTACTTCCACAAAGCTGTGTCTATGTGTCTGGACTTTGATTGTGAAGTCTGGAAAGAAAGTGAGTATGTTGTTTTTACAACGCACTGGGGGTGCTCTTCAGGATGTTTGAAGTATGACGTCTCAGTCAAGGAAGTTGAAGATAGGGGCCAGGATCGTTTGCGGCTGCGCCCCAGCTATGGTCATCCTCCTGGCACTCTGTGAGCCCGCTCCACAAGAAGTACTTTGAGAGACAGCTGAAGGAATTTCAGAACAAGATCCTGTATGATTAGTTCCACTGCTGGCACTTCAGCTCACTCAGGAACCCCAATACTTCTCATATTATTATGCCTATACCTCCCTTCATAGTCATCAAGCTTAGCTTCCATTGTCTTGCCTGTATCATATAGTTCGCAAACTTGATGTTTGCGTGTGCCGGTGTCAGTCTGCAGCTCCGCCGTCTTCTCTTCCACTTCAGAGAATCTTGTGCTCATTTTCCTGAGATCTGCCCTAAAGATACCTCTGTGGTTACTGAGTCAATTTTTGATGCAAGTGAGGCATTCACTCTATTCAAGGCTGCCATAATGTCCTATAGGATTAGGTCCTCTTTAGTAGCGGCTTCATGGCCGTCAGACTACGTGGTGTCGTGAGAGCTCTCCATGACTTCTTGTTGTTTAGTCCAGGCTACTTATCAAGTTTAGATTGATGGGAGTTGCATGCTCCTTTGCCACCCATCATTGTAGGGGATGGAAGTTAAGGCTGTGAGGTGTCCACTGGTTGCTAATACCCCACTTGAGTACTCCCTGCCACCTGTCTGTAATGCGACTGCACACTGCGCGGCCTTTCAGGTTTCTCCCAGTGGGGCTGAGTATTCCAACCTCCTTAACGGCCCATCTACTTATCTGGTTCTTATCTGTTCCCTTGGATCATGCGACCTGTCCCCATGTCCTGGGGGAAGGAGTCACTCTGGTCACTGTATGTATAGGCATTTATATAGCGCACTACTTACCCGGAGGGTCCCAAGGCGCTTCGACCGCTGCGAAACCCTTCCTGGCTTCCCTGAGAGATGGTCCATTAATGGGTATCTCCAGGGTGAGACTAGGCATCCCCGGCGGTCTGGTGGGGCCGTTAGTGAAGATGAGGCAAGCTAATGCCCAGAATTGCCGAGTGTGATCGCTGATCAGAGTGGGCACCGAGGCAAGAGAATTATCGAGTCCGCTGACCCTGGTCCAGAAACCTGCCGCGCCGGGAATCGAACCCTGGTCCCGGGCCGTCCTCTGCTCTCCGGTCTGCCGCCTCTAACCAGTGAGCCACACTACTTCACTCCCCACCCAAGCAGGGTGTGTCTGGGTTGTCGCAAAATGGGCGTCAGTGTGATGTGCTTTGCTGAGCTCCCGCTGGTCACCCACACTGCCATGTGGTCTTCTTTGGGCCAGGGTTGTGCTGCTTTATGGGCCTCTACCACTGTCTCAGGCATGGGGAGCGGTGCTACCCCTGCGACCTGTGTCAGTCCTCTTGTCTCGGAGGCTCTTCCCCTCTCTGACGACCGGGAACCTGGGTGGGGTGGGGTTGCTCCAGTCCCCCCATCCAGGCCGGGTGTGTTTGGGCATCACCAGGTGGGAGGCAAAGCAATATGTCTTGGTGTGCTCTCGCTGGTCACTCACCCTCTCCTGCGGTCTTCACTGGTCCAAGGATGTGCTGCTTGGTGGGTCATGGTTATTTGTGCTGTACTGGTTCACACATGTGCAAGACAATTTTCGGTTTCAAGCGGGATTTCAGTTCCATAGCAAATGATTCTTTGTTATTTAAGCAAGCAGAATGCCTTTTTCCCCATGTATAAATGTTGAGTGTATGGTAATTTTCTTTTATCTTCTATTTCTATTTGTTAAAATTTGTTAACGAGAGGTTGATTTGAGCAAGTTTCTTTTCCTCGAATCCTTGCGCCATCACTACCACCCCAGGTTTGGGGAGTGGCATCCTCCTCCCGTGACTTGTGCCAATTCTCTAGCCTCTAAGGCTCTTCTACCTCCAGCAAACCCCGTACGACAACTAGTTACCTTCCATTCTCAGTCGCACCCTGGGAAATTTAGGGGTCCGTGTGAGAGGGCCCAGGAGATGCCTGACACACTAGAGGCCCACCTGCATCTTTGCAGGTTCAGCAATCCCGATGCCCCCCTGCTACCTCTGTCCTTTCCTGTGGCAGTGTCCCAATGATCTCAAACTGCCTGGTAATCTGCCCACTGGAATGCCGCTGGCGTCTTCTGCATGCACCACTGTTGTCGTTCTACTCCACCATTACCATCTGTACTGCAGCGCAGCTGCAGCCATCGATTTCCTCCCCCAGGTTCAGTGGTGCCATTATCAGTCTTCAGGGCCCGCTCATTCAGTGCTTGGGAGATGTGCTGTATAGCTGCTCCACCTCACGGGTGGCTGCGGCTCGTCTGATGTGCCGCCTGCGGTTTAGCCTACATCGGGGACCCTGGCACTTCAGCTCCAAGCTCCACCTTGTATACAGGGCTCATCGTGTTTCTCAGTAAGCTGGCATTTACAGACCCCCACATCTTGCACAGCAACTCCAGCGGGCCTCCAGCATGGGTAACTTCTTTTCATTGGTACCTTGATTGGATTAATTGCCGGATTGATTTGGATGTGGGTCGTGGGTTACAGGAGCTTCTATAATGTCGGTCATCTTGCTTTGTCACCAGACACGCCCCCCCCCCAGAACATGTACTCTTGAGTTTTACATGTCCTGTTAGTGACAAACTGCTACATTTGTTTTTCACTACTGTGAGGCCTACTCCTCTCATATCCTAGCATTGTGAATTTCTAAAATACGTTTACGCTGTAGTTCCTGATTAGAAAGGAATAGCTGCATCATGTTTAATGAAAGTGGGCATTTCTCTGCTCTTACTATTCTATGTGCCTTGCAGTCTGTCTCCAATACACGTCTGTGGTAGGTGACAGCTACACTTTGTGCATTTTCTCTATACAGCCAAAAACACAGGAAGGATGGGTGTGACAGAGAACGCATCTGCATTCGGCTACATTCTGATGCCTCTTTCTGGGCAGGAAGAGGGAGTGGGAGCTGACAAATACCCCTGGATAGGCAGTGTCCTGTGCCCCACACAAAGTGCTAATTACCCCTCACCGACAGCCTGGCAGACAGAGCTGGGATGAAAGAGGACCTCTACACTTCAAGGGCTTGCTTTGAAGTCATAGGCACAATTGGGTATAATTACTGGGGCTATGGCCCTACCAGGATATACCACTACTGGACCTGTGAAGTACTCTGCCAGGAGTAACGACCACTGTGCTACAAGGATTGCCACTTTTCCTGGCTGCTGCTTTGAAGGTACTGCTTTCTGCTTTGCTGAGGTGCCATACAACCTGCTAATCTCTTCCCTGCTGAGGACAAGGACTGGACCCATCTCACTTCAACCCAGAGTGACTTGAAGAGCTTTTGGCTTGCCCTCTGTTCTGAAATCTCAGGGTCATCAAAGTCTTCCTACACCTCTGGAACAGCACCTGGACTCTGCCATCTGTGAGTACTGCCCTGCCAAGTTTCGGAAATCCAGTCCTGTTTTCTGCTATCCAGAACTATCAAAAGCGTCGCAAAGACGATTTTGCGCCGATCAGAACCGATGCCCTGCCCTTTGATGCTGACGCAGGAGCCGATTGACAACAGTGCTTCGGCAGATTGCATTGGCTCGACGTTGAAGGACAGAGTGGCTTGACGGAGATGCAGCGCCTGCATTGTTAAAGAGTTTGTCGACCAAGCCTTCTGAAAGGAAGACAAATTCTTGGTAAGTTTCTGGTCTTCTTTATTCTATCCGATCACCACAGTATCCTGGCTGCAACTGCCAGTGCCAAGACATTCCATGTTCCACGCAGGGAACGCAGGATAGGAATGAAGGCATGAGAACCCAACACACCCCGCTTCCTTCGCATATAAAACAAGCATTTGCAATGCAATAGGTCTCGCATTAGGAAAGTTTGAGCTATTAATTGTAAATGACAAATTTTTTAGTTAGGTTTTGTTTTTGAAAATAGCAAAATTAATAGTTTTGTCATTTACAATGCCAATAGTTATAATTTTCGCAAATGTGACACATATAGCACTTGTAATGCAATATGTGTTGTATTTACGTGACTTACATGTATTGATATTACAAATAACAATGGCTTTTAATTTTTTTTTACATAATTAATACTTAAATAAAAGGTATTGTAATTTATAATGGCAATAGCTTTAACTTTTGTAAATAACTTGTGAAGATTATGTTCTGTGTGTTTTATTGTTACAAAAGTCCTAAAACAGAAGTGAAATATTAACATGTTTTTGTTACATTTGTAATAAAGCTTGAAACATTGAGAGAACATATTTGAATTAGTTGTTGAATGGTTGCACAGATTGATGTTGTGGTGGCGAATGAGTGATGCGGGGTGAGGATGTGTTTGGGTGAGAGGGTGTGTGAGGGTGAGAGTGAGTGAGGGTGTGTGTGTGTGAGGGTGAGGGGGTGTGTGAGGGTGAAGGAGTGTGTGGGGGTGAGGGGGTGTGTGGGGGTAAGGGGGTGTGTGAGGGTGAGAGTGTGTGTGAGGGGGTGTGTGAGGGTGAGTGAGGGAGGGTGTGAGGGTGTGAGGATGAGTGAGGCTTTGATTGTGTGAGGGTGAGTGTGCGATGGTGTGAGGGTGAGTGAGGGTTTGATGGTGTAAGGGTGAGTGTGTGATGGTGTGAGGGTGCGAGGATTTGAGAGGGTGGGGGATGTGAGGGTGTGTGAGGGTGAGAGGGTTGTGAGGGTGAGGAGGGGTGAGGGTTGAGTGAGGATGAGGAGGTGAGGGTGTGAGGGTGGGTGAGGGAGTGTGAGGCTGAGTGAGGGTGTGAAGGTGAGGAGGTGTGAGGGTGAGTGAGGGTGGGAGAGAGGGTGTGTGAGGGGAGTGAGGGTGTGATGGTGTGTGAGGGTGTGTGAGGATGAGGGTGTGGGGATGAGGGTGTGGGGGTGAGAGTGTGGGGTGAGGGTGAGTGGGGGTGAGGGTGAGTGAGGGTGTGTGAGGGCGTGTGAGGGGGTGTGAGGGTGAGGAGGTGTGAGGGTGAGTGAGGGTGTAAGAGTGAGTGAGGGTGTGAGGATGAGGAGGGTGTGAGTTTTCTGCAGAAACGGTTGTACTTGGCCCAGTTTGTAGAGAGGCATAGTGAGATGGCCCCAGTGGCAAATGACCTTAACCACCACACTTGGGGTCGAGTAGCTACGGCCTGTCCTGTGCCCCTCCCCGACTGGGATCTGACAGTGCAAATAAACATCCGAAAAAATGTTTCAAAGTACCGACCATGCTTATTTTAATAACTTTATGTATAGCGCTTTCTAATATGAAAGTAATCGCTGTCCCGTAACCAAAATAAAAACAACTCAAGAAAGATGAAGTGGGCGGCTATTACAAAGATGTGGAAAAAGTCAAGGAACTTTAGGGGATAATAATGGTTTTCAATATGAACAGTAAAGATAGAAGAAGAAAAAATGTCTCAAGCTGTAAAACTAGGTAAATAGTAAAGTGGAAAGGGCCGATGACTTTTTTACAGAAAGTTAATAAATGGCCATTTTTATCGTATAATACTTGCTGCTTCCTAGCGATGCAGCTCTACGTAATGTACCAATTACATTGTTCTTAAATCATTTACCTGGTAAGTAAGATGCTCAGAATCGGCCCTGAATTGATTTGGATGCGAGACATGTCCATCACACAAGACACCAGCCGCAAATGCTCAGTTGAGTGTTAGCTCATGGGCAACTGAAACCACTGAAGGAAGTAAGCCAACAACACGCAACTCCCACTCGCGTGCACATCTCCTGTCCTTGTAGTGATCGGGAGGGTGCCGCCGCGCTGCCCGCGGCGACCCGGAAGCTCTTGGCCGGCCGGCCAATCCGCTCGCGGCCGACCGGAAATTCCGCCTCCCGAGGTCCGTGAGAAGGCATGCCGGCGCATGGAGCGCCCTGCCGGTCCGGGGTAGCCCGGGTCCCCAGGAGGGGGCCGGGGAGAAGGAGGAGTGTGGCGCCTGTTGCGGGGCTCTTCTGACCTGAGGGAGCGCCGATTCAGAAGAGGAGACGCGCTGTGAGGAGCGGAGCGCGAGAGGAGCCCCGCCGGAAGAGCGCAGTCGGTGAGTGGGGCCCAGGGCTGATGTGAAGTACGTGCGTGCCTGTGTGTATGCCTGTGGGGGGGGGGGGAATGTAGGGGGGGGAGTGTGTGCGCGCGTGTGTGCGTGTGTGCGTGTGTGCGCGAGGGAATGTGTGTGCGCATGCGTGACTGTGTGTGATTGAGAGAGAATGCGAGGCAGTGTGTGTGTGTGTGCGTGCATGCAGAGGGGTGGGGGCTGCCTGTGTCTGTGTGTGAGCAAGGGCTGTGTGTTGCTCCGCGGAAGCGCAGCTCAGACGCGCGCTCCCGAGGTGAAATCTGACAATGGAAAGGCGCGCGTCTGATTGCTGTCCACTTTCACAAATACGGGCAACATAAGTTGTCGAGCTGACAGCATTCATGCTTTTGCATGAATGCCACATCAGCTCGACCTAAAAATTATGAGAACATTCTTAACAAACATAAAGGAGAACAAAACAAACTAAGTTGTATAAATGATAGGTAAATAAATAAATCAATACCTAACATAGTCCCGAAATCTAGGGGGGGACAAACCTTGTCCTGGAAAAAATAGTTTGGGGACTAAGGGCCCGATGTAGGTAATTCTAATTTACCACTTCTTAAATACCGAATCATACCGATTCGGTATTTAAGAAGTGGTAAATTAGAGGGGGGGAAATGTAGGTAATTCAGAATCGGTAAATACCGAATCGGTAAGATTCGGTATTTACCGATTCTGTAAATACCGATTCGCTATCCCCCATTGATTCCTATGGGCCTTGAAGCCCATAGGAATCAATGTGGAATACCGAATCGGTATTTTCCGATTCGGTAAATTCCGATTGTTGCAAGGGTGCAGGGGTGTCACTTTGACACCCTCTGGCACCCCAATTCCGGACTTGTGTGCCATGTGGCACACAGACATGCCCTAAGGGCATGTCTGTGTGTCACATTGCACAGGTGTGCATGCACAGATGTGCATGCACACCTGTATTCGGTATTTTACCACTCAATAGGATTGGGTGGTATAATACCGATTCGGTAAGGCCTGTGGGACTCAGAAGAGTCCCACCTACATCTCAAAGTTACTGAATCGGTAAAAATACCGATTCGGTATTTTACCGATTCGTAAATTTACTGAATCGGTAAAATAAGGCACCTACATCAGGAATGACCATTTACCGGTCGGTAACGGCCGAAATCGGCCGTTACCGGTCGGTAAATGGCCACCTACATCTGGCCCTAACCTCTTTGATAGGAATAGAAACCTTTGAACTTTTCCCCAAGGAAAGGGAAGCCGTGCAAGGAGTGTGAACCCCAAGCTTTCCTTTCACAAGCCCAGCTTTTGACTCCGGCACCACTGAGACAGCACACTTGTTCCAGATCTTCCCATTCTGCTCTCTTACTTCTTTCACTCTAACTGGAGCAGAAAACCGAGAAGAACCCTTGTGAACAAAAACAGGCTACTTGATTCTCACCCAGTCCCCTCGATGTACTGGAGATGCTCTGGCACAATCAGACGCATATCTTGCATGGGCAGCAGCCCTGACAACAGCTACCACTCCAAGCTTCTGCAGATCTACTTCCTTCCTTGACATCCAATTCTTGTTCAGCTTAGAACCTGCAATCCTACCCCTTAACAAGGTGAACAAAGAGATGCCAGTACTCGGATGAGGGGTGATTCTCATTGCCCACAACATGTTGGAAATGACTTCTTTTCATGGCAAACCATTGACAAAAGCTAGCTGTAACTGATCCTTGATCATACGGTTAAGGCCACTTGGACATATAATCGATCAACACCAAAGCATATTTGGGGGAACTTCCCATACCACCAAAAGGACCAGCGATGTCAAAGGCCAACTTACACCAGGGTGAATCTTTCACCGCAATGGGATTGATGGGAGAGGGATAGGTTACTTGAGTTTTGTCACTCAAGACTCACGCACCACACTTACAAACACAGTGTTCAGCAGACCTATCAACATCCGGCCACCAGAAACCCTCCCAAACCCTCCGCTTCATGGCGCAAATGCCCAGATGACCTTCAATGGGCCAAGTTCAAAATCTTCTTGTGCATGGTCATGGGCACAACTAATAATCCACCTCTACGTAGAATCCCATCAACAAGGGACAGCTCGTCACATATTATTTTGCAAGGAATCAGTTCAGGAACCACATCTTTATTGTTGGGCCAGCCATGAATCACAAAATCCATTCCCATCTTGATCTCTACATGTTCAGACAAAGCCAATTTCCAATTGATTTCAGTCAAAGCAGCTCCTGTGTCCGTTACCCCACTAACAGCACACACCATTTCCAAGTCATCACCCACTGGGTCACAAGCAGATTCAGCAAGAGGTAACCTGGACAGACAGTCAGCTACATGATTCTTCACACCGGCCACATACTCCAGCTTTTAATTACATTAGTTTAACCTGTACTGCCACTTAGCTATGCGTGGAGTTGCCCTGTCACCACCCTTGGTGGTGAAAAGATCTACCAGTGGTTTATGATCGGTCCTTAGAACAAATTATTTCCCCACAGGAAATTACGAAAATACTGTACACCCCACCATAGGGTAGAGCCAGAGCTTCCTTCTCTATGGTAGAATAAGTGTTTTTCCGCTCCCCAAAGTGCTCTAGAGGCAAAGGCAATTTATCTCATCCCTGTTGTCAGATCTTTTCTGCAAAAGAACAACACCAAGACCCACATTACTCGCATCGGTGGTAACAATGCAGCGATCATTGATATTAAATAACTTAAGTGGTTGTGCTTGCACAATTGCTTCTTTCAACAACTTGAAATCACAAGCACAACGGTCTGACCATACATGTTTTACATTCTTTCTTAGAAGCTCCCGCAAACACACCGTCTTATCCGAGAAATTTACCACAATTTTGCATAGTACTCCACCAACCCAAGAAAGAAACTAAGCTGGTATTTTTTCTGGAAAAACACGACTCCTGCAGTGTTCTTAAACAAGCTTCCCATGAGACGCTGGAAGATTGCAGAAGCTGATGCCAGACCAAACGGCATGCGTACATAGCAAAATGCACCTTCGGGTGTCACAAAGGATGCAAGATGTTTCGAGTCCTTTAATAATTCTACCTGATGGTAAGCAGAGGAAATATTGAGAGAAGAAAAATACTTTGCACCCTCAAGAGTAGACAACATTTCATTAATGTTGGGCAGGGGATGGCGGTACACCCATATGCAAGAAATTAGGTTGCACAAGTCCACACACATTCTAAGAGACTTGTCAGCCTTGCGCACCAAAACAATGTGGGACAACCATTCAGACCCTTCAATGGGCTCAATTACACCCATGGAACACAAACGCTAAGTTCCTGTTTGATTTCACCATGAATACTAAAAGGTACTTTACAAACTCTATGTGCAACAGCTCTTGCACCTTCCTTCAAAACAATGCGGTGCTGAAAACCCTTGAGTTTGCCCCAATCACCATTAAAAATCTCTGGGTACCTTTGAATCCATTTTTTGATAATGATTTAGCAATAACAGTATGCACAGGGGTAAGCTCCAGAAGATTGGAATAAAATTGCTTGGCTTGGTGTTTCGATAAAACCATGTCTGGATGAGTGGGATATATGATGATCGCCAGCTCACCCTGCTCCTCCCAACCTAATAAATTCACACCCTCTTTTACGATGTACACAGTCACTTGTGTTAAATCCCCTTTGAATTCCAACTTGCTCTCAAAACTTCCTAAGAACCTCTACCTTTTTACCACCATAAGCAAAGATTTTTATGTTGGACTGAACCATAGGAATGCTGCCCAATCCCTCAAAGTCCTTGGCATTGATGAGGATAAAAGGAGAACCAGAATCAACAAGAAACTTTATGCTTCTCACGTTCAAATTTATGACACAAGCAGGGACTTTCTTTTATGCGGTTCAACAGTGGAAGCAATTTCCACAACACCATCGAACTGAGTAGAAGAAGAAGACAACATTAACAATTCATAACTTTCATCATCATTCCCATAGTCAACATTGTCACCTTCAATAGTTTTCACAGTTCTTGATTGTCCCTTATGTGCAACAGTAGCTTTGCACATACGTGCCAAGTGACATTTCTTACCACATTTGAAGCAAGTTTGATTAATGCCAAAACAAAACTTAAAATTGCCCAAATTAGATCTGCTCCCTCATCGGTAACAGTAGAGATCAGATTTTTCCGATTTTACGGGTTTTTCAGATTAGGATTTAGGCAAACTTGATGCAGAAAGAGAAATGCCAGGTACATTTCTGTCATTTTCTTTTGTATGTTTACTCGTAGATTTAGTACTGACTAACTTGACTTTGTTGGATGACGCAGACCCACTCATCTCTTTCATACAAAGTTGAGAATGCTCAATAGTTCAGGGATCTTCGGAACCGAAAGTTTAGACTGAATCTTTTTATTGCAAGTGCGCTCAATTAGCTGATCACGGAAAATGTCATCTCTGAACTCTCTATAATTACAAGTGACTACTAGAGTTCTGAGACAAGTTACAAAATCATCAATGGATTCGCAAGGTCTGAGCACGTTGCAAAAACTTATGACGCTCCAGTACTGTTAACGTTTGCAGGAATCGCTGTTAGCATGAGCTAAAGCCATTTTGTTCTTGGCAGCCATTTAAGTTAGCTTTGTGCTCGCCAGGTGCTTTCTCCCTCTTCCAGCGCCTTGCACATGCTCAGAAAGACCTGTAGCTGCCAATACCCCTGTTCCAGTATGTAACTGTCAGGCTGTTCTAACTGATGTAAGGAGAAATGTCTCCCCTCCCACTTTGTTGAGCAACCAAATTTTGTATACCCATATTAGTCAATAAGTATTCTTGTATGTGCCAGGACCTCCACTTGATTTTATGCTGACTATGCAACAAATGCATATATAATGTCCCTGTTCTCTGTACTCCTTAGAGTGTCTCATAAAGCGGCCTGAAGGTACTGTATGATGCAGTCTCCCTCATGTGAGGTTAATAAATACTTATTCTGATATTACAGCTTCCGTGCCAATCTCTTCTTTGTTGGTTTAAGGACCAGGTATATAAGTGAACCCCTAAAAAGGTTTTCATTTCTACAGTACAATATTTCACTTGGGGTTAAATCTCTTATCCAAAGTTTTTATAAGTGAGGTGTAATCATCTACTATTAAAGAGTCACCTTCATCACCACTACTTACACGTGCTCTCACAAGTTCTAAGGGTAAAGTCTTTAAAATGGTCCTCCCTTTTGTGCCCAAATTATATACAATTAAGGCTTTCTTCTTCTTTGAAGTAAAAGTGTCACCATCAATCGCCTCAAGATAGGCTTCAAATGTTTCTTTCCATTTTTGTCAAATGACGTTAGGAGTACCAGGTAACAGGAAAAACGGAGGTGGCACCGCTACGTGATTCATTGCATGGGTGAGTTGCTGCCACGTAGATCACTACCAACAAGCAGTTAACTTGCAAATTGTATCAAGAGTTGCATAAAACTGACATCCCAATGAAAAAAAAAATGTCAGTGTGTATAAATACAAAGGTAGACTGCCACACAACTAAAGCTTTGAAACAAAAGTGACGCACGCCGATTTGCATGCCGGTTGCCAAAATAAAGGTAAACTTTCAGCTGAATACAGTGACGCGCTAACATACGTGCTGGTTGCTATGTACGCGCTGGTTGCTATGTCTACAGGAGCCTAGCCTTGATTCGCCCATGGATTGCCACAACAATGAAAGTTCAGCTATCTAGCGTGACGCGCGCTGACACATGTGCCAGTTGTCACAAAAATTAGACTCTTACCGTCAAAAAGACGTGCGTTGAATCATGCTTCCGCAACAGGCTCGACAAACTTGAATCCACACGAAAAAGAGGAAAAACCTCACCACAAACTCCAGGGAAACTGCAGTTTGCTGACAAAGGCGATCTGCATCGAGGTCTTCACCGGATGTAACTCAGAAGCGCTGAATCAGTTTTCCTTACCAGGACCAGCAGCAGATAAGAAACAAGGCGTCACCAACTTCTTATGGCAACCAACAGAGGGAAGGCTGGGGACCTGACAACTCGTCACCAGTGAAAGGAAGACAAATTCTTGGTAAGTTTCTGGTCTTCTTTATTTCGTCCGATCACCATAGTATCCCGATAGCAACTGCCGGTGCCAAGGCATTCCATGTTCCATGCAGGGTACGCAGGAGAGGAATGCAGGCACGAGAACCCTACACCTTCATAGACGGTGCGCATTGGGATCAATTACGAACCGGCGCTTCCTCGACTCCTCACATCGAGTCTTCGATGTCAACACTTGCTCCATCCAAGGTACTTTGTCAGTGGGATCTGCCTGAGTTCTGTATTCAGGCTGCCCTCCATCATGGTCCACCTGAACTTTGGATTTACCCGGTCTATTGAGACCTCAAGTAACTCCTTTGTGCTATTGACTTCAAAGCACTATTTCTGGTTTATTATTTTTAAACACATAACTCTGGTTCTACTTATTGGATTTGTCATTTTGGTCTTGTTTAACTCATTACATTATTCTCTATTTTTCTAAACCTTTGTGGGGGAATTTTGTGGTGTTTCCATTGTGTTACAGTATGTGTGTGTTGCCCAAATACTTTACACATTGCCTCTTTAGATATGTTTGACTGCTCTGTGCCCATCTACCAGAGGGTGAGCACAGGTTATCTTTTAGTGTGTGTCTAGCTTACCCTAAATAGGATTGTGGTCCATACTTGGACAGGGTGCATACCTCAGCTAACTAGAGAACCAATTTCTAACACTAGCGTACTCTGAGAAACCTTGGTTACACCAGCAGTGTTTTAAGCCAAGCACATAGTTCTCAGAGGTTGATACAAAGTTGTGTTTCCTGCAGGAATAACGCACCATGGCCATGGAGAGCCTAGGGGCAGATGCACAGCCCCCTATGAGATGCATCTTACCTCTGGCCTTACAAATGAGGTCTCCCAGGAGTTCAAGAAACAGAGAAGCCTTGGAGTTCTGTATCAGCAGGCGATGATGCATGATGTAGGCCGCTAGCCCCAGGTATAATGAAATGCAGCAGTGCTGAAGAGACTCTACTAATGATAGGTCACTGAGAGGTAACCCAAGGGGGTAAAAAGTGTAGAATCTTTAGCAGCATACTAGGACAGTAAAAGTTCAATTGATGAGATCTTGTTGAAAGACTCACTTGCTGGTCAAAAAAGAAACCGAGTTTAAATACTGGGCTGACTGTCCAAGGAGGAAGACCAGTGTCGGAGGACTACCTCAGAGGGGAGGACGGCCGCCTACACCCCCTCGATCTTATGGAGTGAGGCTTCTGTCAATTTTTGGTCCTACAGTCTTAAACAGCGGAGGGGTCATCTTGCATATGCAGTATAGGAACGACCCTGCTTCATCTAAATAGCAGGACCTGGGTGAAAACTGTGATTTATCAGACAGGGGGCATTATGGGCTACTGTGTCGGTCTCCACATCCATGATTTGAGCAGGACATTGGCTTAATCTCAATGCCAAGTTGATAGGACCAAGGCGGTTTATTCATCTTCAAAGAAAGAGGACTGAATTCCTCAAGCCTGGGGTGTTGATGGTAAAGTTGTCAGCTGGGAGCTCTGCGACAAGCAGCCACGCTGCCATCTTGTATTGATGGAGCAGGCCAGTGCTGCAGGTGCAATACCTACTATCTTTAAAATATGCATGTGAGGGTGCTTGCAGAAGGTGGGACCTGGGGTGTGGGAGTGTAGCAGTGTAAACCCTCACCCATACACCGAGACACAGCAACATGTCTCCAGAGTCACTGTGTACTTCTACGTGGGTACAAGCCGCGGCCATGCCCATGCTGGGGCCTCCTGTCCACATAGTGTAAAAACTGTTCTCCACAATAACAAAGGGATATTGAGATGCAGGAGCATGTTATATTAACTAGCAAACACTACAGATGTACCTCCTGACTTAGGCTTTGTAAAAAATAATTGCACACTTTAAAGTTTAACCTATATTTATTCTACATTGAATGGATTTTCTTTTTAAAAAATGATGCATTTAGGTACCCTTACCTTTGACCACAACATCTGTGTGCTACCTAAATGCAGATGTGGCCTTTTGCAATTTAAAATAGTTATCATATAGTTTCTATTTCTTCATAGGCGAGACGGGCACCAGATCAGCAGGGGGCGCCATGTTTTCTTGCATCCCTGCGTCAGAGTCCTCGGCAGGGAGCTGATTAAAATGCAGAGAGAGAGAGAGAGATCTTTCATAGGCCAGTCGGGTAGGTTTTTACAACACAGACTATGTGGTCTGTGAGTGACCAGTTAATGCTTGTCTACCTTACTGCTGAGAGATGTGGGTAAAGTACTAGCATCCCCCAGCCTTAAATCAGGGGCTTGAAATCATACCTAATCTAGAGTAATTGCTCAGTGGTGCATGTGGTCCCACTCCACCTCTAGGACTCTTTGAGGCATTCATCTTAGATGTACCGTCCTCCATGTCAAGAAAAAGAGATGTCTTAATTACTCGTCGAATGCTGAACTCAAGACTCACATCACGTCTGGACCTAAAGTGTATAGTAAAAACTCTTTCAAAAGCAGTTGAGAGAGAAGAATTCTGTGAAGGTCTAAATCCAGGTGTGCCCCCTTCTCAGCCTCCAGCATTGCTCACCCCGCTCACCCCTCTCTGTTTGTCTTTCTCAGGGTTACCAATGAATCTCTCAAATGCAACATCCAACTTCGATTTATCAGCAGCAAGCAACCATGGCCATATACAAGCAATGAGTGCCAGTGATTCCACCTGAAACTCGCGAGCTACCAACCTCATGCCCCACACTAACCAACCAACCATGGCCTTACACAAGCAATGAGTGCCAGTGATTCCACCTGAGACTTGCAAGCTTCCAACCTCTTACCCCACACCAACCAACCATGGCCATATACAAGCAATGAGTGCCAGTGATTCCACCTGAGACTCGCGAGCTACCAACCTAATGCCCCACACCAACCAACCAACCATGGCCATATACAAGCAATGAGTGCCAGTGATTCCACCTGAGACTCGCGAGCAACCATCCTCATGCCCCACACCAACCAACCAACCATGGCCTTACACTAGCCATGAGTGCCAGTGATTCCACCCGAGACTTGCGAGCTCCCAACCTCATGCCCCACTCTAACCAACCAACCAACGATGGCCATATACGAGCAATGAGTGCCAGTGATTCCAATTGAGATTCATGAGCTACCACCCTCATACCACACACCAACCAACCAACCATGGCCTTACACAAGCAATGAGTGCCAGTGATTTCACCTGAGACTCGCGAGCTACCAACCTCATGCTCCACACCAACCAGCCAATCATGGCCTTACACAAGCAATGAGTGCCAGTGATTCCACCTGAGACTTGCAAGCTTCCAACCTCTTACCCCACACCAACCAACCAACCATGGCCATATACAAGCAATGAGTGCCAGTGATTCCACCTGAGACTCGCGAGCTACCAACCTCATGTAGTTCCGTAGTTTAAGGGTCTGAGGTTCGACTGTTCCGAACCCGTTCAATAAAGGTTGTCGGAAATACACGATTTTGGTGTCAGCGGACCGCAAATCACGAGTGCGGTGTGTACGAGTGTTTTTGCATTAATCGATAAATGAGAACACTACGTATTCAGGGATTTCGTTTGAACCCTCGGGTTCGATTTTGTGGACGGCAGCCATTTTGTGTGGTTGCCCTCACATAGGCCGATGACTGCGGCCGATTGAGTCCTTGGGACACGTGCACCTTAGCTGACTTCTGAATGACCTGGCCGAACTGACTCCCTTGCCCGATGCTGACATCGCTGAGCCAGTTCCTTGTTAAGCAACTGGTCAGATAAAGATCAAAGAGCAGGACATGCTGGAATTTACAGTACACTGCACCCACCTTTCTATCTTGCTTCCAATCTGTTTCTGCTCCTTCCTTTACGACATAATCACTGATTTAGGTTAAGGTTTTATGATGGGTTTGTCCAGCCTGATCGAACAGGAAAATTGGAATTTGCTTGGTCATTTCTAGTGGGCTGGACAACGGAAAATGGGATTGTCGTCATGCGCTACATTTGAAATATCACATTGTGATTGGCTAGTTTGTGTGTAACCGATGCTACTTTGGAATGTGATTTTTGGCATAAAAGACCATGCTCCGCTCATTGAATTTGTGCAATCTCTAGCGAACCACCCGTGTTGTGCTTCGTAGATCTCTGTTCCTGGTTGCAGCCAATAAACTTTGGTCTTTGACGTCATCAAGAAGTGTCCCGTGTCTCTGTTTGCCGAGGCAGGGGAATCCAAAGACATCGGGCGTTTTCCCTGACGCCGCTGGGTTCTAAAACCCGGTTCTTCACTCATGCCCCACATCGACCAATCAACCATGGCCTTACACTAGCAATGAGTGCCAGTGATTCCACCTGAGACTCACGAGCTACCAGCCTCATTCCCCACACCAACCAACTAACAATGGCCTTATACAAGCAATGAGTGCCAGTGATTCTACCGGAGACTCGCGAGCTACCAGCCTCATGCCCCACACCAACCAACCAACCATGGCCTTACACAAGCAATGAGTGTCAGTGATTTCACCTGAGACTTGCGAGCTACCAACCTCATGCCCCACACCAACCAACCAACCATGGCCTTACACAAGCAATAAGTGCCAATGATTCCACCTGAGACTTGCAAGCTTCCAAACTCTTGCCCCACACCAACCAACCAACCATGGCCATATACAAGCAATGAGTGCCAGTGATTCCACCTGAGATTCAGGAGCTACCATCCTCATGCTCCACACCGACCAACAAACCATGGCCTTACACGTGCAATGAGTGCCAGTGATTCCACCGGAGACTCACGAGCTACCAGCCTCATGCCCCACATAACCAACCAACCATGGCCATAAACAAGCAAAGAGTGCCAGTGATTCCACCTGAGGCTCACGAGCTACCAGCCTCATGCCCACACCAACCAACCAACCAAGGCCATATGCAAGCAAAGAGTGCCAGTGATTCCACCTGAGGCTCACGAGCTACCAGCCTCATGCCCCACACCACCAACTAACCATGGCCATATACATGCAATGATTGCCAATGATTCCACCTGAGACTTGCAAGCTTCCAACCTCTTACCCTACACCAACCAACCAACCATGGCCATATACAAGCAATGAGTGCCAGTGATTCCACCTGAGACTCGCGAGCTACCAACCTAATGCCCCACACCAAGCAACTAACCATGGCCATATACAAGCAATGATTGCCAATGATTCCACCTGAGACTTGCGCGCTTCCAACCTCTTATCCCACACCAACCAACCAACCATGGCCATATACAAGCAATGAGTGCCAGTGATTCCACCTGAGACTCACGAGCTACCAGCCTCATGCACCACACCAACCAACCAACCATGGCCTTACACAAGCAATGAGTGCCAGTGATTCCACCAGAGACTCGCGAGCTACCAGCCTCATGCCCCAAACCAACCAACCAACCACGGTCTTACACAAGCAATGAGTGCCATTGATTCCACCTGAGACTCGCGAGCTACCAACCTCATGCCTCACATCGACCAATCAACCATAGCCTTACACAAGCAATGCGGGCTAGTGATTCCATCTGAGACTCGCGAACTACCAACCTCATGGCCATATACAAGCAATGATTGCCAATGATTCCATCTGAGACTGGCAAGCTTCCAAACTCTTACCCCACACCAACCATGGCCATATACACGCAATGAGTGCCAGTGATTCTACCTGGGACTCGCGAGCTACCAGCCTCATGCCCCACACCAACCAACCAACCATGGCCTTACACAAGCAATGAGTGCCAGTGATTTCACCTGAGACTCGCGAGCTACCAACCTCATGCCCCACACCAACCAACCAACCATGGCATTACACAAGCAATAAGTGCCAATGATTCCACCTTAGACTTGCAAGCTTCCAAACTCTTACCCCACACCAACCAACCAACCATGGCTATATACAAACAATGAGTGCCAGTGATTCTACCTGAGACTCACGAGCTACCAGCCTCATGCCACACACCAACCAACCAAACATGGCCATATACAAGCAAAGTGTGCCAGTGATTCTACATGAGACTCGCGAGCTCCCAGCCTCATGCCCCACACCAACCAACTAACCATGGCCATATACAAGCAAAGTGTGCCAGTGATTCTACCTGAGACTCACGAGCTACCAGCCTCATGCCACACACCAACCAACCAAACATGGCCATATACAAGCAAAGTGTGCCAGTGATTCTACCTGAGACTCGCGAGCTCCCAGCCTCATGCCCCACACCAACCAACTAACCATGGCCATATACAAGCAAAGTGTGCCAGTGATTCTACCTGAGACTCACGAGCTACCAGCCTCATGCCACACACCAACCAACCAAACATGGCCATATACAAGCAATGAGTGCCAGTGATTCCACCAGAGACTCGCGAGCTACCAGCCTCATGCCCCACACCAACCAACCAACCATGGCCTTACACATGCAATGAGTGCCAGTGATTCCACCTGAGACTCACGAGCTACTAGCCTCATGCCCCACACCAACCAACCAACCATGGCCATATACAAGCAAAGTGTGCCAGTGATTCTACCTAATACTCACGAGCTACCAGCCTCATGCCACACACCAACCAACCAAACATGGCCATATACAAGCAATGAGTGCCAGTGATTCTACCTGAGACTCGCGAGCTCCCAGCCTCATGCCCCACACCAACCAACTAACCATGGCCATATACAAGCAATGATTGCCAATGATTCCACCTGAGACTTGCGAGCTTCCAACCTCTTACCCCACACCAACCAACCAACCCTGGCCTTACACAAGCAATGAGTGCCAGTGATTCCACCTGAGACTCACGAGCTACCAGTCTCATGCCCCACACCAACCAACCAACCATGGCCTTACACAAGCAATGAGTGCCTGTGATTCCACCAGAGACTCGCGAGCTACCAGCCTCATGCCCCACACCAACCAACCAACCACGGCCTTACACAAGCAATGAGTGCCAGTGATTCCACCTGAGACTCACAAGCTACCAACTTCATGCTCCACACCAACCAACCAACCATAGCCTTACACAAGCAACGAGTGCCAGTGATTTCACCTGAAACTCACTAGCTACCAGCCTCATGCCCCACACCAACCAACCAACCACGGCCATATACAAGCAATGAGTGCCAGTGATTCCACCAGAGACTCACGAGCTACCAGCCTCATGCCCCACACCAACCAACCAACCATGGCCTTACACAAGCAATGAGTGCCAGTGATTCCTCCAGAGACTCGCGAGCTACCAGCCTAATACCCCACACCAACCAACCAACCACGGCCTTACACAAGCAATGAGTGCCAGTGATTCCACCTGAGACTCACGAGCTACCAACCTCATGCTCCACACCGACCAACAAACAATGGCCTTACACATGCAATGAGTGCCAGTGATTCCACCGGAGACTCACGAGCTACCAGCCTCATGCCCCACACCAACCAACCAACCATGGCCATTTACAAGCAATGAGTGCCAGTGATTCCACCAGAGACTCGCGAGCTACCAGCCTCATGCCCCACAACAACCAACCAACCACGGCCTTCCACTAGCAATTAGTGCCAGTGATTCCACCTGAGACTCATGAGCTACCAACCTCATGCTCCACACCGACCAACAAACCATGGCCTTACACATGCAATGAGTGCCAGTGATTCCACCGGAGACTCACGAGCTACCAGCCTCATGCCCCACACAACCAACCAACCATGGCCATAAACAAGCAAAGAGTGCCAGTGATTCCACCTGAGGCTCACGAGCTACCAGCCTCATGCCCCACACCAACCAACCAACCATGGCCATATACAAGCAATGAGTGCCAGTGATTCTACCTGAGACTCGCGAGCTACCAGCCTCATGCCCCACACCAACCAACTAACCATGGCCATATACAAGCAATGATTGCCAATGATTCCACCTGAGACTTGCGCGCTTCCAACCTCTTACCCCACACCAACCAACCAACCATGGCCATATACAAGCTATGAGTGCCAGTGATTCCACCTGAGACTCACGACCTACCAGCCTCATGCCCCACACCAACCAACCAACCATGGCCTTACACAAGCAATGAGTGCCAGTGATTCCACCAGAGACTTGCGAGCTACCAGCCTCATGTCCCACACCAACCAACCAACCACTGCCTTACACAAGCAATGAGTGCCAGTGATTCCACCTGAGACTCACGAGCTACCAGCCTCATGCCCCACACAACCAACCAACCATGGCCATAAACAAGCAAAGAGTGCCAGTGATTCCACCTGAGGCTCACGAGCTACCAGCCTCATGCCCCACACCAACCAACCAACCATGGCCATATACAAGCAATGAGTGCCAGTGATTCTACCTGAGACTCGCGAGCTACCAGCCTCATGCCCCACACCAACCAACTAACCATGGCCATATACAAGCAATGATTGCCAATGATTCCACCTGAGACTTGCGCGCTTCCAACCTCTTACCCCACACCAACCAACCAACCATGGCCATATACAAGCTATGAGTGCCAGTGATTCCACCTGAGACTCACGACCTACCAGCCTCATGCCCCACACCAACCAACCAACCACGGCCTTACACAAGCAATGAGTGCCAGTGATTCTACCAGAGACTCTCGACCTATAAACCTCATGCCTCACACCAACCAATCAACCATGGCCTAACACAAGCAATGAGCGCCATTAATTCCACCTGAGACTTGCGAGCTACCAGCCTCATGCCCCACACCAACCAACCAACCATTGCCTCACACAACAATGAGCGCCAATAATTCCACCTGAGACTTGCGAGCTACCAGCCTAATGCCCCACACCAACCAACCAACCACGGCCATATACAAGCAATGAGTGCCAGTGATTCTACCGGAGACTCTCGACCTATAAACCTCATGCCTCACACCAACCAATCAACCATGGCCTTACACAAGCAATGAGTGCCAGTGATTCCACCTGAGACTCGCGAGCTACCAACCTCATGCCCCACACCAACCAACCAACCACGGCCTTACACAAGCAATGAGGGCTAGTGATTCCACCTGAGACTCGCGAGCTACCAACCTCATGCCCCACACCAACCAACCAACCACGGCCTTACACAAGCAATGAGTGCCAGTGATTCCCCCTGAGACTCGCGAGCTACCAACCTCATGCCCCACACCAACCAACCACGGCCTTACACTAGCAATGAGTGACAGTGATTCCACCTGAGACTCGTGAGCTATCAACCTCATGCCCCACACCAACCAACCAACCACGGCCTTACACAAGCAATGAGTGCCAGTGATTACACCTGAGACTCTCGACCTATAAACCTCATGCCTCACACCAACCAATCAACCATGGCCTTACACAAGCAATGAGTGCCAGTGATTCCACCTGAGACTCGCGAGCTACCAACCTCATGCCCCACACCAACCAACCAACCATGGCCTTACACAAGCAATGAGCGCCAATAATTCCACCTGAGACTCGCGAGCTACCAGCCTAATGCCCCACACCGACCAATCAACCATAGCCTTACACAAGCAATGAGGGCTAGTGATTCCACCTGAGACTCGCGAGCTACCAACCTCATGCCCCACACCAACCAACCAACCACGGCCTTACACAAGCAATGAGTGCCAGTGATTCCACCTGAGACTCGCGAGCTATCAACCTCATGCCCCACACCAACCAACCAACCACGGCCTTACACAAGCAATGAGTGCCAGTGTTTACACCTGAGACTCTCGACCTATAAACCTCATGCCTCACACCAACCAATCAACCATGGCCTTACACAAGCAATGAGTGCCAGTGATTCCACCTGAGACTCACGAGCTACCAACCTCATGCCCCACACCGACCAATCAACCATAGCCTTACACAAGCAATGAGGGCTAGTGATTCCACCTGAGACTCGCGAGCTACCATCCTCATGCCCCACACCAACCAACCAACCATGGCCTTACACAAGCAATGAGTGCCAGTGATTCCCCCTGAGACTCGCGAGCTATCAACCTCATGCCCCACACCAACCAACCAACCACGGCCTTACACAAGCAATGAGTGCCAGTGATTCCACCTGAGACTCGCAAGCAACCAACCTCATGCCCCACACCAACCATGGCCTTACACAAGCAATGAGTGCCAGTGATTCCACCTGAGACTCGCGAGCTACCAACCTCATGCTCCACACCAACCAACCAACCACGGCCTTACACAAGCAATGAGTGCCAGTGATTCCACCTGAGACTCGCAAGCTATCAACCTCATGCCCCACACCAACCAACCAACCATAGCCTTACACAAGCAATGAGTACCAGTGATTCCACCTCAGACTCACGAGCTACCAACCTCATGCCCCACACCGACCAACCAACCACGGCCTTACACAAGCAATGAGTGCCAGTGATTCCACCTGAGACTCGCGAGCTAACAACCGAATGCCACACACCAACCAACCAACCACTGCCTTACACAAGCAATGAGGGCTAGTGATTCCACCTGAGACTCGCGAGCTACCGACCTCATGCCCCACACCGACCAATCAACCATAGCCTTACACAAGCAATGAGGGCTAGTGATTCCACCTGAGACTCGCAAGCTACCAACCTCATGCCCCACACCAACCAACCAACCAACCACGGCCTTACACAAGCAATGAGGGCTAGTGATTCCACCTGAGACTCGCAAACTATCAACCTCATGCCCCACACCAACCACGACCTTACACAAGCAATGAGGGCCAGTGCAGGCTGATTCAACCTGAGACTCGCAAGCTTCCAAACTCTTACCCCACACCAACCAACCAACCATGGCCTTACACAAGCAATGAGTGCCAGTGATTCCACCTCAGACTCACGAGCTACCAACCTCATGCCCCACACCAACCAACCAATCATAGCCTTACACAAGCAATGAGTGCCAGTGATTCCACCTGAGACTCGCGAGCTAACAACCGAATGCCCCACACCAACCAACCAACCACGGCCTTACACAAGGAATGAGTGCCAGTGATTCCACCTAAGACTCGCGAGCTACCGACCTCATGCCCCACACCGACCAATCAACCATAGCCTTACACAATGAGGGCTAGTGATTCCACCTGAGACTCGCGAGCTACCAACCTCATGCCCCACACCAACCAACCAACCACGGCCTTACACAAGCAATGAGGGCCAGTGATTCCACCTGAGACTCGCAAACTATCAACCTCATGCCCCACACCAACCACGACCTTACACAAGCAATGAGGGCCAGTGCAGGCTGATTCCACCTGAGTCTCGCAAGCTTCCAAACTCTTACCCCACACCAACCAACCAACCACGGCCTTACACAAGCAATGAGTGCCAGTGATTCCACCAGAGACTCACGAGCTACCAGCCTCATGCCCCACACCAACCAACCAACCACGGCCTTACACAAGCAATGAGTGCCAGTGATTCCACCTGAGGCTCGCAAGCTATCAACCTCATGCCCGACACCGACCAACCAACCACGGCCTTACACAAGCAATGAGTGCCAGTGATTCCACCTGAGACTCGCAAGCTATCAACCTCATGCCCGACACCGACCAACCAACCACGGCCTTACACAAGCAATGAGTGCCAGTGATTCCACCTGAGACTCGCAAGCTATCAACCTCATGCCCGACACCGACCAACCAACCACGGCCTTACACAAGCAATGAGTGCCAGTGATTCCACCTGAGACTCGCAAGCTATCAATCTCATGCCCGACACCGACCAACCAACCACGGCCTTACACAAGCAATGAGTGCCAGTGATTCCACCTGAGACTCGCAAGCTATCAACCTCATGCCCGACACCGACCAACCAACCACGCAGGGCTCGAGTCGGGGTACCACGGGGGTGGACGGCGTCCCCCCACTTATTTTACAGGGGGGACACCATCCCCCCTCCCAAACAGCAGGACTTCACTCTTTGGCCTCTCTGGGACGTGGAGCTCGGCACGTTTTGTGACGTCACTTCCTGTTGTGACGTCACTTCCGGTGACAGCGTCTCCCCACTTCTTTTTTTACGACTTGAGCCCTGCAACCACGGCCTTACACAAACCATGAGTGCCAGTGACTCCCCCTGAGACTCCTGTGCTGCCGGCCTGATGCCCCACACCAACCTAGGCACCACGGCCGATACCAGCCATGCTTGCCAGCGCCTCCCCTCCATGCAGAGACCTCCAAGATACCGTGATGCCCCACACCGGGACCATGACTGAAACAAACGAGGGACACACCCACTTTCATGGTTCATGACCTAGGGAGGTATAGGGCACATGCTGCAAGAAACACGTCATATCCTGCCTGGCACATACTGGCAGCATGGCCGCAGATCATGGGTCTGGCCTGACCGCATCACTCCCGTCTCCTCTACTTGGACCACAGGGTCTCTCGTCAACTATACTGGTCCTGGTGCACTTGTTTCAGGGACGTGGGCGCCATGACTCCTCACCAGCGGCAGCTGTGCGCTATACAAGGATGCCTTGCATATATGGAGGGGCAGTCTCGTAAGATTCGGTTCACCTGTTTCAGACTTGAATGAGGTGCATGTGGTAAGGAGCGGGGGGGGGGGGCATCCTTAAAGGATATGTGTACGGGAGGAGGCCCCCCTGGTCACGTTGTACTAGGGGGGGGGGGGGGGGTGATTTTTCGTTCCGCCACTGGTCTTGTGGTAGACGCGCTAAAGATGGCTTTATTTCCGGCCCCTATCCACCTCTACCGTGCCTGCGGCCTCCTCACAGACCCCCGTTGACAGTCCTAGGACCCCCCACCTTCCCGTTAACTCTGGCTGCCATCTTCCCTTCCGCCGCTGAGGCCTTTGAACATATCTGCCTCACTACAGGTAAGGCGACCTCCCCCCTCCCGCCGCGTGCGCAAAAGAGCATCCAGGTGGGCGGAAGGCGACAGCTGTTGTTGTTCCAACACAGGTTAATGCGACCGGGCGGGGCGCCTCCTCCCGCCCCCGCCCCCCCTCCCTGGTTTTAAACAGGCTGCGCCGCCCGCAGGCACATATCAGCCCCCATATCTCCCCGCCATTAACAAAGGCAGGTTTGCATAGAGCCCTGCCGGGTCTGGCAGCGATCAGAGGTGGCCCTAATATAATCACCTCCGCCCCTCCCCCACGCCTGACTTCCCTCTGTCAATGTTTGCACAGAACAAATGCGCCCCTGTGACAGGTGCGCCGGGGCTCCTGCCCGCCCGCCCGCCACTGTCCGCACATTACATTAGCCATAATGAGATATGGCTGTATATGGACGGCCTGCCATCCATGGGGCCATATGGCTGCCTGACGCGCGCTATATAAGGCCCAGGGGCGGACTCGGCGCCACTCGCAGCCCGGCAGGGGCCGAGGGAGGGCTGTCTGCTGCTCACCTGGGCGCCGGCTGCCACGCGTCACGGCCCGGAGGCTGCCCAGGTGAGCAGGGCCGGCGCCGGGCGCCTGCCTCCCCGGGGATGGCTCTTCTCGGCCCTTGACCCCTGAGGCTCCGGGTCACCTGCAGCCCCCCTCCCGCTGCAGCTCTTCATGTCTGCCCGCCCCGGCGACTCAGGGCTGCCCGTGTCTCCAGGTGTACTCGATGTCTCTACCTTACCTTTTCACTTCTTTCTGCTTCTCTTTTCTGTGTATCCATTTCTTTCTGTATTCGTGTATGTTTCTTCTCGCTTTAACTCGTTCCTTCTTTTTAAAACATATTCGTTCTTTTTCCAATTTTCACCTCCCATATTTTCTCATGTTAGCTTTCTTTTTGCTTCTTTATTCCACTTCTTTTTTTTCTCTGTAACTTTTTCCTGTTTTGCTCCGCTTATTAATGCTAGCAGCCTGCCAGCTCATTCTTTGTTTTGTTGCTTTTTGCATCGTTTGTAAATATCTTACTCCACTTTTCGATAGGTTTTAACATAAAAAGGTCCTGTAAGGTAACGCCTATATATGTCTGTTTTTTCACCCCTAAGTTCCTTGACCTTTTCCCACATTTTTTTCTTTCTCGCCCCCTTGCTTCTTCTAGTAACTCTTGTCGTCTTTAGTTTATAATGCTCCCCCCTCTCTATCACTCTTAGTGCGAGTCTGTCGGTCTTTCTGCCCCTCTCCGCAGCGCACTGTCAGTCCAGCTGTCTCCCGCACCTTCTCGTCTCCCTTGAACCATTTTACCATGTTCCTCTCCATGTGCCTCTCTTCAGCCCTCCCCGGGTCTCGCTCTCTCCTTATCACTCCTAGTCCCCCCCAGTACTGCGGTCGGTTTGTGTCTGTCCCGTTATTGCACCAATGTTGTGTCTTTGCTTTGCTCCATCACTTGGTCCTGATGTCGCACTTTACCTGTCGTTATTCCTCATTCACTGTGTTTTCTCCCAGACAGAGCCTCGCCGGCGCACATCCTGCTTCCTGCATCCTCCCAGAGGCGCCGAGGGTCCGCCGGAGCTGCAGGGAGGCGCCGTCGCCCTCCACGGAGCCCCCCCCCCGGCCCCCCAGGCCGGGTCAAGGACACTCTGCTCCTGCCTCACGTCGAGCCAAACGTGCAATGCCTGACGCAACGTTTTGTTCGTTCGGCTCGCGTTAAGCAGGTTCAGTTTATCGGCGCCCCGCTTCCTGGACACCGACCGCCTGCGCTGCCCGGCAGGCCGGACTCCCGAGAGAATGTGGGTAAGACAGCTCAGTGGGATGGTGCATGTGCTGCTGAGTGCCACCGTTTCAAGTCATCAGCACACGTCAGCGGACGCACAGCTACCGGGCCTGTCCCAGAGGCCCGCCTTCAGGTCAATGTTGGTAAGACATCTCAGTGGGATACTGCATCTGCTGCTGCGTTGCAAGAATCAAGTAAACAGCGTCTCCTTATCGCGGACGCACAGCTACCGGGCCTGTCACAGAGGCCAGACTCCTGAGTAAATGTTGCTAAGATAGCTCAATTGGATAGTGCACCTGCTGCTGCGTTCCACATGCTCAAGTAATCAGCGGTTTTCTGCGGACACACAGCTACCCGGCCTGTGTCAAAGGTCATACTTTGAGTGAGTATTGGTAAGATAGCTCAGTGGGATAGTGTCTCTGTTGCTGAGTTTTACAGGTTACATTTATCTGCGGCACTACTCCCCTGACTCGGAATTACCTGGCCTGTGTAAGAGGCCAGACTTCTGAGTAGAATCTGGCGAGATAGCTCAGTGCGTTCATGTATCTGCAGCTGGGATCTAAATGTAGCCCTCGGCACCTCCCCACTCCTGGGGTGAGCGCCTTCCTTAGGTACATTTGCTTCGTTTGCATTAGGGGGGGTTACATCTTTGCTGCGCTCCAGCACAGGCCCCGTCTTTAGAAGGCAGAGACAGGGTGAACAGGAGGACACGTCAGTCCTGTCCATGTGACGCCGTCTGCGTCATTTCGTAGTTTTATGCTTTTTCTACCACCTGTGCAATTTTGCCCAATAAACAGCGTCACAACTTTCAATTTTGAGAGGCGGATTTCCAAAGTAGGTTGTCCCGGAGTTCACACAACGGTAACCTCTGTGTTGTTAATACTGTATTAACCCCCCCCCCCCCCCCCCCACCAGAGAGGGTGCATGGTGGAGGGCTCCTGTGTCTACTTATGTAATATCTGATCTGTCTTCGTACCGCTGGTTGTTCCGTGCATTGACACGTTGACAGGACCGGCGGTAAGATAGCTGAGCGGGCTAATGTGTGTGCTCCAGACAGTCCCGGGCACCCACCTTTTCCCCGGTGAAAGTCGAGTTTGACAAGGTACCTACAGCTGTGCCATAGCTGTGTTTCCATAGGAGCAGCAGAGAAAGTCAATGGACATAGTGATGATTAAATAAAAGCCCCACCCGGTTCCAGGACGCAGCGAGCCTCCCTGGAGACCACACCTTCCATTAAATACACATCTGCCAACAGCTGACCCCCTCCCCCCACGGGACTGTCCGGAGCTGGAACCCCTCCGCCCTGGGCTGACAGGGGTGGGTGATCCCGTCGCCCCGAAATATGTCCTTCTCTGGTGGATGGCGATACTGCATTGGGTGTATAGCGCCGCGAAGTAGTGAGACTATGTAGCAAGCACTAGACCTAATCTATTTTCAGGTGAGGCTTTCCAGTGGTCGCACTCTAACGAACCCGACGGGCCGTCCCAGGCAGGGCGGCTCGGGCTCTGTGTGGGCCGGGTCGCCCTGTGCTGTGTTCCGTGTTCGATGTGTTTGGGGTATTAATGCGCTTCCGCGGTCCGGCCCAGCGCGGCTGCAAGGGTGTAGGGTCGCAGACGGGACCGGGATGGGCTGCAAGTTGGGGGTCCCGTGACTGTAATGTTTACTACGAGGACTCCACACTTTCTGGTTCCGGCGGGTTCCGTTGGGTGGTCTTTGCCACGTTCGGTGATGCATTGCGAGCAGGTGGAAAGATAGCTCAGAGGGTTAACGTACCCGCCACAGTCTGTTTGATCTGAAAGTCCCAAGCCCAGTGTATCCTGAGCAGAAGGAGGGTCCCACCTGCGGAGTACATCACCCCTTACACCCCCCCTCCCCCACACACATACACGCAGTGTCCCCACGAGCCGCCTGGGTGTCAAGTATCACCAGACAGAGGTATGAGCTGCTACCCCTCGCTGTCCCTCTCGTGTCCATCCATGGCCGTGCAGTGCCTTCGCTCTCTGGCCTCGCGGCACTATCTACGCACTCAGAACAAGAGTCTCGGCAGGGCCGCGTCGGCCTTTCATCCTTCAGTGGTTGGGTCCTGTGATGCAAACCTCAGCAGTGAGGTGGACTCTGTGACATGACCCAGTAGCGCCAGGTATGTCTGAGGGTCGTAGGGCCAGGCCTGGGAGGAGCAGCTCCTCCTTTCACCTTTCCGAAGGGGGTTAGCAGGGGTAGCATTGATCCGGTTAAGAGCAACGAGACAATCCCGTTCATAATCTGTATTATAAATTGAGTTGTGTAACAGTAAACACCTGTTCTTTGTCAACAGAGCCAGGAGACCTCACGAGGGTGTACTTTGTACTCTGCAGAGACACGTCATATTCATGCAAGTGTGTCATGATAGCGCAACGCTCCATAAGGGAAACTACTATAGAAAACCCTAAAGAAAAAAAATGTATTATTTGTTTCACTGGTGAATGAATAGATGGAGGCTCGCGCACAGACGGGGCAGCTCTGTGCGGCAGCTATGCTGTGCGGTGGTGGAGTCTGGGTGCACGCAGGAGGGTGAGACTCGAGGTGGGCCCAAGAGACAGTGGGAGGTGGGCCCAGGGGACAGTGGGAGGTGAGCCCAGGGGACAGTGGGAGGTGAGCCCAGGGGGCAGTGGGAGGTGAGCCCAGGGTACAGTGGGAGGTGAGCCCAGGGGACAGTGGGAGGTGAGCCCAGTGGGATGTGAGGCCAGGGGGCAGTGAGATGTGAGCCCATGGGGCAGTGGGATGTGAGACCAGGGGGCAGTGGGAGGTGGGCACAAGGGACAGTGGGAGGTGAGGCCAGGGGGCAGTGGGAGGTGAGCCCAGGGGGCAGTGGGAGGTGAGCCCAGGGACAGTGGGAGGTGAGCCCAGGGGGCAGTGGGATGTGAGACCAGGGGGCAGTGGGAGGTGGGCACAAGGGACAGTGGGAGGTGAGGCCAGGGGGCAGTAGGAGGTGGGCCCAGGGGGCAGTGGGATGTAAGCCCAGGGGGCAGACATCCCCAACCGGACCCCAAATGTGTTGGCCAACAATGGGGCGCACCCCAGATGTTTCTTTGTATGTTTTAAACTTTCTTTCAGCATGGGCAGCCTCGTGGGCATTGCGCCACAGCCTCGCTGAGCTGTGGGTGCTGGAAAGGTGATCTGTTCGCTTCTTACATTTTGGATTGCCAGGGTGGAGGCCGTAGCGGTTCCCAGGGCTGCACCTCTCACCAGGGCACCGTTACGCCCGTGGTAAGATGAGCGGGGGCCACACCCCGTGCCATCCGGGGTGGAAGGCGTCCAAGGCGCGCATTAAGGAGCAGCCAGGCCGTGGGGAGGCAGAGCGGCGGAGCAGGGAGAGCCCGGGTGAGCGCAGCCAAGCAGGATGTGAGCCCAGGGGAGGCAGCAGCAGCAGGCACAGCGTGACCACGAACCAGGACACGCGCGCTCCCGGGCCCGCCTGCGCGCGCGCCTCCTCCTGCCGGCTCTCCATTATTCTCACCCTCCCTCTTTTTCTGTATCCCACTTTTTTCTTTGCTCTTTTCTTCTCAATTTCCCCATCTTCGCCAACTATATCTCTTTTCTAACACTCATTCAGTCTTTCTCTGTCGGTCCTTGTACTTTTTCTCACTAAATCTCCTGCTTTCTTTCATTCTTTCATGTTCTCCACATCTTTATTTCCTTCTTTCATGTTCTCCACATCTTTCTTTCCTTCTTTCACGTTCTCCACATCTATCTTTCTTTCTTTCTTCCCCTTTCATGTCCATCTCTTCTTTGTCCCGTCTCTTATATCCCTCGCTCTCCCTCCTTCTCTCTTGTTCCATTTCTATCCATATTTCCACTTCTTTTCTCGTTGTCTCAATGTTATTGTCCCTTCTTTTTCGTGGTCATTCTGTCATTCTCTGTCATTTCTTTGGCGCTCATTCTTTCTTGTATTTTTCATCCTTCATTTTTCTTATCCGTTGTTATATCTTTCACTCACTCCTCGATTTTGTTGAATTTTTCTTCTAACATCTCCCATTTTTGCTTTGTTTCCCCCCAGCTTTCCCTATGGCCCTTTTCATCTTCCGCCACCCTTGACCCTTTTGTTCTAACCCCCCCTCTCCTCCTTGCTTTCTCCTACCGCAGTTTCACTTTGTTCACATTTTTACTCTCCACATTCTGCTCCCTATTTGACCTTTCTGGCTGTGTCAATCCTTCTTTCTCGGCCGTTTCTTGCCCCATCCTCTTCCCTTTCTCTGACTCTGGCCCGATCACGTAGTAACTACTTCCAATCTCTCTTTCGGTGGCTAACAAGTCTGCTGTGGGCCCGGATGCAAGCAAGAAACGGGACCTCCTTGTTCTGGTTGCTTCTTCAAAACAGCCAGGCACGATGAAGGTGGGATTGGCCCTTGGCTCTGGGCTGCGGTCCCACTGCAAGCGCTACTCTCCTGTGACCCCCTGCCTGATATTTCCGCCACATTCGGGCTCTTAACGTAGAGTTACCAGGCAGAGCCGAGGCGCGGGGAGGGGTGGGGGGAGGGGGGGGGGGGGGGGGGGGAGAATGTTTGACTCTTACATCCCGTGCTCGGGCAGAGAATTGAAAACATTTGGCGTGAAAATCATGCAGCAAACATCACGCTAGAAAATGAGAAAGTCTATTCAAGATTTAAAAAAGCATATTTCTTTAATATGTAGTAGCATTTAATCTTAATACATCAGAATATATCTCGTCATCAAGACGTTTGAATTAAATGTGATAGTCTTAAAACAGAAACAGGATACAGTAATTGGAAGGGAGGTCCTAAATACCCATTTGTATGGCTAAACTCATTTAACAAGTTTGAAAACCTTTCCCATTCTTTAACCAGGCCTTGTACATTTGGAAAAGGGTCTGTGAGTTTGCAACCCCTCGAATTTACTGAACCAGTGGGGTTGAGAACCCTAAAACCGTTTCTACGCCCGGCCCTAAGAGGCAAGTCCACTGTCTTTTGTGCCCTGTATGTGGCCTACTTTCTTATTATAGGCAGAGCAGCATCACAGCTGATAAAATCAGGCGCAAGTGGGGGTTTTGTACAACACTCATCCTGACCTCACACCTCGAAGGTGCTCTGATGTGTGATAATGAACACGAAGGAGCTTCTTGGCGCACAGTCTGGTCAAGCAGAGGTGGCTCTTAGATTTCCTGGTTTGACACTGTGCAGTTCAGCCACTGGATCTCTGACGTCAAAGGTTAATGCTTTTCCTTAATGCTTGGAAGATTGGATTAGAGTGTGGGTGGCTGGCAGAATCCACATTTTATTTCTGGCAGTTTCACATGGTGCCAACATGCACGCGCCTCACAACAGGCTCAGAGGACATTACAGGTTTTTTAATGGCACAGGGAGAAGTACCGAGGTCCACAGGCTGCAGATAATTCAAACCTTTCCTGTTCACGGATCAAGGTCGGCATTTATTGCCATTAAACCTCTTGGCTTCTGTAAAGCTCAGCTCGGTTTGGGCTTGAGGTTCTAAGAGAACTTCGAGCCGAGCCAGCGCCATGCCTCTGCGCGAGCCCGGCTCGAGCTTCCAGTGGCTCGCTCACCTCAAGCTTCAGGGCCTAGCCTGGATAGAAACATGGAACTGAGACCACTAACTGTGCCGCCTCCTCTCCACGCGCCTTCATTCCCTCCCAGTGGGATGCCGCCTTCATGCACGCGAGGACCATGGACCCCCCACCACGAGATGGGCAGTAAAGTGCAGCCATTATTGGGCCGTGGAGAGCCCACAGCCCCCTCGGCCTAGGCCCGCACTAGTGATCGCTTCTCCTTTGTTCTCTCTCTGCCTTTTCTCTGCCTCTCCACTCTTTTATTTCTCTCCTCTCTCTTCATCTCTTTCTTCCTCTCCCCTCACGCACTTTCTTTCTCCTTTTCTTCCCCCGTTTTCTGTTTTCTCGCACTCCGTACCCCTTTCATCTCTCCATTTCTCTCCCACACTTTTTCCCATTTACTCTCTCCATCTGAACTCTTTCTCCAGCCTTCTCTTCAATTGCTCTTTCACTTTTTGCGTCTCCTTTCCCTCCTCCTCTTGATCTGTCCCTCTTCCTCCTCCTCGTCCCCACTGGCTCATTCTCCTCCTTTCTTCCTCCCTATACCTTTCTTTATTTCCTTTTCTCATAAGTCTAACACCCTCTTTTCATCTTCCTCTATCCGCACCCTTTATTTCTAACACTTGCATTATCTTTCTTTTTGTCGTCATCCTCACTATTTATTCCTTTCTTTCTCCCTCTCACCTTCATTATTTTTTCATTTATTTCTTCGTCTAATCCCATTTCTTACTTTTCTCCCTCTTATCTTGACTATTTCTTCCCTTTCACCCTATCATCTTCACTATTTTTTCCTTTCATTCTCACTCTCACTCTCACTATTTTTTCCTTTCATTCTACTCTCTTCCTCACTATTTCTTCCTTTCATTCTACTCTCTTCCTCACTATTTTTTCCTTTCATTCTACTCTCTTCCTCACTATTTTTTCCTTTCATTCTACTCTCTTCCTCACTATTTTTTCCTTTCATTCTACTCTCTTCCTCACTATTTTTTCCTTTCATTCTACTCTCTTCCTCACTATTTCTTCCTTTCATTCTACTCTCTTCCTCACTATTTCTTCCTTTCATTCTACTCTCTTCCTCACTATTTCTTCCTTTCATTCTACTCTCTTCCTCACTATTTCTTCCTTTCTTCTTCACTCTCTTCCTCACTATTTCTTTCAATCTCCACTGTCCTCTCTTGCTTTCCGTTGTCTTCTATCGATATATGTTCTCCCTTCTCTTCTCTGCTTTCTCCTACATCGCCCTATTTCCATTCTTTTCTGTTGTTCTCCCTCCCTCCCCACTATCCTTCGATGTCCAGATCTCTCATCCTGTGTCTTCTCCCTCACCTTTGCTGTCTTATCTTACCCGCTCCTCCTTAACTCCCCCACTCTCTGCCTCCACCAGTTCCTTTACACCTCTTGTTCTTTTCCCTTTCAGCCTTTATCTCTCAGTCTGTCTCTTCTCCACACCCTCATCCAACTCTCCGAATCTATCCCGAACTATCTTCTTTATTCTACTCATTTTTACTCTTACCTTTCATGTCTCCATTTTGTACCTTTCTTCTCAACCTTTTCCCCTTCCTATGCGACTTTCATTTCCTCCATTTCTCCTGTTCTCTACACTGGTTCCTATTCTCTTTCCCGCCTTCTATTCCCCTTTATACACCACCTTCCTTCTTCCCCATTCCTTTTATTTCCCTGTCTGGTGTTAATGTTGATATTTTTTTTATAATTCTTCTCATTATCTTGTGTTTCACTCTTTTCTTTTTTGTTCGCTTTTTTTCATTCTTTTGTGCTCTCTTTTTTTTGATATCTTCTACTTTTTTTTACTTTTTCAGTTTTTACTTCTCCAATGAAGTCTTAAAGCTGTCTGTCAATCTGACGCCCCCTCCCTGGGCAGCAGAGTCATAGGTGATACTTCTATCGTGATATGGTCCCATCTGCCGGGGTTTCTTATAATCTCTTGTAAAGAATCCTGGCTCGCAGGTCAGGCTGACCACTCAACCTGAGCGAGGTCAAGACTGATTTATATTGGCTAGGCTGCGAACAAAAGAACAATAGTCTGTAATTCAGCCCACAATAATTACGACTGTGATTATTTCAAGTGTTCATCCAGTGCTTTTTTGTGAATCAGCCAAACCTGATGCCTTGAGGCCACTGCTGCGCTTTGAAACAGAGAGAAGGAAACCGAGCGAGGGGGCAGGAGCTTGAGGCTCACCAAATGTGAGGCGAGAAGCCCTGTTGGGCTCTTCTGTTCTTGTTCTCACCAGTCACCAGGGGATGCTTGCCTGAAGAGGCATGCCTGCAAGAGATTCATGACCTGGAGATGGCTCGGCTCTGCTCTCAGCTTGGGTCATTGAACTTCCAAGGGATCCCCCCCATGCTGTAGTTTTATTTTTGAGTTTTGTGGAGTGTGCAACTATTGATTAAATCATCTTGTGGCAAAACGTTTTAACTAGTTATACACAATCTGGCCTAAAGATTAAAAGTCTTAAAGAGTTTCCTGCAGATAGGAGGATTATTGGGTGTTCCCAGTGTTGAAGGCAGGGAGCCGCAAGCCGTTGCCATCTGTATGGACGGAGCGGCCATCTTGATGGGCTTTCTTGATGTGAAGGAGAGTCAGATGCAAACCTGCAGATGATGGTAGGGCACGAGGGAGCCGGTAGAGCAAGAAAAGGCTGCTGATAGCAACGAATCCTTGATTGTGCGAGGCTGTTTGTCCTTACAATGGTCGTTGTTTCGGGATAAGGTGCACATTCATGGAGCGGAGGGTGCTACTTGGAGTGGGTCTGGGTTTGAAGGTAGCCTGGACCTTTATGTCTATAGTATAGGCCTCGTAGACTGTGAACGCGATTATAAATGTATCCCTAGATTCCACAGCACACAGAGACAGGAAGCAACTTTAAATCTTTGCAATCTTGATCTGTTTTTTGGATCCTTTATCACAGATCGCATGTCTATTGCCATGGTTTGCGTCAACTTCATGAGATAGTTGGCGTGTACCGTGAGAAGGATCTTCATGAGCGTGGGCAGTTGTGGGGTTATTTCGTGATTACCACCTGGCTTCGGAAGGAAACGAGAGTTCCTAATCAAAGATGATCCCGATAGTTCTTAATTTGGGAATGTCTGTGGTGGGGACTCCAGACATTTCAACCATTCTGTGGGAAGCGTGACTTGAGTTTCTCCTCTTAGTACAGGGATCTCTGTTTTGGCTCCTTTCAAACGGTGGAGGCTCTAGTTCATTCCCGTGCAAAAATGTGTTTGCGGCCTCCTGCCGTGCTTGTCCGTCTCCCAGTGTTGTGGCTCTGTCGGATGTGGCTCTGGGGTTATCAACATACATTTGGAAATGTACCTGATAATATTCCAAAGTGTGTGTGGACGGGAAGGTGACCGTGTTGAGTAGCCTGGGGGATGACTCTTGAGGGCCACCATTGCAACCTTCTTGTAGAGGACTCATCAGGACCACTACACAACAGTTGACTCTGATTGTGATGGAAGGATGGAATCCATGGTAAAATTGTGCCAGAAATCCCCACCCATTCATACAGTTGTTTCAAAATATTCTCATGCTTCAAAATATCGTGAGGCACTGATAGATCAAGGATAATTTATAATCAATTGGTTCCCTCCATCTATGGTGGAGAAACCTTCCTAATGTTAACAAACACAGTTTCTGTTCCTCTAAAGGACCTGAAGTCCGATTGTAAGTCATGGTCTGGAGGACACGATTAGATTCAAGGGGCCTCATTGGCAAACTGCATTTTGTAGTATATATACCACCAAATACTATTCGCAAACTGCACTTCTAAAGGATAGTAGTAAGTCGAGCACCATATATTACCAACCAATGGTGGTTCAACACTCTTCCATGGAGAGTTATGGAGGTACAGACTTTAAAACAAACGTCATAGGAAATAATGTTAATTTCAATTATTTTCAATTGTTACAAATATATATATATATTGAATTCAATGTTGAAAAATCTAAAATTAGTACATATTTGTAATTTAATTATGAAATATTTTCACAACTTTATTTGAAATAAAATATTAATGTAACATTAAATAATTTGTTTGAGATTAATTCTATACATCACTTTTATTCATTGATAGGCATAATGAAAGATATCTTTAAGTGGGATTTTTCATTTAAATTAAACTTTGGAATAATAATTTTCATTTAGTATCTTTAAAGTAGTTAGGTAATAAATTAAAAATAAAGTTAATAGTGCTGATGCATTCTTCTTTTGTTCTACATTTAACATAACTTTATTCAACTAATTTACATTAATAGTTACTACAAAAATTATTTAAAATATTTTTTGAAGTTAAATAAACTGTTTACATTTTTGACTTCAAGAAGAAAAGTACTTAAATGCACTACAACTAAATATTACAAATAGGAAGATGCACAAAAATCAGTTTAGTCTTGAGGCCCAGGAGCATGGCTGCACCTTTTCTGCCAATGCTCTTGGGCCACCGCTTATTGTCCAGGTGGGTCCCTCGCAGGCTTGGGTTCTAGTGTGATTTTGCTCAGGGGCAGACATCCCTGGCTAGGCTTTTGTTATGGTGCCCCTTCTTTATTTCCCGGTCACTGCTTCACTCCTGAGTCTCTCGGAGTGGCCAGTCATCGTGCCAGGTGGCTGCCGTCACCGCCTGTGCTTCGCCTCTTCTGGGCTGCACATGGGCGGGCAGTTCTTCTTGGCCTTCTCGGTAGTAGCATCAGTGATGGTGCAGCGGCTCCAGATGTTGGGGATATCTACTTGGGAAGGGTTAGAAATCCCCCAACTGGTCGGGCAGGTGTTGGGTGAATGCAAAAACCACAGTTGATGGACAGAATGCAGAACAATGTCATACATTCACCCCTGTACAGAGATCTGGGCCTAAATCCATCGTTTTTTTGCACTCCACACCACCCCAGTTCAGACATGGCCATATGCAAATCAGTCTGACCCTGTGGCTCATGGGAACAGTCCAGCCCGAACTGCCAAGCCATGCCTTTCCTGGACAGGTGTTGGGTGAAGCCTCGTCAGGCTGATCAGGTCCGGATTGGTGCAGCAATGCACAGGCTGCTCTTAAGCAGCAGGTTACGACGTGCACAGGCCTTGCTTGCTGGAAGAGGTCCATGGCCCTGGTCACACTAAGTTTTCGCGTCATGTGGCAGCTCTGGTCACGCTGCAGAGTCACAATTCAGGCACAGGGGTACAGGTCACGCCACAGCTCCACTATTCAGGCACAGCAGCTCAGGTCACGCTGTAGGTTCACGATTCACGCACAGGGGGACAGGTCACGCCACAGCTCCACTATTCAGGCACAGCAGTTCAGTTCACGCTGTAGGTTCATGATTCAGGCACATGGGTACAGGTCACCCAACAGCTCCACTACTCAGGCACAGCAGCTCAGTTCACGCTGTAGGTTCACGATTCAGACACAGGGGTACAGGTCACGCCACAGCTCCACTATTCAGCCACAGCAGCTTAGGTCACGCAGCAGAGTCACGATTCAGGCACAGGGGTACAGGTCACGCCACAGCTCCACTATTCAGGCACAGCAGCTCAGGTCACGCTGTAGGTTCACGATTCACGCACAGGGGGACAGGTCACGCCACAGCTCCACTATTCAGGCACAGCAGTTCAGGTCACGCTGTAGGTTCATGATTCAGGCACATGGGTACAGGTCACCCAACAGCTCCACTACTCAGGCACAGCAGCTCAGGTCACGCTGTAGGTTCACGATTCAGGCACAGGGGTACAGATCATGCCATAGCTCCACTATTCAGGCATAGTAGTTCAGGTCACGTTGTAGGTTCATGATTCAGGCACTGGTGTAAAGTTCACGCCAGAGCTTCTCATGCTGTAGGTTCACGATTCAGGGACAAGGGGACAGATCACACCACCGCTTCACTATTCAGCCACAGCAGCTTAGGTCACGCAGCAGAGTCACGATTCAGGCACAGGGGTACAAGTCACGCCACTGCTTCACTATTCAGGCACAGCAGCTCAGGTCAGCGTGAAGAGTCACAATTTGGGCACAGGGTTACAGGTTACGCCACAGGTTCACCATTCAGGCACAGCAGCTAAGGTCACGCTGCAGAGTCACGATTCAGGCACAGGGGTACAGGTCACACCACAGCTCTACTATTCAGGCACCGCAGCTTAGGTCATGGTGCAGAGTCACGATTCAGGCACAGGGGTACAGGTCACGCCACAGCTCCATTATTCAGGCACAGCAGCTCAGGTCACGCTGTAGAGTCACGATTCAGGCACAGGGGTACAGGTCACGCCACAGCCTCACTATTCAGCCACAGCAGCTCAGGTCACACTGCAGTGTCACGATTCAGGCACAGGGGTACAGGTCACGCCACCGCTCCACTATTCAGGCACAGCGGTTTAGGTCACGCTGCAGAGTAATGATTCAGGCACAGGGGTACTGGTCACGCCACACCTACACTATTCAGGCAAAGCGGCTCAGGTCAGCGTGAAGAGTCACGATTCAGGAACAGGGGTACATGTAATGCCACAGCTCCACTATTCAGGCACAGCAACGCAGATCACACTGCAGAGTCACGATTCAGGCACAGGGGTACAGATCACGCCACAGCTCCACTATTCAGGCACAGCAGCGCAGGTCACACTGCAGAGTCACGATTCAGGCACAGGGGTATAGGTCATGCCACAGCTCCACTATTCAGGCACAGCAGCTAAGGTCACGCTGCAGAGTCACGATTCAGGCACAGGGGTACAGGTCACACCACAGCTCCACTATTCAGGCACAGCAGCTTAGGTCTTGCTGCAGTTTTACGATTCAGGCACAGGGGTACAGATCACTCCACCAGTTCACTATTCAGGGACAGCTGCTCAGGTCCCGCAGTTGGGTCACGATTCAGGCACAGGTGTACAGGTCACACCACAGCTCCACTATTCAGGCACAACATCTAAGGTCACGCTGCAGTTTCACGATTCAAGCACAGGGATACAGGTCACACCACAGCCTCACTATTCAGACACAGCAGCTCAGGTCATGCTGCAGTTTTACGAATCAGGCACAGGCGTACAGGTCATGCCACAGCTTCACTATTCAGGCACAGCAGTTCAGATCACGCTGCAGAGACACAATTCAGGCACAGGGGTACAGGTCACTCCACCAGTTCACTATTCAGGGACAGCAGCTCAGGTCACACTGTAGGGTCACGATTCAGGCACAGGGGTACTGGTCACGCCACAGCTCCACTATTCAGGCACAGCGGCTCAGCTCACTCTGCATTTTCATAATTCAGGCACAGGGCTACAGCCCAAGCCACAGCTCCACTATTCAGACACAAGAGCTTAGGTCAGCGTGAAGAGTCACGATTCAGGTACAGGGGTACAGGTCATGCCACCGCTCCACTATACAGGCACAGGAGCTTAGGTCAGCGAGTCACAATTCAGGTACAGGGGTACAGGTCACGCCACAGCTCCACTATTAAGGCACAGCAGCTGAGGTCACGCTGTAGAGTCACTATTTAGGCACAGTGGTACCGGTCACGCCACAGCTTCACTATTCAAGCACAGCAACGCAGGTCACACTGCAGAGTCACGATTCAGGCACAGGGGTACTGGTCAAGCCACAGCTCCTTTATTCAGGCACAGCAGGTCAGGTCAGCGTGAAGAGTCACGATTCAGGCACAGGGATATAGGTCAAGCCACCACTTCACTATTCAGGCCCACCAGCCCAGGTCATGCTACAGGTTCACTGTTCAGGCACAGGGGTACAGGTCACACCACAGCTTCACTATTCAGGCACAGCAGCGCAGGTCACACTGCAGAGTCACGATTCAGGCACAGGGGTACAGGTCACGCTACAGATCCACGATTCAGGCACAGCAGCTCAGGTCAGCGTGAAGAGTCACAATTCAGGCACAGGGGTACAGATCACGCCACCTCTTCACTATTCAGCCAAACCAGATCAGGTCACGCAGTTGGGTCACGATTCAGGCACAGGGGTACAGGTCACACCATAGCTCCACTATTCAGGCACAGCAGCGCAGGCCACACTGCAGAGTCACGATTCAGGCACAGGGGTGCAGGTCACTCCACAGATCCACTATTCAGGCACAGCAGCGCAGGTCACGCTACAGATCCACGATTCAGGCACAGCAGCTCAGGTCAGCGTGAAGAGTCACAATTCAGGCACAGGGGTACAGATCACGCCACCTCTTCACTATTCAGCCAAACCAGATCAGGTCACGCAGTTGGGTCACGATTCAGGCACAGGGGTACAGGTCACACCATAGCTCCACTATTCAGGCACAGCAGCGCAGGCCACACTGCAGAGTCACGATTCAGGCACAGGGGTGCAGGTCACTCCACAGATCCACTATTCAGGCACAGCAGCTAAGGTGACGCTGTAGTTTCACAATTCAAGCACAGGGATACAGGTCACACCACAGCCTCACTCTTCAGACACAGAAGCTCAGGTCATGCTGCAGTTTTACGATTCAGGCACAGTGGTACCGGTCACGCAACAGCTTCACTATTCAAGCCGCTCCACTATTCAGGCACAGCAGCTGAGGTCACGCTGTAGTGGTACTATTCACAGGGGTACAGGTTAAGCCACCACTTCACTATTCAGACCCAGCAGCTCAGGTCATGCTACAGGTTCACGGTTCAGGCACAGGGGTACAGGTCACATCACAGCTTCACTATTCAGGGACAGCTGCTCAGGTCACGCTGCAGAGTCACGATTCAGGCACAGGGGTACAGGTCACGCTACAGCTCCACAATTCAGGCACAGCAGCTCAGTTCAGCGTGAAGAGTCACAATTCAGGCACAGGGGTAAAATTCATGCCACAACTTCACTATTCAGGCACAGCAGTACAGGTCACACTGCAGAGTCACAATTCAGGCACAGGGGTACAGGTCACGCACCTCTTCACTAATCAGCCAAACCAGCTCAGGTCATGCAGTTGTGTCACGATTCAGGCACAGGGGTACAGGTCACACCACAGCTCCACTATTCAGGCACAACAGCTAAGGTCACACTGCAGTTTCACGATTTAAGCACAGGGATACAGGCCACACCACAGCCTCACTATTCAGACACAGCAGCTCAGGTCATGCTGCAGTTTTATGAATCAGGCACAGGCGTACAGGTCATGCCCCAGCTTCACTATTCAGGCAGAGCAGCTTAGGTCGCGCTGCAGAGTCACAATTCAGGCACAGGGGTACAGGTCACTCCACCAGTTCACTATTCAGGGACAGTCGCTCAGGTCACACTGTAGGGTCACGATTCAGGCACAGGGGTACAGGTCACGCCACAGCTCCACTATTCAGGCACAGCAGCTAAGGTCATGGTGCAGAGTCACGATTCAGGCACAGGGGTACAGGTCACGCCACAGCTCCACCATTCAGGCACAGCAGTTCCAGTCAGCGTGAAGAGTCACAATTTAGGCACAGGGGTACAGGTCATGCCACAGCTCCACTATTCAGGCACAGGAGCTTAGGTCTGCGTGAAGAGTCACGATTCAGGCACAGGGTTACAGGTCATGCCACAGCTCCACTATTCAGGCACAGGAGCTTAGGTCAGCGTGAAGAGTCACGATTCAGGCACAGGAGTACAGGTCACGCCAACGCTCCACTATTCAGGCACAGCAGCGCAGGTCACACTGCAGAGTCACAATTCAGGCACAGGGGTGCAGGTCACTCCACAGCCTCACTATTCAGACACAGAAGCTCAGGTCATGCTGCAGGTTTACGATTCAGGCACAGTGGTACCGGTCACGCCACAGCTTCACTATTCAAGCACAGTAACGCAGGTCACACTGCAGAGTCACGATTCAGGCACAGCGGCTCAGCTCCCTCTGCATTTTCATAATTCAGGCACAGGGGTACAGGTCACACCATAGCTCCACTATTCAGGCACAGCGGTTCAGGTCACACTGCAGAGTCACGATTCAGGCACAGGGGTGCAGGTCACTCCACAGCTCCACTATTCAGACACAGGAGCATAGGTCGACGTGAAGAGTCACGATGGAGGCACAGGGGTACAGGTCACGCCACAGCTCCACTATTCAGGCACAGCAGCTGAGGTCACGCTGTAGAGTCACTATTTAGGCACAGTGGTACCGGTCACGCCACAGCTTCACTATTCAAGCACAGTAACGCAGGTCACACTGCAGAGTCACGATTCAGGCACAGGGGTAAAGGTCACACCACAGCTCCACTATTCAGGCACAGCAGCTAAGGTCACGCTGCAGTTTCACAATTCAAGCACAGGGATACAGGTCACACCACAGCCTCACTATTCAGACACAGAAGCTCAGGTCATGCTGCAGTTTTACGATTCAGGCACAGGCGTACAGGTCATACCTCAGCTTCACTATTCAGGCACAGCGGCTCAGCTCACTCTGCATTTTCATAATTCAGGCACAGGGTTACAGGCCAAGCCACAGCTCCATTATTCAGGCACAGGAGCATAGGTCAGCGTGAAGAGTCACGATGGGGGCACAGGGGTACAGGTCATGCCACAGCTCCACTATTCAGGCACGGGAGCCTAGGTCAGCGTGAAGAGTCACGATGGAGGCACAGGGGTACAGGTAACGCCACAGCTCCACTATTGAGGCACAGCAGCTGAGGTCACGCTGTAGAGTCACTATTCAAGCACAGGGATACAGGTCAAGCCACCACTTCACTATTAAGGCCCAGCAGCTCAGGTCATGCTACAGGTTCACGGTTCAGGCACAGGGGTACAGGTCACACCACAGCTTCACTATTCAGACACAGTGGCTCATGTCTCTCTGCAGAGTCACGATTCAGACACAGGGGTACAGGTCACTCTACAGCTCCACCATTCAGGCACAGCAGCTCAGGTCAGCGTGAAGAGTCACAGTTAAGGCACTGAGGTACAGGTCACGCCACAGGTTCACTATTCAGGCACAGCAGCGCAGGTCACACTGCAGAGTCACGATTCAGGCACAGGGGTACAGGTCACGCCACAGCTTCACTATTCAAGCCGCTCCACTATTCAGGCACAGGGGTACAGGTCAAGCCACCACTTCACTTCACTTCACAGGGGTACAGGTCAAGCCACCACTTCACTATTCAGACCCAGCAGCTCAGGTCATGCTACAGGTTCACGGTTCAGGCACAGGGGTACAGGTCACATCACAGCTTCACTATTCAGGGACAGCTGCTCAGGTCACGCTGTAGAGTCACGATTCAGGCACAGGGGTACAGGTAACGCTACAGCTCCACAATTCAGGCACAGCAGCTCAGGTCAGCGCGAAGAGTCACAATTCAGGCACAGGGGTACAGTTCATGCCACAGCTTCACTATTCAGGCACAGCAGCTCAGGTCACACTGCAGAGTCACAATTCAGGCACAGGGGGACAGGTCACGCACCTCTTCACTAATCAGCCAAACCAGCTCAGGTCACGCAGTTGGGTCACGATTCAGGCACAGGGGTACAGGTCACACACAGCTCCACTATTCAGGCACAGCAGCTGAGGTCACGCTGTAGAGTCACTATTTAGGCACAGGGGTACAGGTCACGCCACAGCTTCACTATTCAAGCACAGCAACGCAGGTCATACTGCAGAGTCACGATTCAGGCACAGGGGTACAGGTCACGCCACAGATCCACTATTCAGGCACAGCAGCTAAGGTCACGCTGCAGTTTCACGATTCAGGCACAGGGGTATAGGTCACGCCACAGCTCCACTATTCAGGCACAGCAGCTATGGTCATGCTGCAGTTTCACGATTCAAGCACAGGGATAAAGGCCACGCCATAGCCTCACTGTTCAGGCACAGCAGCTAAGGTCACGCTGCAGTTTCACGATTCAGGCACAGGGGTATAGGTCACGCCACAGCTCCACTATTCAGGCACAGCAGCTATCGTCATGCTGCAGTTTCACGATTCAAGCACAGGGATACAGGCCACGCCATAGCCTCACTATTCAGACACAGCAGCTCAGGTCATGCTGCAGTTTTACGATTCAGGCACAGGGGCACAGGTCACGCCACAGTTCCACTATTCAGGCACAGCAGTTCAGGTCAGCGTGAAGAGTCACAATTCAATCAATCAATCAATCAATCATGGCATTTATAGCGTGCACTACTCACCCAGAAGGGTCTCAAGGCACGTGGGGAGGGCGGTCTGCTACTGCTCGAACAGCCAGGTCTTGAGCTGTTTCCTGAAGGCGAGGTGGTCCTGGGTCCGTCGCAGGTGGGCGGGCAGGGAGTTCCATGTCTTAGCCGCTAGGTAGGAGAAGGATCTTCCTCCAGCGGTGGCTCTCTGGATGCGAGGCACGACGGCGAGGGCGAGGTTCGCCGATCGCAGCTGGCGGGTGGGCGTGTAGAAGGTCAGGCGGTCGTTGAGGTACCTAGGGCCCAGGTCGTGGAGGGATTTGTGTGCGTGGGTGAGGAGTCTGAACGTGATCCTCTTGTTGACAGGGAGCTAGTGTAGGTCTCTCAGGTGGCTTGAGATGTGGCTGCGTCGGGGGACGTCCAGGATGAGTCGGGCGGAGGCATTCTGGATGCGCTGGAGTCTCTTCTGAAGCTTGGCTGTTGTTCCGGCGTAGAGGGTGTTTCCATAGTCCAGTCTGCTGGTGATGAGGGCCTGGGTGACCGTCTTCCTTGTCTCGGTGGGAATCCATTGGAAGATCTTTTGGAGCATGCGGAGTGTGTGGAAGCAAGATGAGGAGACGGCGTTGACTTGCCTGGTCATCGATAGGGAGGAGTCCAGGATGATGCCCAAGTTGCGTGCGTGGTCTGTTAAATTGGGGGCGGTGCCTAGGGCTGGGGGCCACCAGGAGTCGTCCCATGCGGAGGGGGATGTTCCCAGGATGAGGACTTCTGTCTTGTCCGTGTTCAGCTTTAGGCGGCTGCTGTTCATCCATTCGGCGACGTCTTTCATCCCTTCGTGAAGGTTCGCTTTGGCGGTGTCGGGGTCTTTGGTGAGGGAGAGGATCAGCTGGGTGTCATCGGCGTAGGAAATGATGTTCAGGTTGTGGTTGCGGGCGAGGGCAGCTAGTGGTTTCATGTAGATGTTGAAGAGAGTGGGGCTGAGCGAAGATCCTTGCGGGACGCCGCAGATGACTTCAGGTGGCCTCTGAGCGGAACGGCGGGAGGCGTACTCTTTGTGTTCTTCCGGAGAGGAATGAGGTGATCCAGTCCAGGGCCTTCCCCTGGATGCCGGTGTCGTTGAGTCGTTGGACTAGGGTGCGGTGGCAAACAGTATCGAATGCAGCGGAGAGGTCTAGGAGGATGAGTGCCGCTGTTTCACCGTTGTCGAGCAGGGCTCGGATGTCGTCAGTGGCTGCGATGAGGGCGGTCTCGGTGCTGTACAGGTCATAGGGGTACAGGTCATACCACAGCTCCACTATTCAGGCATAGGTGCTTAGGTCAGCTTGAAGAGTCACGATTCAGGCACAGGGGTACAGGTCACGCCACAGCTCCACTATTCAGGCACAGCAGCTGAGGTCACGCTGTAGCATCACTATTTAGGCACAGGAGTACAGGTCACGCCACAGATCCACTATTCAGGCACAGCAGCTAAGGTCACGCTGCAGTTTCTCGATTGAAGCACAGGGATACAGGTTACACCACAGCCTCACTATTCAGACACAGAAGCTCAGGTCATGCCACAGCTTCACTATTCAGGCACAGAAGCTTGGGTCACTCTGCAGAGTCACAATTCAGGCACAGGGATACAGGTCACTCCACCAGTTCACTTTTCAGGGACAGCTGCTCAGGCCACGCTGTAGAGTCCCGATTCAGGCACAGGGGTACAGGTCACGCCACCGCTTCACTATTCAGCCACACCAGCTCAGGTCATGCTGTAGGGTCACGATTCAGGCACAGGGGTATAGGTCACGCTACAGCTCCACTATTCAGACACAGCAGCTCCGGTCAGCGTGAAGAGTCACAATTCAGGCACAGGGGTACAGGTTACGCCACAGCTTCACTATTCAAGCACAGCAGCTCCGGTCATGTTGCAGAGTCATGTTTCAGGCACAGGGGTACAGGTCACGCCACCGCTTCACTATTCAGCCACACCAGCTCAGGTCATGCTGTAGGGTCACGATTCAGTCCCAGGGGTACAGGTCACGTGACAGCTCGACTGTTCAGGCACAGCAGCTCAGGTCACGCTGTAGGGTCTTGATTCAGGCACAGGGGTACAGGTCATGCCACAGCTTCACTTTTCAGGCACAGCAGCTCTGGTCACGCTGCAGAGTCACGATTCTGGTACAGGGGTACAGGTCACGCCACAGCTTCACTTTTCAGGCACAGCAGCTCTGGTCACGCTGCAGAGTCACGATTCAGGTACAGGGGTACAGGTCACGCCACAGCTTCACTATTCAGGCGCAGCAGCTGAGGTCATGCTGCAGTTTCACGATTCAGGTACAGGGGTACAGGTCACGCCACAGCTTCACTATTCAGGGACAGCTGCTCAGGTCACGCTGTAGAGTCATGATTCAGGCATAGGGGTACAGGTCACGCTAGTGCTGCACTATTCAGGCACAGCAGCTGAGGTTATGCTGCAGTTTCACGATTCAGGCACAGGGGAACAGGTCATGCCACAGCTCCACTGTTCAGGCACAGAAGCTCAGGTCACGCAGTAGGTTCATGATTCAGGCATAGGGCTACAGGTCATGCCACAGCTCCACTATTCAGGTACAGCAGCACAGGTCACGCTGTAGGTTCATGATTCAGGCATAGGGGTACAGGTCATACCACAGCTCCACTATTCAGGCACAGCAGCTCAGGTCACGCTATACGTTCATGCTTCAGGCACAGGGGTACAGATCACGCCACAGCTTCACTATTCAGGCACAGCAGCTCCGGTCACGCTGCAGTCATGATTCAGGCACAGGGGTACAGGTCAAGCCACCACTTCACTTCAATTTACAGGGGTACAGGTCAAGCCACCACTTCACTATTCAGGCCCAGCAGCTCAGGTCATGCTACAGGTTCACGGTTCAGGCACAGGGGAACAGGTCACACCACAGCTTCACTATTCAAACACAGCGGCTCATGTCACGCTGCAGAGTCACGATTCAGGCACACAGGGGTGCAGGTCATGCCACAGCTTCACTATTCAGGCACAGCTGCTCAGGTCAGCGTGAAGAGTCACAATTCAGGCACAGGGGTACAGGTCACGCCACCGCTTCACTATTCAGCCACACCAGCTCAGGTCATGCTGTAGGGTCACGATTCAGTCCCAGGGGTACAGGTCACGCGACAGCTCGACTGTTCAGGCACAGCAGCTCAGGTCACGCTGTAGGGTTTTGATTCAGGCACAGGGGTACAGGTCATGCCACAGCTTCACTTTTCAGGCACAGCAGCTCTGGTCACGCTGCAGAGTCACGATTCAGGTACAGGGGTACAGGTCACGCCACAGCTTCACTATTCAGGGACAGCTGCTCAGGTCACGCTGTAGAGTCACGATTCAGGCATAGGGGTACAGGTCACGCCTGTGCTGCACTATTCAGGCGCAGCAGCTGAGGTCATGCTGCAGTTTCACGATTCAGGTACAGGGGTACAGGTCACGCCACAGCTTCACTATTCAGGGACAGCTGCTCAGGTCACGCTGTAGAGTCACGATTCAGGCATAGGGGTACAGGTCACGCCAGTGCTGCACTATTCAGGCACAGCAGCTGAGGTTATGCTGCAGTTTCACGATTCAGGCACAGGGGAACAGGTCATGCCACAGCTCCACTGTTCAGGCACAGAAGCTCAGGTCACGCAGTAGGTTCATGATTCAGGCATAGGGCTTCAGGTCATGCCACAGCTCCACTATTCAGGTACAGCAGCACAGGTCACGCTGTAGGTTCATGATTCAGGCATAGGGGTAAAGGTCATACCACAGCTCCACTATTGAGGCACAGCAGCTCAGGTCACGCTATACGTTCATGCTTCAGGCACAGGGGTACAGATCACGCCACAGCTTCACTATTCAGGCACAGCAGCTCCGGTCACGCTGCAGTCATGATTCAGGCACAGAGGTACAGGTCAAGCCACCACTTCACTATTCAGGCCCAGCAGCTCAGGTCATGCTACAGGTTCACGGTTCAGGCACAGGGGTACAGGTCACACCACAGCTTCACTATTCAAACACAGCGGCTCATGTCACGCTGCAGAGTCACGATTCAGGCACACAGGGGTACAGGTCATGCCACAGCTTCCCTATTCAGGCACAGCAGCTTAGGTCACGCTGCAGAGTCACAATTCAGGCACAGGGGTACAGGTCACGCCACAGCTCCACTATTCAGGGACAGCTGCTCAGGTCACACTGTAGGGTCACGATTCAGGCACAGGGGTACAGGTCACGCCACCACTCCACTATTCAGGCACAGTGGCTTATGTCACGCTGCAGAGTCTTGATTCAGGCACAGGGGTACTGGTCACGTAACAGCTCCACTATTCAGGCACAGGAGCTTAGGTCAGCGTGAAGAGTCACGATTCAGGCACAGGGATACAGGTCATGCCACAGCTCCACTATTCAGGCACAGGAGCTTAGGTCAGCGTGAAGAGTCACGATTCAGGTACAGGGGTACAGGTCACGCCACAGCTCCATTATTCAGGCACAGCAGCTTAGGTCACGCTGCAGAGTCACAATTCAGGCACAGGGGTACAGATCACTCCACCAGTTCACTATTCAGGGACAGCTGCTCAGGTCACGCTGTGGAGTCCCGATTCAGGCACAGGGGTACAGGTCACGCCACCGCTTCACTATTCAGCCACACCAGCTCAGGTCACGCTGTAGGGTCACGATTCAAGCACAAGGGTACAGATCACGCCACCGCTCCACTATTCAGGCACAGTGGCTCAGATCACGCTACAGAGTCATGATTCAGTCACAGAGGTACTGGTCATGCCACAGCTCCACTATTCAGGCACAGCAGCTCAGGTCACGCTGTAGGTTCATGATTCAGGCATAGGGCTCGGGTCATGCCACAGCTCCACTATTCAGGTACAGCAGCACAGGTCACGCTGTAGGTTCATGATTTAGGTATAGGGGTACAGGTCATATCACAGCTCCACTATTCAGGCACAGCAGCTCAGGCCACGCTATACGTTCATGCTTCAGGCACAGGGCTACAGGTCACGCCACAGCTCCACTATTCAGGTACAGCAGCACAGGTCACGCTGTAGGTTCATTATTCAGGCATAGGGGTACAGGTCACGGCACAACTTCACTATTCAGGCACTGCAGCTCCAGTCATGCTGCAGAGTCACGATTCAGGCACAGGGGTACAGGTCACGTCACAGCTTCACTATTCAGGGACAGCTGCTCAGGTCATGCTGTGGAGTCAGGATTCAGGCACAGGGGTACAGGTCATGCCACAGCTCCACTATTCAGGGACAGCTGCTCAGGTCATGCTGTGGAGTCAGGATTCAGGCACATGGGTACAGGTCACGCCACAGCTCCACTATTCAAACACAGGGGTACAGGTCACGCTGCAGAGTCACGATTCAGGCACAGGGGTACAGGTCACGTCACAGCTTCACTATTCAGGGACAGCTGCTCAGGTCATGCTGTGGAGTCAGGATTCAGGCACATGGGTACAGGTCACGCCACAGCTCCACTATTCAAACACAGGGGTACAGGTCACACTGCAGAGTCACGATTCAGGCACAGGGGTACAGGTCATGCCACAGCCTAGAGCAGAAAGCAGGAGTAAACAAGAACCCGCCAGAGGGAGTTAAAGAGACAGGAACTGTCAAGCGGGGGAAGGAGAAGGCAAAAGGTGGTATCATTTAATCAAAGCAAAAGGGTGGGGGGGTTCAGAGAGGACCAACTGCAGAGCCTCGGCTAGTGTTGGGCCCCTTCCAAGCACCGCCTAATGGAAATAAAGGAGAACGGGTTCAGAGGTCATAAATTAAAGGTTGCAAACTTGTACCTTGGATTCCGTACCCAAAATCTGTGACCTGCAGTCAGAAAGCAACATGAGCATTAATAAGTCGTGAGAAAGTGTTGTTTTAAGTTTTTGTAGTGAAGAGTCATTAAAAGTACTTCTGTCACTTTACCCTCCATAATTCTCATACAAACCGGTCTCTTTTGATGTATTCAGTCTAGGCATGGTAAATGCTGGTATTTGGCAGCTCACAGATGGATGCTAATAAAGTACTATTTTGTTTAACCCCTTCCATGCTGATGACGGAACCGCTCCGTCATCAGCTACAGTTGAGCTGTGCTGATGACGGAGCGGTTCCGTCATGGCCCGGCCGCCGCGCCTGCGCGGCGCTGATTTCGCGCCTGCGCGGGCGTTCTAAAGAGCGGGGCTGGTCATGACGGAACCGCTCCGTCACCAGCACAGCTCAACTGTAGCTGGTGACGGAGCGGTTCTGTCACCAGCATGCGGCGCCGCCCCTTCGCTGCGGCGGAATAGCCGCCGCAGCGAAGGGGTTAATAAATGAAGCATACTCTCAGCCGTGTCCCCCTCAAATCTTGATCTTCCCTCGTCCATGTCTCCTCAGCCTCCCCCCATTCCTCTCCATCTCTCCTTCTTTCCCTTTTGTTATTTTTCCACTTCTTTTCCAATTTCCCCTTTCTTTTCCCTTTCTCTCTTCTCTTTCTCTAATTTATTTGCAATCTCTTTTTTTTCTTCTCTTTCTTTTATATATTTTCCTCTCTCTCCCTGCAGTCTCCTATCTCTCTTGCATTCTTATTTTGTCTGTTTTCTGTTTCCAGTCTCTTCTTGGCTTTCATTTTTCCTCACCTTCTCTTCCGTTTCTCTTTCCTTAGTTTGCTGCGGTCCTTTTATCCCTGTTTGTATCTTTTTCCTGCCCTCCCTCCCCTTCTCTTTAGTATTCATCATCATCAGATTATTTATTCAGCTGAATAAACTAGATCATAAAAGGACATAATATCAAAAACAAGTCCACAGTGTAACAATAGAATAGATGCAGATTTGGATTCATTTAAACGCAATTAAAAGAAATCTCATATGAGCTTAAGAAAAGGTGAAGGGGCAAAGCAAGAACAGATTAATGTAGAAAGTTATATGAATCCCAATCATCAAGCAAGTTACATATGAGGCTCAACCAACAAGCAAGTGACACATGAGGCCCCATCAACAAGCAAGTGGCATTTGAGACTCAAACAGCAAGGAAGTGATGCATGAGCTCAACCAGCTAGCAAGTGACACATGAGGCCCCAGCAACAAGGAAGTGACATAAGAGGCTCAACCAACAAGCAAGTGACATATGAGGCTCAAACAGCAAGCAAGTGACGTATGAGGCTCAACCAACAAGCAATTGACATATGAGGCTCATACAGCAAGCAAGTGACATATGAAGCTCAACCAACGAGCAAGTGACGTATGAGGCTCAACCAACAAGCAAGTGACATATGAGGCTCAAACAGCAAGCAAGTGACATATGAGGCTCAAACAGCAAGCAAGTGACATATGAGGCTCAACCAACAAGAAAGTGACACATGAGGCCCCATCACCAAGCAAGTGACTTATGTGGGGCCGATCAACAAGCAAGTGATGCATGCGGCCGCATCAACAAGCAAGTGACACATGAGGCCTCATCATCAAGCAAGTGACATTTAAGGCTCAAACTGCAAGCAAGTGACGTATGAGACTCAACCAACAAGCAAGTGACACATGAGGCTCAAACAGCAAGCAAATGATGTATGAGGCTCAACCAACAAGCAAGTGACACATGAGGCTCAAACAGCAAGCAAGTGACGTATGAGGCTCAACCAACAAGCAATTGACATATGAGGCTCATACAGCAAGCAAGTGACATATGAGGCTCAACCAACGAGCAAGTGACGTATGAAACTCAACCAACAAGCAAGTGACATATGAGGCTCAAACAGCAAGCAAGTGACATATGAGGCTCAACCAATAACCAAGTGACGTATGAGGCTCAACCAACAAGAAAGTGGCACATGAGGCCCCATCACCAAGCAAGTGACGTATGTGGGGCCGATCAACAAGCAAGTGATACATGAGGCCCCTTCATCAAGCAAGTGACATTTAAGGCTCAAACAGCAAGCAAGTGACGTATGAGGCTCAACCAACAAGCAAGTGACACATGAGTCTCAAACAGCAAGCAAGTGACGTATGAGGCTCAACCAACAAGCAAGTGACACATGATGCCCCATCAACAAGCAAGTGACATTTGAGACTCAAACAGCAATCAAGTGACATATGAGTGACATAAGAGCAAGTGACACATGAGGTTCAAACAGCAAGCAAGTGACATATGAGGCTCAGCCAACAAGCAAGTGACATATGAGGCTCAAACAGCAAGCAAGTAACATATGAGGCTCAACCAACAAGCAAGTGACGTATGAGGCTCAACCAATAAGCAAGTGACACATGAGGCCCCATCAACAAGAAAGTGACATTTGAGGCTCAAACAGCAAGCAAGTGACATATGAGTGGCATTAGAGCAAGTGACATATGAGGCTCAAACAGCAAGCAAGTGACATATGAGGCTCAACCAACAAGCAAGTGACATATGAGGCTCATACAGCAAGCAAGTGACATATGAGGCTCAACCAACGAGCAAGTGACGTGTGAAACTCAACCAACAAGCAAGTGACATATGAGGCTCAAACAGCAAGCAAGTGACATATGAGGCTCAACCAATAACCAAGTGACGTATGAGGCTCAACCAACAAGAAAGTGGCACATGAGGCCCCATCACCAAGCAAGTGACGTATGTGGGGCCGATCAACAAGCAAGTGATACATGAGGCCCCTTCATCAAGCAAGTGACATTTAAGGCTCAAACAGCAAGCAAGTGACGTATGAGGCTCAACCAACAAGCAAGTGACACATGAGTCTCAAACAGCAAGCAAGTGACGTATGAGGCTCAACCAACAAGCAAGTGACACATGATGCCCCATCAACAAGCAAGTGACATTTGAGACTCAAACAGCAATCAAGTGACATATGAGTGACATAAGAGCAAGTGACACATGAGGTTCAAACAGCAAGCAAGTGACATATGAGGCTCAGCCAACAAGCAAGTGACATATGAGGCTCAAACAGCAAGCAAGTAACATATGAGGCTCAACCAACAAGCAAGTGACGTATGAGGCTCAACCAATAAGCAAGTGACACATGAGGCCCCATCAACAAGAAAGTGACATTTGAGGCTCAAACAGCAAGCAAGTGACATATGAGTGGCATTAGAGCAAGTGACATATGAGGCTCAAACAGCAAGCAAGTGACATATGAGGCTCAACCAACAAGCAAGTGACACATGAGGCCCGATCATCAAGCAAGTGATACAAGAGGCTCAAACAGCACGCAAGTGTTGTATGAGGCTCAACCAACAAACAGGTGACACATGAGGCCCCATCAACAAGCACATGACATTTGAGGCTAAAACAGCAAACAAGTGGCATATGAGTGACATTAGAGCAAGTGACATATGAGGCTCAAACAGCAAGCAAGTGACATATGAGGCTCAACCAACAAGCAAGTGACACATGAGGCCCGATCATCAAGCAAGTGATACATGAGGCCCCTTCATCAAGCAAGTGACATTTAAGGCTCAAACAGCAAGCAAGTGACGTATGAGGCTCAACCAACAAGCAAGTGACACATGAGTCTCAAACAGCAAGCAAGTGACGTATGAGGCTCAACCAACAAGCAAGTGACACATGAGGCCTCATCATCAAGCAAGTGACATATGAGGCTCAAACAGCAATCAAGTGACATATGAGGCTCAAGCAAGTGACACATGATGCCCCATCAACAAGCAAGCGACATTTGAGACTCAAACAGCAATCAAGTGACATATGAGTGACATAAGAGCAAGTGACACATGAGGTTCAAACAGCAAGCAAGTGACATATGAGGCTCAACCAACAAGCAAGTGACATATGAGGCTCAAACAGCAAGCAAGTAACATATGAGGCTCAACCAACAAGCAAATGACGTATGAGGCTCAACCAATAAGCAAGTGACACATGAGGCCCCATCAACAAGAAAGTGACATTTGAGGCTCAAAGAGCAAGCAAGTGACATATGAGTGACATTAGAGCAAGTGACATATGAGGCTCAAACAGCAAGCAAGTGACATATGAGGCTCAACCAACAAGCAAGTGACACATGAGGCCCGATCATCAAGCAAGTGATACAAGAGGCTCAAACAGCACGCAAGTGTTGTATGAGGCTCAACCAACAAACAGGTGACACATGAGGCCCCATCAACAAGCACATGACATTTGAGGCTAAAACAGCAAGCAAGTGGCATATGAGGCTCAACCAACAAGCAAGTGGCACATGAGGCCCGATCATCAAGCAAGTGTAATAAGAGGCTCAAACAGCACGCAAGTGACATATGAGGCTCAACCAACAAGCAAGTGACATATGAGGTCCCATCAACAAGCAAGTGGCATATGTGGCCCCATCAACAAGCAAATGACACATGAGGCCCCAACAACAAGCAAGTGACATATGTGGCCCCATCAACAATCAAGTGACATATGTGCCCCCAGCCGCCCCATCAACAAGCAAGTGACATAAGAGGCTCAACCACCAAGCAAGTGACACATGAGACTCAAAGAGCAAGAACTTGAGGTATGAGGCTCAACCAACAAGCAAGTGACACATGAGGCCCCATCAACAAGCAAGTGACACATGAGGCCCCATCAACAAGCATGTGACATAAGATGCTCAAACAGCACGCAAGTGACGTATGAGGCTCAACCAACAAGCAAGTGACACATGAGTCTCAAACAGCAAGCAAGTGACGTATGAGGCTCAACCAACAAGCAAGTGACACATGAGGCTCAAACAGCAAGCAAGTGACGTATGAGGCTCGACCAACAAGCAAGTGACACATGAGACTCAAAGAGCAAGCAAGTGAGGTATGAGGCTCAACCATCAAGCAAGTGGCACATGAGGCCTTATCAACAAGCAAGTGACACATGAGGCCCCATCAACAAGCATGTGACATAAGATGCTCAAACAGCAAGCAAGTGACATATGAGGCTCAACCAACAAGCAAGTGGCACATGAGGCTCAACCAACATGCTAGTGACGTATGAGGCTCAACCAACAAGTGACACATGAGGCCCTATCAACAAGCACATGACATTTGAGGCTCAAACAGGAAGCAAATGACATATGAGGCTCAACCAATAAGCAAGTGACACATGAGGCCCCATCATCAAGCAAGTGATATAAGAGGCTCAAACAGCAAGCAAGTGACACATGAGGCTCAACCAATAAGCAAGTGGCACATGAGGCCCCATCAACAAGCAAGTGACATATGTGACCCCATCAACAAACAAGTGACACATGAGGCCCCAAGAACAATCAAGTGACATATGTGGCCCCATCAACAAGCAAGTGACATAAGAGGCCCCATCAGCAAGCAAGTGACATATAAGGCTCAACCAACAAGCAAGTGACACATGAGGCTCAAACAGCAGGCGACGTAATGATGCTCAACCAACAAGCAAGTGACACATGAGGCCCCATCATCAAGCAAGTGACATAAGAGGCTCAAACATCAGGCAAGTAATGTATGGGGCTCAACCAACAAGCAAGTGACACATGAGGCCACATCAACAAGCAAGTGACACATGAGGCCTCATCAACAAGCATGTGACATAAGAGGCTCAAACAGCAAGCAAGTGACAAATGAGGCTCAACCAACAAGCAAGTGACGTATGGGGCTCAACCAACAAGCAAGTGACACATGAGGCCCCATCATCAAGCAACGGACATAAGAGGCTTAAACAGCAAGCAAGTGACATATGAGGCTCAACCAACAAGCAAGTGACACATGAGGCCCCATCAACAAGCAAGTGACATATGTGGACCCCTCAACAAGCAAGTGACACATGAGGACCCATCAACAAGCAAGTGACATATGAGGCTCAAACAGCAAGCAGGGGACATATGAAGCCCCATCAACAAGCAAGCGACATGAGACGCGCCAGCGCGCAAATCTAGATGGCCTCCCCCCCGGTGAGCTCTTTCTCACGTCAGCCCTTAATTGACGATTTTTGGATGGATTTTTCCCAGAATTTTATTCTTTTTTTTGTATGGATATATCTGTATCCGAATAAAGATTTTTTAATTGAATTGATAAAAAATTACTGACAGCAATGTTTTACGACTTTTACTAATCGCTGTGGCGATTTTCCAGCCTTGCTGAGTGGAGAAATCTGTTTCTTCTCCCTTCTCACTTTCTGTTGCTGCATTGGTATCTTCACCAAGGTACAGCCCAGCACTCCAGTCAGGGAGGCGGAGAATTGCCCAGGAAAGGGGGAGGCTTCGGCCTTGTCAATCCCACAGTTGGTTTTAGCTGCTGCACCAGCCTTCATTGAGAGTTTTTCCCTTCATTATTAACTCTTTCCCACATATTGGCTCTATCCGGCTGCTGGACTTTATTTTAAGGGAGATGGAGAACAATAATGTACAACCTCAACATAATAAAAGGAAACACAATATTTCTCCTCCTCTGGTTAAATCGAAAGTGGTGGAATCTAGTGAGCCTTCTTTGGAATTGTTACTTGATGAGATTCAGGCAATTTGCTCCAGCGCTAATACTGGGTCAGCGATTAAAAACTTACGGAAAGATATGGGCAGTATGTCAATGAAAATATCTGAAAATGCAATTAAAATTCGAGACAATGAAGGTCAAATTAATGTTTTTGCACTACTTGTGGCAAAATTATCCCCTATGTTTGCTCTTCTTGATTTCGAAAATCGTAACAGACAGTATAACCTGAGTATTTTTAATTGACCAGAAGACGTAGATTGTAATGATTACAGGTTATATTTGGAGAATCTCATACCTGGTCTTTTCCAGAGAAATTTGAAATAGATAAAGGTCATTGGATTCCTTCTCATCATAATCCGCACCACACTAAACGGAGACAAATGATTTTCAAGGTTTTATGTCACCATCATTTAGACTTGATAAGGAAAGCAGCACGAGAAATTCATTCCTTAATGGTAAATGGTAATAAACATTGTATTCATCAAGACTTTGCTGAGGAAACTGATAAGATGCACAAGGAATTCACTGACATTCATCCACGGTTATGACGTCTTGGATTTAAATATGGTCTTTTTGATCCTTTCACAATGCGAATCTGGAAAGATGTTTTTTCAAAATCCTAGCAATGCCCTGAAGACCTACGAATATTTCTTGAATTAACATTCGCAGCTTTCTATGGATACACATGAGTCTGCTACTTGAATATTAATACATTATTTCTTCTTTCTAAATTAATTGTGTTTTTCCTCACAGGGCTCCAATGACTTGGTCATGCTTGCAAAGCGTTTGTGCGTTTTAAGATTGTTATTATTGTTTTACTGTTGTCTTTTTTATGTTTGTATGTCTCTTTATTCCCCTTTTCTTTCCCTTTTGTCCTTCTCTAGAGCTACTATTTTTCTTCTTATACTTCAGACTTTATCTCTTCTTCTTGGTGTTTTTTTTCCTACTATACTAGGGCTAACGTTCATAATATTAAAATAGTTTCCTTAAATGTCAAATGTTTACGACATCCTGTAAAACGTTATTTTTTTAGATTATTTAGCTAGTTATAAAGCAGATATTTGCTTCATACAAGAAACTCATATAGAACCGGGTTTTGGATTTTATGGAAAAAAGTGCGTTAATTCTATTATATCTTCTCCTACTATGGGTAAAAAAATTGTGTTGCTACTTTGTTTCCAAAAATTTTACATTGTCAGTCGGTCATTCATAATTACTTTATTCGGTTATTATTAAAAACCATAAACGCATGTTAAAAATACCCATCAACAATACAAAACTAAAAGATTTTTTTTTACCTAAAATCATCCATGATTAAAATGTAAGCGCAGAACCGAATATGCATATATCAATATAAAATACAAACAATATAAAAATATAACATATAAAATAGGGAAAAAATACGTTGAAAGATCCAGACACATAAACCTGCTTCACTCGCTACTTCCTTTTTTTCGTTGCTCTAACTGCTGCTACTAGAAAGCTAGCAATGCTGAAAATTTTCCAACATCTCAACATCTGCAGGTATAAACCAGCTGGTCTAGCCTGCAGGAAATCTTTGTTCTTTAAAATTGGAAGGATATACCGCCTGCATATGGATAAATAGAAATAGCAGAACTGGACAAAATGCATAGTATCTTGCCTTGAGAAACAATCGCATGACACAGGATCCAGGTGGTCTATCTTAGCCCAGCCTAAAGGGTTAGCCAGCAAAAGATGTAAATAATTAAACCTAAATCTCAAGAGAAGGTGGTGTTGAGGCTTAGTGACAATGTCCAGGTAAGGTTTCATTGAATAGGAGGTATTTAGAAGCTGGTGGGTACGGACAGTAGGTTTCAAAATTTCAAAGGCCCCTCTTTCTAGTGATACTATACGCAGAAATGAGGTCTTGACCTACACAAGATCTTTTTTACATATATTTTCTGGGTTGTCAAACAAGGTTGAGCGTCCTATCAACTCATCTGTGCTCTTCAAATGTCTCTACCACGGTATACTACTGGCCCTATCTAGAGCCATACCATCTAGTATGATCTCTTTGTTTAGCATCAGGATTAGACCAGATCTAAATCCATTTAAGAATTAGAGACATTCTAACCGAGTCAGTAACATAGCCGAGGCCCACCTCTTGATGGATTATGTACGAGGATATAAATTGGGGGACTAAAAGCAGGCTTCTTAAAAATTTATTTTCAACAATTTGGAGCTCAGTGGAATTATTGTAACCCCAAATTACTGCGCCATACTTCACAATGGCGATGCTCTTGGCCTTATAAATATTCAACATGGCCTGCATGGGCTTGGCGCCCAGCCTCCAAGCAAAATGAAGAACCCCACATGTTGATCTAACCATCGCAATTCTCTTCGCCCTCCTTTGCAGGACCCATGAACATCTATCGATGAATAAGACACCCAGGTAGTGGAATGTGGAGACCCTAGTTACTTCTGTCGCACCACAACAAAAACTTTTGGGTATCTTTGACTTCCCTCCCAGGGTCATAATGTGTGACTTTGACAGGTTTGCATTTAAATCTAATGAGCCCATAAAATTGGTGAAGGTGGTCAACAAGTGCTAAAGCCCCACAGCTATGCATGCCAAAAGCGCTGCATCATCTACATACAGCGATGTAGGAATCAGACTGTTTCTTACATGGGGAATATCCTTAGCAGCTTCAGAGAAAACCAGTTCAAGATGGTTAATATAAAGGGTAAATAACAAGGGTGCCAAAATACAGCCTTCTCTTACTCCTCTTGTTACACCTATCTGCTGTTTAAGATTACCCTTTTGATCGAACCTTACTGCTGCCAAGAGGTCCCTGTGCAGGTCCCCCAGAAAATATACAATATTCTTGTCCATCCCCATTTCTAATAATAGGTCCCAGAGCTTGGCCCTATTCACCCGGTCAAATGCAGAGGAAAGGTCCATAAAGGCAAGATGTATAGTCCCTTTCTTGGCCATGTGTATTTCCCTATTAAAATATAGAGGTTAAGGCATTGGTCCGTGGTGCCTCTGCCTTTCCTGAAGCCATATTGGAGGTCTGACAGGACATTCCACTCATCAATCCATCCGATCAGTCTGCTGAGGACCACTTTCCCCATCACCTTAACTGTGGAATTGATCATCGATATTGGCCTGTAGCACCTTAGATCCCCTTTATCGCCTTTTTTAAAAACAGGGACAATAATAGATGTTGACCAAGATTTAGGCAACCCTATTGTACATGCTATGTTAATAACATTTGCCAGTAATTTTGATCATAAACTAATATCTAACCTAAAAAGGTCAACAGGGACCCCATCTGGCCCGGTGCTTTAGTACAGGTAATTTGAGCTGTCGCCACAACCACCTCTTGTGCAGAAAAAGTTATACTATATGCAGCTTTTGGGCAGATAGGGCATATATTAGCCTGATCAGGGTGGTCCCCATAGATATGTTTGAAGTGGGTAAACCAAAGCTCTTCAGGGATGTTACACTCAACTATGTTAACTCCAAGGTCAGAAAAGAAGGGTCTATTGACGATCTCCCAAAATTTTGCGCTGTTTTTAAGCACATCCACAGACTGTTACATTGTCAAATCTTAAGTAAATCCTTGGATTCATAAAGTAGATATGCTATAGCGAAAGTTAAAATTCAAGACACAGTTATGTTTTTACTTAATGTATATGGCCAAATAGCTGTAGATCCTAATTTTTGGTCCATTTTAACCACTGAAGTTCTCAAGTTGGGTAATGTCCCACTTATAGTCGGAGGTAAGTTCAGCTTGTATATGATCCTATATTAGATAGATAATCGCATACTAAATTTCGACCACCTAGTCATTTTTTAATTGTAAAATGTTTTTTTTAAACTACTAAATTGGTGGATATCTGGTGATTACATTATCCTACTGAAATTGTTTTCACTCTTTTCCCTAACCCTCACAACTCTTACTCTAAACTTGATTATTTTTTTTAGTTTCTCAAAAATTAATTTATTCAGTTGTTACTCCTAATATCTATAATATTGCAAAAATTGCATTATCACAAACAGATATTGTTAATACATTTCTAAATTATTATGCTAACCTATATAACATACCAAAATTTAAAGATCCTTCTTTCATTGATTCTTTTTTATATACATGTGACTTACCTAAAGTTCCTCAGAAATCCAAGGATAGATTTTATTGAACTATTACTGAAAATTAAATCCATTTAGCTATTAAGTCTCTTAAACAAAATAAATCTCTTGGCCCTGATGGCATTCCATCAGAATTTTATAAAGAATTCGATTTACAACTTGATCCTTATTTGCTTAAACTTTTACCTTTTTTACTGCTACTGGATAACATTTAGGTTCCTTTACTGAAGTGTTGATTGTAGTTATACCTAAACCAAACTGATCCAACACTTGTATCGAATTATCTCCCTATTTCCTTAATAAATCAAGATTTTAAACAATATGCCAAAATACTGGCAACCAGACTGACCTCCGTATTGAAGTCTATTATCCATACTGATCAGTCTGGTTTAATGAAAAATAGATATTCTGCCAATAATACAAGAACTTTATTACATGCTGTTAAACAGGGCTCTACTTTATCCTCACCATCTGGAGTACTCACATCGGATGCTGAAAAAGCTTTTGGCAAAGTTCATTCGCTATTTCGATTCCATACTTTAGCAGCATTTAATGTTGCTGATTTGTTTATTAGTATGATATCTGCTCTCTGTTCTACCCCTACTGCGCGTTTATTTATTTTATTTATGAATGACCACATTTCTAATCAATTTTTCTTTTTTAGAGGGAATAGACAAGGTTGTCCACAATCCCCGTTACTATTTCTTCTTGTTATTGAACCTTTGCTTGTTTCCATTAGAAAATGTAACAATATTGCTGGTATTAATATTAATGAAGTCATTATTTAAACATTAGCATATGCAGATTATGTACTTTTATTTGTTAACAATCCTGATTCCTCTATTCCTCCTCTATTTGATATTATCTCATCATATTCTTTAATTTCTGGATATTCGTTAAACACCAATAAAACTGAATGTTTTCCCTTATATCCTCACTGTACCCCAGATATGTTTCCCATAAAAGAAATAATTTGGCAGAGAGATAAGTTCAACTACCTTGGCATTCTGTTCTCTTCGTCTGTGAAAAAAAATAACATTAAATTGTGAATCTGTTTTATATTACATTAAACAAAAAGTATCTAAATGGTCTTCACTTCACCTTTCATGGTGGGGGAGAAAGGATTCAATAAAAATACATAGCACCAAAAATCGTTTATTTTCTAACTATGATTCCTAGCCAATTTCCTATGAAGTTTTATAAAATTGTCGATCAACATCTTTCTAAGTTTCTTTGGAATAATAAGTCCGCCTGTATGGGCTATAAAAAATTAAAAATGGCAAAGTTTAATGGAGGATTTGGTTTACCAGATTTTTAAAATTATCATACAGCATTTATCTTTAAACCAAAGTTCACTTTGGTTTAATCATCTCCACCTGATTAATCCTCTTACATGGCTTCTTATAGAAAGAGGTTTGGTAACTCCAATTCCTTCATCTGCCTTGTCAAACAAGTCTAGCAAGTCATTATTATTTCATAAGTCTATTATTTTGAAATCCACAAAACAAATATTAAATGATTTTGATTTACCTTTTGAAACAACTACTCCAAATACTGTAGATATGTCATTATGGTGCAATCCACGACTAAAACCTTCTCAATCTGTTACATTTTGGCATTCATGGATAAAAGCTGGCATTTTTTACCTCAAGGATATTTATCACAATAATACTTTTATATCATTTGATGTATTACAGGCACAATTTCACTTACCATCTTTTGATTTTCTCAAATATGAACTTTTATGTAATTCTATGTTAGATTCCTTTCCCAATAATGTTCCTTCAAATATAATCTCAGATTTGACAATTCATATTCAAACGGTGTCCTCTTCGTCTCATGCTGTTTCATAATGTACAAGAAGCTGAATGCCTTTCAAGGTAATAATATTGATGCTGTTTCAATGTTTTTGAATAATTAACTTTTGACTTCTTTCTCATATGATACATGGAAAAAATATGGTTGAATAATATCTCAGGATGGTTACCTATATCAGTTCATCAAACTAATATTTATATTGTGTTTAATTGCTCATGGTCCCCCTTAAAATGATTTCAAGCTAAGGTTCTTCCTGAATTCAAATTGTTGCCATTGTATTTCAAATATTGGTTCATTAAAACGTATGCTTTTTGAATGTACATCTGTTTTTAAATTTTGGAATGAAGTTTCGGATGTTATACAAAATGTTTTTAATATTTCCGATGAATTTCCATTTAATTTGTTCATATGCATGAAAGAACTGTCTGATCTAGAATACAAACTTTTTATTTTTCATATGCCAGTTGCTTTAAAATCTATTACAACTTGTTGGAAAGATGTGCCATTATTATCTGTTCATGCTTGGTGGTCATGGATTATTTTCACTAGAAGAGGTGCCAATCTATCTTTGAATGGTATTATTCACAACTGTATTTCTTGTCATGTATTTTGGAAATCAATAGATCACTATGTCTTACCTTATAGCAGCTCTACTCAAGTTGATTCTTACATTATTATATGCTTATTCCTAACCCTCCCTTTTTATTTATGTTTTTTAAGTCTATATTAGATTGTACCTGTTTTATATTCAATTATCACTCTTCAAAGATATGTTTCTTATACAGGTACTCTCTGTAGTGCTCCTTTTTGTAATGTCATTGTATATTATATGAAAACATTAAAAAAACATTTTGAACTAAAACAAGCAAGCACCTTGTGAGGCTCAAACAACAAGCAAGTGACATATGAGGCCACATCAACAAGCAAGTGACATATGAGGCCACATCAACAAGCAAGTGACACCGTTTCTGACCAATATCTAGTTGGTATGGCTAGAGAGACATGAGAGAGATCTGCTGTGCCAAACAGTGTCTGTGATTGGATTTATAGGGAACAGTTAAGGAATTAGTTGAGAAAAAGACCTTAAGGGGAGACAGATTAACTGTTTAGTTTTATAAAAACAGTATCAACAAACATGCACCCGACCGGCTTAGCATGTATGATTAGACCAAGCAGCTAGGGGTAGCACCACGGTCGCTATGCCATGCCACTCCACCTTTCTGCTCGCATCCTCTATCATTATTTCATTTAGATACCAATATCTTGGTGGATTACCTGTTCCCCTTTGTGCCCAGACTGGTGACTCCCGATCAAGCTGCCTTTATGCCGGAACATCCACCTCCCATAATTTGCTGCAGTTTGGATTTAAGCACCAGACTGACCCACAGCTGTCAGAGGAGGTATTGTTGTAGGTGATGGGGAAGCAGTTCTGGGTACTACTGAAAATAACCTTCAAGTTCCTACATCATGTCTGTACAGAGTTGTCTTCAGTAATTGTAAGAGGGAACTCCACACATCTGACTCTCTATCTTGGGGATGTGTGTTCAGATTGTTGGAGAGCTTGCTGTGGGTGGAGAGTTTAAAGGATGGCTTAGACCTCATATAAAGCCCCTTCCCCGCCACTGACAGAGCTAGAATAAATGCAGCCAGGGCACCAACCCCCAATTTTGCCAGGGCACTCATCGGGGCTGCCCCTCCGCACTATTCTGTACTATCAACAGAGGCCTTGGCCTGCGTGCTTTGTGATAAAGGGATATGTGTGAAATTATGATATTGTGATAAAAGGAAATGTGTGATAAAGGGATTAAAGGATATTTGTCATATCCTGATAAAGGGATATGGTAAATTACTGATAAATGGTAAATGTGATATCCTGATAAAGGGACATTTGTGATACAATGAGAAAGGGATATGTGTGATTTTCTGATAAAAGGATATGTGTTATATCTTGGTAAAGGGATATGAGAAATCCTGAGAAAGGGATATGTGTGATATTCTGATAAAAGGATGTGTGATATCTTGATAAATCGTATGTGTGATTTCCTTACAAATGGATTTGTGTGATAACCTGATGAAAAGATATGTGTGCTACAATGAGAAAGGGATATGTGGGGTATTCTGATAAAAGGATGTGTGTGATATCCTGATAATGGGATATGTGTGTTATCCTGAGAAAGGGATATGTGTGATATTCTGATAAAAGGATGTGTGTGATATCTTGATAAATGGTATGTGTGATATCCTGATAAAAGGATGTGTGTGATATTCCGATAAAAGGATGTGTGCGATATCTTGATAAATGGTATGTGTGATATCCTGATAAAAAGATGTGTGTGATATCCTGATAAAAGGATATGTGTGACTAGTCCACCGCTACTGAGTGCCCATTGGTACGGAGAGAGGAGTCGGTATTAGACATGGACATTGTAAACCATAGCGTTTGCAATGTAGTGATTTGTGGCAGCCATATGGTAGTAATTTCCAAGGTGCAAGAACAAACCAAAGATGGTGGAAACACCCGCCTTCCAGGGCCAGCAGGACGGCTTTTATTAAAGTGGCAAGGCTTCCCACACTATGGTACCTCTCCCAGACAGTAACTCAATATGGGTGACATTGATCTGTTCATGCGAACAGCCCTGAATAGCTTAGAACCTGAATCTACCTTATGAAATAGAGGGCAGGGCGGTCCCCGAAAGGTGTTAGATTTCTATGTGGCACAGGTGGTATGTCGATGAGCCCTGGTATCAGACTGGTGGGTGGAAAGCGAGATGGCAGGTCCGGTAAACACTATTCTGATGTGACCGACTCCCAGACCTAGGGTGGAAATGAACTGCCTGGGCTGGGCATAACCTTTCAGAATACTATGACACCAGAGGGATGTGCACACCAGAATTAGCCTTAGAAGGCAACCCTATGTTGCCAGTGATGTCAGAACCAAAGCATACTCTCATATCATAGGTTAGATTTGGCCAACATAGGCATTTAGGGTATATTTCTTATATTAGAGGAATTCAAAACACTGGGGACAATTCCTGAATTGGATTTTCTTTCTGCTCTTCAGGATGCTGAGATAGGCCCTCCCATTGAGCCTGCCCAGTTAGACATTCTTAGCAAGATGACACTGTTTCAGGGCATTAGACACCGGGTTTATACATATATAAGGAAATGTCTACATCTGGTAAATTTGCAATCGGCGCCTCGCACAGGAGGTTAGGAAAGAGATCTTGACCAAGAGATCCCTGACGTCAAACGGGGAGAACCTCACTAGACAGCAATCATTCATAAAAGACTTCAAATACTTACATCAAGCACAGCACACACAACACAGCTTTCCAGATACAGCCTCAGAAGTGACCAGCCTTGCCCAAGATTTCAATAAGAAGGAGTAGATTTTCTTCACTTAGTCACCAAGGGAAAATACCAAAGTTTAAAGTTTTTCCAAAGATATATTTTACTCATTGAACTGTAACTGAAACAGAATTTTCAGAGCGGGCAATGCTGAGGCTAGGTACGGAAGGTTCTCGTCAACACTTTGTGCCTTTGTCTCTAGTACATGTTAGAAGAACAGTCCCTATGACCAGAGCTACTCGAATCATGTGGCAGAGGACAAAATTATGTGACAAACGCGGCAAATCCATAGTTATGTGGAAAATGCTGCAATTGCGGGGTTCGCATAACTCTAGTGGTCCTGGCTGTGGCATAGTGGGCTGGGCCAATAGTAAACGTGAAACAATGGATAGTGGATTCAGTATCTTGCGAGAGAGGACAGACACGTCCCACTGATGTCCGAGACCAACACACATCTGGGGCCAGTGAAACAATATCTAGAGACAACTGGAGAAGAAGCCGCAGATGAGTGAGAGACGCTCGTGTTCAGACGAGACTGCGAATAACTCCGGGCAGAATGCGTCAGTAATCGAACAGTGATGTATCCTTCTGAGTTACGCAAGATGGCGGACGCCTGAGATTGCACTACATGGTAAAGATACTGCTGTAAACTATTTGAGCATTGTAAGATGGATGTAATGTGAGCAAAAATCATATATGGTATGGAGAGGAATAATGTGTGTAAATTCTAATCTAGATTTGTAACTCACTGTTGCTAAAAATAATACAGAGAATTCAATAACATTAAATGCTACCCTTGAGCATAATTTCTGAAGTCACTATCTTCCCCACTCAGAAACAATTGTTGTATTATTTGGATAGCTGTCATTTTTCATTGCATCCTGTGTGTGAAGATGATTGCTTCTGCTGGTACTGTGTTTAAGGTGATCTTTCTGTCTCCTGTCGGCTGGCATCTTGTTTACAATGGTACATTACATTTACCTCAAATTATAGTTTCAGGTAAACAGGATTTTAGCTCCTACACAGTCATTCTGCTGTAGGTAATCCAGGGCCCCAAGTGGTCCCACGTTTTTAATGAAAATATAAACGTTTCTGCAGTTTCAGAGACATAACGAAATTGTAACAGTGTATACAATTGTGAAGTACCGGATGCAGCCATGAAATGGTTGTCAAGTCTGTCTCTAGTAAACACGATTGTGGGTTTGGAAGCAAAAACAACCTGGCCGTTTTTTTTCCAAAGGCAGATTTATATGGCGCTTTACATGAGCGCCGGCGACTTTACACGAGGACACATCCAGGCAGGGTCAGATGAAGTGATTTGCTCAGAATCACAGGATGTGCAGCCGTTGACCCCGAGGCTCGAACCTTAGTTCCAGCACCAAAGTCTGCAGTCTAGCCGACGGACCACATTCTCTCTAGGGCCTAGGCTGTTCCCTAAGTGACCCCCGGAGGCGGCTCCGGGGATTGCTCCTGGGGTTACGAAGGTTGAACCCAGATTCAGTTTCAGTGAGGGCTGTCCTCGCTGTAAAATATGGTACACAAACACAACTCAAGCTTATCTCGTGCATTTAGAAACATTTGCTTCAAAATGTTTAATTGTAGCCAAACTGCCTTGGGGCCCTCCCTGGAGGATAGCTTTGGCTCATGGACAAGACTCGTTTTCATGACTCCAGAATTTTCAAAACCCCTACAGTTCAAGTGAGGTTGACCGGACCGGCCAGCGCCCCCATGATAAAACCGGCCCAGGCACTGCTGCAGGCTGGGTGTGCTTTGCTTCCACTGGGCCTCGGATCCAGACGGCCGGTGGTCTTTTAAGCAGGGGCGGTGGGTGACATTTGAAAGTGGTGTGGCGCAAAGTGATTAGCATACAGCACTGTAGCGAGCGAGCACAGCGAGTGAGCCCGAACACCAAAAGGGGGGTTTGGAAGGGTAACCCCCCCCAAGAAAATTTTTTAAAAAAAGAAGAAAAATCGTGCATTTTCAAGCACATGTGTTTAAGTTTCAAAACTTTATTTCGATTTCATGAAGAAACCATAAAAGTAAACATAGACAATTTTTAAAAAGACATTGGAATTAATCAACCATAAAATCACAATACATGTTTACAAAATTTTTCTAAAACCAAATTCCATCAATATCTATTTCTGATCACCAAAGCTGATCTAATAAAGTTTAAAACGGCATTACTTTTAAAAAAAAAGAGAAAAGGGGATCAGGGAAACCAAAAACTTTTACGAAATTCTAATGAAAGAAGAAATAGCATTTTTACGTTGGCCATTGTGTTCTTGATATCTGGGTGGATGGAAAGCTTGGATAAAAGTCATGTAAGTCCCAGATACGAATTGGGCCATCCCCCTCTTTATACTTGCAGGATCGTAAGTAAGGGGCTGTTTTCCTTTGCTTGAACCTAATTAGGACCAAGTCCCCTGGAATGTTTTTTGGCAAAGTGCCCAACCACCCCACCCTCCTAACACTTAAGATACCCCCATCTAGGTCAGGTGGCAGAGGTCTGTTAGTCTGTAACCAAAACATGGCCTTATGTTGTAAGTCTTGGCGTGTTTCAACTTTTCCGTGAGTTAGTGGTGGAATCCCGGAGACAACGGTCACATAGGGGGCGGCTTCGGGGGGTAGGTTTATTCGTGGCATTCTAATAGGTTCAATTTTTGCCTCAATGTGGTTTGTTTGTACCAACGATATAGTTTGAGAATGCGCATTCCTGCGGGAATTCAGTATGGGTTTTTCCAAAGCAATGAGGGGGATCGGAGGGTCTGATGATGATGGTTTGGTTCCTGATGGAATATGTGTTTTAACTAACAGTTCAATGCTAGATATCCTGTCCCCCAGAACGTTGATTTTTTCCACCAATGGTGAAATTAGGGAGGTTAAAAGGTGCTCGAGCTGGGCCAATAAAGTTGGTTGTGGGAATGATGGGGAGTTTTCCATTTTTCCATGCTCCATGTCCCCCGACACAAAGCTGACATTGGAGTGGTGCTGAGAGGGACTGGGGCATAGTTTTGGAGTTTTGGCTGGCTTCCCGTTGGTGAAGGCATCATCGGTCTTTCTTTTGGTGTTCTGCCCACCCGGTAGTGCTATGAGTGGAGATTGGAGTTTGTTAACACACAGAGGTGACATCTGCAGGGTGGCGTTAAAAACCTCTGTGTTGGGGTCTGTGCTTATGGAGGGTAAAAGGTCAGGGATATATTGAGTTCCACACATGGCATTAAGCTCCTCCCAGATAGACATGGTGTGATGCAAAATAGCAAACAGTGGGCTGATAGAAATGGTAAGGGGAATCACAGTACCTCTTTGATGAAAAGGAATAGTAAGGGTGATGGCCCGTCCCGGCCTCTTTGGGCCTCAGAGGGCCCGCCCTTTGCCCGGTCCCGCGACGCGGGGGTTGCTGTCCTTTTGTGGTGCCTCCTGGCGCGCTGGTCCCGTGTGTGGCGAGTAGCGCCGCTGGGGCGTCTGGGGATTGTAGTTTCCCCCCTCGCGCTCCGGCCGCTGTTGTGCTTGCGGCAGCGAGGGGAAACTGGCAGGAAACTGGCAAGGATAGTCACCCCCTCGTCCTTGGTGAGCCCGGTTCTGCTTGCTGACCCCCCCTCTTTGCAAGGCTCTCTGTTCAACAGCCCGTGTGTCCCTGCCCGCAGAGCGCTATCGACTCCCAGCAGCACCAATTCAGGAGTAGTGAAGGTAATGTCCCATCGCCATCCTCCATCCCATGACGCAGTATCTCATGTCTGCACCTGTACTCGCCACCGGCAACAGAATCTCAACTCCTCGGTCTCCAGAAGAGAGTCAAGCATAGAGCCACCTCCTCCTGCAGCTCCACCCAGGGTATGCCTCAGTTTGCTGTGCCAGCTCGGGGTCAATTTCACACAACCCTGGCCGTCACCACGTGTCCAGTCCGCAATGGCGTTCCCTCACCTCTGTGGTTGTTTCGAGGGTATCAAGCCCCCTGGTCCATTTCAATCCGCCCTGACCGGAGGGTAAATCCTTCTTCACAGCCCTCCACCGTGGCCGGTAGTGCATCTCCACTCGTTATTCCACATTCTCAGGGGCCACCAGGGCCAGGTCAGCAGCGTTCCCGGCTCAGCCACTTCAGGGGCCGTGAGCAATTCCACTTTAGTCCCCCTGCTAGCAGCGTTCAGCCGCCACTCAGCACCCACCTCCGATCGCGCCCCAGTTCGCACGCCGCAGCCTTCGCCTTCGCCTGCTAATCAATTCAGCCCATGCCGAGTGCTGGCCTGAGCAAAAGCAGCCATGAACACTAAAAATAAACCAAACAGGAGCAAAATCTCGATTTATGGTATGTGAGAGACAAGATGCGGCATGGAAACCAGCATATTCACGCCCATGACGTCATCCCTAAAACAAAGTTATCCTCCATGCAAACTAATAGTCAGAAAACTCGCCGTCAAGCACATGTGAGAAAGCAGGAAGGTTAATAAAGCAATTGTGAAACTGCAGGTATTATATTAATAGATGGCATAACATAGGTAGCTGCTTATTCAGTATAACCACAGAGCTTCATACATTCCGTCCTATTATGCTCTGGTGTTGAATTCAGCATCCCACACACAACTGACTGAACAGTAGACAATTGCTCAACCTCAGTGAATGACATAAATCTAAAAGTTCTATAGCTCACTCACACCCTCAACCACCCAAAATATAAACTGCAAAGAGTCGGTGGAAACTCAACTGCAATACTGTAATGGTCCTTTAATCCAACAGGTACAGTCTCTAAGGACAACACAGAACAAATCTATAGGTCCATAGACCCATCAAAAAACAATTGACTACTGTGGCTTTTGTCTGTGGAAAGCCCAAATTGTGAAGAAAGCCAAGCATGTACTACCGAAACATCTGTGAGGCAGAAATGGACAATTCTAATGCTGATAACATAACACTTATTTACAACCCTGCTGTTTTACTATGTAACCTTTTTCGATATAGAAATGGGGTGTAGAAGATTATGGCAGTTATAAATAGTTGAGCTTTTTTGTTAGATATATAAAAGCGATAGAAAACGGAGCAGGGTTTTCTTATATGTTTTCTAATGTGACTGTTAAATTTTCATTTACTGCTTGTGAGATCTTTGTCAGAGAAAGTGAGAGAAATTAATAGGCCGAATTGAGGGGAAAGTTTTCTCTACGTGTGGACTATAGTGGCACTCTCTGGCGAAGCACTGGCATTGGAGTGAGGGGCAATGTGAAGCTGTTTTTAGAAAGAAGGTCAGGTCAGGTCATTGAAGATGGTGGCTTATTAGCGCTAAAGAAATTCCCACAGTTTCAGGTTTTGATTTTCGAGGGTCTCAGCAGGGTTGGCTCCCAGAAGAAGTGAAAGGGTAGAAAGGGTGGAGCGTTGCCAGCTCGGAGCACTGGAAGGCGTGAATGCTCAGGGGGCATTGCCTGGCATAGGAGGACTTGACAATGTAAATTCAAGCTGTCAGCAGCCGTCGCTGCGACACCCGCCAGCCCCGGGTGTCGAGGAGCACACAGTGAAGCTTCCTTTTACTTTGTTTTTAGAGCAGATGATGGTGCATGGCAACGCAGGTGTGACTGGTCGAAGCAGCGTCTGGCAGCATCAATGCCACACGGAGGGCGACAAACTGAAGTGTGCTCTTTGTAGGATATGGTGCCTCTGCAGTACAGGAGCCAGGGCAGGTGGCCGATTCTGGCCGGCACTGCAGTGCATGTGTCAGCCCTGAAGTGGGTGGCATGGGCAGTCTGTCATTAGCAGCTGCAGCATTAGAGATGCCCGCGATGGAGGGCGGAGGGAGAATGCTGTGACCTGTGCAGCCGCTGCAGCAATGTGTTCACCGGAGTGTGGTGCAGCTGCTGCAGGGCAAGTGCTGCCCCGATTAAGGGGGGGTAGAGAAGGGTCTGGTCATTGCAGCCATATTAATGCAGGTGTCAGTACATGTGCCATTCCTGCAGTAGGCAGCCATGGATAGTGGGATGACCTTTACAACCGCTGCAGTACAGCTTGCTGCATTAAAGGGCTGACGAAGTGTAGTGTGGCCCGTCAGCCGCTGCAGTACACGTGCCAGCATCTGAGAGGGTGTCAGGGTGTAGTGTGGCCCTTCAGCCGCTGCAGTACATGTGACAGTAGCAGTCGAGGTGTAGTGTGGCCCTCCAGCCGCCACGTGCCAGCACCAGACGGGGTGTCATTCCGCATATATATTGCAGCAGTGCAACACAAGAAGCTCTTGTGATAAATCACCTTCCCAAATGTCATGCCACTTACTCGGTTATACTAAATAGCTTGAACGGCAAAGCTTTTAAGGTCACAATTACAAAGGGGTCAGGATGGGACAGGGGCCTCTGTGCAGCAAATCAGGAGGGTTGTAAAAAGTAAAAGTACTACATCCCCACTCAGAGTATTTAACTCCTTCACACACCTTAGGAATGCATTAGGGCTCGGGTTTGTTTGAGTAAGAGATAATGGCATTGTAAATGGCAATGCGTTTTAGGCATGTGTTTTGGAGTGGAAGCATGTGGTGTGTGTTGGAGATATTCGTGTTGGATTGGAATGTCATCAATGGTGGCATGCTGCTCTTTAACGCATTATCTTTAAAAGGTAAAGTGCAGCATAGTGCGATAGGTACAATATTAATTGGTGAGTGCATTGATGGGTGGCCTTCTAATGTAATTAAACTGAAAATATGACTCTCTCCTACATTTCTCTGAACAGGCATATCTACAAGTTCACCACAAGATGACTAGAGCAAGCATCCGAACCTCACATAAGAGATCAAAATACTTACCACTACCCCACTATCTACAGGATACCATTATCCATGCATAACAGAGATTCAACTTAACCACATAGACAACACCTTGAGGTCTCTTTGGCTGTATAAAAGCATAGGAAAACAATATACAAATAACCACTTTATTAACCACTGGTCTTGGGTACCAGAGTAGAGTGCTACTACCCATTAAGAGTTCCAATACATCATCTGGGGTACTAAGCGCAATATAAATGCAATTTGAGTACACAAATACGACAATATTAATTGTACACAATGTTGTGAAGAGGTAAATTACTACATTCATGCGGCTGCTCTTCTACAGGGAAATTTACCCCATCTGCACCCCATACAGAAACCATTTCCCCTCCACCAGTTTTGCAGGGGGTCCCTTCCCATTCCCACCTTGGAAATGTATTTACTGTTGCCCTTAACTGGAGTACAAAACAGTCGGTTTGCAGGATGTGATGGGTAAAAGGTTTGAGAGTACCCACACAGCATTGCGCTGGTGGAAGTTCACAACATTCCAAGAGTATCCAGCCGCAGAACGCCCATACCCGGCCCTTGGAGTTAGAGTTTTACCTTCTCAGGATATATTACGCATGGGTAAATGTATTTAAGAGTGCAGGCTAGCCTTTGATGAGGAACTAGCACAAGCTAAACAAGCCATGCTTGTGTAAGCTGAACACGGGATAAATTATATTTTGAATCGGTCTCTCTCATTAAAATAGACCTTTGCTATGAGCTAATGTTTACTTGAAAGTCACTGGCGTCTCCCATTTTCCCCTTGCATTATTATGCATAAAAATGCCGCCTTATGACAACATTCTAGAGAGGTTTCACTTTATTTGAATTGGAAGCCACAGTGGGGACAGACAGGTACAGTAATGTTGTATAGCCACTGATGTGGTCACGCGATACATGATTTACATATTTCGCAACATAAACCAAACGCTCTCGATTCTTGTTGCACTTATAGATTGCATGGTGCAAGTTATAAACTAGTTTTTAAAATCTGTGCAAAAACTGCTCTTTACAGGTTTACATTCATGCAGGACAGAACCAGCCTTTCATCCTACTGAGACGAGATATACCAAGATCAAGTATAAAAGGCTGCCTCAGCTCTGCTACAATACAATTCAGGTTAACAGTAATGGATATCGGTAGCAAGTGCCCAGCTGCGAAGGGCCCACGTGGTACACCATTCCTTTGTGGACAGTCACTTCCTCGCCCAGTGGAGTTGCCCAGGGACAGGGTTTTCTGGCACAGTTCCAGATATGACTCACTGTTGGGTGCGCAGCAATGAGAGAAGGGGAACTTCACATGTCACACCTCATGCGCCGGTGTAACCGCAGCCATTATTAAGGGAGCCAAAGCAGAGCTACACAAAGACTTGCTGCAGCAAAGCCACTTAATAGCGGAAAATCACGGATAAATTGCTCAAGACTAGAATCGCAAAAAAACTAGATCGCAAAGAAACTAGAATACACACGCAGCTTAACAACCCTTTGAAATCGGGGGTTACATTGCTGGACCCCCTCTAAACACGGCAATAACATATTCGTCAAAGGACTAACGAAAGGTCGGCCCTCTCTCATCATTGCAAAGTGTTGAGCTCTTACCTGACATTAAAAAGAAAACGATTTTCATTGCAGGCCTGTCACTCACAATAGTTACATTTGCTGACCAGTTCTCTTCAGCAATTAGAGAATGTTTCCTTCAAAACTGCACATAATTGCCCTCGGTTGTCAACGACATTAAAGGAAATGGATGCGGTGCGCCTTCATCAGTGTGTTAAAAGCTGTTAAAAGTGATTTTAAAAAAATAGCTCTATTGTATTTCACGATCCCGCGCACCGCAAAATAGCCAATCACTGCATGACCACATGAAGTCACACACATTGATTGGCCATTATGCAGTGTGTGTGCACCACCCATGAGCGGCATCCAATAATGGATTGCCCTGCGGTGACCGGCCAATCCTGGCGCTGCAAGCAGCGCCAGGATTGGCTAGGGGGGCTCATGAATGCTCGCCCTGTGTCGCCTTTGTAAAGCCGGGGGCTGCGGCCATCTTAAACAAGCACCCTCCTATAAGGGAACACTGATGCGCATGCGTGGGCAAGTTTCTGCCCCAAGCATCACTTGCGCGCTAGCTACCTTGGCTGGCTGTCTGCTGCTGCAGCTGAGTACGTCATGTGGTCGTGGACTGACACTCAAGCTGCGCAGCAGACCAGACCAGCCTACCTGCACTACCCAATCCTAGATAACTCGGGTGCTTCCCGGATTCCCAGCGGTTCTTGCTCGAACTTTTTAAACAACAGTCACCAGTTTGTTTTATTGCAGCAGCGCGTCCATGGGGCTTGTGGGGCTACGCCCCTACGCCCCAATGGACGCACCGCGGCTGCGTTTAAGCCCTGCTTGTTAAGTCTCGCCTAACCTGCGCTCCTCCTCTGCGAGATCTATTGTCGTGGAGCAGATTTCCGAAGTGGAGTGGAAGCCCCGCCCATGATTCTCATTGGCTGCTGTCATCCTTTATGCTGAAAGCAAGCCTCTGATTGAAAATGAGGCTTATTTGTTCACGCCCTGTCTCCTTTTTGCCCCGCCCACCCGGACTGGATCTTTTGCTTTTTTTGTTTAAATTGGTTTATTGGGTTTTAGTTGGCATTTTACAATCAACATGACAGTGATTATGCAGTACGTGAATGCGTGACAAAAAGTGCATAGTATAAATAAACGTTGAGCATCCTTCCCCTTATGTGTTGATCGATCATACCAGGCTGCTTGGTTCATCAATGTGTACCACAGAGTCCCCTGTGGTGTCAGTATCTTGCCCCTGTGGAGAGTCGAGGCTGCCCATGGTCGGGCGACCTAGCAGTCGTTGTGTGGTGATGACCTTATAGTAAGTGGATTGTTACTCCATCGTTTTAATTCGTGCCGACGAGGTCGGCATGATCCGTGCCAGCATGTATCGTCATGACGTCTGTGTCGTGTGGTCTTACCAATAAACAATTGGTAGGGGGAGATACCCCTGCCAGTCTAAACTTTCTAACTGTTACAACCTTTGGGGTGAACTTGGTGGGGTATGGGGCCTGGGGAGGGGCGGAAGAGCGTCTACTGTGCTGGGGTGGGGTTGCCTTGTCCGTACGTTGCGCAGTACTGACGCTATCAGGGAATCAGCTGCGTGCTGTGGATAGCTGGGGCCGCAGGGTGTGGATATTTACTATGTGTGGGCGGCATCGTGGTGGCATCATTGGGGTGTATGGGCCGGCGCCGCTGTTCGGGTTTGGGATTGTGAGGCCGTTGGTGCTTCATGGGGGCTCGTCGCCTGTGTGAATCCATACATTAGTTGGGCCCAGTCTAGGGACATAGGGTGTTTGCGGTGTCCCCTCACTTCCTCCTCCCGGAGTATCTCCTCCTCCGCTTTGCCCCATTTAAGCATGGCAACCATCCAGGCCGCCTCTGGTGGTCCCGTGGGGGCCCTCCAATGCATGGCTATGCCCAGCTTTGCCAAGAGAATTGCCAGTGAGAGGAATCGATACTGCACTTTCTCGGTCCTCCGCCTGCGGAAGATCCTGAGCGCATAGGCTTCCCATGTGGACATGGTTGTGATGGCAGTTACCTCTTTGAGGGTCCGGTAAACTTTACCCCAGAAGGAGTGAGGGGCAGTTCCAGAAGTGCTAAATATACTTTGTGCTCCGAATGGTATTTCCCTTTTCTAACTATGGTGCACTGGCAGGAGCGGAGAAGGCTCTGTATAGCGCTGGAGAGAAGAGACAGTCGCTTGCCTGAAAACAGAGAGCGCCACAGCGCACCCTGGCCATTGAGTAGCGCCCTGCAGGAATGTTTTTCGCAGTAGTTACATTTTGTGTGGGACTCTCATGATTCAGAATTATAGGAACAGATCAGTGAATGTAAAAGCTTGTAGGGCGATAGGGGTGGGGTAATAAGTCGCAGATTAGGCCAAAACTTTAAGCAGGTTGTTAGGACTGAGGAAGAGCGGAGGTAGGGTAGCTAACAAATTAACAGGGAGAGCTGAGCTGAGCCGAGTGAAAGGGCCGTAGATAGAGCCTGTGCACAAGCCGAGCCCTGACTTCAACAAATATCTAGTATAATTGGATAAAATCTCTTCAAAACTCAAAAAAGTGTATCCATTTAACATGTGGAATATATGACATTAATAGGGCACTATATAGCTCTGCACTGAACAGTACATATTAAAAGCGATAGTTTTGCACAACTGGTAGTCTGAACTCTATTTGAAAGAGCTTTCATAAGTGATAATGAAGAAAAAAGGTATGGTTAAATTGAATAATTGCCTATGGTCAGGGCAATAGTCCTACAAAATAAGTGGGGGGACTAACAAGTTAAGCATTTTGCAAGTGACATCATGGTGTGTGACATCACTATGCATAATGTCACAGCACGTGAAATTGCACATGGCATCACAGGATGTGGCATAACAACCCATGACCTCACAAGAAGTGACATCAAATAATAAGACCTCACACACAAGTTTAGCAGGTCTATCATAAATACATGTACGCGCTTTACGAGGTTTAACAAATAGGAGTTTGTGCCCAAGGTTGTGAAAAAAAGTGACTTAACTCGACGCAAAATCTGGGCTTAAACTTATAAATGTTTTTTTTTTATTTCTGCCACAAAGAAATTGGCAACAAGGAGAAACATGGCAGTAGATCTGTTCTGCTAAATTGGTTGCAAAGTCTTTGTAGGAGAGTAGGGTCTGCTTCCTATGGTTACCCCCACTTTTTGCTCTGTTTCACTGGTTTTTCGACTTTAGTCTGGCTGTGGCCCTGCTAATCAGGACCACAGCCTAGCTGTTCTCACTCTAAATTGATTCTATGTACATAAGGTACATACCAGATTGGTTACTGAGTTACCTTGTGAACCCCTAGTATATGGTACCTTAGGTACCAAGGGCATAGGTACCACAGAGTCCTACCAGGGGCTGAAGCATGCATTATGCCTAAGTATGGATGAATTTTGCGGATCTGCAGTCCGCAAATTCAAGCGAAATCGCAAAAAAATCAGCGAATTTGCGGATTTTTTTGCGATTTGCACCATACTTAACTAGAGTACTTTCTACTGGCTAATCAGCAAGTGCTACCTCATTGGGTAAATGTATAGTGCTTTTCCTACACTGCGATTCAGAAAAGGGGGTGGTGATGAACAGAGTGTCTGAATTAAGCAGACCACTCTTACCCAGTCCAAAGTTCCGGGCTTGATCCATCACCGTTATTTAGTTCACTGCACCATCCCAGCTCAGAACCTGGCTACATGCAAATTAGTCTGTCCCTGGCCCAGTGCATCATGGGAACAGGGCAGACCAGACTACCAAGCCAATTCTTCACTGGAAAGGAGACAAGCTTCCGGGGACCGGTTTCTGGCATTTCAGCCGTCGTCGGCCCGGCTTGCTTGAATGAACGGTGATGGATCAAGCTGGGTAAGAGTGGTCTGCTTAATTCAGACACTCTGTTCATCACTACCCCCTTTTCTGAATCATTTCCTACACTGCAGCTGCGTAAAGGGCCAGATGATTTGTCCCCAGTGACCATGTGTGCCTGTAACTTTGCCACCGCGCCAAAAGGCGCCGAGGTCCCTTGAGTGAGCTGTGCATCATAGTAGGGAAAGGGTGGGAAAAACGTTTGATATTGCTAGTGTGTGGTGCGGGGCTTCTATCCGTGTGCACATGCCTCTTGTGTAAAGGGTCAGAGAGCGATCAGGGCAGCAGGTGAGGAGAAAGTAGCCTCCTGGGCACAGGAACTACAAGGGGATCGCGCTCGAGAAACTCATGGATGCAAAGACCTCCCTCGAGTATTACAGCTAATGTTCGACAGCAGATATGGGGTTAAAGCACACTTGCCCAGCCTCGACCGTGCTCACTAATGTTTTGGGCTGATTAAAAACGTTACTGAATTTGAACTTCAACTCGGGCACTAGCTATATCTGTAAGTGCTTTCTGTTGAGGTTGAATTTTTGTGACAGGAGCATCGTGCCAGAATGAATCCTGCCCTGAATAGTTATCCACAAAGATGCCACCTTTTTGTGCAATACCTCTACTCAACTGGAATACTGGCTAATCAGTAAGTGCTACCTCGTTGGGTAAATGTAGGGTGCTTTTCCTACACGGCAGCTGCGTAAAGGGCCAGAAGATTTGTCTCCACTGACCATGTGTGCCTGTAACTTTACCACAGCGCCAAAAGGCGCCGAGGTCCCTTGAGTGAGCTGTCCATCATAGTTGGGAAAGGGCGGGACAAACGTTTGATACTGCTAGTGTGTGGTGCCGGGCTTCTATGTGTGTGCACATCCCTTTTGTGTAAAGGGTCAGTGAGCGAGCAGGGCAGCAGGTGAGGAGAAAGCAGCCTCCTGGCCACAGGAACTACAAGGGGATCGCGCTCGAGAAACTCATGGATGCAAAGACCTCCCTCGAGTATTACAGCTAATTTCCGACAGCAGGGATGGGGTTGAAGCACACTTGCCCAGCCTCAACGTGCTCACTAATGTTTTGGCTGATTAAAACGCTACTGAATTTCAGCTTCAACTTGAGCACCTGTTACTTATCTGTAAGTGCTTCCTGTTGAGGTTTAATTTTTGGGACAGGAGCCTCGTGCCATACTTTTAACTATTCTCTGACCCTGCTTTGAGGGTCAGAGCAGGGTCAGAGAATAGTTGCAAGTAGGTAAGGAGGCGCCGCTCAGGAAGCACTTACAGGGTTACTGCAGGTGCCCAAGTTGAAGTTAATTTCTTTGTAACCATTTTGTAAATGGTTACAAAGAAATTAGCTTCAACTTATGCACCTGCTGTAACCCTGTAAGTGCTTCCTGGAAAAAATGTGTCCCACTCGCGGATTCGCTGGTTTTTCCACAATTTCGCGAGGTTCACGGATCGCAAAATTGCGGAAAATCAGCAAATTCCGCGAGCGGAACGAATTTTAATGCTAACTTTGGTTTGGCTTTATCAAAGCATGTCGTGTTTGGTGTCAAATACTTTGGAATACTACACCCACCAGCAGTTCTGGTGGTGGGAGGTAGCATTCCACCCTTCTAGAGGTAGAAGACATGTACACACTGGTGTACCCGGTTAAAGGTTCAAAGAGCCTCAGTATCACAAAATGAATGCTGCTGCCACAGACACGAGTCTGACATCCTGCTGCTGGGGGAAACTCCGGCAGGGTAGGCCTGGACAGTAGGTTTCCTGTCCAGGGACCTCCCCAGACAGGCTTTAGTGTATTGCGGCAGGGTGAATTGCATTCAGTGAATGCTTTTCAGACACTGCCTGGGGCACACAAGGTGCTCCATGCATTTGCCAGTTCAACCAAGTTGCTGGGGCAATTAGCCCCAGCTCTGGTGAGAAACTGGACGAAGGGGAAGGGGTGTAACCAGCCCCTCCCCAGGTCCTTCCATAGGTGGGACCTTAGAGTTAGTCCATCCCCTAAACTTAGTATAAGTTTAGGACCCTAGTCCCTAGGGCTTTAGATTACCCTGGGCGAAACTCTGTAATATATATCTTGGACCTTCGACATTCCATTTCGACTGGTAAACGGAAGAAATCTCGCTTGAGGTCAAGGAGTGACCTCCCTGTTCAAACAGGCACCTAAGAGCATCTTGCCGGTCTGCATTTTCGAGGCTCCCGCCGGATTCCAAAGAATCTGCGACACAGGACACAGACTTCCAGACATCTCTGAGGTCGACACGAGATCCCAGCAAAGCTGAGACCTGCAGCCATCCCGAGAGACGTGGGACCGGAACTCCAGTTGATGGAGCGAGGGTGAAAACAAAAATTTTTGAATACCCTTCGTGAAGTTGGCTTCCCAAAACTGTAATATGTATTAATCGTGTGGTTTTAAAATTAACCAACGTAGAATAGAAATCACACACACAAATACACGTGGGTTAATAATATGCTTGAGTTACAAATTTTAATCCATTAATTATGTGAAGTAGTTTTACTAATATAGTGCGGAAATGCTATAATCTAATGAAAGGCTATGCATGTAAGCTTCCTAAATGTATAATTGTGGCAGAAATTATGGAGAATGGTAAGAAACAATGCATATGTGTAGTTTTAATGCTAGGTAATAACTAACGGGGTTATCTTAGAAAGGAAGGGAGGGAAACAGAAGGGCTATACTTCAAAATGTAATGTTTAATTTTGTTTGTTTCTATAATAGTACGCAGAATAATGGGGACCCCCTCTGGAAGATCAATAAAAGCTCAGGGAGAAGAGGGGAAACAGAAACATCAAAACAAAAAGTCTCCCTCTGACCTACAGTTATTTTACATTGACAATACTTCAATTTTCTATGTGAGCCATCCAAGAACTGTTCTGGACACAAACCAGTTCACAAAAATATCTTTTTAATTTCTTTTATCAAAAATATTTTTATCATCTTGTTCTCTTTTTTTCAAATATAAAATATTTATCTTTTTTTCACAATCATAGAATGACAATACATAAATTATTCAAAAATAGAAATGTATATATACAAAACATCAAGAGGCATAATGTACACAACAAATATGGACCCCGGGAGAGAAAACACTCAACAGACTCACTCAACCACTTTCATACTACAAAATCACTTTCCCCAACACACATTCAATCAATCTGGGAGGATCTGCTTCAGAATGATATAGTTGTTTCCGTAGACCATATCCAACAACTGCACAAGGCAGGATCTTGATCAGGCTCTAGTCGACACATTTTGGTGGCTAAACGGGGATAACATGCCACCTTCTTCAGGACCAGCCAGATACAAAGAAGTGTCTACTCAACCCAGGAAAAAGACACCAAAAAATGAAGGGGTTGGAACCAAAATTTAGTCTTACTCGATACCCAATAGGTCAGAAGGAAGAACACCTTTCTTTCCTTTCTGTGGTTTCGGATAAAGGTTCCTCCGTTCCTTATCCTATTAAGTCGCTCTTTTTGCCACGACTACTCATATACCATCTACGGCCGTGAACTCATCCGTTTGACTCCTTGCACCAATGTCTTACGGGGCAAGAAGATGCTGATTCCAACTAGTGCCTCAGTTAAAGCTATGTATCCATGTCTGCCTTGTGGTCACAATTATGAACACCTAAGAGGTGCTTCACTTATCACATATATCAGCACTATTACACGCAAAGTTCTTGGATGGCTCACATAAGAAATTGAAATAATGTAAATGTAAAATAACTGTAGGTCAGAGGGAGACTTTTTGTTTTGATGTTTCTATAATAGTTCCCGTAATGGCCCATGTGGCCTAAAATTAAATGGAGGGTTTGCGAGACTCTGAAACAGTGGTTTACTATGCATGCGCGACTATGCTCGAGAGATGTGCAAGCAGCCTGTGCCTGTGCAGCGTGGATCAAGGTCAGCGTGGCCTGAAAAGCAGAATGGTGCCAAGATTGAGATGTCCGAGTCATGAGCCTGGGAAAAGATAAAGAAGTGAAAAGTTAAAGGACACAAATAAAAAAAAATTAATAATAAACAATCGCAACCTTATTGAGATCGGAACTATGACTTTGCGGAAATATGAACAATGAGGAGATGAGGATTCTCATCCACCCCTTGCGTGGACCAATTGAAATTGAGTGTGGACCCCAAATGTTTAACATGGGGAAAAAGGGTATAAAAGAGGTCGTTTGGAAGAGAGAAAAAAGTTTGCTTTGAATTATTTTCGCACCACGACAAGCTGTTGGACTGATTGATTTTTCCATGGTTCAAAGACTTTGACATTTTCTGGACTTTAACTTTTGATGGGAACGGAGTCCGGATGGGAGGTGAACATCAAGAAAGAATAGAGAGGCTGTTTTTGGGAACTTTTCTACGATAACTCTTATGTCCATTTGCTGAGATCTTTGGTAATATGTTTTTGACTTATTTTCTCTGAACTATTCTGCTAATACATGTGAACTGTTTGAATTTAATCGTCTTTTCTTTGGGAGAATTTAAAATGTCTAATGGCTACTGGGTTAAGGTTAAATAAAATAAGGTCATGCTAGGATATTAAATCTTTAAATAAAAATTAAATAAATGGAGAATTAAGCTGGTCTTCTTGTCCATTAGTTAACTTTTACTAGCGGATCCATTGACCAAATAGTGGGGTGTTTTAATGTTTCTTAAGAATAAAGCCATGGTAAAATCTAATAAACGGCAGATGTATATAGTGTATAAAATTTCGATTAAATAGATGAAGTAAGACACTCCGCTAAAATCCAGCATCTCCTGCTCTGGTTTTCACTGATCTTGGGAGCAGGGTGATTTGTGTGAATGAATGACTTGCCGTGTCATGGGCTCCACCGACGAGTAAAGTGTGATAGCTCCTTGGATATATAGTGATGGTTATGAGGTTTGGTTTGGAGCAGAGCTGGATCAGTTTTTCTTGGTAGCAGGAGTCTGGTTGCTATAGGTTAACTTGGATAAGTAATGTATAGAATTAGTACGGTAATGTAAATAGAGTTTTTGATGTACAGAAATTATGACTAACATTATATGTTGAGTCTGTATTACGTTATGTGTAGTCGGAATTTTGAGGCTTCTGGGAAGTAGGAAGCTGGTTACTCTGCCTAGGAAGAGGAACGTGTGGCATGTAAGTCACACATCACATAGCCTTTTTCAAGGTGGTAACATCGTCGTATGTTACGAGTTAGGGCCATTTTACGTGTAAAAGTGGTGAATGTATAGTGAAAGACACCTGTAAAATCTTGGCTCTAAGCACAGGATTCAGATGTACTCTGCATAAAACTTAACCCTAACAGAGTAACAGAGTTGATACCGGAGCTTGAGAGAAGGGGAAGGTAAAGGGATGTGCGACTTTATCGGCAAAACTAAAATTCTGTGGTAGAGAAGAGGTAAGCGCTGTCTACTGGAAATACAGAATACTTGTGAGTTTGAGGTAACTATCGCTTTGGTTTTAGCGAAACAGACGAATGGAGATGTTTTATGTGGTTACTAACTAGTTTTAGTTGTATAAAGGTGTAAATACAGTGTGCCGATATTTTTTGTAAAGGAGGGGTCAGTCGAAGTTGTAGAAGCTGGAGCAGGGCTGACGTCAGAAGTGTCGCGCTGGGATTAGTCCGTGTGACTAGAACGGAGTGAGCGCTGATTGGTACACTAGCAAAGGCTGTGCAAACATTGGTTGAGAGTGATTGGAACGTATTTTATTCTGATTGGTTCGTTAGTGTGAACCGCACTGTGATTGGTTGGTGCAGCTAAGCAGTTAGCGGAAGAGTGCGCAATTGTTTGAAAGTCAGGAAACAGTCAGAAAAAAATGAGTTTTATTATGGAGAAGAAAGGGAAAACCTACATGGTTTAAGAAATTAAAGAACGTATTGAAAAAAGATAACGAAATAGTGGCGAGAGAGGGAAAATTGCTTCCTCCACCTAAAACGCCTGCATCGTACATGATGACAAAATATGGCTATCATACATGTATATGGTTAGAAAATTGGGCTAGATACACCAAGAATGATGGCGTATTAGCATTTCCAGAAGTAGGTTCTTTTAGCACTGCTGTATTACGAAATTTGAGAGAAAAGATGACTAAGCTTGAACCAAGACCTAGACCAACTCAATTTGAGGCATTGACCGAATGGGAAGATGAGATGCAAGATGCGAGAAAGGTTTGAAATGTTCAGAGGACCTAGAGGTAGAATGCGAGGTTCATGGGGAACGACTCATGAGAGTAGAATGCGGAGATGGAGAAACGCTGATATGTGTGATGGAATGTATCCGGTAAGGACAGTTGATGAAATAGTTGTTCGGAAGTGTATGGAAAAAAGAAATGATGTAGAACCAGAAAGGAAAGAGTTATGGGGATTGTGAGACAGAGGATTAAGTACTGGAGTAGATATTAAATAGAAGACCCCCTCCATATCAACCGAGTTCTGTAACAGTGATTCCAAATGCACCACCAATGGAGACCAGATTTTCTGGTACCCCAAGACGATTCTCTGAAATTAAAGACAGTACCTAGAGAGAGGAATTGAGATATGATTCTAATGCCCCAATAATGGAAACAAGACTTACTGGTACTCCAAGACAGAATTGTGAAATTAGAGGTATTATGGATAGAGCCGAAAGGAGATTTGAAGGAAATCCAAGTACGTCCGAGTATGTGTGATCTACTAATGAATTGACTGAAAAGACACAGGAACTCGCTAAAAATATAGAAGCTGTGACTGTCCCAGTAACAATAGGTCCTGTGATTCCAGTGTTCGAGAACCAGAAAATAAAAGAACCATTGTTAACTATTCCTTTGAATCAAAGTTTGCAAAAAGTAAGAGAAAAGGTGTATCCAGATTTATCTGAAGTTAGGCATACTAGTCAGATGACTCTGCCCGAAATTGATCTTTAATCGAAGTCTCCCATATAAGTTTCTAACAGGTGCGGAATCAGATTCTGCAACACCCGAAAAAAGTATAGAGAAAATTGATTTGTCACAAATTACTGTAGGACCAATAGAACAGGAATTAAGTGATTGGCTTAAAACACTAAAAGTAAAGGATCAAGAACGTAAAGTGTTAGATGTGGTCAGATTGAAAATTGACATGGGAGAATTAATAATTGGAACAATTGGAACAGATAGGTTAAAAGCATACCAAGATGATGTTGATGGCAAATGAACTCAATATAGACTTTGCAAAGACTAAAATATTACAAAAGCCTTATAGAATAGATGTTACTGAAAAAGATATTGATAATATGAATACCGCCCGAAGATTAACCCAGATAAAGAAATTGACTGTGTTGTTGAGGAAATGGGGAGAACGGTGAAAGAATAATGGACAAAGAAAAGGGAAGAGAGCAATGATAAAACATAATTAGCGTGTCCAGTTAGAGAAAAAGAGCCTGTAGCGAATGAATTTCCTATGAGAGAAATACCAGGAGGAGGGTATGCGCATGTTCCTTGGACTAGACAGGATATATTGTAATTTACAAATGATGTACCTAGGTTACGAGAGAAACCAGTGGAATGGTATCGACAAGTGGATCGATTTGTAAAGGTCTCAAAAGTATTATGGGAAGATTTAGATGGATTGTTTGACATAGTAGTACCAGCAGACTTATGGTCGGAATGTAAAATAACAGAGGATTGGCCAAAAGCCGAATATCCAAGAGATCATAAAACAGGTGCTCCTGGACCTGAGGTGATGCAGAAGTATGAACAGGTAATAGTATTCTTGAAGAATAAAATCCCTCCAAAAGAAACAGATTGGGTAAAAATTAACAGTACATTGCAAGAACCTAAAGAATCAGTACATTTATTTTATGAGAGATTGTTGCTAGTGTTTAGCAATACAGTGGATATGAGGAGTTAAGTGAAAAAGACATGAGTAATTTTGTGTATCGTTTTGTCTTTGGATTAAGACCAGAGATAGGAGATATGATCAAGCATAACATAATCGGAAGGCAGTCATATTCTGTTGATGAAGTGTTGAGGCATGCAAAATATTGCAATGATGAGATTGAGGTTAAGCAAATAAAGCTTAAAGAGAAAGCCATGCGGGCACAGGTGATAGTGGCCGAACACCAAGTAGCTCAATTAGAGAATAAAAGTCCAGAAGGAGGTCAGGTGAAAATGAAGGGAAATTTGAATAAAGGAATAGGAATGGGTAATTTGTAAGAGACAAAGTAAACATTTCCGCAACACAATTGCGGCAGGTTAGGGCATTGGAAGAAAGAGTGTAAATTGCCACCAAGAGTTAATCCCGAAAATACATAATTGAATCCACAGGTGCAGAATGAGGTAATTCAGCAGTAATCGCCACTGCAACAGGTAGTTACCCTACAGAGTCAGGTGCCACAACCACCACTTCCACACAGTGTAAATCTACAGAAATACAGTGCAGAGACAGGATTCTTCGGAGGAGAACAGGTAACGTGATCACCTAGAGTTACTGCGAGTTCACAGTATTGGCTGAAGGAAGATGGGAGTGAGTCTGATGATAGCTATTGACCGTGCCTAAGAGAGGGAGAAGAGTGCGTACTTGGCGCAACTCTAGAGGTAGATCAATCTGGTCCTTTTGTGAATGGAAAGGTGAATGGCGTAAATGTAACTTTTCTAGTGGACACAGGTGCTACCCCTTCTACTGTTAGATCCGTAGAAGTTTAAAATCTTCCTCTCTCAGGAGACAGTATCCAAGTAGTAGGCGTAGCAAATAGACAGATTAAAACATCCCAGACGGAATCAGTTGAAGTGGAAATTGGAAATTTCAAAGATATGCATCGATTTGTAGTGTGTGACAGTAGTCCTGTTAAGCTTCTTGGAAGGGACATACTGTGTAAAATGAATTGTGCCATTTACTGTTCACCAGATGGCATTGAACTCCAAACACCAGATGAAGATAGATTGTATAAAATGACTATGTCACTGATAGACTCTGAACAAAATAGTATATTTCCTGTATTTGATAGAGAAAAGATACCTGGTGAGTTAAAAGAGTCAGTCAAAGAAAAGGTGTGGGATTTCACAGGAGAGGATATTGGATTAATGAAAGGTGTGGATCCTGTGAAAGTTTCTGTAAAGAATAGAGTGAGTTACCCAAATATTCCCAATATAAATTGACAGCAGAAATAATCGAAGGAATAACTTCAGTGATAAACAAAACGATTGAACCAGGAATTTTGAGAGAAAGAATAAGCAGTTCATATAATTCACCTATAATGGGATTAAAAAAGACTAATGGAACATTTAGGATAGTGCAGGATTTATGAAGGATTATTAAAATTGTTGTCCCATGCTGTCCTGTTGTACCAAACCCAGCAGTAATTTTGTACCAAATTCCACATGATGTAGAATGGTATACAGTCATTGAGCCATGTAATACGTTCTTCACAGTTCCATTACACCCAGATAGCCAGCCAATATTTGTGTTCCGGTTTGGAGACCGTATTTTGGCATGGTGCTGAATTCCTCAAGGGTATACTGAGAATCCCTCCATCTTTAATCAGCTGCTAAAGAAGTCATTGGAGAGTTTGAACATGCCTGGAAAATCAGTACTGGTTCAATATATTGTGACCTGTTAGTGGCATCAAGAACCAAGGATGCATGTGTTTCAGATACCATTGCATTACTGAATCATTTGGCAGAAGGAGGACATAAGGTGTCACCATCAAAGTTACAGTTCTGTCAGAAAGAAGTACAATATTTAGGTCACAAGATTGCCCAAGAAGTCAGACAAGTTACCATAGAAAGAATCAGTATGATACAGAGAATGAAACCTCCTAAAACTCAGAAACAGGTGAGAATGTTCCTAGGAATATTAGGTAACTGTCGACAATGGATCAGTGGATTTTCCCTGATAGCAAAACCATTGCAGAGGCTTACAAGAGCATATGTAAAAGATCCCATAGTGCTGAATATAAACAGAAATGGAGGCTTTTGAATGACTAAAAACAAGTCTGTGTGAAGCACCAGCATTGGGAATGCCTGATTATGAGAGAGTTTGAACTGTATTGCAGTGAATGAGAGGGATGTGCATTATCAGTTCTAATTCAAAGACATGGAAAACTGAGAAAGCCAATTGCACATTTCTCAGCTGTTTTGGATCCAGTTGCCAAAGTATTGCCAGGATGTTTAAAAGCAGTAGCTGCTACAAGTGTGAGTTTGGAACAGAGTGAGTGTATAGTGATGGGATATCCTTTGAGGGTATAAGTACCTCATTCGGTGGAAATTCTCCTCACTAGGACTAGAACACCGTTCCTTACCAATAACAGGATGACAAAGTATGAAAAGGTAATTCTGGGTGCAGATAATGTGACAATTGCACGAAGTGTGAATGTAAATTCATCTACTTTGTTACCTGATGCCATGGACGTGGAGGTGAGAAATGAAGTTGATCATAAGTGTTTGGATGTTCTTGAATATTGTACCAAACCATGACCTGACATTAAAGATGACCCATTGCCTGAATCTGATTATGTAATGTTTGTAGATGGTTCATGTTTGAGAACGGATGAGGGTGCTCTGAGTGTTGCATATGCTGTATGTACAGTGGCAGACGTTCTGGAAGCATCTTGTCTGAAATACATTTTTTCTGCTCAAATAGCAGAGTTGATTGCTTTGATTTGAGCATGTGAACTGGCAAAATAAATAAGAGTCACCATAGTGACTGACAGTCAGTATGGTTTTGGGGTTGTCCATGATAATAGTCAACCGTGGTCCCAAAGAGGTTATTTAACTTTTGCAGGATACCCCATCAGAAATACTGAGTTTGTGAAAATGTTGATTGATGCAATCCAGTTAACTGAGAAAATTGCTGTTGTAAAATGTGCAGCTCACAAGAACGTTGATGATTATGTCACCAGAAGCAACCACTTTGTTGACTTTATTGCTAAGTACTGTGCTAAAAATCTTGCATCTATAAATCGGGACAGAAAAACTGAACATTTTTCAAGTCCTTTAATTTTGAGACTTGGCAGGAAGTAAGACAGATACAGGAAGAAGCAAGTGAGGAAGAAAAGGACATTTGGTTAAAGTCAGGATGTAGACAAAGAGAAGAGGATGACATTTGGGTTTATAAAGATGAAAGACCAGTAATGCCTGATAGCATAATCTCTAAAATGGCCCGAATGTACCATGGTCAAGCTCATATTGGGAGGGAAGCCATGATTAGGATGTTGTGGAAAAGTGTGGCTCAGGGGTTAGAGGCGGCAGACCCGGAAGCTGAGATCGGCCCTGGACCAGGGTTCAATTCCCCGCCTCGGCGGGTCTTGGGCTCAAAAAATTCCACGGACTCGATAATTCTCGCTCCGGTGCCTTCTCAACTCACGGGTTCACACTCTGCAACTCTGGGCAATAGCTTGCTTAATCTCCACAACGGCCCCTCGCGGCGGGATGCCTGGCTTTCACCTTGTGGATACCCTGCCGGGGTTATCTCACAGGGGAATACCAGGACGGGTTCCCTAAGCAAGCGCCGGGAAACCCTTTGTGGGTAGCTGTGCGCTATATAAGCTCAAATACATTTACATTTACATTTAGGCAGACGTGGTATAATCCTAAATTCAGGATGATTGCTGAGAGCCTTTGTCAGTGATGTCTTGTGTGTCAGCAGTTAAACCCAAGAAGGAAAACAGTTGTGAGTTTGGGAACCATAGGACGGGAGGGAGGTCCATTTACACCAATGCAATTGGATGTTGTCGAGTTGCCACTTTGTAATCAGCTTTGATATGTACTTGTGATCATTTGCCTTTTTTCCCGGTGGGTGGAGGCCTTCCCTACCAGACGGAATGATGGAGTGACTGTTGCAAAACTATTGTTGAGAGAAATCATTCTGCGTTTTGGTTTCCCAGTAACAATTGAGACTGACCGTGGAACACATTTTCACAACGAGTTAATGCAAATGATTTGTGAAGCACTTGACATTCATCAGAAATTACATTGTGCTTACAGACCAGAGGCTTCTGGGGTAGTTGAGCAAGTAAATGGAACCATAAAAAACAGAATTGCAAAAATGTGTTGGCCACTGGACTGAAATGGCCTTTGCCACTTGTTCTGATGACCCTAAAGAGAATACCTGATAAAAAGACAGGATTGAGTCCACATGAGATTATGATGGGAAGAGTGATGAGACAAGCATTTGTGCCAGTTGATAAACTATTGACTATTAATGATGATATCATACTGGATTTCTGCAAAAACTTGTCTGACATGGTAACTTCTGTGTTCTGCCAGGTGGGAACTGAGGCAAACTCGAAAGAGAAACATCCAGCTCATAATCTAGTCCCTGGAGATTGTGTTCAGATAAAGGTACACAGGAGAAGAAACTGCCTAGTTCCTCATTGGCAGAAGTAAAGAGATGGGTACATGCCAGCCATACCATCCGTGTGCCTGAGCCTGAAAATCCACAGGACAAAGCAGAAAGCACAACTGACTCAGATTCTGAAGGTGAACCAGATAAAAATCCAGATACTGAAGCTCGACCTGTTTGTCGACATCTGGAAATATCAGATGCAAGCTCTACGTCTGAAGGAGAAAGTGAAGTCATCAAGATACCAAATTCTGAAGATCGACCTGAAAGTCGAGATTTGGTAAGGTCTGATGTAATGTAATGTAAAATTTTATTTATATCGCGCAGCAGTCGCTCCAATGGAGCATCTAGGCGCTACCTCCGGCAAATTACCAGATGACAAAGTGACTCAGAGTTGGACCCAAAACAGAGGCAAGCATCAAACTAGAGTTCTGGCCATGCTATTTTGCAGTTTAAATATCCAAGTTTGTAATTCTTTGCGGAACTCTGTTTCTTTATCCAGAGTTCTCAGGGCAGGAGGCAGAGTATTCCAAGCCTTTGCACCCAGTACTGCCAGGGACTTTCCTCCACGGGTTTTTAAACGAAACCTAGGAACCACCAGAGTATTGAAATTTGATGATCGTAGGCTTCTGGTTGGGCAGTATCTCTTGAATTTTTTCTGTAGATATAGTGGTCCTGTTTTGTGCATTGCTCGAAATGTTATAATCAAAACTTTGAACAGGATCCTTTTTACAATGGGAAGCCAATGAAGAACTTTTAATGCCCCTGAGGCTAACGATCTTTTTGGCCATTTTAGCACCAATCTGGCAGCAGCGCTTTGCACTAGCTGAAGTCTGTAAGTTACTTCTTTATTTGTGCCAGCATACAAACTGTTGCAATAATCTAAGCGCGACGTTACCAACGCTACTGCAACAGTTTTCCTCGCCTCCAATGGGAGTATATCAAAGAATTTCCTCAGGCTTTTGATTAAGCCAAAGCACATTCCTGACACTTTTATTGCCTGCTGCTTGAAGGCAAGATTGGAATCAAACGTGACCCCCAGGTTCCGAGCAACTATGGTTGTATGAGGCGGTATTTCTGCCCTTTCTGGCCACCATTGCCTGGGAATAAAGTCATTATTTGGGCCTAGCGGAATGATCTCTGTTTTTCCTGTATTACATTTTAGGTGATTCTTCCGCATCCAATCGAAGGGGGCAGTTAAACATTCCTTGAATGTTTCTTCCCATGACTGGTTGTCCCTATCCGTAACCAGTATTAACTGAGTATCATCGGCATATGCTACTACATCTATGCCAAAGGATGATATTAGTTTAATCAGGGGCGCAGTGTAGACATTGAATAATGTCGGGCTAAGGCTGGACCCCTGGGGTACTCCCATCGTCTGATGTTTTTCCGTGGAGGTAAATTCCCCCAGGGTTACCACCTGTGTCCTGTCCCTTAGGTAGTTTTCCAACCACTCTAGTACCGTCCCCTTCACGCCAGATGTTTTTAGCCGATCTAATAGGATGGCATGGGAGACCGTGTCGAAGGCCGCCGACAGGTCTAATAAAATCAGGACGGCCTTCTTTCCTTGGTCTAGGGCAGTACGAATGGTGTCTGTCGTGTACAGTAGAGCCGATTCCGTTGAATGCTGGGCTCTAAACCCCGCCTGATTGGGATGCCATATCTCGTTGACTTCTAAGAACCTGGTTAGCTGTTTGTTAACCAGTGATTCAGCGATCTTACATAATGCTGGGAGAAGTGAGATAGGTCGCATATTGGAAAGAGTCGCAGGGTCAGGAAGGGTTTTTTTCTGTAAGGGTTTCACTGCCGCAAGTTTCCATTCCAGTGGCACATTGGCCGTGGAAAGTGAATGATTTACGATTTCGTTAATCATAGGGTTTACTTCATCTACCATGAGATGCAGGAGTATTATGGGACAGGGGTCAAATGGGGACCCAGATTTTGTGGTTAAGATTGTCTGCCTTGTTTCTTCCAGGCTAATTGGGTGGAAGGTTGCTAACTGGTTCACAATTTCATCAGCACTTCCACCTTCTCTACTGGGTTCCAGAGAGGGAATTTCAAAATCTTTGGTTAGACCCTGTACTTTGTCCTCAAAATAATCTGCTATATTTTCGCAGAGGTCTTTTGAGGGTGGAATTTCCTGTGTTAAAAATGTGGGTTTATTAAAATCATTTACAATGTTAAAAATACATTTTTGTTTGTTTTTTGCAGCGACTATGGCAGATTCGTAGAATTTCCTTTTTGTTGATTTAATTCGCGCGTGGTAGGTGCTTATAGCCCTTTTATATTTACCCCGCTCTTCCATGCTATAGTTTTTTCACCATCTGCGTTCTGCTCTACGAAGCTCCCCCTGTGTAATTTTTAATTCTTGATTGTACCATGGAGCTGATTTTTTCTTAGTATTCTGTTTTCGAGTCCTGTTTGGCCGACCTGTCATATTTTTTAATTCAACAATCCATTCTCTGAAAGTGCTGGGGCCTGAGAACTCTGAGCCTGACACGGTAGGCTTACAATCCCTAGCCATCTCAATCAGATTTGGATTTGCCATTAAGGCCCTCCATTCTTGTAGGTCAGCCTGGTCGTACTGAACCTTATTATTACATTCCTTAGGACTTTGAAAAGGGAACATGTATGGTACTAGAGCATGGTCTGTCCATGTTTGAGGTATTGGGCAGGTTGTCTTAAGCGATTGCAGATTGGTGGCTATGCAGTCAAGGGCATGACCTGCGTCATGGGTAGCTTGAACTGTCCCAATCTCTAGTCCGAGGACTTCCATTAATTCTTTAAAAGAGACAGCTGCGGTATCGTTGGTAGACTCCAAGTGTATATTCACACCTCCCAATAATGTAAAATTGGAGTATCTGAGCACCAGAGGACTCAGTGCCTCTCCTATATTTTCCAGGAAGTCTTTACTTTATTTTGATGCAAAAACCCATCCCCTCTGCCTCCTTTAATTCAGGGAGTTCAATCACCGAACATATATATGCCTCCTTGTGAATTATAGCTATTCCTCCTCCTCGTTTATCTCCTCCTCTGTCTCTCCTTTGCATACTGAAACCTGGTGGCAAGGAATGTACCATATCTGGGACACAGCACGGATTTAGCCTGGTCTCCGTAATAAATAAACAGTCCAAATTGTCCTCAGCCAATAGATCGAAGACATGCTGGGCGTGTCTAGGTAGAGACCTAGCATTGAGAAGACCTCCTTTAAAAGTATCATTTAGTACAGGTCTGGGAATAATCTGTGACCAAAGGAAAGTATGGCCACAGTATAGGCAGGACTCTGGGCCAGTCCCTAGGGCGGGGTCTAACCTGTGACAATCATTGTGAGCTGGCCGTAGGGCGAGTAGTGCCACTCTGCTATAATTTTCTATCCTGTCCTCACCTGCTGCGGTCCAGCCCGATGGCCCGTCCGAGGCGCGGACGGGCGCAGACGGGCTGGACTCAGGCGTGACTCCGGCGTAGGTCCGGCGCGTCCGCTGCACGTGTCCGCTGCGCGGAGACATGGTTGACCGTTTAAATAGAGTGACTAGAGTGCTCCACCAATGACAACCCTACTCAAGATGGCCGCCAAACTGCTACCATCCGGGACCCGGTGAGCTTAGCCCTGCAATCGGCCAAGCACCACCTGGGGAGCGGGGAAAGGGTACTAAAGTGCTAGTGTGCAATGTTTTTTTAATTTAGCCCCTGAATTTATGCAAATTCGAGCTCGGGGGGGGGGGGGATCGGACACAAGGGATACAAAAACGATCAAAATGCAATTTTTAAAAGCTCTAAAGTGAGTGACTGCTCGTAATGCAGCCTCTGGAGTCTGTGGGAGGATACCAGTGCGGACACTGAACAAAGTGAAGATAAAACTGGTAGTCAGATAATCACTGAAGGACAGTCTGAAAGCAGGAACAGAAATCTTGAAACTGGTGAAAAGGAGATAAAACACGATAAGGAGGAGCTTCCAAGTACCAGCGATGGAGAAGTTCCTAACAGACTGAAAGAACTGACCAAAGAGAAAACAGATTCAGTGAAGAAAACAGACATTATAAAGTTCACCATAAATGCAACTGAGGAGAAATCTGAAACTGAGTCTGATGACAGTGAGGATGAAACTCAATTTAGGTGAAGCTCAAGAAAGAGAGCTTGGAGAGTGGAACATAACACTGTCGAACCTGAAACCAAGAAACCACGTAAAGGAGATAATTGGCCCTAAGAAAATGATGGTCTGAGATTCAAACTGGTTAATAAAACAGAAATCCAAGAAGATCAAGTAAATGAAATAACCAGTCAAAAGGAGTTGTTGGGTGAAAACATAGAAATTGTACAAAGGCCAAAAAGAGTAAGAAGACCAAATCAAAAATACAAGTCGCCTGAATGGACATATGTTGTTTTGCCTCCAATAAAGGAAGTAAATAGCAGTCAAGAAGATTTGAATTATCAGAGTGGAGAAAAAGAAAGTGAGTGAACTGAAACTCAAGAAAGGGAAAAGAAATACCTAAACTGGGAAACCAAAGAAAGGGAAATGTGAAGGGACAAATTGTTGAATTTATTGATACTTTTAAGTGCAAAAGAGATTTGAAGAAGACAATATAAGGACAGAAAAGATTATGGAAAGCGCTGTGTAAAATAAATAAATAAATAAATAAGTGGCTACTAATGATGTAACAGGATCGAAAGGTACTATTTTTAGAAAATGATGTAGAATGTGGTTAATATGTACAGGGCTATAATGTTGGTATGGTTGATTTTAGCTATTATAATTCCTTTCAGGCCGAATTTTGAAAAAGCAAAGGCAAATGAGAGTATGAAAGAAAAGGCCTGTGCGTCAAAGGGTGAAATAATCAATGTATTAAGACCTGAAGTACATCAAAATAAATCGATTAGTGACTACTCGAAGAATATGTTTTCAAAGCTATTATCTGACTATGTGAGAACGATGGACGCTAGTGATCGCTACGTCTGTGTGAAATTACCAGCATCTGTATCAGAGGGTGTGATGGACCACCACCTTCCATTAACATATGGGGTTTCATGTAGTGTGTTAGCTAGTTTGTTTTACAGAACAGGTAAATTAGAATATTATTATTCTAATTCTGATGATGTTTTTGCAAAATTGAAAATTGTGGTTGAATTGAATATAATCAAACCTGCTAAAGTTTTTGGAGAATATTTTTGGAAACACAAGCAATGACCCATGACTATGCGTTCAAACATAATTTGACTTGTAAAATAAGAATTGAGGAGAAAGCCTTTTTGGATATGGTAGAGGAAAGAAGGAATCAATATAAAAGGAAGGAAAAAGCAAAGAAATCTAAATCTACAATGTGGACATTTGAAGATGATAATATAGAGGGACATAATGTGAATGTGGCTATAAATATAGATACACCATTATTAGGGAAATTATGTATTCAAAAAGATAACACTGTGTATGATAATTATTTTGTGGGAGCAAGTCAATGTGAAGATACATATATTATAAAAGGGGGTTGGTGGATTTAAAGGAGGTAACGATCAAGTTTTCCCTGGTATATAAGCTTATTATAGATTGCCTGATCATTGATATTGGTCCTGTTATGTAGGCCTGGTCTTTCCAAAAAATGTTCATGTATATAGAGAAACTAATGGAATTCATGAGATAGGTAAACCTTTAAGTCGTAGAAGAAGGGAAAGTGTAATAGAAATAATAGGTGATGTTTTTGGAGCATTGATACCAGCAGTGGGTATATCTTTTAATGAAAACAGAATTCGGAAATTGTCAACAATAGTAGATCATTTGTCAACAGATACTGCAGGGGCATTTTTAATGGTAACCACAGAAATGGTGGCTATGAGAGCTATGGTAATGCAAAATCGACTCGCTCTTGATACATTTTTGGCAAAAGAAGGAGGAGTCTGTGGAATTTTGAAGGTACAACATTGTTGTACATACATTCCTGATAAAAGTCAAAACATTGAAAGATATATTACAAATCTTACAGAATTGCATAAAGAAATTATACCACTGGAGGTTGACGGTGTTCTTGAGAAACTTGGTAGAAGTTTTTCAGTAGTTAAGAAATGGTTTTATGAAATAGGTATATCCATAATAGGACAGTAATTATTCCAGTAATACTAATAATAGTGATATTTTTAGTCTTAGTATTAGGTTGTAAACTTAGAAAAGAAAGAAACCTTAAAAAGTCTATAAAAAAGGAATTTGAAGAAAGACAAGAAAGAGAATGTGAAAAGGGGGCTATTGAAATGGAAGAGTTTAAGGAGAAACCTTATCACGATAGAAAGAAAATAGAAGAAACTAGAGTATAACTCATACTAATTAAAATAATTTTAACATGTTTTGAAAATTTTGGGGTGTTATTTGGTGATAAATCACCAAAGGGGGGAGTTGATGGAGCTAGGGTGAAAACAAAATTATTTGTATACCCCTCGTGAAGTTGGTTTCCCATAACTGTAATATGTATTAATCATGTGGTTTTAAAATTAACCAACGTAGTATAGAAAGCACACACACAAATACATGTGGGATACTAATATGCTTGTGTTGCAAATTTTAATCCATAAATTATGTGAAGTTGTTTTACTAATATAGTTCGGAAATGCTATAATCTAATAAAAGTCTATGCATGTAAGCTTCATAAATGTATAATCATGGCAGAAATTATGGAGAATGGTAAGAAAACAATGCATATGTGTAGCTTTAATGCTAGGTAATAACTAACAGGGTTATCGTAGAATGGGGGTAGGTAAACAGAACGACTATACTTAAAAATCTAATGTTTAATTGTGTTTGTTTCTATAATAGTTCCCGTTATGGCCCATGCGGCCTAAAATAAAATGGATGGTTTGCGAGACTCCGAACAGTGGTTTACTACGCATGCGCGACTATGCTTGAGAGATGTGTAAGCAGCCTGTGCCTGTGCAGCGTGGGTCAAGGTTAGCGTGGCCTGGAAAGCCGAATGGTGCCAAGATTGAGATGTCTGAGTCATGAGCCTGGGAAAAGATGAAGAAGTGACAAGTTAAAGGACACAAATTAATTTTTTTATAATGAACAATCTGAACCTTTTTAAGATCGGAACTATGACTTGGCGGAAATATGAACAATGAGGAGTTGAGGTGATTCTCATCCACCTCTTGCGTGGACCAATTGAAATTGAGTGTGGACCCTAAAAGTTTCAAACTTTAGTTAGATAGTTAGGGAAAAAGGGTATAGAAGAGGTCGTTTGGAAGAGAGAAAAAAGTTTGCTTTGCACCACGACTGATTAATTTTTCTATGGTGCAAAGACTTTGAGATTTTCTTGGGCCCGATTTTCTTGGGCCCGATTCACAGAACTAACTTAAGACAAAATCCTAAACTTACCACCATTTTCGTATTCACAGAAGGCACTTACTCATTTTGGTATTCACAGAAGTTAGGAGTCCTAACTTTAGGACTCCTAAATGCCTTTTGTGAATACCAAAAGTCTTAAAATTAGGATTTTTCTCAATTTAGTAGTAGTAAAGTTAGGAGTCCTAACTTTAGGACTCCTAAATGCCTTTTGTGAATACCGAAAGTCTTACAGTTAGGATTGTTCTACATTTAGTAGTAGTAAAGTTAGGACTCCTAACTTTAGGACTTCTAAATGCCATCTGTGAATACCGAAAGTCTTAAAATTAGGATTTTTCTCAGTTTAGTAGTAATAAAGTTGAGAAAAATCCTAATTTTAAGACTTAATTAATTCAGGTCCCCCGCTTCAAACAAGTGATGTGGGGTGGCAGAAGCTTCTTACTGCATGCTGCTAAGGACTGAAACCGACTCCCCCAGATCATTAAAAGTTGTACCTCCGTGCTGTCTTTTAGGAAACTGACAAAAACCTGGCTTTTTAACTTACAATAATCCATGCTTCCATTAGCACTGCTCACGTGTCCTCTGTTTAGTGCTAAGACGCCCACGGGCATACGCGCGCTTCATTAAACTACAAATTAAATCAACTTGGGGATCATCCTCGACTCCGCCTTCACCAGGACTAAGCAAGTCAGCTCCGTCTCCACGTCCTGCTTCAACACCCTCTGAATGCTCCGCAGAATCTTCAAATGGATCCCCTCCGACACGAGAAAGATCATCACCCATGCACTCGTCACCAGCAGACTGGACAACGGGAACGCCCTCTATGCAGGAACATCAACAAACCTCTGGAGACGGCTACAACGCATCTAGAACGCCACAGCACGACTGATCCTCAACGTCCCACGACGCAGCCACATAACACCCCTCCTGAGAGACCTGCACTGGCTCCCCATCGACAAGAGGTTCACCTTCAAACTCCTCATCCATGAACACAAGGCCCTTCACAACGCCGGACCGGCATACCTCAACGACCGACTCAGCTTCTACACCCCAACCAGCAGCCTCCGCTCCGCCAACCTCGCCCTCACCACAGTTCCTCGCATCCCGAAAACCACTGCCTGCGGCCGATCCTTCTCCCACCTCGCCGCCATGACATGGAACACTCTCCCCACCAGCCTACGACAGACCCAGGACCTGCCGACCTTTAGAAGACTTCTCAAGACCTGGCTCTTCGATCAGTAGCAGCCCCCCCCCCACAACCCACCCCCAGCACCTTGAGACCCTCACGAGTATGTAGCGCGCTTTACAAATGCTTTGTTATGTTATGTTATGCCTGGTTGATGTGAATGTCAGACGGTGAGCTGAGCAGCAAGTATGCTGCTCCTGGTTGGGCGTTACCTAAAACTTGTCACCTGTAACTAAGCAACTTCTGCTTACTTTTGCAACAATTTTCTGATTCATAGTGCCAATAAAGTGGCTTGTATTGGAGTGCCACACTGCAAAATTATTCATAACACACCCTTCCAACCCACCCAGTCAATTGACTCTATGTCATGACTAGAACATCCATCACTCTAGGTGCAAGTAGGCACATGTAAGTTATTAAGCTAGTCGCCAACTCATTTTCATACCTATTCACTTCTCAATATCAGCTCCTTAATTTATACCTCTCCACTCGTTCACATGGTCATGCTCACCACCTTATCCATACTCACAAGCATATCTACCCACTCACTTTCTTCATTCTGCCACTGACTCCCCATACACTACTTAATCTTCCAACCATTCACAGTGTTCACTCGCTCTTACTCAGTCACTATACCTCCCTACTCATTCCTATTCACTCACTCGTATACTCAATGACTCGTCCATTCCAACTCACTCACAAATAACTGCCACTCATCCATACTCACTCACTTTACTCACCACTTTGCATACTAGTTCTTCACTCACCCTGGCGAGTCCTCCTGAAGACGAGATGGACTCTGCACACATGAAGAGCCGGCACGCAATCCCTCTCTCCCATAGCACAAGGGGGTGCTTGATCTATTGTAGGTGCAGAACATTGCATAGAAGACACTCTATTTGACAACGTAAGGGTTTCCCATTGTAGTGGCAAATACACTCACAACAATTACAGACCTAACTGTAGGAGATGCTTCAGCACTGACTATGTTCCAGCAGAGATCGCCAGTCTGTGCTGGGTGTTAAAATACCCAAGCAAAGGTGAGACGACAATGTCTGCCACAGACGCACATGCGATGCAGTGCGCGCAACGGCATTCGTTTTATTTATTTATATGTTTACTTACCTGTAAAGCTTCGTAATCCATAGATTACTACCCCCACCCCGCCCCTCCCACTCCCCACGTCATCGCCCTGCAGGTACACCCACTACCGACTGCGGCTGGCCTGCCAATCATTTATGATTAAGTAGCTCAGTGAGTTATTTTGTTGCTGCTCAGATCTGCATGTAACATTCTGGTCAGAAGTTTAAATTGGATGTGAGACTAGTGTAGTATCTTCATGTCATGTTTATAATGTTCCCTTTTACCTGGTCCCTCGCTGCTCAGCCAGTGGGAGTGTTCTGTATGGAATGTTGGTGTGATGGACATGAGTGGAATGCTCGGGTGCCTGGTGTGAGTGTTGACAGTTGGAAGATTGGCTGAGCAGCTAGCAGGCTGCTCCTGGTGGGGCTGTTACCACTGATCTTATGGACCAAATAAATATCCTTCAAAGGCACTACTTGGCTACGTCTACTATTTCACCTCTACGCATGGGACGTTATCACAACCTTTAGGAGACGATTTGGAGACTTATTCTCACACTACAAGTAGTCACAAGAAAGTTAAAGATGACATGCCAAGGAGGTCTTCATGTTGGATGGAACCTACAGAAACTACAAGCACAGATAGCACACAGAGAAAATCTCAGAAGTATTGGGTCACAAGTGACCACACAGACAGCATCAGTAGACTTCCAGGAGGAAGTGTTGAAACTAAAGAATCTACAAAGAAATAAAGGAAACTGGAGCAGCATGCCTCACAGCCCCACCAGTGTCCTTCACATCGGACAGCCCCAGCACAGGCGTGCCCTGCTCACAAACATTTCATTTAGTGGACTTACCAGGAAGATGTATGGAGTGCTTCATCTAGTGCAACAGGTTAGAGATTTGCTCCATATTAGCCTATTGGGAGTTCATGAAGCCATGTCTGCTGGCAAAAACGCAAGTCTTGACTCCAACTGCGGGGTAATATGTGCCTACACAACTGGATTTACAGTTGACATTGTTTGCACCCTGTCTGGATTTGTGTCATGAAAAGCATGTTCTAATGCTGTCTACTTTATGTTTGTCACAGCTATTTAGAATGGTGTGACACTCGTTTGCAAGTTTATTTATTTATTTATTTATTTATTTATTTATTTATTGACATTTGTAGAGCGCGGCGAATACCCGTGGGCGTCTCGGCGCTAATTAAGGGATGGATCAGCAACTGGGGTAAAGAAGATATACAAGGCTATTGGTCAAATAACCACGTCTTTAGCTGTTTGCGGAATGTGAACAGGGAGGGACTTGCTCGGATATGTGCAGGAAGGGTGTTCCAGAGTCTAGGGGCGGCAACCAGGAAACGCCTGTCGCCCCAGGTGACTGTTCTAGTGCGAGGCACAGCCAAGAAGTTCTGAATAGAGGAACGAAGAGATCGGGTTGGGACATGATGGAGAAGATTCTGTTTGAGAAAGTGGGGACCTTGATTATTGAGTGATTTTTATACAATACTCAGCGATTTGAATTTGATACGGCTGCGTATCGGGAGCCAATGAAGATCCCTAATGATGTTTGTAACTGGTGCGAACTTGGGGATCCCAGCCAGCATTCGTGCGGCTGCATTTTGGATTGACTGCATCTTATTTGTCACTCGGACTTGGGCATTTAAGAATAGAGCGTTACAATAGTCCAAGGAGGACAGGACTAGTGAGCTGACCAGTGTTTTCCCAGCCGTGTTCGGTAGGAAAGGTAGTATTTTCCTAATCATTCTCAATTTCATATGAGCTGAAGCCGCAGTTTTATTCGCATGTGCCATAAAATTGAGTCCAGCATCGAAGATGACGCCTAGATTTCTCACTTTGCTAGCTGGGCTCGGCGGGGGACCGAAAGATGGTGGCCACCAGACAGGTGACCAGCCCGGGGAGAGGTGACCGAAGATGACCACTTCAGTTTTTTCTGAATTGAGTTTCAGACAATTCGTGGCCATCCAGTCACCTATTGCCATCATTCCTCGCGTGAATCGATTGGCCACTTCCTCCCCGTCCCCTTTGATAGCCAGTACCAATTGGGTGTCATCGGCGTAGGAGGTCAGGCTCATCCCAAATGCTTTGATGACATTTGCAAGGTCCGACACGTAGATATTAAATAGTGTCGGACTCAGGGATGAGCCTTGAGGGACCCCACACGGCCTCATATTGGCAAATGGAGCTAGGTGTTTGGTGAGACAATTTAATTTTTTTTTAAATAAAATTATCCACTCGCTTTTGTAGCAGTTAAACTGTTTGCTTACAGTTTAAAATCATGGCGCGAGTATTGATTAGCACGCGCACACCCACCTGATTATGCATGTAGCGCGGAGACATTTTCTTTCAGTCTTTGTTGCTAGGCAGCCTGTTATGCTGTTGTTGGACGCTTTGCTGCATTAATGAGCCTGGAGCCACTCGGGGTGCATCTCTTGTGCGTGCCACCATCTTGTGCTTGGCAGCAATATTCTTCAAGCAACTATTCAACCCGGAGAACTCGGCATTTTGCCATCCTCGTGGTTAATGCAGAAACGCTTTTCAAGTAAGCGCAATGTTCGTTCTGGCTGAAATTTAGTTATTTGAAGACTCCAGTGTTTGAGTTGTGATTTTGAGTTTTCTTGCTCTTAAACGTGATGCAGCGAGGCTCCCAAACAACCCTCAAAACTCATCTCCCTAACTCAGGAGCAACTATTTTATTCATCGGTGGGGCCCATGACACCGCGAGTCACACAATCACACATCAACATTCATTGCCCCTGAATCAATGACAAAAGAAAAAGAAGGTGAGCTGCTGGATAAGTGGGGTACCTTATTAACCTAAATTCTATCTTTATACATTATATACATTATTCGACAGTCATGGCGCGAAATAAAATCCCCGGAACCAACTTTTTCCCTCATTTGCACAATCTCTTTTATACTCTTTTCACTAACTATCTAACACAAAATTGAAACTTTTTATAGTTCGCACTCATTTCTCATTGGCCCATTAGAGGGGTGGTGATGATCACCTCATGCCCTCCTTGCTCAAACCAGTTCAAAAATGTGTCTTGTCATTCCCAAAGTTTTTCTTATGATCTAATATTCACATCTGTACTTGTCATTCACTTCTTGTATCTTTTTAGATAAAAATTACATCTTCTTCCTTGCCCAGGCTTTTAAATGCAGGCATCCTTTGGCATATTTCTCGTTCATGGGTCAAACTGGCCTTGACACCTTTTGCTCCGAGCATAGGCCGTACACTCATTTCTCGTTTACACTGCGCATGTGTAGGGGCCATCTTTTCGGAGTCAATTTTCATTGTCTCGTTTAAACAGCCATTTTCAGACTTGGCCGCGCAGGCCTCAATGGGAACTAATATAAAACCAAACACAACAGAATTTAGACATAGAATTTTTGCAATTCAGTTTACCTCCCACCATTCTAATTTTCCATGTTAGTAGTTACCTAGCAAGAGCATACAAATATGCGTCATTTACTTACCATCTGCATTCTTTTTGCCACACAAACTTCTAACGTAAGCATAAATACACGTTTATTTAATAATATCTAGAATACCACAGCTCTATATTAGTATGACTTATTGTTTTATTAGTAAATTTAAATTTTTAGCTAAACAGCAATTAGTTTTCCCACGTGTTGTGTCTCTATCTATGTGCACTTGGTTGATTAGTTTCCAAGCATCACAAAAATTAATACTATTACAGGTATGAGAGACTGACTTTACAAGGGGTACACAAACATTTTCGTTTCTTCCCTGCTCCATCAAACGCACGGAGGACACTGGTCTTTTCCTACAGTTCTTGTGGTTACTTCTAGTTTCTTTTCAAGCCCTGGTGCCATGCAATCTTCAGGGGGCGTCTTCTGTCCAGCATTGTACTTTTCTGTCTCAAGTTTCATGGAGCTGCCGCTTGCCAACGCAGTCCTGCCTGGTTTCTAAGAACCTATTTCGATTGTCTTTTTGCTGTCATCGGAAAGAGTGAATGTTGTCACAAACTTCGGCCTGCGTCACAAGATCGCGGTGACAGGCACAACATTGACATTGTCTCCAGGTTGTTTATTTATTAAGCTAATAGAAATTCTTTGTTTCAGGTGCATGTTTATATAATATGCTTAGTATGCTGTACTTAAAATAGAATGTTGTATATAGAGTGGTCCCAGTTGGAACAACATACTAAACACACAAATTAGTGAACAGCATTAGAAATCATTTATATAGACAAATCAGTATGAGTGATGTTCTTTAATATACATCCTCAAATGCTGTTCACTAATTTGTGTGTTTAGTATGTTGTTCCAACTGGGACCACTCTATATACAACATTCAACTACCCAGGTCCCAGTACTAGTGGGTTAACCCTTATTTTGTACCAGTACTTAAAATAGATACTTATTTGTTTTGAGTTACTTATTTTAGTTATATGCCAGCACCTTTATCTCTTTTCTTTGGCTGGCCGTGGATCTTTAGTCCACATTGTAAGCCACTTTAGCTTTACTAGAGGGGTGGCATAAGCTATTTGCTTCCCTTGTACTCTTGGAATGGGTTTTAGTCCAATTTCCACGTTTTAAGTAACTTTTCCCTTACCTGAGGGGTGGCTTAAGGGGGGGTCTTCCCCTCTTTCACAGTTTATGTTCATAATCCCATCTAACGCTTTGTTTACCGGGTCTGGTGGCTCAGTGGACTAATGCATCCACTGCAGGGGCCTGTGTTCGACCTCATGGTCACAGGTTCAAATCCCGGCAGATCCACTCAGCCTTTCATCCATTTGAGGTCGATAAAATGAGTACCATTGAGTTGGGTAACAATATATATCTGTTATTTCAGTGCCAAGATGCCCCATTGCTGGGGTGAACGTGCGCTTTACAAATACATATGTTATGTTACTCATGTCACCATTGTGTGTAAGTCACCCTGTGCTTCATGTTGGACATATTGTTTGTAAGTCACCCTGTGCATCACATGGATATATTGTGTGCGTAAGCTACCTAGTGCTGCACTTTGATCATGTTGTGCTTATGGGTGTTAGTCCCATAAAGGGTGTTTTTCATATTCTAAACGTGTTTTACCCTTACTTTAGGAAGGTTCTATAAGTCATTCTACCCTGTCTAGAGGGAGGACTTAATGGGTCTCAGTCCCATTTACACAGTTTACGTTATGGGTCACAGTCCGATTTCAGCATGTTTTGTCCCTTACATGACAGGTGTTAGGTTGGGTTATAGTGCCTTCCCCGCAGTTACTATGGTTTGTTTCTGGGTGCAGTCCACCCATAGTGTTAGAGTTCTGGGGTGCTTTATTCCCTTTACTCTCTTCACATGTGTTCACATGTCTTTTCATTTGGTGTCTCACTTTGTGTCTTTGAGTTGTACGTTCTCAACCTTCTTTGTGTTTCAATATTAAAGGAGGTGGATGGTGATAGTTTGTGTGTATCTTTTCATTCTTCTTTCCTTCTTTGTTTGGTCTGTGTTCCATCTCGTGGTGTGGTTTTTGCCATTCATCCATGGGTTATGGACTAATGACTTCATTTGTAGATTGTTGTTTATAGTTGTTTTATTTTAGTATAGTTTTATTAGTTTTCAATTTAAAACGGAGAAGATAATGTAGTATCTTCATGTTATGTTTATAGTGTTCCCTTTTTCCTGGACCCTCGCTGCTCAGCCTGTGTGAGTGTTCTGTATGGAATGTTGGTGTGAGTGACATGAGTGGAATGTTTGGGTGCCTGGTGTGAGTGATGACTGCTGGAAGATGGGCTGAGCAGCTAGCAGGCTGCTCCTGGTGGGGCTGTTACCACAGATCTTATGGACTAAATAAATATCCTTCAAAGACACTACTTGGCTACGTCTACTATGTCACCTCAACGCAAGGGACGTTACCACTACAACTAGCCAATGGTTTAAAGAAAGAATAGATGAGTGAGATGGTATGGATCAATGGGTGAATGAGTGAATAAGTACATACATTGCTAAGTGAATGCATGGATGTGTACATTGGTACGTTATGAGTAAGTGCATGGACTTATGGAATAAATGTCACTTGTTAGAAAAGTTTACATATCCTGAGGGTGTCACCTGCCAACAATAGAGTAAGATGCAAGGTACCTATGTTCCCCAACCAGTCATAGGTTGTTTTAACGCCCATCCACAGCTTTAGTTGGATGTTTCTAGAAGAACAAGCAAATAGATGCCTACAAATCCAAAGGACTGGTACCACGGTACCAAAATGAACATTAGAGAGAAGTGTGCCCCATCCTGCCATGAATGGCCAAATTATGCCAATAATTAACATCTTTAAGCCAGAGACACTCCTATGCCACGCCAAGGTGCACACATTCAAGCACCTATAAATGCATAGGTATATACACACACACACACACACACATACACGTGTTACCATCCTTGTGGGGACTATGTGTTTTCACCAGCCTTGTGGGGACTAACCCTTCCCAATGTTTTAAAAATATACCAATAACAGAAAAATGTTAAGAAAAAATTCATAATACAGGATCCTGCTTCAATTTTACAAATATGTTGTTATTTAGTCACGCGCACAGAACCATCATTGTGGGGACTTGGACATGTGTTACCATCCTTGTGGGGACCTACTCCATAATTCTCATTTCTGATTGAATACACTCATTATCTAATAGATAAATGCTATTTTTCAGTGCCATACATACATAACATGATACTTTAGTCAAATTTGAATAGGTCACTATGTCTTAGGTGCACCTAGAACAGAGATTTGTCTAATAATGCATTTTACAGTAGAAAATGATCATATATATAAAGTGCATTGACAGGGATTCACGGATGTTTAGCCTATTACTGAGTGCACACAAACATTAAGGAATATGAAAACTACACATAGTTAAATTAATCTAGAGGCTTAAGATCCTGCAATGGGGTCAGATGGCAAAACCAAGTTGCCATCTGACCACCTAGTTGTTTTTCATCAACCTCACCAATTGGCACCATGTACGTATGGCTGTGCATTAATAGTCCCCAAAGAGATGGCATGATATTATAATAATATTCTAGAGCTGACAGAGTAAGTGCATGATGATGATAATTTTCAAGCCCCCACAGAGATATTGCATGATTAGATTGATGCCCAAGTCCCTACAGATATTGTTGTTTTGGTGTACGATGATAGTCATGCTGCCGTTCATTCAGAAATAACACCATTACAGTAATGCACAGGTACCACAGAGATAGTTTGTGATTATAGGAATGCCCAGGTCTCCACAGAGATAGTGTGGTATTATAGCCATGTTCAAGTCCCCACAGAGATATTGTGTGATCATATTCAAGTTCAAGTCCCCACAGAGATAGTGTGTGATCATAGTAATGTTCAAGTCCCCACAGAGATAGTGTGTGATCATAGTAATGTTCAAGTCCCCACAGAGATAGTGTGTGATCATAGTAATGTTCAAGTCCCCGCAGAGATAGTGTGTGATCATAGTAATGTTCAAGTCCCCACAGAGATAGTGTGTGATCATAGTAATGTTCAAGTCCCCACAGAGATAGTGTGTGGTCATAGTAATGTTCAAGTCCCCACAGAGATAGTGTGTGATAATAGTCATGTTCCAGTCCCCACTGAGATAGTGTTTTACTAAAGGAATGCCCGGACCCCCACAGAGATAGTGTGTGATTATAACCATATTAAAGTCCCACATAGAGAGTATTATGATAGTGTTGTTCAAGTGTTGTAGAGAAAGTGTACGATGAGTCATTCTGATATTCATTCAGAATTCGTATAGCGCTTAATTATAGTCACTCGCAAGACCCCGTTGACAAAATGTGTGATTATATTCATGTTCAAGTCCCCTCAGAGATAGTGTATGATTATTGTTATGGTACATCTCCGCAGAGATAGTATGTGATTACAGTCATGTTCAGGGCCCCACATAGAGAGTGTTATAACAATGATGCTGAGGTGCTTGCTGTTATAACAGTCATGCCGAGGCTCCTGCAGAGGTAGTATGTGATTATAATGATGCCTAGGTGCCTGCTCAGGTAGTGTGTAGTTACAGTCATGTTCAAGTGATGTTGAGATATGTTGTGATTATACTGAAGCTTAGGTCCCCAAAGCGATAGTGCATTATTAGGGAGGCCCACTAAGATGGTGATTATTGACCTATAGAGAAAGTGTGTGATACATGTAAAGTTCCAGTCCCTCTAAAGACAGTCTGTTATGTATACATGTTGATGTCCCTGAAGAGATAGTATGTGATGACAGTCATATTCAAGTCCCACAAAGTTAAAGTATATTGAACCCACGTCCCCACAGAGGTAGAGTGTAATTATAGACATGCCAGGTCCCCATAGAGATATGTGTGATGAAATTCATGTTCAATTACTAAAAGATAGCGCTTGATTGATTATATTGATGCCCAGGTCCCCACAGATATAGTGTGTGATTATAGTGATGTCCAGGTCCCCACAGAGATAGTGTGTGATTATAGGGATGCCCAGGTCCTCACAGAGATAGTGTGTGACTACAGGGAAACCGGGTCCCCACAGAGATAGTGTGTGTTTATATGGATGGCAGGTCCCCACAGAGATAGTGTCTGTTTATGGGGATGACAGGTCCCCATAGAAATACTGTGTGTTTATAGGGATGGCATATCCCCATAAAGATATGTTTGATGATAGTTATGTTCAATTACTCAAAGATAGCGTTTGATTGGTTATATTGATGCCCAGGTCCCCACAGAGATAGTGTGTGATTATAGTGATGTCCAGGTCCCCACAGAGATAGTGTGTGATTATAGGGATGCCCAGGTCCTCACAGAGATAGTGTGTGACTACAGGGAAACCGGGTCCCCACAGAGATAGTGTGTGTTTATATGGATGGCAGGTCCCCACAGAGATAGTGTCTGTTTATGGGGATGACAGGTCCCCATAGAAATACTGTGTGTTTATAGGGATGGCATATCCCCATAAAGATATGTTTGATGATAGTTATGTTCAATTACTCAAAGATAGCGTTTGATTGGTTATATTGATGCCCAGGTCCCCACAGAGATAGTGTGTGTTTATGGGGATGGCAGGTCCCCACAGAGATAGTGTGTGATTATAGGGGTGCTAGGTCCCCACAGAGATAGTCTATAATTATAGAGATGTCAAGCTCCCTACAGTGATAGTGTGCAATTATAGAAATATCCAGGTCCTCACAGAGTTGGTGTGTGATTATAGCGTTGCCACAGTCCCGCAGAAATAGTGTGTGATGACAGTCTTGTTCAATTCCCCACAAAGGTAGTGTTTGATTGATTATATCGATATCCATGACCCCACTGAGATAGTGTGTGATTATAGACTTGTTCAAGTCCCCACAGAGATAGTATGTCTCCACAGTGATGTCTGTGATTATAGGTTTTATGAAGACTTAAACAGATAGTCATAATCTAGTGGTTTAGCAAACTAATGTAGCCAATTCAACAGTGGCAGCTGCTCCACTAAGGTGGAAGAGCGTCGCCCCACTGCTTTAAAGCAGAGCAATGGAAAAAAGGAAATGATAATAATGGACCGTATTATCATTTTATTTTTAGTATTCCAGTTGACATGGTGTTTCTGGTTGGCTAGGGTATGCAGGTATGGTAGGGCAGAACCCATCAGTCTAGTAAGGGTAAGATAGTAACACATCAAAGACAACCCCTGGCAGAGCAGTCAGGCTTATCCCAGAGGCAATGTCTAAAGCGTTTGCACAACGCACTCACACAACAGTGACACTTTAGGCACACCATAAAAAGCGACTCCACACAAGGTTACATAAAAATATCTTTTGTATTATTTATTTAAAAAAAGTTAGACGACAATCACATAAATCACTGTGCCACTAGGCACTTTGTCATGACATCACATAAAGTCATACGTCACTTTTGCCAATTGGATAATTGTCATAATTAACAATGTCAGTGAACTTTAGTAAATACTTATAAGTGAACACCACACTGAAAACATAAGGCCTAACATTACAGTTAGTGTAATCAAGACAATAACGATTAGTTGAACATGTTTCCGCTTGAGCCGGTGTCACCAGTCTGACAAGGCAATCTTTTAAGATAGTTGCTTCCAGCTTTGTTAACACCCAACTACATCCCCTCTACATCCCCTGCCTCCTTCTACATGAAAATGCTCCACTGGTTCCCGTAGAAACAGGGAAAATGCCAGGAATTACAGAGACGGCCTACGGGGCAAGAAAACGCCAAAAGATCTCCTGCCTGCACAACGGGGAGAGAGCACAGTATGGGTGCTTGTGCTCTCCAGCGTGATAGGGCCACTGGCCTGCACTCTCTGCAGGGAAACACTACCGGTTTCCATGGAAGCAGGGGAATGACGGAAGTACAGGGGTGATCTGCGGGGTAAGGAAACACCAAAGGATCTTACTCCTGGAGATCAGCCCAGTGGGAGGTCTGTTTGTTGGTGCGAGCACACTATCCCTGGGTGCTCACACTATCTAGCGTGATGGGTCCACCTGCCCCCACCATTCACAACGGGGCCAGAAGCCAAGGGGAGCCAAATGCCTCCGGTACAGCTCCGTAGTGTGGCATGGGTACGAATCTCCATGTTTCGCTGCAAGCGGCCTGGTGCAGCTGGGAGGCTCTTGCCTGCCTTAGTAATGCCCGCACCCAGGGGCTCACGTCGGCCACCTAGGGTCTCACATCGGCTGCGTGTGGAAGCATCTGAATGGACACGTGAGGCTCTGGTCACTTCCGGGTGCGGCTGGGCCACATCTTCTGACAGCCAAGGGAACTCCCAGGCCGATATTCCTTGCTGCTTGGGCATGGCCTCGCAGCCATGTAGCAGAGCCCCGGCTGCTGGCTCACATAAACAAAGGAAAGCAATACGAGAGGGAGAGCGTTTTGTTCCGTTCACCTCCTCCTTCTCAATGTTCAGGCCCTAGATGAGGGAGCTGTGCTGCCCATGCTGCAGGGTAAAAGTGCTCCTGTATGGGGTTAGCACAAATTGAGCCAACTCCTTGGACAACAGAATTGAAAACGCTTACTACGCGCTATTAGCAAACAGGGAGGCAAGCACTACCTCATCCCTGGAGACACTGGGGCAGAGAACAGGGCACAGGCTGGCTAGCACAGAAGGTCCCTTAGCAGAAAGGCAGTCACTTCAGCCACCCAGCAGGCAGCAGGTTAGTTTCACAAGAAGGTATTCACAAACGGCGGTTCCTCATGGCACACAGCAGTCATTGGGTACGTGACCCACATAGTGTCTTTTTATTTTCATGGGGTCATAGCCCCTGTATTTATAGTGCCAACGTCTTTGTTCTGAGGGAACTTCAACCACATATTAGAAGTGCACAACACTGCCGTTCATATGTCCTGGCAAAAGAACCACAATGATAAGGGTATTACTATAGACAATCAAGAGCCCTCAGCGAAGAGTAAACTATGCGTAAGAGCTCCAGCTAATGTTCAAGCTTGGGCCCTTCATCAGTCGGGGGCAATAGCGCAGAGAGAAAAAGCACAGAATGCAACAGAAATGTTCACAAAGTGAATCAGGTAGTTGACCGAGAGAATGCAAAAGGCTACGTAAAAGAAGGAATGGTCAGCCTAGAACAGCTGCCCAACTACTTGGGCAATCAAAAAACAGCTATTCACAATATCCACTAAGACACTAAGAACCAGGTGTGGCAAGATAGGACAGGCAAGCTCGGAACAATTTCTCTCCAAATAAATCCGGAGAAAGGCTGGACGTAGTGGGTTACTAAGGCTTACCAGACCACTTAGTTTTTGGTGGCAGTCACCCAACACTGTCAAACAGCTCACTCACCCATGGACTGCAAAAGTGGTAAAGATAGAGCTTTTCTGAACTGCAAAATGGGTTTAAGGTCTCGCAAAAAAGAGTGGGTACAAAATGAGCGTTACTACATATTTTCTATTTGCTTTGTTGTTAAGGCATTAATGGCTTGCAATTACAATGTACAGCCACTTTATGGCATTTAATTATTCTCATTCTCCTGGCCTTGTAGACATAGTGTATGATTATATTGATGTTCAAGTACCTGCAGAGATAGTGTGTGATTATTGTAATATTACAGTTATTGCATACATTGTGTGTGATGATAGTTACATTGGATCCATGTGTGATAGTATGTCTTGAGAATGATGCTGTTTGCCCCCCATTTTAGTGTGTTATTATAGTCATGTTCAAAGGTCCCCACAGATAAATTGTTTGATATTAGTCATGTCCAAGACCCCTATGAAATAGAGTATTATGATAGTCATGTTAAATTCCAGGTAGAAATAGTGTGTTAGTACACTAAGTCCACACAAATATACCATTAAGTAAAGTTACTTTCAGGTCCCACTAGAGATCGTGTGGGGTTATATTCATGATCAAGTACCCCGAGAGGTAGTATGTGATTATAATTATGTTCAAATGCCCACAGAGATGGTGTGTGATTATAGGCTGGTTCAAGTCCTCACATAGAGAGTGTTGTGCTAGTCGTATTCAAGTCCTCGTAGAGACACTGTATTAAAATAGTTAAACTCAAGTCCCTGCAGAGATACTACGTTTTTATAATGATGGCCAGATCTCAGCACAGATAGTGTGTCATTATATTCATGCGTAGGTCCTGTAGAGATATTGTGTGATTATAGTGAAACTCAGGTTCCCATAGTGATAGTGAGGATTAGAAAGATGTCACATCCTCATAGAATTAATTATTATAGACCTCTGGAGAATTAGTGTGATGACTGTCAAATTCAAGCCTGTGTTTGGATAATCTTTTTTGAATGGCATGTTGAAGACCTTGTAGAGATGGTGCATGATGATAGCCATGCTTAAGTCCCCACAAAGATAGTGTGTGATTATATTGATGCCAAGGTCCCACAGAGATAGTGTGGGATTATAGGGAGGCCCATTTCCCCACAGAGAGAGTGTGTGATTATAGGGATGCCAGGCCCCCACAGAGACAGCGATCTGATTATAGGGATATCCAGGTCCCACAAAGATGGTAGATGCAAGTCCAAACTTGCTGAACAATCTTTGGCCATCATACGGCAAATCAAACAATTGCTAATGAACATCTTCTGAAAAACATGCCATCAGAGAATGTCTAGGCAAACTTACAGCAGATCTAGTCTTATCTTGTCACATTTGCGCTGCATTCAAAGACAGAGGTCAAATTTCATTCTCTGTCTTACGAGGGAGCTTGGTGTTTACTTTTCTTTTTCTGACATAAAAGTCGTAGGATTTATGTGACAATCATGCTGGATACTAGATGTAAGAAAGTTTTTTTCTAGCACACAACAACATTTAAACTAAAGTTGCAAGTATTACTGACTATTGCAGAATTAACTACATACAAATGAAGGACATTTTATGTTAATTCTAAAGTGTTTTGGAAACAAATACTTTAATATGACCAAAACAAATCAATACACTAGGTCAGGGGTACTCCTAGTACGGCCCGCGGGCCGCCCGGGGCCCGGCAAGCCTTCCTTGGAGGCCCGCGGACCTTACAGACATGTACCAGTTTAAAAAAAAAAAAAATCTCGAGTGTCAGTAAACACCACCGGCTGCAGCAGCCTGGACTCGGAGAGGCTCTGCTCTCTGGGGGCCGAGAGATTCCAGCCATAGAGTGGAGCTGCAGGGGCCTCAGAAGAGGTGAAACAGAACAAAGCCTCATTAAAAAGTTAATGGTCTTTAAAGACCTGTGAAATGCTCCGGCGCGGCTGTGCGCGCGCCAGGCAAGCTGTCTCATCACGGGCTGACAAGGGGGTGGGGGCGATTTTAAACTCAATGGGTGTTGCACGCCTGTATGTGACACATATATTTCCTTCAGGGCTTTGACCTGGCACGCAGGTTTCTGGTGGTCACATACATAAGCTTGCTTGCCCCTGGCTGATGGCAGGGCTGTCCTTCACAACCTACTTTTAACAGTGTGTAAAGGGGAGGAAGAGGGAGGGAAAGTCAGGGGAGGGAGAGAGAGGGAGTGTCAGGGGAGGGCGATGGAGGGAGAGAGAGGGAGTGTCAGGGGAGGGCGATGGAGGGAGAGAGAGGGAGAGTCAGGGGAGGGAGAGAGAGGGACAGTCAGGGGAGGGCGATGGAGGGAGAGAGAGGGAGTTTCAGGGGGGGAGAGAGAGGGAGTGTCAGGGGAGGGAGAGAGAGGGAGAGACAGAGGGAGTGTCAGGGGAGGGAGAGAGAGGGAGTGTCAGGGGAGGGCGATGGAGGGCGATGGAGGGAGAGAGGGGGTGTCAGGGGAGGGCGATGGAGGGAGAGAGAGGGAGAGTCAGGGGAGGGAGAGAGGGATAGTCAGGGGAGGGCGATGGAGGGAGAGAGGGAGTGTCAGGGGAGGGAGAGAGAGGGAGTGTCAGGGGAGGGAGAGAGAGGGAGTGTCAGGGGAGGGAGAGAGTGTGTCAGGGGAGGGAGAGAGAGGGAGTGTCGGGGGAAGGTGATGGAGGGAGACAGAGGGAGAGGAAGGGCGACAGAGGGAGGGAGGGCAACAGAGGGCGGGAGGGTGCCCTAGGGAGGGAGGAAGAGAAAGAGAGAGAGGGAGGGAGACAGAGAGAGGGAGGGAGACAGAGAGAGGGAGGGAGACAGAGAGGGAGGGAGACAGAGAGGGAGGGAAACAGAGAGGGAGGGAAACAGAGAGGGAGGGAAACAGAGAGGGAGGGAGGCGGAGGGAGACGGAGAGGGAGGGAATGAGAGAGGGAGGGAATGAGAGAGGGAGGGAATGAGAGAGGGAGGGAAACAGAGAGGGAGGGAAACAGAGAGGGAGGGAAACAGAGAGGGAGGGAAACAGAGAGGGAGGGAAACAGAGAGGGAGGGAAACAGAGAGGGAGGGAAACAGGGAGGGAAACAGAGGGAGGGAGGTATGGAAGGAGGGAGGGAGACGGGGAGGGAGACAGGGAGGGAGGGAGACGGGGATGGAGGGAGACGGGGAGGGAGGGAGACAGAGAGGGAGGGAGACGGGGATGGAGGGAGACAGGGAGACGGGGAGGGAGGGAGACGGGGAGGGAGGGAGACGGGGAGGGAGGGAGACGGGGAGGGAGGGAGACGGGGAGGGAGGGAGACAGAGAGAGGGAGGCAGACAGAGAGAGGGAGGCAGACAGAGAGAGGGAGGCAGACAGAGAGAGGGAGGGAGACAGAAAGACAGGGAGGGAGACAGAGAGAGAGGGAGGGAGGGAGAGGGGGAGGGAGACAGACAGACAGAGAGAGAGAGGGAGGGAGACAGAGAGAGGGAGGGAGACAGCGAGAGGGAGGGAGATAGAGAGAGGGAGGGAGACAGCGGGAGGGAGGGAGTGAGACAGAGGGAGGGAGACAGAGAGAGGGAGGGAGACAGAGAGAGGGAGTGAGACAGAGAGAGAGAGACAGAGAGACAGAGAGACAGAGAGACAGAGAGACAGAGAGACAGAGAGACAGAGAGAGAGAGAGAGAGAGAGAGAGAGAGAGGTGTATATATATATATATATATATATATATATATATATATATATATATATATATATATATATACTGGATCTGGTGTGTCAGTGGACAAAGACGTCCGCTGCAGGGGCCTTTGTTCAACCTCATGGTAACAGGTTTTTTTTGGCTCTAGCCCTGCCCCCTCTCTCACTGACCCCGCCCCCACCGGTGCAGCCCTCGGCCACAAACCACACTGCGAATTAGGCCCCTGAGAGAAAGTTTGTGAGTACCCATGCACTAGGTGATGGCATTTCCAAACAACATTGTTTGTGCACTGCCTAGCTCTATTTGTAAAATGTCTGTGAAAATGTAATGGACATTTCAATAGAAATTTTGTTGTCTGTAATGGCAGGGCGCTACCATACCATGCAGTCTCCATTCTGTTCTTTACCACTCCATGTCAATGCACTTTACTGTGCACCACTCCACTTTACACAACTCCATGCCTCTGCACTCTGTGCCACTGCACTCTACTCCACTTTGCACCCCTTCACTTTATGCCACTGCACTCAATGCCACTTCACTCTACGCCTCTCTACACTATTATGCACAACTGTTCTCTATACAGATGCACTCAACGCCACTCTGCTCAACACCAATGCAGTCTTCACCACTGCCCTCTACACCACTCCAGTCTAGCTCACTCCAATCTACTCTTCATAGCTCCACTCTATGCCACTCCACTCTACACCACTCTGCTATAATGCACTGTGCCACTGCACATAATGCTAATATAATTCATGCCAATGCACTTTACTTTGTAACACTCAACTCAACGCTCTATGCACTCTACACCAGTCCACTACACTTTACGCTGCTGCACTTTACCCTGCACCACTTCACTCTACGCAACTTTACTCTGAAATAATCTATTCTATGCCACTGCACTCTTGTACTCTACTCCAGGCCACTACACTATGCCACTCTACTCAAAGCCATTGCACTCTACACCACTGCACTCTTTGCCAATGTACTCCATGCTGCACCACTGTACTCTATGCCAATGCACTGTACGCCACTCTACACCACTGCACTCTATGACACTACTCTGCACTACTGCACTCTATGCCAATGCACTCTATGACACTTTACTTTGCATGTCAGGAATTTACGCCACTGCACTCTACGCCACTGCACTTTGCACCACTCTATGCAACTGCACTCTCTGCCACTCTACTCTACTCTTCACCACTACATTACACTCTGCTCTGCACCACTGCACTCTACTATGCGCCACTCTAATGTACGCTACTGCATTGTATGATGTTGCATTGCACTCCAGTAAATTCTATGCTGCTTCAATCTATGCCACTGCACCGTACCCTACACAACTCCACTCTATATATCTTCAATCTGCTCTACCCCGCTGCCCGATATGCCACTGCACTATACGCCACTCAACTTCACTCAGTGCCTCCACACTCTATGGCACTTCACTTTACTCTGAAACAATCTAGTCGACATCACTTTACTCTATGCCACTGCACTTTACATCACCCTACTCCACTCTTTCCCACTGCACTCTATGCCAATGCACTCTGTCACTGCAGTCTAAACCACTGCACTATATTCTACCCCATTGTACTCTATGCCACTCTACTCTATGCCACTGCACTATATGCCACTCTACACCACTGCACTCTACGACTTTCTACCCTGCACCACTCCACTCAATGTCACTTCACTCTATTCTGAAACAATCTACTCTATGCCACTGCAATCTATGCCACTTAACTCCACTCTGCACCACTATACTCTATGCCACTTCACTTTACTCAAAAAACTACTCTATGCCACTGAACTCTATACCACTGCAATCTATGCCTCTTTACTCCACTCAGTGCCACTCTGCCACTGCACCACTTCACTCAATGTCACTTCACTCTATTCTGAAACAAACTACTCTACGCCACTGGACTATATGCCACTGCAATCTATGCCACTTTACTCCACTCTGCACCACTATACTCTATGCCACTTCACTTTACTCAAAAAAACTACTCTATGCCACTGAACTCTATACCACTGCAAGCTATGCCACTTTACTCCACTCATTGCCACTCTGCCACTGCACATTATGCCATTCTACTCTAAACCATTGAACTCTATGCTACTATATTCTATGCCAATGAACTCTACATCACTGTAGACTAAACCACTGCACTCTACTCTGCCCCACTGTACTCTATGCCACTCTACTCTATGCCACTGCACTCTATGCAAATGCACTCTGAGACACTCTACACCATTGCACTCTACGGCAGTCTACTCTGCAACACTGCACTCTCTGCCACTAAACTCAACTACAATCTACTCTGCACTACTGCACAACTGTCAATGCACTCTACATTTCTCTTCTCTGCATCCCTGAATTCTGCACCACTAAACTCTGCATCACTACACTGCACAGCACTCTCTGCCACTCTACTCTATGTCACTCTAATCTGCACCACTGCACTCTATGCCATTGCACTCCATGCCACATTGATCCACTCCTCCATGCACCAATAGATGCTTCTATGCATCAGTCTAATCTATGCCACTGCATTGCATGACACTGCATTGTATGCCACTAAATTATAAACTGGTGAAGTCTACACCACTGCACTATATGTCACTGCATTCGAGGCCCCTCCACACTCCTCTGCACCACTCGGCTATGCGCCACTGTGCTCAATGCCACTGCACTATTCACCACTCTACTCAACATTCTTTGCCACTGCATTCTCCACCATTCTACACCACCGCACTCTACTCCACTGAACTCTATGCCTCTATTCTACACTACTGCATTTTAGGCCAATGCACTATACACCACTCAATTCTAACATAACGTAATGTATATTTGTAAAGCGCACATTCACCCAGAAGGGCCTCTTGGTGCTGAATAACAGATGTTTATTGTTACCCAACTCAATGGTACTCATTTTATCGACCTAAGGATGAAAGTCTGAATAGACCTGCAAGGATTTGAACCTGTGACCATGTGGTCAAACACAAGCCCCTACAGTAGACGCATCAGTCAGACACGGTCACTCCATTTTACTCCACTCTATGCCACTGCACTCTGCAACACTCGACTCTACGCTACTGCACTCTATGCCACTGCACTCTACAGCCCTATATTCTACTCTGTAACACTCCACCCTGCACCACTCCACCATGCACCACTGCATTCTACTGTTCAACACTCTACTGAAAACCATGCCTCTGCACTCTATGCCACTATACCCTGCAACATTCTATACCTATGCATTCCAGACCACCTCACTCTACGCTACGCCTCTAGTGTACACCACTCTGTGACTCCACTCTGCTGCTCAAATTCATGACACTATGCCACAACCCTCTACTCCACTGTTAACCATTCCACTCTACGACCCTTCAGTCCACTCTTTCTATATCACTAACTTTTAGCCATGATAAACAGCAGCCACACTTGTGTACAACATGGTTAAAATACATAGGCAAATCCAATCACTCTTGCATAGGTAAGACCTATTGGCTTTGCTAATGCTTGGTTTGTGCTGTCTTACTTTTCCCACACATGTCTTTCCATGTCAACCTTCCCTTATCTCCTTCTCGGGACTCCTCATGTTTTTTCCAGGGTTTGAATGCAACTAATCAGAAAAAAGTTCTGTTGCTTTTTTTAAATTTGTAGTTGCATATAGCGCAAACTCTACCCAAAAGCATTTAAATGCTTTGTTTGAGCACCAATTCTATTACACAAAGTCACGTTCGCACAGGGAGGTTAGGTTATTTGCCCAGAATCATAAGAAGCTGAGCCGATACCAAGAGACCTCTAACATGGTTTCCCAGCTCCAAAGTCAGTAGATTTTCTAATAATAACACCACCGCCAATCTCCTTATACTTTCCTCTCCCCTTATCATGTTGCCACATAATTATTTTGCATTTGCTGAAGCTCGGACATATAATTCCAGAAATAGTGTTAAGGTGTTTAAAGAATGATTTTATGTGATAGGGACTTGGAGAGTAGAACAGTTAAGAAGGGAGATAAAGAGACTGCGCAAAATATTGTTGTCTTGTGCTGAATGCACGAATAGAACCCATGTTTTCAGGAGCAAAAGTGTTAGCAATCTAAACTTTCCTGTCACAATTTATTAGGGTCCCCAATTATTTTTCAATTTTAAATTAGCTAGTGTAAAATAAAAATGATGCTAGCAGCATTTTACAAGTAGCCAAAAAGGTCCTAACCTGAGAAAGATATTTCTTGTCATGAGACAGTCTTGCCATAGTCTTATAAAAAGATGCACTTGATATCCTTGTGTTGATCTCCGAAGTATACTTTCACATAATGCAAAATTGGGAAGTTAAAGTGATGCGTTTCAAATGTTCGTATTTCAGCGTCAGCTTTTATGTTTTGCCCATTGAATCCACTCCTCCAGACTACAGTCTGGGATGCAGGGTTGCCCCGGGATGTCTTGCTGCTGCTGTGCACGCCCTGGCTCAGGGTGTGAACTGGCCAGGTCGGAATGCAGCTGAGAGCCTCCAGCTCTCAGCCCTTTGTTATGCTGAACCTGGGAGCGCGCCCATTCACACCTGATCCACGGCCGTAGTCAGGACAAAGGCAGGCAGAGGAGGCTCTGGCCTCTGCATCAACCTGCCTGTGGGGGAGGGCTACCACGAAGGATGGGGCCCTTCAGAAGAAGGACGCGCCTCTCGTCCTCAGTCATGAATGATTCACACATTCTCTGCATGTTCTCTAGTTGGCAGAAATTACAGGGACAGAGGCACAGGAACTTTCATTCCCCGGTTCTTGAAAGCGTGCATTTGAGCCTTGATATTTTTACTTTGGAATCTATTGTGAAAATCCATTTGTTAATCTAAGGTACATTTAAGAAGAAAATTAAAAATCAAATCGCTAAATTATATTCACATTCCTAGTAAATGCAATAAGTGTAATTTCGAATCGCATTTAGAATAATATTTTGTCTATCCGTATTAGTGAGAAAGAATTTTTGAAACTTGAACTAGTCTGTATATGTGTGGGCTTTCCCCCCCCCCCCCATTATGAATTTTAAAGCTAGAAGTTTGTGAATCTTTTTTATGTGGTGCTGGCATTGTTTCTCAGCATTGTATTGCTTTATTTTTTGCATTCTGAAACTTGTAGTTTTATTTTTACCCTGACAGATATAGTATTACGACATCACAGTGAGAAAAGCAGATGAGATGTGTTCTGAATGTAGAATAACTTGATAACTATATGCATGTATGTTTATACGTATGTTTGTTCAAATGGATGTATGTATGCATTTGTTAGTATGCGTGTGTCTATGTATGTATACATGTGTGTATGTATGTTTGTATAGATGTAGCACAAATCGAGCCAGAGGCAACATGGTAAACTATGAAAGGTCACAGACACAGTAATGGCTGAATTGTTGGTATGATTTTAGGGCGGGCTGCTTTGCATAGGGAGGCAAAGGGGACTTTCCAAAAGCATTTTGTTGAAGTATAATCCACGTGCTGTCAAATATTTACACCTTTCTCAGTGAAGAAGAGGAAGATAGCATTGCACTTGCCTATTGAATGTGGCATTTATCTACCTGGTAGGGGTTTGGTGAAATGGTTAATTGTCTTGAAGAGCATTCTACTTTTGTTTGCTGCATATTTATTACTATTGATGCGAATGTGTGTATATTAGTAGAGTGAGTTAATTGATAGGCCAGATTTTCAACCATTTTTTTTTGTTAATAAATGCTGATTGATGTCGATCTACATGGAGTACCAGGGTGTTTATGATTTGGTTACATACGTATGTGCATTCATTCGTCCATGGATGTCTGCATAGTTTTGTAGTGAAGTCTTCAAGAAGGGTCTTAATGTGGTAAACTGAGGGCTTAGGTTTTAATGGCCCAAGACATATGTTCACACTGTAGCTTGACAAGAGGCACCATCACCCTGCAGGTGCTTGCTGCTGTTCAGGTAGAAGAAGAGGCTTTGGACCTAGGGCCTACCATGATCCCTGGTAGAGAACAAACCAGGGAGCGCTTTAGAGCAATGCCTTGCTCTGTCCAATTTACTGGAACGAGGTCAAAAGATGCAGTTTGCTGGGAATGGTGATTCTAAGCCTAATGGAGAGCTATGGCTTTGTTAGCAGACTTTTGCAGAGTCTGATTGGTGGGAAACAATTTAAATAATGCAGGGTTTGTAGACTTTGTGGTCTTGAGCCAAGGTTGGACCGTAACGAAAAATTGGTCTGGGTACAAAAATACAAGTGTCCCCTATCAGTGAACCAGATAACCCCCACACTTGCAAATCAGGCCAGTCTGAACTTGCAAAGACATGCTGTTTGGGTATTTGGCGAAATATGGGAGACTGCATGCATTTGTGTTTGCTGCAGCCAATGCTTGCTGTGATATCAGGGAAATCAACAGTAAAAACGAGCCCAGCTGGCCATAAAACAGGCTCATATACCAAATTGTCAGGCAAGTCCATAGAGCGGCATTGCCTGATTGCCATCCATAATTGAGAAGGCTATTCCACAGGAGGGGCATTACAACTGAGAAGCAACTGTCTCCTGTAAACTGCAATTGGATTTTGGAGTATGGAGGAGGTTGAAGTTGATGAAATGCAAGGGCCTGGCTGGGGCATACTTTTGCATTATGAGCTGCTGATGAAAGGCAGCCAAACCATTTTTACATTTGAAGGTAAGGACACTTCCTTAAACATTTTAACGACATCTCAGGGACAGGTTGATGCATTTTAGATTTGCCCAAATAAAATTCATGTTTGGTTTTGAAGCTGGTTATATAAGTGGTTCTGGCATGTTTGAGGGAAGTGCAGGAAAACAGACGGATTCCCGTTAATGGATTTTCTTTTTTAGCAGTTCCAGCACTTTTGAGTACTACATATTGTGTATATTACTTTTAGATTCCTTTAGGCGGTGGAACATGAATCAGCATTAAGGGAAATTGTGGAGTCTATGGGGTTCTTGATGAATTGAAGGGAATTAGTGGTGATGACTGGCGAGAGACTTTTCTCCAGAATGTATTTGAATCAATCTGACTTGTTTTCTTTCTTGGAGCAGAAATAGGAGGTGGGTTGTTTATTAGTGATTGTGCTGGTACATGGAGGACTATATTGAAGAAAATAGTTGTCAAAGATAGTGCGATGGTCATACCAAATGGCAGGGGTGATATTATGTACATGGTGAACTATGATGTCAAACAATGGCCTTTGGTTTAAAGCAATGCAGTGATTGCTATTTCTAGGCTATTGAGATGGCATTTGCCAAATAACTCTTTGAAGGATGGGATCATTTGGTCTGTGGCCTGAAGTTGAATCCTCTATGGATAGCAGGTGACTGGAAGTGAGGAATAAGTTGATTAAGAGAGAAGTCTTCAAATAAGTATTGTGCAGGACTAGGTGGGTAAGAGCAAGTTCGTATTTTGATGGAAAGGTTGGGAAGGTCTTTCCAAGGGTTCAAAAGAGTTTGTCACAGATAGTAAGCTTGAGAATTTGAATATTACTCTTATGGATAGCGAGTGAGACATGCACTCTACCTTTAGTTCTGTTGGTGAGTTTGAGGGAGTAATTCTGTGGGCTAATGTGGTAAAATGTTGGAAGGGAGAAGGTAGTGACTCAGGTTTGAGTGGCAATGGGATAGTCTAAAGCCAGGCTGATAATCAAGTTGAGTTGGTGAAGTTCTAGGAATGTCTGGTGATATTTCTAGCATTAATAGGGCAATACTGTACATTCTATAAGTTTCGCGCACATTTAGTAGAGAAATGGTGAGAGTTTGGAATCCCTTGATTTTTTTTTAGGGAGATTATAATGATTTCAGGGCTGGTGAAGCTGTAATAATAAAATGGTGCAGCTGTTCTGGCGAGTATTTCATAATCAAAGATATAGTATTCAGATATGGTAGTTGTACATATAGGTGATCAATGGACTCTATATGTCTATGGCACTGGAGAAGGGTGCTGGTTGCAGACCTTTCTAGGCCAAAACATTTAGTGGCAGGAGAAGGTAGTCATGTGACCAGCTAGGATTTGCTCTTTCCATCAGTCTGCTTAGAGACTGCTGATCCCAGCCCTTGCAGTTAATTGGCAGTCTTGGTATGTATTTTTAATGGGCCAATTAGACCCAACTTGCTTTTCTTTCATACTTTGCTTTCTAGGGCTGAAGGCTGCTCAAGCTATGCCTTCCAAAAGCACTGCCTCTTCTGCTTCTTTTCAATGGCCCAAGGCTCTCCAGGATACCTACATGGCTGTTCAGGCACTGTTGGACTGCAGGTTTCACAACCAAAAAATGATTTGCCAACCCCAACTGACAACTGCAGCAAGTCTCCATCCCTTTCGCAATTCAAACAAGTTTCATCCACAGAAATCTAAGACTTCATTCTCACCATCAAATCAGGTTCCCCTACAGATCCTTGCCCAGCCTCGGTATCAAAACTTTTTTCCCGACTAACTATCCCGTAAACTCACAGACATCTGTAATGCCATGTTCAACACTGGTATCTACCCAGCTACCTGGAAAAAGGCAACCATCAAACCTCTGCTGAAGAAACAGCATCTCGACCCACCAGACACAAAAAATTACAGACCCATCACAAGCCTCCCCTTTCAAGCAAAAACTTTTGAAAAAATAATAAACAATCTCCTGGATGAAACACAGTTTGGCTTCAGGAAAGGCCACGGCACAGAAACCGCCCTTATCAAAGCTGTAGACGAGATTAGAGCCACCCGAGACCAAGGTTCTGAAATTGCTGAATTTGTCAGCAGCTCTCGACACGGTTGATCACGTCACCCTGAATGACTGTGTCTCAAATATGGGCATTAAACTCAAAGCCAAAGATTTACTGGAGTCGTTCTTGGCCAACCGCACTCAGCTAGTGAGTCTCGGCGAATATAACTTTCCATCTTTTACGCTCCCATGTGGTGTGCCACAAGGTTCATCCTTGAGTTCGCCACTGTTTAATATCTATGTGTCGGACCTGGCCAAGGTCTTCAAATCCCATGGGATGGGGTTGCCATCTTACGCTGATGACAAACAGCTGGTGCTCGGAATTAACGATGGAGGAGCAATGGCGGCCAGTTTTCAATTTGGTATCCTTGTCATCAGTTCCTGGATGGCCAAAAACTGCCTAAAGGTAAACTCAGAAAAAACGTAGATTATGATCTTTGGCAATCTACAGCCAACATGGTCCCCCACTTGGTGGCCTTCTGCCCTGGGCCCTCCACCCCCCCCCCTCTCCTGTACCGAAAGTAAGAAACTTGGGCGTCATGTTTGATGATAAACTAACTTTCTCAGCTCATGCCAATGCAATTGTCTCGTCCTCCTTCTACACTCTTAGAATGATCGATAAACTGCTACCCTTCCTTCCACCAAGCTCAGGAAAAACCCTGATTAGCACCCTTGTTATGTCCAAAATTGATTATTGCAATGGCCTGCTCCTGAATGTCCAGAAAAAGATCACTAACTAACTAACTACAGATGGTACAGAATGCCGCTGCAAGGTTAATTACAGGTGCCCCAAGTACAAATCCATCTCCTTGGTGGTGCAAAACTTGCACTGGCTTCCAATTCAAGGCCCTATGCATGGTCTTCAAGGCCATTCTTAACACAGGTCCGGACTTTCTAAAGAAAGCCTTTTGCGCTCACTTACCTAGCAGAAACCTACCATCCTCAACCGCCATCTCATCATGATCCCACGCACAAACAAGGTCTCCTGGGGAGACAAAACGATTGACTGTTGCCACGGCCAGACTGTGGAACACCCTCCCTCAGCAAATTAAATCCTGTCCATCGCTGCCAGCTTTCAGGAAGCTAATAAATAGCAATGAGCAGCACACCACTTCACTACTGCCTCTCCCGTCTACAGCGCCAAGACACCCACGGGTATTTGCGCGCTCTACACATTGCTTAAATAAATAAATATACAACTTTATAAATAAATGGTGAAGCAACAGATGCCACTTCTCACATACTTCTGCTAATGCCTCATTCCCACTAGTGCTGTGCTTGTGTCACTCCACTTTGAAGCACTTTACATGAGCACCAGTTAAGTCATGTACTATTTCTTTAGGCACAGGGAAATTAAGTGATTTGACTAGAATCACAGGATGTCAAGCTAACGTCAAGAAATGAGTTTGAAGTTTGCAGCTCTAGCATAACGCCACATCCTCTCCACCCTTCCGACTTGAAGAGCTTCTCACTCATAAGGCAGGTGGTTGAGCACAGCCTATGCTACAGCAGTATGTTGTAGTTAAACTAGTATCATCTTGGAAGGTAAACTATATTTAAATGCACAGGAAGGGCAAATTGAAGTGGACATCAACATGAGGGTGCCCATTTTACAGCAGAACTTTGCACCTTAGCTGAAGCACTATGTCCAACAGTAATACGTGTGGGTGCCAATGCAGTAGAAAGGGCACTGTGAGCCCAAACGCAAGCTAGGGATTTGGTCTCCTATACACCTCCCCTTTTTTGGCTTTTAAAACATACCCACTAATTAGGGTGAACTAGGACTCTGTGCCTCTGCACCTACTTCACTATGGTTAATATATATCAGAGTCTGCATTTTATAATTGAATAAGGCCAAGGAGGCTCTGAAAACTTCTTTATATACTGTGGTCACTAGTGGCAGCGTATATGATTTTTCTCCCCCCCCCCCTCTGTTGATAGTGTTGACCCCTCACACGCCCCCACCCTACTGCCAGCAATAAAAATAAATGTCATTATGTGGTCTGTTTTGGTTGCATCACATTGCTTTAAAAAATGTTTTTATTTACATTTCATCCATGAGGCAGAGCAGGCATGCTGCTGTACAACAGGGCAAAAAAACCCGGTCAAAGCCAGTAGCTGTCTCGTAGGTGATACCTGTTGGCTTTGCCAATGCTTGTTATATGACTGTTCTTCACCCCTCTATGGGAATGAAGCTGATTTAATTTGTAAAGCAATAGGAACAGTTTGAATATTAAGCAATTCAATTAAATGTTATTTCAACTTATGGCAATATTTGAATATATTTTTTAGGAATGTCACTAATGTTCTAAGAACATGCTTTTTCGGTTAAAATTCAACTTCCCATTGCTGTGGGCATGACATTACTGCAGTTCGGCATCTGAGAGAGCATAGCTGTTAGCACAATGCAACTCTAGGCACTCACTCATCTAGCCATCATCTTAAGAACGTATTCCAAAGTGCATATTAATATGTAATCAAATTTGTAATAAACGATCAGATCAGTTTACATTGTATCATGTTTTAATGTACCATCATTCTTTAATTGCAGCTGAGGATCATACCACAATAGTGATGTAATCTGGGATTCAAATCGTATCCAAATTGCTTGTAACAATATTTTTAAACTCAAATAGTCTGAATGCAAAACTTTCATGTAAATAAAGTTTTACTTTATTAAATGGGGAAAATGTTACTTTGCATGAAAAAAATGTTTTAACCCCGGGTTTTGCAGCTTTTCCTTTGAAATATCTGTGCTTTCTGCTGCTAACTTGTGTTCCTGGTGAACAAAGTGTGTTTAAATGCAAAGTGTGTTTAAGACTGCAGTACCGCCTCCTGTCTATGGGGGCAGAGGGAGCAAAAATATAAACACACTTTCTGAAACACAGGTCCCCACAAGACAATTTTTTTAAAAGTTGTAAAAATTGACACAGATGTTCCTGAAGCCATTTTTTATCATTTAAAGGACATTACCTTGTGGGGACCTGGGTTCAGGTCCCCACAGTGCAATCAAGTCCCCACAGCGTGAGTGTGTTATCACACCCAAGTCCCCACAAGGATAGTAACACAAACCCACGCACACACACACACACACACACACACACACACTTTATGAACTTATGGTAGCACCAAAACCCACCCTGTGCAGCACCCGCTTTGCTTCCACTGGCGACACTACCTATAAAGCAGAACTAAGTATTACCATGATCAGTTCACTTTCAAACTGTTGTAGCCTGCACCTGATTGGTTGAGTCAGTATTCCACCTGACCATGACTCACTTGTGTCTGTGGGTACCATGGCAACTAGAGATTGAGGAATGTGGCTCTGAGGGAGCGGTTGCTTAGGTGCTTAGGTGGTTGTCTGAGGAAGGCTGTGCTGGATCTTTTTGTGGAAGCAATAACCCTGAAGAGCTGCACATGCATCATTGTGTTTGATCTGAATACATTCCATATGATGCCCTCATCCCCCACTGCAGCAGGATGCTCCTGTGAATCACCAGAGAGAGGGATCCTTCACTAGAACTCAGAGGTGGATTCTGTTTCCGCCATAAATTCTTTTCATCAACTGCAGTGCAAGATTTTCTCAGGTGATAATTAATGTGTCCGAATAGCTGACCTGTCACTGACCTAACGCACTCAATAGGTGATCGAGAGCAGAGTTGCCGGCGGAGAACTCTGTCAGAAGACTCGATAACCCAATCGGGGTTCTGGGAAGGAGTTCGATGACCCAATTGGGGTTCGCCTGTCAGCTGAAGAGAGGGGTGTGATGCAGGCGTTGCACTTTAGCTGTGGGTGCCGGTCTTAGCCTGTGGTGATCCTGTCCTGATCCAATTTGGTCCGTAACCTGTTCTTATTCTGATCTGCACCCGTTCTTTCTCGCTGGCACCTGCACTTTGGGATTCTTATCCTTAGTCTCAGCCCATGGCCAGAGTTGGTCAACACACCATTCTAGGTAACTATAAATTGTGGGTTTGTCATTGTACTGTTTTCCCTTTTCTCTACCCACCCTTTCTCTTAATGATATTTTCTTTTCGAATTATTTGCATATGTTGTTCTAATCTACATCATTCTAAATAAAACAAGAAAATATTGATTTCATGGTATTCAAACTTTTAAAGATTTACTTAGATAAAAGAACTTAAGCCTTCTTCTTGAATTTGTGGTTATTTATGAAATGCTACATGTTATTCTACTACCTATTTTCTTGCTAACTCCCTTGATCCTTTAGGACTATAGGTATCAGTGGCTTGGATTGGTAAGACAAATGGTATAGACCCTGAATGGTAAAATTTAAAATTGATTGAGTGTAAGTTTACCTGTTTAAATATATACTTAGCTTTATGGGCCCAGGTGAGTATGTTGAGCAGGTGAGCTTGCGCTCTATCACTACCATAAGCAGTTGTAGCTTCATTGCTTCACACAGGAATCAAACAAACCCTTCAGGCTGCCTTGCTTCAGCATGTCTTCTGCTCCAGCAGATGTCCACAGACCATCAGACACTGAAAGGTGAACACATCCTGGAATTCAAACCTTAGAGGCGAAGAATGGAAATGAACTCGAGTGCAAAAAATGATCATGATTGTGAACAAATGGTTACTCAATTGTTATCGAAAAATACAATTCACGACATGGTAACATGTTCCTGACTGTAATGCCAGATACAATAATGAGCCTTTAAAAACATGCTCTGCACTGGCAGCGAAGCAGGTCTCTGGTAGAAGTGAGCATTAAGTTCAGAACTGCCTGTATTGTTTTCAAAGCACTCCCAAAAAAATCAACCAGAACACCCGCACAACTCAATGAAGATTTCTAGTAGTCAGGGAAGTCTGAGGAGACAAGACACTTTCTGACCACAAACAAAAATAATAATAGTCTTCTTGGAGCCCAGAGAGTTCTTCCTCAGGACGGAGGCATCGCTCAGGCTCCTCTGGACCCACGGATCACCACGAATAGCTCTCCAGGAATGGACACGTGGAATATATGATGGAAGGATTGGTCCACCAGACATACGGGCCTGCTATTGGGTCATGCAGCTAGCAGTACTTAATGGCTGTGCAGTTGCTGCTTGGGACTGGCCTGGGGGACAGAGGAATATATGGGAGTGTTGTACAAGGCAAAGAACTACTGGTGCATATGAAATCAGTGGTGCATATTTGGAGGGAGGCTACCGCTTATTTGGGGTGGAAGGGAAGACCCACCGAGATGACGTCACTCTGGGAGAGCAATCTGCTAGCTGATGTGGGGAAGCTCCAGAGTTTTTCCACATGGGATCTTATTGGAATACCTATGCTATAAGATGGATGGAAAGGGATGCATTGCTGACACTGGCCAAAATGCAATTCCACTATAACCTGGCACATTCAGAGACATATAAATATATCCAATTCAGGCGTGCACTGGCAGCACATATCACCAGGGTCATGGTGCTGAAAGACTCCTCCGTAATGGAGGGCAGATACTATCAGAACCCTTGCGTAAACAGGCGATCTCATTAATATATAGAATGCCTGTCAACAATGCCCCTGATACCCTGCAATAGCTACGGATAAATGAGAATTGGAGGTGGGGGACTTTGAAGATGGGGAGTGGGAAGAGGCAACAGGAGCTTTCAAGAAAATCGCTATTATTATTGGGTTTTGACCGGTGCAATTGCACATACTGCATCGAGCCTACCATTCCCGTACTGCCCCCCATGCCATGGGCAAGTGCCCCATGGAGAACTGTGTGAGGGGGTGCGGGGATGTGGGTACCTTCTTCCACATGGTGAAAAACTGTCCAAAGTTACAGCCATATTGGACTGAACTCCAAGAGATAATGAGGGCCACGGCAGGCTGCCTAATACCAGAAACAGCGTGCCGTGCCGTAGAGCGTTATGATTTTACCCCGTCTTTCTTTATCCTAATGTTGGAAAATCGGGTTAATTTGGATAGAAATCAATTGTGATTATTAAAAAGAACCCACAACCATGGTGTTAAGTTCTAAATTAAGAGTTTGTCCTTCTCTAGACCAAGCACTGTTAAGCTATACTGTCTACCAGAATGGATGGCTTGACAACTGTATCTTGTTGTCCTCTGATTTATGTAACATTTCTTATACATTAATCTACGCAGCTATGATTGATTGTCTCCATGTAGTGTGTATGATGTAAAGTGCTCTGACACCCTACACTAGTATGCATGGCAACGGCGCTATAAAACTAATGAAAAGCATCTGAGAGAGAGTGGTTTTGGAGACTTGAGGGGCACGGTTAAACGGTAGGGATGAGGGAATGGAGGTGGTTATTGGGGGGCATCAACAAACATTGTTGCACAAGGCTCAACCAACGCTAAAGCCGACCCTATCAATGCCCCTGGAACGCCTGCTTGACACGAGTAAGGCCGCATAGCGACGTGCGCTGCCTTGCCTTACTCCATATCAATGAGGCCATGCAAAGCCATGCCGGGTGACTTTGCGTCGCCTCGTAGATATGATTGAGATACTTGCGCTGCCAGAGCGTCAAAAAAAGTGATGCTCTGATGGAGAAACCTTCTCATAAATAAACTTTAAAATATTTTTAGAAACTTTCATAATTAGATAGCTACATATAAAATATTGGGTAGCTTAAATGAAAAATAAGTTTCAAAAAGATGTCACTCGGTGGCAAATGCATTGTAGTACATTGTGAAATCTCTATTAGTTAATGCACTGCAGAGGTCTGTGTGTAACCAGAGAGCCGCAGAATTACATTTGGTTGGTAAAGTGGAGAATGGGGACTTGTGTAATTTTTAGTGCTATGAGGTCACAACCTGTGACAGAAAGCACTATGAATGTGCAAGTAATTATTTTATGCTTGCATCACACACATTATAAGATAGACTGCTGCAAAATGTGCAAATAGTTTTGGGATAAAATGGAGCTTCCAAAATGTAGATTTTAGTAATAGCATTACAAATAAAAGCACACCCTTCACAGGCCAGTTATTAACTCCTCCTACTACCTCTGAAAAAAAAAATCTTTGTAATTACAATGCTTGGAGTGATTACTGCCCCCAAGCACCCTTTACATTTGCAGATTAACTCGTAGCTGCTTTTGCATTTCATGCAGCCAAGCAGGTACCCTGGTGGAAGGAAGTTTTTACCTGTCTGCCCGGCATCTTTGTTTCACAGCACAGGAGACTAATTAACTTCAGCAAAAGCATTTTACTGATGGGAATGAAGTGTCTGATACTGCTTTCATTTTCCAGAGCAGAAGTAAAACCTGGAAATGTGTGATCCCCTTCCCATGACACCAAGGCCCCCCTGGGGGTCATGCCCCACAGATTGAAGACCTCTGCCCTACATTATACCCACAGTAAATACTTCACATAGGGTAGAGCCAGCTAATGGGGATTGGCAGACTAAGTCTGAGCTCAGTGTTTTGGCTGAAACGTGTTAGCTAGTGAATGTAGGGATTAATAACTTTCCCACAAATCCAGTGTTCTCTTCTTTTACTCTTACCAGGTTAATTTGAAGAAAGTCTTAACCAGGTAATTTTATTCTGCCAAAATCTAAACAAGGCCCCAGGTCTCCTCATTCTTGTGTGCATATTTGGGAATGCGTCTGTGTGTGCTTTCTTTGTGAGTGTGTCTGTGAAAATATGAGTGAATATATCTATATTTGTAAATAAATGAGTATGTGTTTGTGAATGTGAGTATAAATGTGTGTGTTGGGATATTTAAATTATGGGACCTGTGTGTTTGTGTGTGCATATGTGCATAGTTGTGTCTGTGAGTGTGCATATGAGTGCGTGGAAGTCGGTGTCTGTGGACAGGAGTGTCTTAGTGTTTTTGCACTTAAGCTATTGCTTTTGCCTTTGCGAATGTGTGCCAGCTGTGTCTCTGTTTGTGTGAGAGTGAACGTGGGTTTCGTTGTATGTTAGAGAATGTGTATGAGTGTGTGTGCGTGTGCTTACAGGTGTTTGTTCCCCTTTCACTTCCCTACTATGCACAATCAGCATGGCCATGAGAATTGTTGGTGCAGATGTGATGAGAGCTGTGTCCCACGCTGTCACCTGGGTTCCTCCGACCACTGTGGGTTCAGAGTACCCCCAGCCTCGCCCTCCTCCAGATTTATGAGCCGGCCTCGCCCCACGAGTAGCCGCTTCCTCTTTTTATTCCAGCTGCAGGGTTCCTCTTTCCTTAGACCTATGGTTGATAAGAAGTAATTTTTATTCACGTCCTCTGCCGTCCATGCCCCATCGAGCCCATCAACACACTCCTTGGACAGTCTGAGCACTTCTGCAAACAGCACTTCTTCAGGGCTTGCTGCACACGCGTTCCTGGAGCACTCAGCTCTGCCTGTGGAAATCCTCAGTGGTCTCCGTGCATGAACTCCCCTATCTCCCTTTACAGACCTCCCCCTACTCACCCTCACTAGAGCCCTACATCTCTTTCTGTGCACACCTCCTCCTGATCTCAGTGCCATTATTGGCAACATCCCCACCCACAGTCTGAGCATGCATGAATGAATAAATACACAAGACAACTTTTGTTAAGGGAAAATATCACTGCAGGTTTATTCCATACAAATGTTTGCAATACGGTGGGTTATCTTACGGGCGATCCAAGGGCAGGCAGCTGAACCTACCTATGCTTCCCCGCCCGCCTGATGAGCCAGCACTGTGGGGAACCCAATCAGTGCTACACCTTTTGGGTGATCCTCCTCCGGATCACATGACAAGTTGGTCCCTTATTACTCACGCCCTATTCAGGGCAGAGTGTAGCAGGGCAAACCCCCGTTGGTCAGGCTCCCAACTGCATGAAGGACTAACGGGGCACTGTCACGGTTTTCCAGGAACCTGCCCTGAGGCTCCTGGTCTTTGGCACCCCTATTGTGCAGCGCAGAGGTACCCTTACTGTACCCATCTGCCGCAGAAGTACCCTTACTGTACCCATCTGCCGCAGAAGTACATTTACTGTACCCGTCTGCTTCCAGGTTGCCCTGTAACTCTGCCTGAAACGAAAAAAGAAAACATTACAATGTTCTATGTAAATTGCCTGCCACCCCAGGCCGGGTAAGTGGTAGGGTGGGAGACGGCGTGTCTGGTGCAAAGAGGACACCAGGGAGGCGGAGGGAGGTATAAGTACCCTCCCCCGACCTCTGTGTGCCGGAAGTGATGCGCCTAGCTCGCCAAGTCGAAGGACTCCTTACTTGAGTCCAACCCTTTGACCAGGAGGGGTGGTGTTTGTGCCAAAGTGGCACTAAAGGGCTGCCGTTTTAGGTAGCCCCCTGCGGGGGCTGCAGGCAGCCATAATTTCACTAGAGCGCTACAACTCTCTGTCTACAGACCTACCTTGCTCCCTCTCACTAGAGCTTTACAGCTCACTCTGTACAGACCCCCCCAGCCTCCTCACTAGAGCTCTACATTCTCTATGGACAGACCTCCAGTCCCCCATGCTCCCTCTCACTAGAGCTTTAGAGCTCTCTCTCTAAGGATCTCTTCTTTTCCCTCACTAGACCTCTACAGCTCTCTCTCTACAGACCTCTCATACTTCCTCTCACTAGAGCTTTACAGCTCTCTCCCTACAGACCTCATTTGCTCCCCCTCACTAGAGGTCTTCAGACCTCTCCTGCTCCCCCTCACAGGAGCTCTACAGCTCTCTCTCTACAGACCTCCTCCTGATCCATTTCACTAGAGCTCTACAGCTCTCTCTCTACAGACCTCCTCCTGATCCCTCTCACTAAAGCCCTGCAGCTCTCTTTGTACAGACCTCCCCCTGTTCCCCCTTACGAGAGCCACACAGCTCTTTTGGTGCACACCTCCCCTGCCCCCTCCCTAGAGGTCTACAGCTCTCTCCACAGACCCCCTCCTGCTCACCCACTAGAGCTCTACAGCTCTCTCCACAGACCACCTCTGCCCCCCCTCACTAGAGCCCTACAGCTCTTTCTGTGAAGACCTCCTTCAGGTCCATTTGACTAGAGCTTTACAGCTCTCTCTCTACAGACCTCCCTGCCCCCTCACTAGATCTCTACAGCTCTCTCTGTACAGACCTCCTCCTGATCCCTCTCACTAGAGCTTTACAGCCCTCTCTCTACAGACCTCCCCTGCTCCCCCTCACTACGCAGCTCTACAACTCTCTTACAGACCTCCTGCTGATCCCCATTATTAGAGCCCTACAGCTCTCTCTGGAGAGACCGCCTCCTGATCCCTCTTACTAGAGCTTTACATCTCTCTGTGCAGACCTCCTACTGACCCTCCTCACTCCTTTACAGCTCCCCCTCACTAGAGCCATACAGCTCTCTCTGGACAGACCTCCTTTGCTCCTTCTAACTAGAGCTCTACAGTTCCCTCTCTACAGACCTCCCCAGCTCCCCCTCACTAGAACCATACAGCTCTCTCTGGACAGACCTCCTCTGCTCCCCTCACTAGTGCTCTACAGCTCTCTCTCTACAGACCTCCACCTGCCACCCTCACTAGAGCCCTACAGCTCTCTCTGTACATATCTCCCCCTGCCCCCCTCACCAGAGCTCTACAGCTCTCTCTGTACAGACCTCCCTCTGCCCCCCTCACCAGAGCTCTACAGCTCTCTCTGTACAGATCTCTACTTGCCCCCTCACTAGCGCTCTACAGCTCTCTCACTACAGACCTCCCCAGCCCCTCACTAGCACTCTACTGTTCTCGCTCTGTACAGATCTTTCCCTGCCCCTCACTAGCGCTCTACAGCACTCTCTACAGATCTCCCCCTGCCCTCTCACTAGCGCTCTAGAGCTCTCTCTCTACAGATATCCCTGTGCCCCCTCCCTAGCGCTCTACAGCTCTCTCTCTACAGATCTACCCCTGCCTGTAGATCTCACCAGAGCTCTCAATCTCCAGCTGTCTCTGTATATAACCACTGGGTGTCTCTGTACAGAGATCTCCAGAGGCCGCCCGGTGCAAAGAAATCCTCAACCCTCTCTGTGAAGCACCCCTGGTTGTGTCTGTGTAGATCTCCCAAATGCTCTCCATGCTCTTACATTTCCAGCTTTCTCAGTAAAGAACCCCCGGCTGTCTCTGTGCAGATCTCCAGAGCTCCCCATGGACAGACACCTCCGGCTGTCTCTGTATAGAACCCCTGGCTGTCTCTGTGCAGATCTCCAGAGCTCCCCATGGACAGACATCTCCACTGTCACTGCGCTTATGGTGACCTCTTCTGATCTGCTGCAGTTGAAGAGATCTCTCAAATATTAGACATAGACGCTACCCCTAACTTTTCCATTCATTGACCTGGGCACATACACGATGCGTTATACCGATTTTAATGATCAGAATAAATTATTACTGGAATTAATTGTAGGTAAAGGAATAAAAATTAAGATTGGCTGTTTCAAAAAAACTACAAAGAATTTGCTCCAGAATTCTAGGTCTGGGTCTGGGTCTGCTTTACTAAGAGGACAGATATTTTGCCTTTTGAGATAGAAATACAGGGAAGAGTGCCACTCTATATGGCAGTGGTACTTTACTTCTAAAATCTTAACCTACATGAAAAAAGGGAATCTTTAAAAAGGATATATTTAAACAAGATGATGTTGCATCCATAGATGTTTTTTTACAATGTGTGCCCTCTCCTTGGGGGCCAACTACCACTCCTATTACCTCCAGTAAGTCCCACACAGCAGATTTGCTGAGAGGTCTTTGGAGGCCACGCCCCCTTTCTCCACCACTCTGCAAACATTGCTCTGGTGCACTACAGGTTGGGGGATAAAGTCTACTTTATTGCTGAGGGACCTTGGTGCCAGGAGGCCCTCCTGGTACCTCACTAAGTACCAAACACCGGGATTCCTAAGAGCTGGTCTGAGGCCCAGCACCCTTTCTCCATCATTCTGCAAATGCGGTTATCAGTTAAAAAGTCACTGAAAAAAAACAAAGGTTACAGGGTCATTATAGTTAGGAATTAGCTTTTTAAAAACCTTATTAATTCACTGGAAAAAAACAAAGGTTATAGGGATGTTTTAGTTAGCAAATCGAATAAAAAAACTTCACAATTCATTGGAAAAAAAGGTTACAGGGACATCATAGTTAGGGTAAGATTTCACTCACACAAAACCACTGAAATTCAGCAGTTATAGTTACCTGAGCTAACTATAACTCATGCCCCTACAATGCCCTGCTTATGACCTCACATGTTACATCACTCATGACATGATCAGTGGCAACACTGATGACATCGCAAATGACATCACTCATGTCATCACTCATGACATCATCCACAGAAACACTGATAAACCTTTTGTTACCCCATGCAACTTCTCATACACCCACTCACACACCCACACAATCACTTGCAACCCATTCACAGACCCATACAATCACTCACTCCCATTTAGTCATTCATAGGGTCACTCATAGACTGACTCTCTCACCCACACAGCCACTCACACAACCACTCACCCACACATAAAACTCACACACCCATAAACTCACCCATGCAGCTAGTCTCACACCTACATATTCAACCATACAGTCACTCACACAGCCAGCCACTCACCCATACAGCCTCTCAACACAGCCATTCACTCACTCATGCAACTACTCTCACACCCACAAATCCACTAACATCCCTATTCACACATCCATACAACCAATTGCACACACACTCACTCATCCATACAGCCACTAATATAGGTACTCTGTATCTGAGTGGGTCTGTAAATAGGTGCGTGAGTGTCTATGTGTGGCAAGTGTCTGTGTTGGTCAGTGAGTGGGTGCATGAGTATGTGTGTGGGTCAGTGTGTTGGTGCATGAGTATGTGTGGGGGTCTGTGAGTAGGTGTGTAAGTGTCTTAAGTGGGTCTGTGAGTGGGTGCATGAGTAAGTGAGTGGGTCTGTGAGTAAAGGTGGATGTATTTGTGGGTCTGTGAGTGGATTCATTAGTGTCTGAGTGTGTGAATGAATATATATATTTTTTCAGCAGAATTAGTGAATCCGCCATGGTGGTACACTGAGCATCCCCACAGATTTGCAAATTGCCACACTTCGGGGAAAAAACTGTTTGGGTGCATTTTGTGGCCCATAAGGAGCCCCTCAGAATGCCTATATTGTACCCATAGGGTACCCCTTCTATTAGTTTCATCATTAGTTTAAAGCCCCATGGAATTTGCCCCGTTATATAAAATGGCAGCCACAGCTTTCTACACAGGTTGCGGAAAGCCAATCATCGCAATGCTGATGGCGCTTGGGTTCGTTAACCATCGCAATGGATTTGCAAAGGGTTTGCACCTCTTTTAGTCACCATATTGGAGGTACCTGGCTCCCTTGTTTTAACTGTTGCACCCTTCATCTGAGATCAATTATATTATGTTTATGATTTTAAACTTTCTCACATTTATTTTAATTTAGAAATTTGAAAATACTTTGCCAGTACGTCCTCTTTGCCTGGGTAGCCGATCAATCAGGATAGGATTTGCTGGACCACAGTTCTGCTTTTTGTTCTCTTGCATATTTTTAGGGCTCGAGCCCTGCGTTGCACTGCGCAGCAGTGCTCGCGCAGGCGAGAGTCCTTTTGTCCGGGGTTCAGAAATGAACCCTGGAATTGCACACGCTTTGCGTGTGTTTTTACTTTTGTGGCCTGCTATTGGCTTTTACCTGCATATTCTTTTTAAAAGTAGCACACAATAGGCCAGAGGCGGGCGCATAGCTCCGCCCCTGGCCTATTGGTGTCTATTATGCGCATTTCCTGCCATATGGTTTCAATTATCGTGCCCAGACACAGGCGCTATAATTGAAAGCATATGGCGCACGCGCGTACCACTCACGACTTTGTTTTTTTATCCCCAAAAGTGACCGCTTTCAGTTTTGCGATTGCCTTTCTCCTCCCTCCCTACTCCCCTTTGGTCTCCTCACCTCGATCGCTTTCAGTTTCGCGATCGCCCGTGTGCCACATCTCCTGCCATATTCATTATCAAGCTTAGAATAGATGACGAATGTGAGTTATCACGGCACTTAGCACTCAGACGAAACCCGCGTAGGAAGCCGTCTATACATTTATAAAATGAGCTAGCGTGACTGCATCCTCTCCGGGGCATTTCTTGACGCTGGTGCCTCAGACACAAAGAGTACTTTCTCAGAAAGAACAGATTAGAGTAGCATATTCAGCCAAGAGGAAGCTGGGAATGGAACACACACCCTGACATGGAAGTAACGGTGGAGCAGCCGCACAGAATTTGCAAAAGTGCTTTTTCAACAATTTCCCGAATGTGTGACGTCTGCCTGTGCCATGCAGCTGCCACTGAGCCTCGCGGCATGGGCGAACCCTGCCCCCCTGCTGCAGGGGCTGCTGCTCTGCGCTGTCGACGAGGAGTACGCCTACTACAGCTCGCAGCTGGACAACTTCCACAACGGGCGCTTCTACAGCAAGCAGAGCCAGTGAGTGGACATCCCCAGCGACCTGCAACTCTGCCACAATGTGGGCTACAAGAAGATGCGCCTGCCCAACCTGCTGGAGCAAGAGAGCATGCCCGAGGTGAAGCAGCAGGCGGGCAGCAGGCCAAGCGCTGCCACACAGACATGCAGGTCTTCCTGTGCTCGCTCTTCGCGCCCGTCTGCCTGGAGCGGCCCATCTACCCCTGCAGCTCCCTCTGCGAGGTGGTGCGGGACAGCTGGGCGCCCGTCATGGAGTCCTACGGCTTCCCCTGGCCGGAAATGCTCAGCTGCAGCAAGCTCCCCCTGGACAACGACCTGTGCATCACTGTGTAGTTCGGCAGCAAGCAGATCAACCCGCCCCTAGGTAGGGACTCTCTCTGAAGTTCTTCCCCAAATCACGAGAGCAATCATAGTTAAATTCCGAGTAATATTCATTATATTGTCATCATATGATGTATTTTGATTCACTGAAAACCGAGAGCAATTCCTTTGGTATTACATAAAATAATGTATTTGCATTACATACATAGTAAAGTCATGATAAGCTACCATAGATACATGTGAAGTTGCAGACAGCACTTAGAAGGTGAACTCTGGAGTTTCCAGTCTTCTTTTTTCTTCCATAAAAGAGGATTGTCTGCATCTTTGTCTTGCATTTTGTGTTTTGTTGCGGATGTACCGGTGGTAGTACGGGCACTGCCCATCAGAGAACTATGTGATTTGGAGCAATGGTGCACATATAAAGGAACCATTATTGGATACCATAATCACACAGGTGTGATGTCACAGGGAACCAAAAGTAATTGCATTGAGCTCAGTAGCTTTTAAGTGCATTATTGAGCAATCGTAACAGTTTTGATACTATTAAGTCATTATATTGTGCTTACTACTACAGATTTTCCAGCGACATCAGATCTATTGCCCGATTCAATGATACTCTAGACTCATTAAACACAATGTTTGTTCTAATACACACCTGCGCTTTCCAAGCTCTTGCCAAAATGAACTTTGTTGGGTATATCAGGAACTGATCAATATATGCCATCCCGGAGGGGACACCCCTTTCATGCCTCCTCCTAATTTGCATTAATGAGGAATTATTTCAAAATCTATTTTGGAGCCAGATAGGATTTGCAACTCATAAAATGGAATTATAAATAGAAACACGCATTTGCAATGCAATAGGTCTCGCATTATACAGGTTTGAGCTATTGTTGTTGCATTATTTAACAATGCCAATAGCTCAAACTTAAATAATGCGAGACCTATTGCATTGCAAATGCTTGTTTATCTTTCCGACTCAACTTTTTCCTTGGAGTCAGCCAAGCCCCCTGCCTTGCCCCGATGGTATTTACTAGGCCAAAGAGGCGCCCGTACATCGACAGGCGCCAGGAGTCCAGATCCCTCTTACCCGATACTCGAAAGAAGAGTGTATGCACTGGGGGCCCGATTCACAGAACTAACTTAAAACAAAATCCTATACTTACTACTTTTGGTATTCACAGAAGTTAGGATTTTGTCTTAAGTTTGTCTTAAGTCTGTCTTAAGACAAACTTAAGACAAAATCCTAACTTCTGTGAATACCAAAAGTAGTACGTTTCGAATTTTGTCTTAAGTTAGTTCTGTGAATCGGGCCCTGGGTGCCCTCAGGTACGAATGCAAACTGCGCCGGTTGTATTATGGATGATAATTGCAATGGCTTTAAGTGCATAAGCTGTAACTTTAACCTCCCACCTCCCAGGGAGTCTATGAATTGACCATGGTTAAGCCAAACATTGAGTGACCTGGCACTGGCTCTGCCTACTGTTCTCTTAACTGTGTGTTATTAAATACCAGGGGCCTCATTTATGAGAAATGACGCATCGCTGCGTGAAAGCAGCGATGGTCACTTCTCAGTGCGCACTCCTTGAGACATTCCTGATGCGTCATATTTAATGTATGACGCATCATGTCTCAAGGAGTTACAGGTACGTCAGTATTTCTGACGTATCTGTAAGCACAAAAGTGACGCATTGCTGGAGTGATTCACAAGTGACGCAACTCCAGCAATGCGTCCTTTCACATGGGGCAAGCCCCATGTGAAAGGGCCTGCGTCAGTCTTACGCCTGCTGTGAGGCAGGCGTAAGATTTTGACACAACGCTGTCCTAAAAGTGACGCAGTAAAATCTCATAGATTTCACTGCGTCACTTCTACGACCCTTCCTTGCGTCAATACAGTACGGATACAGTACAGTACAATACGGACAGTCTGCGCCATCTCCATTCCCCCCCTTGGAACCCCACTGTCATTCGGTACCTGTATGGGAAAAAAACGAGGCAGGCCCCTCCCGGTTATCTTCTTTTCCTATTCCCTCGCTAGAGGAATTCTGTGTCCTGGCCAACGGCGTATCTTCCGGCTCACCACTTGATCCAATGCCTCATAAGATCTGGAAGGCTTTTCAAGATGAGTTGTTTCCTCCACTCCATTCCATCTGCTGCCAGTCACTGACTACAGCGTTAGTTCCAGACAGTTGGAAGCTGGCAATAGTGACCCCATTGCTAAAGAAGGCTTCTCTTGACCCACTCTGCCCGACCAACTACAGGCCTATATCGCTTTTACCATTTTCGATAAAAATTCTTGAGAAATGGGTAACGAGAGCCTTGTCCAACTTTCTGGAAACAAACTTCTGCCTGGATGCAGCCCAATTTGGCTTCAGACCGGCCCATGGCACCGAGACCGCATTGGTTACCGTGTTGGACGATCTGCGAACGCGTGTCGACAGGGGCAAGTCAGCATTTCTAGTGCCGCTTGACATGTCGGCCGCGTTCACACGGTGAGCCATGAGGTCCTCTTGGCGCGTCTTCAAAACGTGGGAGTAAACGGTCTAGCCCTAAGTTGGATAGCATTGTACCGTAGCAAAAGACAGCAAGCTGTGGCGTTACCACCATTTAGATCAGCCACACGCCAGGTGAATCAAGGCATCCCCCAAGGGTCGGCGATTAGCCCGATTCTTTTTAATCTATATCTCCGACCCCTGGTAGATCTAATCAAGTCATTCGGCATATCAGTCATCAATTATGCCGATGACACCCAATTGATTTTCTCACTTGAGGGCACTGAGACAGTTTCGAGGGACACCTTTCACCTCTGCATGTCGGCGACAGCGGATTGGTTACGAGCTAACTCACTCCAATTTAATGGATCAAAAACGGAAGTACTCTACTGCTCCCTAGACCGCCTCCCCCGCGGGCTACCGGACAATTTTTGGCCTCCTTCCATCCCGGGTTCGGTGGAAGCTGCAAAATCGGCTCGTAATTTAGGAGTTCAGTTTGAACCCAATTTACAGCTCGATGCCTCTGTAAACAGGACCGCAGTGACTTGCATTGGCTTGTTGCGTGCCCTACGGAAGATCCTACCAATACTTCCCCGGGATGCCAGAGCAGAGGTAGTGCGGAGTTCCATTCTCAGTAGGTTAGACTACTGCAACGCACTACTTCTGGGAGCCCCTTAGAGCCTGATCTTAAAGTTGCAGAGGATCCAAAATATGGCTGCTAAACTGGCTCTGTCTTTGCCACGATCGGCCTCATCGTCTGCAGCACTAGCTGATCTGCATTGGTTGCCGGTCCAGCAGAGGATTGCCTTCAAGGCTTTATGCCTTGTATTTAGGGCCCTGCATGGACTAGGACCAATACCAATTCAAAACCTCTTCTCATGGTACCAAGCTGCCAGACCTTTGAGATCCTCTTCGGCGTTCCTGGTGAGAACTCCCAGGATTAATAGAGTGTGGATGGAATAACTTACCTTTGGCATTGAGGAGCAGACAAGATCTGCCCTCTTTTAAAAGGGACCTTAAGACCTACCTGTTCCCAAGAGCAATGTAAAATACACCTCGCCTGACGGTTAGACATGGTCTCAGCGCCAGGATACCCTTTCGGGTGACAGCTGCGCTTAACAAGCATCAAATACAAATACAAATACAATACGCCCCCCTTGCATACATTATACCTGGCGCAGGTATAATGTGGCGCAGGGGTTTACAAAGTGATGCATCTACCTAGATGCGTCACTTTGTAAATATGGCTCAACAAGGCACATTTTTTACGCTACTGGTGCGTCACAAAAAGTGACGCAACGGTGGCGTAAAAGTGACGCACAGCCTCCTAAATGAGGCCCCAGGTCGCTGGTTAGACACAGTTTGAATTGTGCTCTGTTCTTGGATAGACACAAGCCACACATTGCTTTTCACGGAAACCTGCTTAGAACCCGCTTCCGACCCAGTTGTTACAGCAGTTCCTGATGGCTTCTCAATCTATGGACTTGATAAAGGGGCAGAAAACAGGGGGGGGGGAGTGGGAGGGGGAGGTCTGCAAATTATTTACCCTAACTCAGTTAAGGCCACCTTCACTCCAGCTCCCCTTCAAGGAGGCAAAGCACCTTTGTTCAACTTTAATTTCTCAACTAGTTCCACCTTTAATTGGGATGTCACTGTTTTGCCAGCCGGGCCCTGGAATCCTGAATGGAGTTTTAGAATTTCAGGGTCCAAAGCAACTTTAAATTTTCATCTTGACTCAGGAGATACCTTTGATTCACATATTTTAATTGACTGTTGCATCAGTTTTGGTCTTTCTCCGTTAGTAGATGAACCCACTATTAGGGGACTGCATACTTTGGATGGGATTTTTTCTAATAATCCCTCTCTTAACTTTGAAAGAATTCTACCATTGCTACTGACTGATCACAAGGCTGTCTTTTTTAAATTAGATGTGCCTTGGCAAATCCTGCACTCTAACCACTCAAGTGTTACCAAAGTAACCATCCCATGGATTAGGATATCCTCGGGTGATCTCTAGCTGGTACTCAGTAACGGCGGGCCTTCATTAAATACTGCGAAAACCTTTACATCCTTCCGGGGGCAACCATCTGCCCATGGTATACTTCGGAACTTAAGGTCCTTAAGTAAAAATGTAGGGCAGCAGAACCTCTGGAGAAGGAGCTATGATCCAGTAGAGAAGGCCAACTACTCTGCTATCTGCAAGGAATATTATTCCCAGATTATGGCCGCCAAACTCAATTTTTTAATACTAAAATGAGAACCATTCGGAATTCTGTGTCAGAATTTTTTTAAACTATTTCTTTTTTTTCTAATTTTAAACAAAGCACCCCTTTTAATACTGATCAAAATTTTTGCAATAACCTAGCAGTTATGTTTTGAAAATAAAATCCAAGGTACCTATGAAGAGCTCTCCTCCTGCTCTGCTGCGGCAGTCACAGAAGAAGCTCTCATTGATCCTGCTGGTGATAACATTAACTCTCTGAACCGCGCGGGTTCATCTGATCTTCTTAGGGATTTTCCATTATTGTCAGAGGCTGTAGTCACGAATGTTATTGTTACAACCAAGTCTGGGTCCGCTTCATACCCCTGCCTCCAAGCCATTCTTTATTTAAGGCCTGATTACCGGTCTGTGGATGTCTGCCGACCACCGTATTATGAATCGGGCGGTGGGACCGGCACAACCCCGCCTCAGCTGCCCAGGAACTGCAGTCCCTGGCGGTGTTGCAGTGGTCAGGCCCCTACAATATGCTTGGCGAGACTGCCATGTTCCTCCCAAGCATATTACGAGTTTCTTTTCTGCCGGCGCTGTCATGGAGGTTCCTCCGCCATGAACATTGCGGTGGAGAGGAAACAAAGGAGGCCCTGCAGGGCCCCCTCTACCTCCTCCACATGTGGATGCACTTGTGTCCCTCTGAGTACATGCACACCAGTTCCTACAGGTCATGGATTTTTCAGTCCATGCCGTGCAGGAACTGTTTTTAGTTTTCCCATTGCGGTGCCTATTTTCAGGGCCCACCGTGGGAACGTAACAAGTAAAAACAAACTGCCAGATAGGGAGAAACTCCTAATCTGGTGGGTGGTCTGAACACTGCTTTGGCTGTGTGCTGCGGAGCGGACCCGGCGCCACACCGCTAAAGTCATAATCAGGCCATTAGTGTCCAATCTAATTTCTGCTCATTTAACCAGACTTCTGAATCTGATTTTGTACTCATGCCATTATCCTACTGCCTGGAAGCAGGCTTTTATCTCACCAATCTTGAAAAGCCTTTCTTGGATCCGAGTGAACCTAAAAATTACCACCCTAGTTCTCGGCTGCCTTTCCCAACTAAAATCCTGGAAAAGGCAGTCAATAAAGAGCTTACCATCTTCCTAGGTTCTAAAGATTAATTAAACCCCTTTCATCATGGCTTCAGAGCTCAACATTCCACCGAATCTGCTCTTGTTGGTGCCTCGGAGGAGATCCAGAGATTGGTGCATAAGAGGGGGTAAAGCCTCCCTAATCCTATTGGACCTCTCAGCCGCATTCGATGCGGTTAACCCCCAACTTTTGATCAACCGGCTGGAGGAGACGGGCATCTGTGACTCCGCATTGTCTCTTTTTAAGTCCTTTCTTACAAACTGAACTAATACAGTGGAACTGGATGGCTACAAGTCAGAGGCATTGTCTCTTCTGTGCGGGGTGCCACAGGGATCCTTCCTGTCCCCCATCTACATTGCCCCATTGGTTCATCTTATTCAATCTTTTGGTCTACAGACTATCTCATACACCCACGACACACAACTTATTGTGTCAATTCCAGACAAAGAGGGTCCTCAAATTTTAATAATTTTCTTACCCAGGTCTCTGATTAGATGCAGCAATTATTTTAAAAACTCAATACTGAAAAGACAGAGGTGATTCCTTTTGGTAAGAACTTAAACTTCTGGAATTCTACATGGTGGCCCTTTTCCAAACCCTGGGGTACAAAAGGGGGTGGTGATGGACGGAGCATCTGAACCAATCAAACACTCACACCCAGTCAACAGATCTGGGTTTAATCCATCACCATTCTTTAGCCCACTCTGCCACCCCAGTTCAGACATGGCCATATGCAAATCAGTCTGACCCTGTGCCTCATTGGAACAGTCCAGCCCGAACTGCCAAGCCATGCCTTCCCTTGACCAGATTCAAGCTTCCTAGGACCGTTTTCTGGCATTACAGCCATCTTCAGCCAGGCTTGCTTGAATCCAGTGTCAAAGTGAGCAAGGGACTCACTTCTGAGCATACCCAGCCAACTTATGGCGAACAAAGTGGTACAAAAGGGGGTGGTGATGGACGGAGCATCTGAACCAATCAAACACTCACACCCAGTCAACAGATCTGGGTTTAATGCATCACCATTCTTTAGCCCACTCTGCCACCCTAGTTCAGACATGGCCATATGCAAATCAGTCTGACCCTTTGCCAAACCCTGCCAACAGCCTAGGAGCATGCACTTCATCTTTACTCCTGTCCCACCCTCTGCGTTCTCAACCCCACCAGGGTCATGTGTTTCCCTCATGAACCCTGTGCATCTTAGTATTGTTGCCAACTTAAGAAGACTTTCCAGACGCCTTCCACATCCTACCCTACCAAGTTGCGGTCTTTGAACTGGCCGCCACCCCAATTTATGGTATGGCTGCCAACCATTTGTATTAAAGTTCTGAAATATTAACATTGGCAAGTCTCTTCATAGTGAAAATATGTTTGGAACTCACTAACAGCAAATAATCCTGTGAGTCACACAGAACTTATTGTTACCCATATAGAATCATTCTCATGTAATGCTTAGGAGATTTGAGGGTGACAACCCGCAGTTTTCCTGTTTCTACTTGGTAGATTGGAGTTACTAAAATCGTATCAGAAGGAGGTATTTGGCAGCATGGAGGTTTGCCTTCTATATTGTTAGTTAGCATCTGTAGAGGGTTTGACCTTCCTCTGGGAACTTCATTTTTAGTTTTTTTGGCCTGTCTAGTGTGCCAGCACTTCCTCTTCAGCTCAGGGGTGTACCAGTGAGAGGGATAGTTGTCCAGAAAGAAAGGGAAGTCCTACCCAAGAGAGGAGCAAATTGATCTAGCCAACCATCAAGCTTCTCAAGTAGCAACTGGAGATGTCTAGTAGCTTTACTAGACTCACTAATTGCAATGTTAACCTAGTCAGACTAGCTTGTGCCCATCCTATATTGAACTTGTAATGATGCTTCCATCTTTCCATGGCACTAGATAACTGCTGGCAAGAGTGTGCGGTGTCATGTCAATCATATTAGAAGGTGATGAGATAATGGCCTGCCCAGATGACTGGAGAACTTTAGGGTCTAAAGGAGCAAACGTCAGGTATGAGGTGTGACCAGCAGGATGAAAACGTTCTTAGACATAATTAGAAATGTCCACAGGCCTCTACAATGCCTGTAAAATTGTCTTGAAATTCTGTCATAACAATTCCAAAATAACTTCTAAAGAATATTTCAAAATTAATAATTTTTCAACTATTCCCTGCATTTGCATAATACTAAACAGCCCCCAATAGTAATTAGGTGCTTTAAAACCTAAGCACAAAGCACAACGTTCCCTAAAAAATGTGACTCTAGAGCAACTTCTATGTGCTGTAACTACTGAGGATCATGTTTTTCCAGATATGGAAGTGATATTTTTGTTTTTGCATTTTCTGCTTATGTACCTCCATTGTATTTCATGTATTGCCATGTGTTAATTGATTCGGAGCGCACATTTTTCGAATATATAAATTCATACTGCATTTAGTGCTTGCTGAAGTGTAACGTGTAACATTTGCTTTATCATAGTATGATAGTGTATCACTTATTGAGATATGTGTTCACATGGTTTAGAGAATTAAACGAAGGTGTAAATGAAAGTTCAAAAAGAGTAATATGTTAATTCCTGCATTTCACCTCATTCGATTGCTGGCAAATGTATCCTCTGAAACCACAGGAAACCTTTTTCCCCAATAATTATTGGACTATATATTGCCTTCATTCTTGAGGAATTTGGAAATTCTCTAGGAGTTAGCACATTTTTGTAAACATGTTAAAAAGTAAAGCGATTGACTTTCTCATATTTGAGTCCATGCAGAGATTCCGGGAGTGAGTCCTAACAATCTGAACAAGAACAGAAACACAACGTTGCCTAGCAGCAGAGGACACATATTTCTTCACAGTGCCACAATGAGGTTGGCTGTCAATTGAATGCAGACCACTCAGCACTCTTTAGTAACATCACCCCAGAGACCTTGGAGAAACGTTACCCGTTAATGACCCAAGTTAATGACCAAAAGCAGTAGCTGAGCAAAACCATTTTCTGTAAGTGCAGGGACAAGTTGTTATGTTTCTTTAAGATCTGCCTGGAATCTCTCGTCCTTGTGATGTGGTGGGAATTCCAGCGTGATGTCATCTTTGTAGCATCAGGTAGTGGCGGCTGGTGACATTTTAAAGTGGTGAGGCGGAAACTGATATTCATACTGCACTGTAGCGATCGAGCGTAGCGAGCGAGCCCGGAACCCCTAAGGAGGGTTAGTGGGGAATTCCCCCCGAGAAAATTTTGAAAAAATAGTGGAAAAATGGTGCATTTCCAAGCAAATCTGAGAAAGCAAGAAGGTTAATAAAGCAATTGTGAAAGTGCAGGGATTACATTATTAAAGAGCTGTCATATAACATACTAGGTAGCTGCTTATTCAGTATAACAACAGAGCTTCATCACAGACTTCAAGATACAATGCTGAAAACCTCACAGATTGTTTTTATTTAAACTGCAAACAACAACAAAAAATAAAAAAACTTTTTTGATTTAAACTGCAAACAACAAAAGAACCAACTAAACAGGTCACAAACTATCACCAATATCAAATTTCAGTACAAATACATATATCTGGTGCAGGACAGCAATATAGCTGCAACAGCTCATTTGAATGGCCAGCCAGGGGTGGCACATAATACATGCTGCAGCCCCTGGTAGGCCTTGGGTGCACCTATGCCCTGGGTACCTATGGTACACTATACAGGGACTCACAAGAGTGACCCAATACCCAATTGGCAATGCACCTAAAGTACATTGTGTGAATTTAGAGAGAGAACAGCTGGGCTGTGGGTCTGATTAGAAGGACCACAGCCTTTCTAAGTTGTAAACCAGTAAAGCAAAAAGCAAAAAAATGGGGTGACCATAGGAAAGCAGACCCTACTCTCCTACATAACGCTCCCCTTTGGACAACAGGAAAAGACTAAATTTGATTACTCTGCACTCCGAGGAGAAATAAAGGCCTGATATTTATGTATTTACTCTTTTAAAATGTACTGATAAAACTAAACCATCCTCAAATCATGTTTCTGCCTTTCCATGTCTCATCTTCAATTATTGATTGTGCATTCCAACTGAGTATTAATGAGAGCCGGGAATCTGAATAGAGAGATCTCTGAATAGCAAATTCTAATGTTAAATATTCTGCATAGCTCTAAGTGAGTTATTGGTTTGCATGATTTTAGACCGAGTGAATTTCTTAAAGAGATTTGGTCTAGATGTGATAATTCTGTATCTGTATTGCATAGTGTTGAGGATTATATATATGAATCTAATTACTAGTTTGTAGGTCAATTTTCCAATTCCTGGTCCTCACTGGATAACTACATTGGGTCCCCTATATCTGACTCCTCTCAGCACAATCAAGATCCATTGGAAAACCAGGTATATGAAACCTGAAGTGTAGTGTTAGTAGACAAGGTGAGAAAAAGTAAACCTGCCCAGTGGTGCTACAACAACTGCTATCCCTAAACAGTACACATTTCAGGAGCTGTCACTATGCAAAAAGATTCATGAAGATTTCAATAGCTGGTCTTGCATTCTTCTGAATTCCACTCTCATGAAACCTCTACTTAGCGAACAACAACCCAAAAAAGTTGATATTATAGTAGCTAAACATGGTTCAATCAAACACAAGAAGGTGTCTGTCAGTAGTGACAGAATGCAACACAGTTAGCTAAACCTACAAAGCACTCACGAATGATAAAACAAACAGTCTAGCTGTTGCATTCAAAATATGACAGAGTTTGATCTAAAATGGCAGCAACTTTTTATGGTGATTGTTTACAACCATACAAAGCTTGTAACCTTTACAGAAATCCTTTTAGAGCCCACTGCATTGAACTATTGCAGTTAAATTATCTCTATCTTAATTAAAGGCCTGCAGCACAAGTGGGGGGGGGGGGGCTACAACAATAAAGAAAAGGCACTCAATGGCCTGTAAATACCTCAGCAGAAGTGCTTTATTGCAATGTATGAAAAAATATAAAACATAAACAAGAATCAGAGAAAGAAAGATTAGAAATATTGGGGTAAGGGTCCCAGAGTAGCCATTATTTTAACTTTGCCATGTCAATATCGTTAATGGAACAGAACTTAGTCCATGATATGGCCACCCGCTTAGTCACAGGCCTTATTCCTCAGGCACTAGTCTGTAACAACTGAGAAAGATTTAATAAACAGCAAAGAGATTGGCAGAGAACTTTAACACTTCTAGAAATGTTCACCCAGTGACGGCAAATGTTAAAAATAGGTAAAAAAGGGAAGCATTTGAATGTTGGAGAAGAGGAGGCAAACTAGTGATAATTTGCACTGTGCTGCCCCATTAAAAACCCACATTTTGCCTTTTGATGTGAGTCAGTGCTGCTCCCTCATGACCCGACTAATTTGGGCCTGATTACGAGTTACCCAGACAGGTATGCATAATGTATCGCATTAAAATAAATATGATCGGCTGGAAGCAGTTTATTGGGTGCGATAAGTTTGGCCTTGCGTGAATTTTTCCCTGAAAATGTGGCATAGCATGAGGATTGCGGTGCTTACCACATTAAATCTAAATGTTCCGGTGCTTAGAAAGCATTTTTCAATTATTACGTTGGGGCAGGTTTGAACAGCTGAAGTTTAATGGGATGAGAACCTTATCACAACCAGTAATTCTGGTTATTGCCCGGAAGAGCTCAGGCTGCAAGTCCAAGTACAAATACGAGACAGCTGCACACAAGAGGCAGGCAGTGCTGATGAGGGCGGACACATTGCAGGGGTTGAGTGCAGATACTCGTCCATTAAAAGCACTGGCGCAGGGCTGAGCTGTGCAGGCACCACTCCTACCGAATGAAAAGAGCGCAGGTACTGAGTACCTGTTAGCACCTGCCCAACTAAAACACTGCTGCTTGCACGGTCCTTGTTGCCCCTGGGGTTACAGGGTTCCACACTGTGATGTCATCTGAGCTCTAGGGGTACGTGAGGTCACTTCCATTGCATTAACCCATGATTTTTGGGTGAATTGAAGTCTATGAAGTGATAGGGCTAAAATAGTGGTTTCAAACTGCAAAGAAATAAACTAATGACTTTTAACAGATGTTTTCAGGGTTGGTGTGCCCAGGTGACCCCTGTTCACGTGCCTGTGCCAGTGGAGAAAGTCCGAGCACACCAGCTTTAGAGAGCAATCATCCGGACACCGGTCTCAGCTAAATGTCTGTACATAGAGTTGAGTTTCAACAAGACTGAATGAATCCCGGGCCAGGAAAACCAATAAACATAACCAATGAAATCAAGTACTGCCGTTTCGTCAAACGCGAGCGGGGGCGATGGGCGGAGGGTGAGGACAAACAAAGTCTGAAGGGAAAGTTGCGCACTTCGTTATGGGGCGAGAGTCCAACTCGCGCCTTTCACACAAGCCCACTGTCTGCCGCGCGTAGACCGTGAAGTCACCCCAAGGCGCTTCCTTGCAGTGTTTTGGGCGCAGGGCACACATGGCGGAGCGGCTGCCAGCGGCGTGTGGCTGTGAGTGTGGGAGAGCACGAAGCATGTGCAGCCCCGCTCTGAGCTTTATATACATTTCTATTTTGTGAGGTATGAAGGTCAGTTTCGGGCATATTTGCTGGAATAACCTGAATGTTCTAGTCCTTCATAGTGACCATCTTAAATCAAGTAATGTATGCAGCTGCATGACGTTCTCTAAAAATAAAATACCAATTTCAAATCTCATTTGCGGATTTGCCATCTTACAGCAAACCTATTTGTCTTTTAGCTACATTCCGGCATATTATAGAAAGCCTGCGTGATTTCCTTACTTCCCTTAATAAATATCCTTATGTTTTTATTGGGAGTTGATATTAAATCATTTATAGCTTAAGCAAGGTACATTATATGTCCTGTACAGCAAAAACAGTAACCAACCAACTTAACCAAGAAACGTGTACACAAGTAGGGACGGCAGTGGGGAGTGGACAGTGTGCTTTATGGGCAGATGGTGTTTGCCGAAGGGTTATGGACAGATGGCATTGGCATGGCAAGTTTGGCAACGCAGCATTATAGGCATGCGGACACACAAGTTTCGTCCTCTCCAGGACACGGGTTTTGTTTAAGGGATTTCTACCATAAATGAGTAGGTACTAGGTACAGTGATAGATCCATTTAGGTAGATCCGTTTCTGGAGCAAAAGCGTCAGTCTGCTTTCTTTATCAGATTTTGGTGGGGAATGAATTCTTAAGTTCGTACACTGGACGGTGATACAGAGAAGGTGTTTTGCCTTTTTTCTCGTTATTTTGTACTTTTGTGAGAGGGAGGCTTGGGTTAGGTCAGGTGGTTTGTAGTAGCTGCATGTGCTAAGAAGTTGCTTTTCGTATATGTACTACTGAAGACCAATTGGTACTCTGGAGTTGATGGCAGTCCTCAACCTACTTGCCTGAAACGAATAAAAATGGTGAAAAGTGGTAATCCACGAAAAACGACCTGATGTGTGCTTCGAGTCGGTGATTTGCACGCAGTAAGCACGCTTTTCTTTGCACCGCTCTTCCCTGCAACATTTGTTTTTTTTGGGGGGGGGGATTCCAACAAGGATGCTTTTCATTTGACTTTCATGGTGGCGGACAAGAACTGGAAATTAATAATTAATCTGCTTCCAAGACACGCCTACTGTGTCTTCTTATTTTTCTTACGGCCCCCATTCTCCCTCCCTTCCGCACACCTGTTTTTTTTCTTTTGAAGTGGGCTCCTCCCACACTCTTTTATTTATCTTTTTGTTTCCCTGCCTGCTTTAACTGTGCTGTGAGATCTTGCGGATCAGTGCAAGCAGGGAATTGTCCGTTGGTACTGAGAACATGCTATGGAGGCTGCCAATTATAGTTTGAATATGCAAGACCTTTACAGTAATCGAACTATCAAGGCAGCCCTATATTCTTGGTTTTGGACCTGGGCACATAGGTGAAGGAGTGACATTGCAAAGCTAATGATGCCTTTAAAGAGCGACTGCCAAGCTAATGGCTTTACCCGTGATGTTGTATGGTAAATAATGTGTTATGTCTGCTCAGTGTCTCTCCTGCAGCAGTAGCTTCATGAGAATACAGCGGAATGGATATTAGGCGGAAATTTGAAACACTGTAAAATATGCGGAAGTGAGTTTTTTTAAAGAAATACCACAAAGGCATTCTTCAGCGCTTGAGTCACTATCATATTTGAGAGAGAAATAGGAATCCTTTACTAGCACCCATGAATCCCTATATTGTCGAGAGGTAGTCCAACAACCAGCTTGGAAGCTGTGAGATCCTATTTCTTATTATCACTGAGTAACGTGAAATTACTCATTTCCTTTATCCTGTCTAACCTGCCTGCAGAGCCATGCCCGCTACTGGAAGGCTCGTAAACCTTGTGCAGTCATTTTAAACTCGCAGCCTCATATTACGTATTTGAGTGTCAGGCTCATCATGAGTTCCAAAATGATGTAAGATGAGAGAACATTTGAAAGGGATTTTCAGGATCCCACCCTCGGCTTACATTTCGAGTGCATTGAACCTGCAGACCTTGAAGGATAGGACTGAAGATTTTGCTTTTCTTTTACGAATGTGTAAGTTGAAATGTTCTGTTTAATTTCCAGTGTCACTCAGTGGACGTGCTTTGCTTGATAGCCCCAAATGTTTGTGATATGGGCTTCGCTCGTGTTTGGCGAAGGCTGGTGAAAAGTAATGCTCGAAATCAACAATTATTGTCAAGAAAGATAAACCAAAAAAAACATCTTTGGGGCTCAGCCTCTAGAAGAGGAACGAGGAGCATTCTCCCATGTCCCAAATTCAACTCAAGGCCACCAACAAACCGGAAATATGATGGCCAGGTAGCAGGGAGCTAGGGATCTCATGCATTGCCAGTAGGAGTTTGCGCCATGGTCTAATGTAAAGGGCAGAGAAATGACAAATAGGGTTTGGAAGGATACATATCACATTTTAATTCACATGGTTATGTAGTTATATTTAAAATTAACATGTAAGGATTATATAACAGTGAGCAATCACAGCATCACGACTGGTCAAATTACTTTATTCTTTGATGTTTTCTCCAGTCATTAGTTCAAGAGTATAGTCCAAGAATCTGCACCCAGTGTGTTTTAAACTTTATCCCCTTTGTGGAGCGAAGGCCTGGGGCTAATTAAGGTTGCACGATGGTACACAACAGTGCTGTGTGAGGAAACGGCTGACTGACAATATATCTTGAATACGAAAAAAGGGGCCTCGAGTACATTCCTCTGAGAACTAAATCGAAATGCCCCTTGACTCAGTCTGGATTCTTTCAAACCGAGCATAAGTATTGCATTAGCGCTAGTTTTATGGTCTCGGGATTATACTTTTATTTTCTAACTCTGCATTTCCGAAATGAAAATAAATGGCCTGTCCTGCGTTTGGAAGCAGCCGGTCATCTTATCAGACCTGTGAAGGAAATACTAGAGCAATTGTGGTTGGAAATTCGTTTGGACAGTAGCAACTTGATAGCCTGCAGGAAGGCCGAGCTCCCGATTCTTTCTTTCTCTGCACTTCCGGGATAGAAAGGGAATGATAATCGCAATTAATCAATTTAAAAACGTTTCCAAACAACTTGGTGAAGACAGCGCGCCTGCCTGATTATGTCTGTATTTTTATCGCATGTGGCAGGCCAGTCGTCTTGAATGACGGTACCTGTCTGTAGAGCTTGGTGACAGCCTAGGCTGTGTCGGTCAAAGGGTCGTAGTTCTATGTTATACTTAACATTCACACTGACTGTGCCCACGTCTGTGTTGTATAAGCTGGTAAAAAGTGCTGCCTCGGGGGGCATGAAAGATACACAGCCCTTGAGGTACTGAATTTTTCACCCTCCCAAACCATGCTTCTTCGTCCCTTGATTTACCACATGGTACTTATCACTGACGGCTTTCTCCTCACCGTAAATAACTTTATTTTAGCACAGTGATTTGGGGTGTTTGTCAGCTGAGATTTGCACATTTCTTCTTGTATTTTGGCCAGAGATGAGCTAGTCAGCTCTTTTTAAACTGGTAAACAATATTTGTAGGTTGTATTTGCATGACAAATTAAACAATTATATGGCGTGCAGTCTTTAAAAGTTCCCAACTGCCCGATTTGCACACATGGCCCACCATGGGGCCACTGTTTAGCTATCCTATCCGCTAACGGCCGGGGGTACTTTTATTTTGGTGCAAAGGGCTTGCTTTCTAATTCTGTCCCAGTCGGACCCAGGAGGTGGGGAGGGAGGGAGGAAGGAAAGACAGGCACAGCAGCAGGCGCTCTGCCTGCTCACTGGTCAGTTTATTTCTCTGTCCCAATTAGGCCTAGTCCCAATCCCAAACCAGTGACCTTGCGCAAATAATACTATTATTGAGCAGCACAGGAGGAGCAGAGCCGGAGCCGAGGCTGATACTGGTGAAGTAATTCGGGGTTCCCAAGGCCTATACGCTCCGGAGATAACCCACTTACACACAAGAACTGTTGGCACGGAAACTGTAAAAGGCAAAGAACAAATTTATTAAGACCCCATGGGGTGGTGGTACACTCAAACAGCACCCTTCGGTAATGCAAGAGGTATCACACCGAACACCGGTGTGATCCCGTTTATATACAGTTTTGGGGCAATAAAAGATAGGCGGCACAAGTTAAGTCGCATTTAAGGACATATATGGTCATGTTTTGAAATACTGTCAGCTCATTGGAGGGGGCACAACTCCGCTGGTCAGTTTGGTGCACATTCCAGAAGGTTTACGGGTCAGTGGGAACTGCGCATGTGCGGCTTGACCAGTACTAAAAATAGCCTGTTGCTGGGCAGATAGAAGTGGTCAGCGGAACGGACAACGGACTAAAGGGCACGCCAGCCACGAGGCCGCTCATGATCTAAGATGGCCGCTGCAACATTCAAAATGGCGTTTTCATATATAGCCAAGTTAAGGAGGACAACGTGTAGGTTCAGCTAATCGCTAATGCGGCCGGGCCAATTACAACAGACGACCCTTTTAGCGGTTAGCTGAATCTACCTCATAGTGAACATAGTCAGGATGTTCGTCCTCGATGTCTATTAACATTATTTGTGTTACCTCTTTGTGAAGCATCATTTTGTCATGGGCAAGAGCTCGTCTTGATGGTATGCAAGCTGATAAACACATGGAACATAAGGCTGGGCCACATTGAATACATAGACATATAAAAAACATGGCTCCTACAAGTATACAGAGAATTGTCAACAGTTTCCAGCCCCAAGTTGTAATCATAGACCAAAACCATCCCGAAAGTGTCCAGGTTCCATTGTCCGGGTGTATTTCAGCTGCTATTTTATGAAGCTTGGAAATAGCATCATACACAGATGGAGAATTGTCCGGAACGTATACGCAACAGCTGCTTCCGATAATCCTACATGCCCCCCCACGATCAGCCAAAACAACGTCCAATACCATTCGATTTTGGAGGGTGACAATTCTGGAAATCTGTAGTTCCTCGGTAATATTCCCCAGAGCAATGGCAGTGTCATTCGCAACAGCCTCGACAACACGTGTCAGTCGTCTGATTTTCCGGCTGTTCAGTGCAGCCCCCACAAAGGAGAATAGTCCCAGATTAAAGTCCACATATTGTTGTAATGCAGTGTCCGTTTGGTCAATGTCCTCCAGGACAACAGTTCGTTTAACCCTATTCAGAACGAAATCATGGTACATTGTATAATCGTTATGGTACATCGGAGGGGCAATGAATACAGGGGGTAACACAAACGATATGTAGCACGTGCCCAACCACCCCACTGGAAGCTGATGGTATCCCTTCGTTCCACAGATAAAATATGTATTTCGTGATGCAACAAATGAAATGCCATTCGGGCTATCAAATGTGAGGGTAATGTTACATTCGCTTTTTCCCACTGCAATCAAACCCTTATTCCTGATGCATAAATCGGCTTTTGTAGCAATGACATTTATGACATGAGCACTAGCCACATTAACGTTCCGCTGATTGCTGTATACACGTGGGGCAGATACATTGTCAGGCCTATACTCCTCCCATTCGAAACGAGTGCCCTCAGCCCGGGGAAACCCATCCTTGTCATGGGAACATACTTTATTCAAACGGAAAAGCACCCCCCCTTTAGTTGGCCATCTCAGAGTAAAAAGGAGGGTGTACCAGGCGTTGCATGACCCATTATGTGAAAACGGGAGTGGAATAATTGGAGTGCCCCCTCTCTTCTGGTGCCCTGGCAACATCCCACATACCCAGCAATTTGAAGTATTGGTCATGTTATGTGTGTGGTGAAGAATCTGAATAAAGCTGTTATTTAAGTACGTTTGGCGATGTCGCTCTTCATGAAAGGGCAGTGTAAAATGAAAATGTTCAGACGGAGCAGGGGTAGTTGGCAGCAAATGTTCACGTACAGGCACCACAAGCTCAACTACCCAGGCTATAACAGCTATCACCACAATGGTCAAAACAAAGAAAAAGGCACCCAATATTTTCTTATACCGGGATGCCGTTGATGCCATAGTTCAAGAATGTTCGTGGAAAGTCTCAAATAGCACAAATTGTTCACAAATTGTTCACCAAAGTCTCAGATACACGTACGTGTATACCTAAAAAAAGGAAAAATACGGTGCTGAACTCCGAGGTAGCCGTTGTTTTCTTCTCCGGGCCAAGACGGGTGTCGCTACTCTGGCAGAACTGATCCCCCCCCCTTGGAATTCCCGATTTCCGTTTCACAAACCTGGAGCGGTAACCAACCAGTCATTAAAAAAAAAAAAAAAAAAAATCTTCTTATCGTGGGCGCAGGTTGTAACGCTCTCTTCCGGTAGCAGATTGGTCCGGGAAGGCTCCCTCAACTTCGGGCGACGTCACAGCTGGGCTCTTTTCTTTTTCCAAAATCTCCTTATAATCAGTCAACACAGCAGGAGTCACCAAGTCCGGAGAGACACGGCGACAATGTGTCGAATGCACCCACCGCTTTCTGTTGGTCACTCGTACTGCGGTGCGGGTCGCAAGGAGGACCTGCTCGGGGCCCTTCCACCTGGGCTCCAAACTGCTTGCTTTCTCAAACGAGCGAACCATTACATGGTCACCAGGACGAAGATCATGGCCCTCTCCAGTAGAGTTGTCAGGGAGCGCTTCTCGAACCTGTTGATGAATAGAGAGCAAATCATTTGTTAATCGTGCCAAATAATCATTCATCATAACACAAGGCACATCATGTATTAATCGCGGCTTGGGCACCCCCCAGATATTCATCGGGCGGCCAAACACCACCTCATAAGGCGTAAGGCCGGTTCGTGAGTGGGGTACTGATCTAAGAGAAAGCAGTGCCAGCGGCAAAGCATCTGGCCACTTCAACGATGTAGACGCTACAATTTTGGCTAGCTTGAGCTTCAACGTAGCATTGTACCGCTCGACCAAACCTGCTGACTGAGGGTGGAATACAGCGTGGAACTTCTGCTGAATCCCTAACCCCTTCAGTACATATTCCACAATCTTTCCAACAAAATGGGGCCCATTATCGCTCCACAAAAATTTGCAAACTCCAAAGCGAGGAAAGAATTCCTTAAGCAACACCTTAGCTGTTGTCAAAGCCGTATTGTCTTTCGTGGGGTAGGCCTCAACCCATTTGCTAAAAGCACACACCACCACTAGGACGTACTTCAGGTTATTGCAGCGCTCGAGTTGGATGTAGTCCATTTGAAGCACTTCAAATGGTGCCGAAGGTGGAACGAAACCTCCTTTCGGAGTATGGGTCCCCTTTCCAGGATTGTGTTGCAAACACACCAGGCAGGTCTGCACTACTCTCGTTGCAGTATTAGCAATCTCGGGATGTTCCCAAACTCGTGTTAAAAGCCGAGTGATTGCCAGAGCCCCGACATGAGCCAGTCCATGTGTCATCTGGACCATCGCCTGTAAGTAAGCCGCAGGCAATTTCCACTTCTCCATGTCTTTACTTCGCCAACAACCCTCATCATCTAGTACCCCATCTGCTGCCCAAGCCGCAAGTTCAGATTCTGTGGCTGATTTTTGAATATCCCGTATTTCTGCTCTAGCATCACTCCATCGCTCAGCCTGTGATTGTACCACGTACATGGGGGAGCTAGTTCGAGACATAGCCGTTTGCCTTGCTATGCTGTCTGCAAAGGCATTTCCTTGACCCACTTTATCCGTAATCTTTTTATGGGCACTGCACTTCACTATCGCTACTTTCTTAGGGCCAAGCAACGCATTTAGGAGATCACGCACTAGCTCTCCGTGCATAATGTGCTCTCCGTGTGATGTCAGAAACCCGCGTTCCCTCCAAAGCAGCCCAAAGTCATGGGCCACTCCAAAGGCATACCGGCTGTCCGTGTATATGTTCACACATAATCCGGCACTCAATTCGCAGGCTCTTGTTAAAGCTATCAGCTCTGCTGCCTGAGCCGACTTTTGTGGTATCCTAGCTGTTTCTACCACTGTCTTAAGCGTCGTGATCGCATATGCTGCGGAAGTCGTACCATCTGGCAGCCTTAGACACGATCCATCAACCCACAGTTCCCCATCCACATCTGGAAGTGGCACATCCTGTAAATCGACACGACCCTTTGTCTGTTCCTCGGTCAGGAAAACACAGTCGTGATGTTTTTCTTCCTGACCCTCCTTGGCCGGATAGGGCAATAAAGTGGCAGGGTTCAAAGTAGCGCATCTTTTCAATGTAATATGTGGCGCCAAGAGTGTCAGCTCGTATCCTGTTAGCCGTGCACTCATGAGATATTGGGTCTTAGTTTGGTTTAACAGGGCATCTACTGCGTGAGGAACTAACACCAACAATTTGTGTGATAACACTATGCCCTCACTCTGTCGTATGGCTACTGCTGTTGCTGCTACCGCTCGAAAAAACCCAGGCAACCCTCGTGCTACAGGATCCAAAATGGCAGAGAAGTATGCACATGGTCTCTGCTTATCCCCGTGTAATTGTACTAACACTGACAACGCGCACCCATCATTCTCGTGCACGTACAATGTGAAAAGTTTCGTATAGTCTGGTGTACCTAACACGGGTGCGGAACAAAGGGCCTGCCTCAACTGCTCAAAAGCTTTCTGACATTCATCTGTCCACTCAAGAGGCATTGGTGTAGCTTTGGACAGTAATGCTAACAAAGGTTTTATGATATGTGAGAAACCCATGATCCATTGTCTACAAAAGGACGTCAACCCTATGAAGGCACGCACATCTCTCTGCGTGCGGGGGACTGGTGTGTCTAAAATTGCTTGAATTCGATCAGATGTTAATGCACGCCCCTCCTTAGACAACAGATGACCGAGGTAGGTCACCTGGGGTCTACAGTATTGAAGCTTTTTCTTAGAAACCTTGTGATTGTTTTGTGCCAAAAAGGAAAGCAACGCAAGTGTGCTCTGTTCACATTGTGCATAAGAGTCAGCGGCAAGCAGAAGGTCATCCACGTACTGGATGAGCGCAACGCCAGACTGCAATTTAAACGAATCTAGCTGCCTTTTCAAAGCCTGGCTGTAGATGCTAGGACTTTCAGTATATCCTTGGGGAACACGACAAAATCAATACGATTTATTATTGAGCGTAAAACCAAACAGATATCTGCTATCAGGATGGACAGGGATGGAAAAGAACGCATTCTTTAAGTCAATAACACTAAAGGTGGTGGCTGTCGGTGGAACCAAGGTAAGCAAGATCGTAATATCAGACACCACCGGGTATTGGGGAATGACAATTTTGTTGATCTCTCGCAAATCGATAATAAATCGATAGACTTTGCCATCAGTGTCTCTCTTAAGAATCGGAAGAATAGGACTGTTACAAACATTATAAGGGACCTCCTCCACAACCCCTGCAGAAATCAAATCCTGGACAATGTGTGTCAATGCAATTTCACCTTCTCTCGAAATCTTATACTGTGGTACTCGTGGTAGAGGGGCCCCCTCCTTAACAGTAATGTGTATTGGTGGAATACGCATCCCTCCCACATCCGTATCTGAGGTCGCCCACAACGTATGCGGTAGAGAGGCCAAAGCTGGAATGTCTAAAATAGCATAAAATCTGTCAGGGTCAGGGTAATTGTCATTCAGGATAACCCGCACTCCCTCTGGGGCGCAACGTATTGTCGCCCGAAAATATTTAAGCAAATCAATGCCCAGGATATTGTCTGGGGTATGGGGTGATAACAAAAATTGGCCCAAACTAAAGTATTTGTCTATGCATAGTGCAAGGGGCTTGGACAACGGGCTGGGGGAGGGTGTGCCATCAAACCCTACACACGTAATCATTTCGCCGGACAGGGGAGCCCTCGGAACCAAGTTTTTCGACAAAGCGCTACGAGTAGCTCCTGTGTCGACTAGAAACTGATCAGTAGAACCCAGAATGCCCGCTGTTACATATGGACCTTGCTGATCTACCGGCACTTCAACTGATTCCTTACCCCATCCTACGCAATCCTATGCATGCACATAATCCTGATGTTCCACACTCTCTCCTTCCGAAATCTGATATTGATTCCGTCTATCAAACGTATTTCGTTCGTCCTGGCCACGGCCCCTCTCCTCAACCTGTCTACGATCACCTCTGCCACCCCTCACTCCATTATAAACTCCTGTCGACCTTCCACTTCCTCGACCACGCTGACTACGCTGTTCACGAAGTACCGGACAATCTTCGGCCCAATGCCCAAACTCCTTACAATAAGCACACTGATCCTCCGCAATATCCGTACGACCATACGAAGCGTTTCCTCCACCTCGTCTACCTCTATCATTCCCTCTACCCTGTGTTCCCCGAACTTGCGCCAACATCACCTTCGTTTTCAATTCCTTCGCCTTTTTCTCTACGCTTTCTTTAGCCTCCACTTCCTGTCGCTCATAATACTGAGCCATAGTTAACAAGGACGCAGGGGTCGCCGTGGCCCAGGAACTTTCACTCGACTTCAATCGTTTTGCAATCTCCGGTAGGAGATTAGCTACATACTTATCTACAAACAAATGCCGGCCCGTATCGTCTGTCAAAGATTGACCACTGTAATCATGAAATGCTTCCTCGAAGCGTGTAAAGAAATCTGAAACCGTTTCATCAGGTTTCTGCTTGCACGATGTTAGCATAGTCCAATCAATCTTTTTGGAGGGAACAAGCGTTTTCAATTTATTCAAGATAGCTGCCGGCAGATCTAAAATTAACTGGCAAGGCTTACAGGCTGGTTCTCTATCTAAATCTACAGCATTTATTTCCTTCCATGTTCCCCCCAATATCGTTTCGTCATTATTTTTACGAATCTGCCTCCACATATCAGGTGGTAATATTAGCCCAAAAAACAAATCTATATCCACAAGAGTCATCACACAAGATGATATAGCCCCCTCCACCCCCTCATAAAATGCCGCCGGATTCTTCCGAAGATCAGGTAAAGAATTTTTCAATGCCATGACATCTGCTCTATTCCACGGCGTATATACCCAATTATACAAAAAATACCCTTTCGCATCCTTCGACAATTTATCATCATCCGTACCTTCCCCTTTTGGTGGAACATACAAAGGTGCGGCTTCACGCATAGGCATAACATGCAATGCAAAACTCTTATCTGAACCACGGAGAGAGCACTCCTTAGTCTGCCCATTATTGCCCGAACCAGACTCCTTTTGCCTCTTTTTCCTCTCCTCCCGTAATCCGGCTGTCTCTTCCCGTAGCGCGATCAATTGCTTGAATAGGTCGTCAGCATCTGAAAGATCAAAATCACCTTTAGCCAGATTCTCACGATATACTGACAACGATTTAGATTCTAACGTGTCTGAAAGTTCCCGATACGCGCCTACAACTTCATCCGCCAAACTAGACAGAAAATACATTAATTCAAGATCCGACCACGCGTTCTTTTCTTCTAACAACTGCTCCTGAGAAACACAATTCTTAGTTACTTTACGAGCCCAACTCCGCAAATGAGCGGACCTCGCTGCAGTAAACCTGAGAGCAGATATACCCTTGTGATCCGACTTATCCTGTCCATCATCCTCTGAATCCCCAGCTGGAGCCGTCGGCGAAACATATGGAGGTGGTGACCGTTCTAACAAAGAAAAATCATCAATTTCATTATTAAGGACAGGATAAAGTGGTCGACGAATAGGAAATTGACCAGTCGTTTGCAATTTACGTTCCCGTTCCTCCCTTTCTTTCTTCTCCTGAGCCTCCTTTTCCTCAAGCTGTAAAGCCTTATCCCGAGCAGCCTTACGCTGCTCTTTGTCCGCCAAGGCAACTTCACGCTTCATTCGCTCACGCGCCGCTTTCTCCCACATTCGCACACAATCAAACATATTTTGTCTAGACCTGCGTTGAAACAAACATTGCTCTACAAATTGTATTTTACTTAAATCAAACAACCCGTGTAGAGGCCATTGCAATTCAGGATCGGCCTTGGTGTACTTATGCCATAATTTACTGTACATAATAGGGGGAAGGCCAAATTTTATATACATGTCCCTATTTGGTGTTCCCTCTGGGGGAGCCGGCTGTGCTTCTGCTAATCTAATTGAGGTACCTTCTCCAAGACAACACATTCCTCGGAGTGTGCTGAAAACAGGCATGTTCAAAAAGTATCACGAAAACGTGACACCACACAAAATGGCACTTACAGTTCTTCACACAAGTGTGCCGCTCAGGGGAAAAAAACAAAGTTAGAGAAACATCTCTACATGCCTGCCTATGTGAAGTGCACTACACATATAAGTTCAAAGATCACAAATTCACAATGTTAGCTAACTCAAATCAAAGGACGTAGATCATAGGACTTCGGCAAGCGTCCGAGGACTACCTTACCGATCACAAATCACAGAATTTCAGTAAGCGTCCGAAGACTACCTTACCGAACACAAATCATAGGACCTCAGTAAGCGTCCGAAGACTACCTTACCGATCACGAAGCTTACCCAAATTCCCAAATGTCCAGATTCCAACTGCCAAGGTCTTGTAAGCCAAATCAGCCAAACGGCACTTTCTCAGCGATGCAGACACTTCGGAAACTCAGTCGGAGACCGGCGCCACCTGGAAGGTCAGATCGGAAGGAAAGGAAAAAACACCGTGGCAGCCAAGACTCGGGTCACTCGTGGCAGCGCGCGCCCATGGCGGGTTTCCAAGCCTTCGTCACGACCTCTCCTTCGGGCATCCGAGTCGCCGATGAGTCCCTTCGTGGTCGCCAATTGAAGTAATTCGGGGTTCCCAAGGCCTATACGCTCCGGAGATAACCCACTTACACACAAGAACTGTTGGCACGGAAACTGTAAAAGGCAAAGAACAAATTTATTAAGACCCCATGGGGTGGTGGTACACTCAAACAGCACCCTTCGGTAATGCAAGAGGTATCACACCGAACACCGGTGTGATCCCGTTTATATACAGTTTTGGGGCAATAAAAGATAGGCGGCACAAGTTAAGTCGCATTTAAGGACATATATGGTCATGTTTTGAAATACTGTCAGCTCATTGGAGGGGGCACAACTCCGCTGGTCAGTTTGGTGCACATTCCAGAAGGTTTACGGGTCAGTGGGAACTGCGCATGTGCGGCTTGACCAGTACTAAAAATAGCCTGTTGCTGGGCAGATAGAAGTGGTCAGCGGAACGGACAATGGACTAAAGGGCACGCCAGCCACGAGGCCGCTCATGATCTAAGATGGCCGCTGCAACATTCAAAATGGCGTTTTCATATATAGCCAAGTTAAGGAGGACAACGTGTAGGTTCAGCTAATCGCTAATGCGGCTGGGCCAATTACAACACTGGGGTGAGAGAGAAATAAGGAGTGGCAGCCAGGCAGAAGAAGAAACGAAGCGACTGAGCAAGGATCAAAAATAAAGAATAAGAGAGAGCGGGACATGGGGAGCACGAGAAAGTTATCATGCGAGAGTCAAAAGACAGACGGACATATAAATAATAACGAAACAAAACAGCAGATTGGTCATCATGACATGATCATCTTAAGTATAGTAAAAGTAAAGTTATAACTTACGTGGTGGGTGGCACTGGCAGCAGGCGGTCGAGTCCACAGACTGGGCATCTGCCTGGCATCATGATTCCAGCACGCCGCGTAGTGACGAGGGACAATGAATGGCCAATCACCGACGAACACCCAGGCGCGGCACCATCCTGCTGCAGCAGCCAATCCTGGCGCAGAGTTAGCAGCGCCACTGCGCCAGGATTGGCTTACGAGCAGACTGAAATCTGTCCTTTTTGAGACCCGGGGCCCGGGTCCATGCCTAGTATATCCATAGTGCTAGAGGGGAGGGGGGGGGGGGAGTCTAAAGTGTGCGCATGCGTGGGCCAGTCAAAATCAGGACTACTCCGGCCTTTTGCATGCGCACTCACAGACTGTCACGTCACCCACTGGCCTGTGCGCTGCCTGCCTGTCACAGCGCCAGCCCCGCCCCCCACGGGCCGGCCCGGCCCACTTCCTTATGAATGCCCGATCCTGTCGGGCTTCTCCCGGGGCATTAGTGCGCTCAGCGCGATTCATTTTTTAATTGGATTCAATTATATTTCTTTTATTATAACATGTTGGCACTAGTTCAGTCGGCGGTCGTCCAGGCTAGTGGGGCAACGCCCCCAATGGACGCACCGCCACTGGCATCAGGGACTGTTGGTCCAGCTGCGTCTCGCAAGAGGCTGTTTGTGGTCTTTTCTTCAATTAGAATAAATGCACTTGAAGACATTCTTCCCATGTCTTCTTGCCTTTCATCATAACAAATTTGGCAACGAGGATGGGATGTCCAAGGGTGGCGAAACAGAGTCGCTGACTGTTTGTCAAGACTGCTGGATAAGGAGGCTGTGGTGTCTGATTTGTCTACTGAAAAAGTGGTAGCAAATGTTGATGATGCGTTGGAGGGTTTTGCAAATGCCATTCAAAAGAAGGTTTGGATCAAGGAGATGGAAGAGGATCGGACATTGATGGGTGTTGTTAAGTTGATTAAGAGCAATACCAGAAGAGAGAGTAGTCTCCCGCTTGGTGGGAGGCCGTTTTTAAAGATTGTGGATCAGCTATCGGTTACGAATGATGGAGTAATTATGCGTCAGGATAAGTTTGTGCCACCGATTGGGGTGCGTACCAGGTTGATAACTTTAGCGCATGAGGGTCATTTGGGGCAGACTGCGACGATTAAGAGGTTGAGAGAAGTTTATTGGTGGACTTCTATGGATCAGCAGGTGCGAGAATGGGTGGAAAGGTGTGTGGCGTGCAAGGAATCTGAAAAAAGGTTGAGGTTTGGCATTGGCTCTTCTAAAGAGCCACAACATGTTTTGTTGGCTGATGAAGTTTGGGAAAAAGTTTGTTTAGACTTTATTGGTCCTTTTTTTCGTTTCTGAAGGAGAGTGAAAGATATGCCGTTGTTTGGTGGATGCGAAATCAAAGAGGGTTGAGGTTGCCTTCATGAGTAATATTACAACCTCTGCCACTATTGCTGTTTTGTCCGACATCTTTAACACCTTGGCTGCTTTGAGTTTTCCCCTCCTATGCTGAGCTTTGAGTTTCCCCATTGTTCATGACGAGCTCAGCTCGTCATAAGCACAGCTCAACCGTGCCTCATGACGAGCTGAGCTCGTCATGAGCAGCGAAGGGGTTAAGAAAGAAGGATTTCCGTCAGTACTGCTTACTGACAATGGCACGCAATTAACTTCAAGTGAAATGAAGTGTTTTTTGGATTCTATTGGTGTTAAACATTCTTGCTGTTCCTTATATAATCCACAGGAAAATGGATTAGTGGAGCCATAAACCGTATGGTTAAAGGTACCATGCAATTGGCACATGGAGCAGGCCTACCTATACTTGATTCTGTAAGTGAAATGCTGTGGGCATACCGCACTACGGTAAATTCTGTTTTAGGGAAAAGTCCATTTATTATGATGAGGGGGAGGGAGGCTGGCACCAAATTGATTCCATCATGGATGCGCAGGAAACCTGATGTTGGAGGCTTATTTTGTGATACGCTAAGTGGTGTCGACAGATGTTTCATTAATGTGGGGGATTGGGTCAAAGTGAAACCTGGTGGGCATAGCAATTTTGTGAACAAATTTAAAGGTCCTTTTAAAGTTAAAACTGTTGGAAGTAATTGGGTCAGGTTGACTAATGGTCAAACATGGAACTTAAGGCGGGTAGTGTTATATCAAAGGTGTGATTGCAAACATGTGGACAATTTAGAAGACAAACATGATGGTGAGCAATGTTCACCATGGATGTTAATTGATGATGCTGAGTTTTTCAGAGAACCATGAGTTGATTCTTCCTCCTTTGATGGAGAAAATGCAACTGGTGTTGATGCAAGAGAGGGAGATGTGTCTGGTGATGTATCACGTGTATTGAGGGGGGCTGGTGAAAGAAGACTCATATTTGAGTGATTATGTTTCTTGACTTCATTATGTATTTTACTTTGTTTATTTTCTTTTGTTTTGTTCTGTTTCTTTATCCTAGTTGTTCTGTTTCTGTGTTGTTTTGTTTTACTCCAAAGGGGGGAGATTTGTTATGTTTCTTTAAGATCTGCCTGGAATCTCTCATCCTTGTGATGTGGTGGGAATTCCAGGGTGATGTCATCTTTGTAGCATCAGGGACAGTTGGTCCAGCTGCGTCTGGCAAGAGGCTGTTTCTGGTCTTTTCTTCAATTAGAATAAATGCACTTGAAGACATTCTTCCCATGTCTAAGTGCCTTTCATCATAACACAAGTCCTACCTTTACATGTGTATGGATGTTTTTTCAAGATTTAAGCACTCTGCAAATGGCCAAACTAAAGATATCTTGGTCAGGAGTAGTACTTCATTTATGATGGCTGCCAGTAGACACCTCCAGCACTTATTTCCAGGATCTGGGACTCTTTGAGGCCCTCTGCTCTGTCCTTGGCCTGATCTGCAGACTAGCAGGAGACAGCAGGTTGTCCCTCTCTCTGTTATTTCCACTAAGCTCATGGTAGCAGAAATAGGGCAGCCAACACAATCATTCTTCACCATTTAGTGTGCCCAAAGCTCTTCTATTTTTACAACCCTTAATGGATATTAAAGAAGGGCTATTGTTTACCTTCCTGGACATTGTACCTCCTGAACCGAAAAGGCTGCCAGATATCAGCGGTGACAGGTAGATCCCGCTGGAAGTGTTGTTGCAGCTGCTGATCACAAAGTGATGAAGGTAAGATCTGCCTCCATAAGTTTTGGGACCACAACTTATTTTTTTCTACAAATTTAGCACTGATCACTCGAGCACCTCTGACCAACATCATCTGCGCACACAACATCAACAGCCTCTCCTATGTTGATGACACGCAACTCATGCTCTCCCTCTCGGACAAGACCCCCAACTCAAGACACAAGTTCACTGTCTGCATGACCGTAGTCACCAACTGGATGGGTACTCCAGGATCACCAAACACCTTACCAGAATACTATAAACCATCCAGAACTCGGCAGCCAGGCTCATTCTTATCCTCCCAGACAGAACTCACATCACACCGCTTCTCAGGAAGCTCCACATTCACCCACCTCCCCAAGGCAGGGTGAGGCACACTCATGCTGCTCAAGACCAGGACACACTTGCAGGTGATAGGGCGCTTTAGAATTAAAAATAAGATAACATCAGGAGGGCAACCTGTCTGGTCAGCAGATTTTTGGCAGCGTGTGTAGGGGAGGGGTAAAGTTTTTGGTTTAAATAACATATATTTTTGTGGAAAAAACTATTTCATTTTAAATGGAAACTAATGTGGCTGTGTTTGAAGGTCCAGGGACAGAATGTAGCATCTGTGATGTGGATGTATGCAGGAATACCATTGTTAGAAATACTGTCTGACTTAAATATTTTGTCCTTAAAATTGGTTATTAATGTATTGTCCTAATGGGTGTCAAATTTCTATTAATTAATTCCTATGGGTAGTATTTGTTTTACGATATTTAGGACACAGTATTTATCTCAGCCAATATTCTGACAATGATATTATAGTTTCACATCTTGTCGCTGTCCTGGCTTATTCTATGGAGGAGAGCATTACAGCTTCCAGTGTGCAAATTCTGATTTTAAATAAAACCATCAATCTGTGATAAGACCCACAGGGTGTGCTTTTGTGCCCACGTGGAGAGGGTGGATTATAGAAGGGCAGGCGATGAAGAACAGCCTTGGCGGAGCAGCCTCTGCCCACGGATGTTCTAGCCTATGTGCCATGCAGGATTAGTGCTTGGACAGTCTGTAATACTCAAGGAAAGCATGTGCTACATGCATGGGGCAGCCTTAATCACAGCACGGGGGAAGAACATTCTGGACCTTGATTCTGTGGTTAGCCACAAGGGGGGTAGAGGCAGGCGTAGGAGGAGCTTAGGACGAAGAGGAAAAGGGGAGGGCGGAACAATGGGCAGGTTGGCCTAGAGACAGGTGTTGTTAAGTCCTGAGACAGGTCTGGTTCAGGGACATAGCTTTCAATAGCGCAGCGGGCAGTGCCAATGGAGCCCAGGGGAAAGAGGTGCCTGCTGTACTCCAATTGCAGCTGTTTTGTGTATCTGCCAACCAGGGAACAGGATGCCATCTTCCTTGCTTGTTGGTGCATGGACCAACTTGCATAGAAATAGTTGTATTTATGATGGGTCAAACACATGCTGACGCACAGCAGAACCCCGGAGACTGGGAGACAAGGCACAGGCAAAGGAAAGAGGATTCTTAATCAGAAGGGTAATACTCCGGACGAGAACTGCCCTGTGAGTATTTTTTCTGCTTGTGGCATCTGGGGGTGAGTGCTTGCAATGTTCAACACTCCGTCCATCATCCCCTTTGGTTTCGCTTTGTTCGCCCTAAGTTGGCAGGGTATGCCCAGACGTGGGTCCCTTGCTCACTTTGCCACTGGATTCAAGCTAGCCTGGCTGATTAGCCATAAACCAGTTCCAAGATCTTGTTTCCAGTCCAGGGAAGACATGGCTTGGCAGTTCGGGCTGGACTGTTACCATGAGGCACAGGGTCAGACTGATTTGCATATGGCCATGTCTAAACTGGGGTGGCGGAGTGAGCTAAGGTGATGGATTAAACACAGATCAGTTGACTGGGGGTGAGTGCTGGCAATGTTCAACACTCCGTCCATCACCCCCTTTGGGTTTACCTGCCATTACACTGCCAGCAGGGGCGGTCCATACATAAGAGCGTAGGTGCGTTGACCCCCTGACCACCCCACTGTGACCCACTACACACACACACACACACCCACTCAGTGCACATTTTCCCTCTCAAGCTTTCCACTCTCACCTGTTTATGGGATGGAGCCATGATGGAGCTCTCTCTTTCGGTATCAGAGCAGCAGTTCAGGCTGTTGTGACTGAACTGCACATGACGGATTGGCTGGTGTTTTCACTGTGGCCAGTCAGACATGCACAGTTTTGACTTCTGCGATCAACAGCTGAAAGGCAGCTGAGAAGCGGAAGCTCCGCCCTGCAGGTGTTTGATTGAGTGTTAGCCAATCCTAGCACTGCTTTTGTGCTGTTTCCCATTGTAAGAAGCAAGAGAGCTGTGCTTAGATTGACTCATTGCTTTTGTCCGGCAAGTAGCGTGAGGCAGGAGTATCTTTGGGTGTACGGCTAAAGAGCTTCAAGAGAGGGAAGTTTATTTTTAATTTTAAGGGTTCAAAGTAACATTTGTGTGTGAGCACCACTTTCTAAAGGGAGCAGCCACCACTGCCTGCTAGAGGCCTCTGGGCTGATCACATTACCTCGTCTGTCTGTCTTTCCTGTACAGTCTTTACTCCTGAGATGATTTCTGTCCTCACAGATAAATGTTTACCTAGCCCAGCCGAAAAAAAACAAAAAACATGTCACCCTGTGTCCTAGAATCCTACAAAAGAGGAACCTGCCCTATTCACTTCCTGTTTTTGTATTCTGTGAAGCAAAAGTATTTGCCTTCCCAGCTGCGGCAGGAATATTCATATCCATGTACTATGAACACAACACATCTCCTCCCATAATGGAAAGGCGTGCCTACATCATTTGATAGTCTTTTTTTCTCACATTGGGGCATCCCAAATCTTGATCCCCGTATTGTTTAAGGAGAACGTCTGTGCTTAAAGTGGGGAGGTATAGCTGCTGACATCCATGATCTGAGGACCCTGGCTTCTTGATAACTGGTCGATGCTCCTCCAAGTTTGCCCATTTTCTAATGGCACAAAATTACGATTGACCTGAGAAAATCTCATGGGGCTGGAAAAGACAGTGCTCATTTCCTCATGCTCCTCTGAACTTTTTATTTGCACCTATTCACTTCTTAGTTTTAACTCCATGCAGCATGTCAGACCTTCTTTTGTAATCAGCTTTTTGGAAGATATGTAATCCATTGCCACCCTTCAACTAATTTTGGGTCAATTTAATTGCTGGTCATCTACCCTTGAGAACTCCAAACAGATGAATTCCAGTGATGCTGTTGAGAGAAGTCAGATAAGACCACAACTTATCATGACGTGCTTTTTGAATGCTGTCATCCTTCATACTAGCTAGCTGGATGCACTACATAACCATACTATTTACTGTTTCTATTAAAACATTCACCCAGGGGCAACACATTTGCCTTCTCACACTCTTTACATTAATTTCTTTAAATCATTTTTATTTGTGGTAAATTTCACCCCATGGTCAGACAAGAGAGTCTCTGAGATTCCCTCACATAATAAGGTGACTCTCAAGAAAGTAATCACCAGTAATCATTTGTGCTTGTACTCTTAACCACAGTGGTAACTACTCAGGGCCTGATTCTGATGCGGTTAGTAAAGCATTCCCACCAAGGGCCTGATTCTGATGCGGTTAGGAAGGCCTCTTAACAGCATTTGCTCCTTCCAAATCGGATCTGGAGCATGTCCTACCGACCGGAACATATGATCCTATTGAAGTTAATGGGAGTCCAACCAAATCGTAATCGGAAGCATCCGGATGCATCCTACTCTGTCGGTTGGACTCTCCGGATCCGAGTGGGTCGGAAACCATTTCCAAACCTATTAGGTCGGGAAGCTTTCCAACCTGCATCAGAATCAGCCCCTTAATAGGAGTGGTAATCCAGTCGACGCTTGAGGGAGGCCTCGGGGGTCCACTCCATTTCACCTTGATCTAAATGGGAGGGCTTGGAGAAGATGGGAGAGTAATCTTTTTTTTTTCTCCAAAGAGATGGTGAAGATGATGTATCTGATAGAAGATCAATCGCAACAAACTGCTGGGCAGCAGGCTCCAAGAGCTGTTCTCACTTCAGGAGGATCAGGTTTAGCGGACTTTTTGTTACTGTTGAGCTTCCTGTGGTGATACAATTTGCTGGGACAAGTCCATTTTGGGCTCACTGATTGGCACAGTCACTGCAGCACTAGGAGACATCTACTTTGGTTTCTGCAGGTGGTGATACAACTGTTGATCCAGGGGTCATCTTCTGAATGTCTTCCTAGTCAAGTCAAGTCAAGTCAGGTGATTTATATAGCGCGCTACATACCCAGAGGGTCTCAAGGCGCTTGAGGAAGGGTGGGTAATTACTTGTCGAATATCCAAGTTTTAAGTTGTTTTCTGAATGCTAGGTGGTTCTGAGTGAGGCGAAGGTGAGTGGGAAGTGAGTTCCAGGTTTTAGCTGCCAGGTAGGAGAAGGATCTACCTCCCATGGTGGTTTTGTTGATGCGAGGTACAGTAGCGAGGGCTTGGTTGGAGGATCGTAGCTGGCGGGAGGGGGTGTAGAAGGAAAGTCGTGTGTTGAGGCATTCGGGTCCAAGTTCGTACAGAGCTTTGTGCGCGTGGGTTACCACTACCCAGTAGTGAATACTGTAGGCACACTGCGTTGCCAGAAAAAGCATGACGTCTTGATACCAGGCTTGGAAAGGGCTTGTTCCCTGGATGGCATTTTCTTCCCTTCTAGTTTGACAACATGAGCAGTAGCACATAGCAGAGAGGTCTCTGCATGCCGGTGGCAGCTAATTCATATATTACTCTCCATCACAGTCTTAGTGTTGCCTAGCCACAGGCAATAACATATAAAAAGTAAAGCAGTCTGATGTGGCAATTCTAGTAGGTACAATACAATGGAAGTCATTATCATAATAATAATATAACCAAGTGAAAACTAATTGTTTTGCTAGACTTGACACTTCTTAGACATACAACGTTAAAAAGCTACATGAGAAATACTCTGGGTCCCTTTAGAGCCTAAGGAACCCTAATGGAAGTAATGGAGAGGCTGGCAAATATCAATTAATTAAGTAAGAAATAAAAACGACTTAAAATAATAATAAACATTTGGGATGGGCAGAACTAATCCCGTGGAGTTACGTAAAAACTGCGAGATTCCGCAGAGTTCCGTGAGTGGGCAGGATTCAGCACGTCGTGCTGTTCACACTGATTTATAGCGCCAGGAGCTTGTTCTGCACTGTAAAATCAGCTCGAACTGCACCATACTCCACATGGTGCGCCAGAGGGTACTACTTCCTTATGCCGCTTGAGAAGATTTTCTACTCCAGTGGCAGCTTTCTCAACGTGAACCAGCCACGTACGCCCACACTGAGAGAGTCTAGCACCCACACTTTCAGGCTAGGGGACGCAAATACTTGCTCGCGCTCACCACCTTACGGCAGCTGGTGGAGTTTTACTGGAACACTGTTGGCAGAGCAGAGCTTATCATTCAACTCTACCAAACATGGCCCTAGGACCTTAATCGATGTCATGGAACAAGTGGAAAAAAAATAAAAAATGGGAAATAAATACCAGGTATCCCTTCAGGGGCGACGAGCAGCTATGGGAGCAAGGGGAAAGCTACCAAAAATCAATAAAATTATATTAAAAATAATAATCATCATTAGCTCTAGATCATTACAATCATCCCACAAGCACAATATAAAAGCTTGAAATATATATATGAAAAACAAGAAAAATAAGCAAGCATATAAGTGGGTGTCACAAATGGATGTCAGAACCACATTTAGAGGTCCACTAGGCAAGTAAGAGCTACTGGGCCCAACCGTGGGGGTTGAGACCTTTTACTCCTGATGTCCCGGGACCTGACCTACTATGGATCCTGAGCAACTGTACCAAGTATCCGTTAGGTATTTGACTCTCAGTGATAGCATGGGTTGAGCAGTCCAAGGCTTCTCGGGTGGTAGGGGTCAAGGAGGGGAAATCGGGGTGAGACCAGGGGAGGTAGACACAGGGGGCTGAACACAGGCTCCCAACACAAAATATGTTCAGTAGCAGCAATAGATGATTGTCCAGTCAAATACTTTCTTTTTAGAAAAAAACAGTATTTATATTAGGGGTGAGAGAAACTCCCAGCTTTATTCTGTGGAGTTTCATAAAAACTCAGCGAGATTCCACAGAGGTCCACCAATGGGCACCTTATGCTGCTCATGCTGAAATCCAGTGCTGGTAGTGTGAGCAGCGCTGAAAAATCTGTGCGAACGGCACCATGCGGTGAGCAAGAGCGCAAGGCCATTAAAGTTGAAATTGCTGCTGCACGAGTAGAAAATTACCACAGCAGTCTCTTCCTCTCGACAATGGCCTAGATTAGTCCATACTTAGTGCCTTTTCCCTGATATACTCATCTGGTATACGGGCTACTGCCCAATTGGCAAGGCAGTAATCTACACAGCGGCCCCACCTGGCATATGGGATCACTGACTTCACTTCCTTACATGGGCTACAGCCCTATCGACACAGCAGCAGTCTTCACTATGGCCCCACCTGGCATATGGGTTGGCAACTTCACTTTGCACACAGGCAATGGCCCGATCAGTAAGGAGGCAATCTTCACAGCGGCCCCACCTGGCATACCTGTTCACCAACTTCTCTCTGCACACTGGCTATGACTCGATCAGTGCCAAAGCCGTTCTCCTCACACCTCGCTTCAGAGATCAATCGCCAGAATCTCCCACTGCACCTCGCTTCCTCCAGTGCTCTCCTCTTCTTCATAGGGCTCACTAGTCTTGGCAAGCAGGCAGGCACTCATGATCCAGGCTCCGTGGCAGGTGATCTTGGACTCCCTAAGTGATGTCCCCTCACCCAGCTGTCTTATCCTGGAGCACTGGCCACTGGCAGAGGTCCCGGAGAGTTTCTCCTCCTTGTACAGCCCGGCTGGCGACTTGAAAGGTGACAGTTTTGGAGGCCTCAACATCTCTTTCTTATAGTCCATTTACAGACGAAATTTGACTCTGAATTTAAGTAGTTGAAGTTTATTTTGGGGGCTTGCTTCTATTTGAAGAGCTCTGGTCTCTCCTCTCCTCTGCCCTGCCCTCTCTCCAGAAAGCAGTCTGTAACAGCAGGGTGGAGTCCATATTCAAATACTCACAACACACCATGGGAGGGACTAGAGGTTCACATCTGGATGTTAGCCACAGTGACATGTCCATCAAAAGGTCACCTTCGGGCCTCAGCCCTACTCTGTATAAATATTTTATCAGCCTCATCTCCTTCCCGAGATGTACCCAGGCCTTTTCCTAGGGACCTCTCTCTGTATTAAAGAACAGCATTTAAAGTGTACTGAAAAGTCTGGTTCTCCATTGTGTCCCGCCTAGCTTACAGGAATGCAGCAATACACACATCTGTGTTGGTGGATTCCTCTACCTTCTAATGCTCATCCAGCTAGCCATGTGTCTCCAAAAATCAAACCCAGAACCTTTCATGTATTGCACCATTCACAGGCACACATATACCCAGCATAAGTATATAACACACATGTACGACACAGTACTACACACCAATCTGAAGGGGGGTAAAGGGAAGGGTGAGGTAACCACACAGAAGCTGAACTTTAAATGAGGGAGTCTGTAGGCCTCACCACAGTGACACAGATAAAAAGGCCTGTTCACTCCTACTGCCACCACTGTGCTTGTGCTGCTGAACTCCTGACAAAGGCAGTAGCCTTTCACCACTATGAGGGTAGCACTTTGGGTGCTTCTCCCGATCCAAAATGACCGCAATCCATGAGACAGGCCTATGTCGTGGGGCAGGCTCTTGATCCGTGTTGCCCTTGATAACAAAAATCAGCAATAGTAATCCATATATAATTGTAGTTGGAGCACTCATGGCAATTGTGCACGCCTGTCATTATGTGTGAGATTTTGTTGTCCCAACAATGGCCATAATTCAACGCTCCCAGCAGAAGGCTTCTAAAAGTGACATAATAATGACTAATAATGAATGATCAGGCTCACATGCTAGTTTCACAAAATGGTGGACATGCACATGGCTCTACAAAGGAAAATTAGAATGCTACCGTAGTCACTCTGTGTTCAAAAGATTTAACTCGGTTCCTTTTAATTTAATCTGTGTGTGTCCCTGTTGTCGCGCTTTGTCTGAAGGCGCTGAGTAAATAATGAATACTGGTGTGCCAGGTAAGGAGAACTGCTGCCTGGCTGACAGGAGCACTTATTTTGAAAACGTGTCTGTTTTCTTCACAGAGTTCCAAAAGTTTAAAAACGCTTTTTTCAAATTAATACCACATCATCCAGGGTTTCATGCTTTTTACTTTTAATTTTTTTAATAGGAAAATTCTGATTTATCAATCACTTCTTGATAGTAGTTACACTTTAAACACAAATTCATTTTCAACCCAATGCATTTCGGGTCTTTGACGCCCCTTCTTCAGGGGTCTCATCAAAATATTCAAGCTGGTATGAGAGAAGTTCTCCCTTCGGAAACAGGAAACGAAAGGAAAAAGCATGTAGAAAAAAGAAAAGATGGCCGCTTCTAGGGGAACAAATTGGTTTCACAAAATGGTAGACGAGTGCATGGCAAGGAAGTAGAAATCAAACTGGCTGCCTGAGAGATACACACTGATTTGACAAAATGGTAGATACGCACATTTAGGGACGTCGGAGGCTAGTAGGACAAAGAGAATGTTGTGATGCTAATGTGCCAATGAAACGCTGCACTAGGGTTGTGGAACAATGCTTCTTTATTCATTTATTGTACTTTCCTAAAGAGCGCCGAGCCGGCGCAGCTCTCCGTGTGCGTTCGCGCCTCCTAATGAGATGCGCGCGCATACCGCCAAAATGGCCACCGCACGTCACGTAACGACGTGACGTGCAACAACTAGTGCGCCACTACATATCTCCCTTTTTTCCAAACAATGTATAAGTCACTTACAGTTCGCTGTCCATATCGTAATCTCGAAACCTGGAGGGTCTCACCACAATCCTTCCGCTCCGGGTTACCCTGGTCGGGGTCACCGGGGCTCCCCTGCTCCGTGTCTCTGTGCTTCTTTCTTCTCCTAGCGCAGCCGCGCTCTCACCAGTGCTCCTCCTTCGTATGTCCATTTCGGTTCCTTGGTCACTGTCAGTACTTCTCTCCTCCGATCGTTCACTTCTCTCGCTTCTCTTTTCTTGCAGCTCCCCTGCCGGATGTTCCAGGTCCACATTGGGTTCCTCCATGTCCTCCCATTCAGTTCCATCTTGCTGCCATCGCAAGACTTTGTTGCATCTGGCCATGCGATCTTGGGACCACACGTTCCCATCACTCAGCAAGGCCGCTCAATCGTACACTTCCTTAACTTGCATGGGTTTACTATATTTGCTGTCTCCTTTCTTCTGTAGTATAGCCAATTTCACTCATACCCACTCGCCTTTTTCCAGCTCTGTCCCTTTCACATTCCTGTGTTTGTTGTAGTGGTTGGCATAGATGGACTGTGCCCTTTCCAAGTTGGCTTGTACTACTGCGGGAGACCATTCACTCGTGATGATCTTTTCTTTCCAAACACGAATGTCATGCGTGAAAGGTTCACAGTCTCTCAATATCTGGAATGGGCTGTATCCAGTTCCGGTGGGGGTAATTCTGTACGCCCATACCATGTTCCATATTGCTCTTTCCCAGTCCTTGTTACTGGAGATTGCTGCTTGTACAGCTCCCATCACAACTCTATTAAATCGCTCCACTAAGCCGTTGCCAGCTGGATGGTAGATCGACATATGTTTGACTGTGATACCGTTCCTCTGCATGAATTTGTTCCATCTTTCGGACGTAAATTGGGGGCCATTATCACTCAGGATGGACTTGGGGATACCCTCTCTTACAAATGTGTCCGACAGAAATTTCAATATGTTTTCAGCGTCCATAGCCTCATCTACTTTTACCTCCGGCCATTTGGAGTATCTATCCATGAGGACACATACGTACTTCTGGATGCCTTGGCCATCAAGGATTGGCCCCAAAATGTCTATCGACAGTTCTTCCCATGGGTTCTGCTGGGGGTCGAACTTTTCCAGCGCCGGGCGCAAGGGTTTGAGCGTTTTGTCAGCCCCTTGGCACTGTGGACAATCTCTGACATGTCTCTCTGCCCGTATATCCATATCTGGCCACCAGTAGTTTTGTTTCGTTCTTAGCTTCATTTTTCCTATACCCAGGTGGCCCTCATGTAGGATGTCTAGCAGCTTGGGGATGATGCTTCTTGGTGGGACAACTTTGTCTCCTCTGTACGTGAATACCCCCTTGTCACCTAACAACAATTCTTCCCTAACCTCATAGTAGGGCTTGAGGTTTTCAATCATTTGTCTTTTGTCTGGCCAACCCTTGACAATGTGCATCTTCACTTCCTGCATGACGCTGTCCTCTTCGTATGCCTCTGTCCACTCTTGGTAGCTGATGGCTCTCTCTTGGTCTTCCATGAGAGCCACCATCTCCTCCTTACCAGATGGGTCTTCCTCTCCTGGCTCCATGGCTGCAGCTCTGCTCAGGTAGTCTGCTACTCTGTTTCGATTTCCTGGAATGTACTCTACATCGTACCTGAACTCGAGTAACTTTAGAGTCATTTTGGATATTCTGGGGGTGGCGTTGGCATGTCCGCTGGACGTTAGCACCTTCACCAAGGGCTTGTGATCAGTCTTTAGTTGGAATCGGGTTCCCCACAGGAATTGTCGAAATCTGGTCATGGCCCACACTACAGCCAACATTTCCTTTTCTCTTACACTGTATTTTCTTTCAGTGTCGTTCAATGCACGGGAGGCAAAACTGATCGTCTCCATCTTCCCTTGCCCCCGATCTTGCATGAGCACCGCACCTAGCCCCTTGTCGCTGGCGTCGGTCGTGAGCACCGTCGTGCCCTGTGGGTCATATCCTTGGAGTGGTACCGCTCCTGCGACATCTTTCTTGATTGTCTCAAATTCACTTTGAGTCTCTGGAGTCCACTGGAAGGTGGTGCTCTCCCTGGTCAGCATCCTCATATGGTGTGTTTTTGAGGCGAAGTGTACCACAAATTTGCTGTAGTACTCCGCCATGCCCAGAAACGACCTGACCTCCTCCTTGTTGGTGGGGGGCGGAGCTTCAGATATTGCCTTCACATTTTCTGCCTTAGGTGTGATACCTTGCACCCCTATCTCGTGGCCTAGGTAGGTCACCGACTCCAGGCCCAGTCGGCACTTTGTCCATTCTGCCGTGAGGCCCTTGACCTCCAGGGTTTCCAGAACTTTGCCGAGTTTCAAGTCATGGTCCATTTAGTCACGCCCCATTACCAGGATGTCGTCCTGGAAGTATTGGACGCCTTCCATGTTCCTAAACAGCTGGTGCATTAGCTTCTGGAATACTGCGGCTGCCGAGGCCAGTCCAAACGGCATGCGGCAGAACTGATAGCATCCGAATGGGGTGATGAATGACGTAAGTTTTCTGCTGTCCGGGTGCAAGACTATTTGGTGGTAGGCGGAGGTTAAATCGATGGTGGAGTACCACTTGACTCCCCGGGTTTTCGCAAAACATTTTGTCAATCCTTGGGAGAGGGAATTTCTCCACCACTATGTTCTTATTTAGTTCTCTCAGGTCAACACAGAGCTTGACCTTCCCGTTTGGCTTCATAACTACCACCAATGGCGCGAGCCACTCTGCGCACGTGATGGGTTCGATTATCCCTTTTTTCTCCAAGTCTTGTAGTTCCGTTTGAACCGCATCTTTCACCGCTATGGGCACGTTTCTTACTTTGTGGGCAATTGGAATGGCTCCCTCCTTGAGTACTATCTTGTGTAGGAATCTCTCCAGTTTACCCACCGTGCCTCCGAACACCTTCGGGTAGTCTTCTTTCCACCTGACCAGATTTGGCCACACTTCTGGTTCCGTGAGCAGTATCTGTTCCTTTCCTCCTGGGTCCAATTTGATTCCCAGGTCGCCCTGGTCCAGCCATCCCAAAACTGTCGGTCCCTTCTCTGAGATATACAGCTTGCAGAACGCTGACCGGCCTCTGAACTCAAACTTCAAGGGTCGGAATCCCGCCATTGGTATGCGATCGCCGTTATATGTGACTGGTCGGATGTCCAATTTCTCTAGTTCTGGCCCCAAGTGTGGTCTGAATGTTTCGTTCCACACCGCTCTCTGGACGATGGTGTAGGGAGAGCCGGTGTCCGCTACTACGCTTATGGGTATTCCGCCAATCGTCATTTCCAGAACAGGTTTGGTTGTCCTTTTTTCATCCACACATTGCACCTGGTCGTATATGCACAGGACAGTGACTACCTCTTCCTCTGCGTTTTCTTCCTGGTCTTCCTCGCCCTGGTCGATGTATTTCACCACGCTCTTGGACAATTTCTTCCGGCATACTTTCTCATAGTGGCCGATGATACCACAGTACATACATTTGGCCCGGAACGCTGGGCACTTCCTGTCGTGCGCCTCATGGGACCAACTTCCACATCTGTAGCACGTTTTCTTATTGTCGTTGCTTGCTTGTTTCCCTGGGGGTCCGGCGTTGCCTTGCCATTTGTGGGGTCCCTTTGGGGCGGAGCCCTTGTACTTATGGTCTCTGCGTGGTTCCTCGTCGTATACCCTGTTTACCATGGTGTTGGGCGTCGTTTCTTTCTTGGTTGCGTCTGCGCACCTGCGCACCAGTTCTGCCCTTTTGACGATGACCATTACTTCCTTGAGTGTGGTGTCCCCACTTGCCACAGCTTATCCTGAACGTTCGTACTGGTAGTGTGCATCACTATCTGGTCTTTGATGAACTCCTCCTCCCATGCTCCGTACCTGCACGTGGTCGCCAGCTTCTTCAGGGCCGCCACATACTCTTCTACCGACTCTCCTGGCCGTTGTCTTCTCTGCTGGAAGTTAAATCTGTCGACTGACACACATACCGTGGGCCGGTAGTGTTCGTTCAGGTCATCAATGGCATGGGCATATACATCATCGTCTGTGCTTCCTCTTTGTTTGGGTACCAGGCTTTTGTAAATTCTGAGTCCTTCTGGTCCCAGATTGAGTAGTAGTATACGCTTTTTCCTTTTGGGGTTAAATTGTTCCTCATGCTCGTCTTCCAGAACCCCTATGAAATTGTCTATATATTCTCTCCAGTCTTCCCACTTCATTAGTGGTTCCCCTGGCTTGGGCAGGAATTGGACTGGCGCAATTGCGTATCCTGCTGGTGTGCTCATTTTCTCCTCCTTAACTGTGAGTGTAGTGCTCCCTTTGCTACTGGGGCTACCTGGGGTACTGTCCGTTTCTTCTTTCACTGGTTGCAATTGGGGACTCTCAGAGTCAGCCCCCTCCCCCTCCTTTAAGGTAGCCAGCGCTATTTCTCGCTTAGTGTGGTCGATAGGTTTTGGCGCGCTTTTGTTTCTTGACTCCTCTTGGGTCTCCTTGCCTGCTGCTTTCCCCTTCCCAGGGTGTCTATGGGCTCTGCCGCGCTCTTTAGGGTCCAGTACCTTAATTGGAGACTTCTGTGCGAGCTCTGTCCGCCTTGTGCTCGTCTTGGCCGCTTGTCCGTGCTGAACTGACCTCTGTTAGGGTCTGGGCTCACTGGTGTGCTGCTGTCTCCCTCAGTGTGCTCTTGTGGTGGGTCCGTTTTTTTTTTGTCTTTGGGTGCCTGGTGGTGGCTTCCCGACCTCGTCGCCACTTTTGTGATGCTAATGTGCCAATGAAACGCTGCACTAGGGTTGTGGAACAATGCTTCTTTATTCATTTATGGTACTTTCCTAAAGAGCGCCGAGCCGGCGCAGCTCTCTGTGTGCGTTCGCGCCTCCTAATGAGATGCGCGCGCATACCGCCAAAATGGCCGCCGCACGTCACGTATCGACGTGACGTGCAACAACTAGTGCGCCACTACAGAGAACATGCTCATTTATGAGGCAGTGGTTTCACAAAATGGTGGACATGCACAAGGCAAGGAAGGAGGAGGCATGGAGACAAAGAGAACATGGCTGCTTGCACTGAAGCCCCTTTCCCTCTTCACCAACAAACACAAACAGTATTGCAGACAAAGGCCTACAATGGGCTTATACACCACCAGTAAAGCAGCAACGAGAATGTAAAAAAAACACCCAAGACCATAAATTATCACAAGACAGAAACATGCAAACTGACAACCGCTCTAATTTGTAATTTATTTTAAAAAATGCCATGAACAGCCCTAGGCAACTATAACACCAGTCTAAGGCTTTTAAAAGTTGCAGAAATCCACACTAAACAAACGTCACACACACAAAAATGGTGGCAATCACATGGGAAAGAAGGCAGCTCTGAACAAAGGAAAATGTCTTACTCCATGGGTCTGAACTCCTTGCGTAGGGAAGCCCCGCTTTCTCTGGTACTACCTCTGTAATTAAAAATTATAAATCAAAAAACAAAAATGGATTTTGCTCTGCAAAGGTTACCCGAAAGGTCCACTTGCGTAAAAATTCAACTTGAATTTAATTTTTGAGGTGATTGTGGGTGCCGGGCGTTTAAACAACAGCCTCACTTGTTTTGTTTACTTGCGTTGTTTCTATGTTCCTGCAAAATTATTTTTACCTGAATTAAATCTCCTTTATAGGACATGGCAAAATGATATAATCTCAGCCATTATGCATCACATCCATAATGTGAATTCCAAAAATGATGTGAGATTACAGAGGTGTGATGGAAATCTTGTCTGAGTTTAATCATTACACCTATCACATGTATAATACACACATGTATTTTATTCACACATCCCGTTTGCAGATATTGTGATAATCAAGTGATCATGTGAGTGTGGAGAAGTGAGTAGCTGAATGATGGTGAGTGTGCGGAAAAGTAAATAATGCTAATGGTGGGATGAGGAGCACTGAGTGTTGAGGGACTGGAGAAAGTGTGCATTAATGACTTTGTGAGCATAAAATGGATAAGTCCTGTCTTATGGTGTTATGAGTACATATATGCTATTGTGATATTAGACCTCCAGGCCTTTAAGTCCTTTCTAAATGAGGATGACCAAGGGTTGCCCATAGATAGGGGATGAAGGGTAAACAATGCTAATATTTGGCTGCCTGCTGCCTCCCTATATAGTTCTGTGAAGGCAGTAAATGACCTGAAGGCAGGCAGATACTGACCCCAACTTGTGAGGGTAAACGTCGTTTACAACGCAGTGTTTACACCGCACAACCTTTACCATGCTGCTATTACAACGCAAGTCGTTACTAAGACTTGCGCTGGATGGCGCTGTTGGTTAAGGAATATTGTCATTTTATATTCCAACACCTTCCCTACTGTTACGTGGACTGGTATTGGAATATAAAATTATAATATTCCTCAATCCGCGCCCTCCAAAGCAAGTCGTTGTAACGACTTGTGTTGAAATAACCACGTTGTAAAGTACCGCGATCTAAAAGATCGCGTTGTACTGACATACATCCCTTGTGGGTGGGGAAGCACTTTGAAGTAGGTCTGTAGCAAGAAAGGACCATATCCAAGTAAATGTGGTCATGGTAGTGTCTTTGGATTATGCGTGCTAGGACCCCTGCGGTTCTGGGCGGACTCTAAACAGGAATTACGTAACCTGCTATGAGTTATGACACAATGCGTGCAGTGTGTGGTTGTTTTTGAAGAATAAAGACGTTTGTTGCAGACCTCTGTGTGCGGCGTATTTCATTGCATGCTCCCAGGCTAGGGAGGACGCTATAGCTGGGGACGAGTAGGGAATACGTGCCCCGATGAAACAAAGCTGCTCCCCCTGAGATTTTGCAATGGTACAGCAAACTGCTTGCCCATGACACGTGCATCCCAAATCAATGCCAAGCAGTGCGCGGGTGGCATATGTGGAGTCAAACCCTACTTCGGCTTATACACAGCCTTCAAAGAAGTTGAAGGCCCTATGGAGGAGCACATTTGAAAAGCCAACCAGAATCTACTGTTTGAAAAAAGAGAGATTGTGCAACCCCATAAGAGCAAATGCTAAAATCAGTGACAACCAGGTACAAAAGCAGAAATTAAGTTACCGGCATGAAAAAATGAAGTACTATAAAACCTCAAAATCGGATGAGACGACCAGAGCCAATCAACAAGTGTGTTGCGTGGAGAGGTTGCCGGTCCTGTTGTGTGCAAGGAACGCTGCCTAACCAGCATGTGCTCTTCATCGGAGAAGGGAGTGCAGGGTACGATGCAGCTACATTCCTGAAGCCACCACCCTTTGTTCGACTCAAGGAAGTTGGTGTTTTTCCTCTGTTGTGGCCCCCCTAGCCTCGTGCCTGGAAGCGAGGTACCGGTGGTGATGGAGGGCTTCAAGAATCTTGGCGTCTTTGTAACCCATGACCCACAGCTATTTTTGCAGCATAAATTACCTTTCCAACTGCAACGGCTCCGCACTGATGTTGCACACTGGCGCCCCCCGCCACTATCCCTGATGGGTAGAGTGACCTTGCATACTGTAGGGTGCTGCCCAGTCATTCTCTGTGGCACTGTACAAAATGAAGACCCTACTCCTATATATCCTCCAAAATACACCTTACCTAATACCGCCTACCGTCTTTAGACAGATATATCATGAGGTCTGTGTGCTCCTTTGGTGCAGGGGTGCATCACGCATTGCCCTGGGTAACTATAGAGTGGTGTCAACGAAGGGTGTTTGGCAATCCCTGACATTAAAATACATTATTGGGCCTCGCAGATCCTTGTGTTTAATGACTGGGTATTTTAGGACAGAGGCGAACCGGCCCACAGGTCAACAGCAATGGTAATCATGAAACCATTCTCTACTGCCACCGGTGGTACAAAGACCTACTATTACACACACAAACAGTTGCTAGGTGTTGGAGCGAGGAGGAATGCTACCTGTGTTGGAGTGGCAGGCTAATGGCCATGACGCCCCTGTGGCACAGAGACCAACTGGGTGAGGTGGCCGCCTTGAGGGGCTATTTGCATTGGGCGGCTATGGGGATTGAGCGCCTGGGAGATGTGTGGAGGGATAGCGCATTTATTACGTTTGAGGCACTTAGTCATGAGTATAAATTGGCGGATGCAGGGAGACTCCACTACTTCCAACTTGGGCATGCTCTGCGAGTTCATATACGAGAAAGGACAGACCTGCCGGATTCCTCCCCTCTAGAGGACCGACTACTCACCGACCCCATCCTAGACAAGGGTGTATCCATGATCGACCGGAAACTGATGAATAATTCCCCCTATCCACTGGGACCCCTGAGAAGGACATGGGCAGACTACCTAGGAGAAATAGATGATGAGGACTGGTCTGAGGCCCTTCAGGGTTCATGGGAACTAGCTATCCAAGCCAGATTTAGGATATTTCAAAAACTTCTCTATAGGGCATAATATTGGGGCACTCCATTGCACAGAATTGGAAGATTGGACTCATCCCAATGTAGAAGGGGGTGCGCCCTGGAGAGCAACATTTTCCATATTTTGTGGGAATGCCCTGTGATTCAGGGGTACTGACAAATGTGATGTCTGGGGTCATGTCTGTACTGGAGAGGCAAAACATAATGTTTGAAGACGCTGGGGGACCGACCCTTCCCCCAACAGTTGTTGAGTGGAAAGCTGACCTAGACTGTTGCCAGAGGGCAGAAGAGGTAGTCTACCAAAGCAGGGGTTGCCCTAAAAAATGGGAGAGGGTATGGGCTCCCTGGCATGAATATCGGGGCTCGACACTGAGTGAATGATACCTATGCATAATCCAGTTCTGGCGATAACTGCAGTAGAGGGATAATGGGCTAGAGATTTTGCTTGGGGCCGTAAAAGCGCCAAAGCACTATCCATTGCTACTGTAGGGTGCTGCCCAGTCATTCTCTGTTTCATATGCTATATTGTACCATGCTCTTTCACTTGCAAAGTCTATTCAAAATCTTTATTGTATGATGAGCTCTATTAAATAAAAAGAGTTAAAAAAAAAGATGTAATCATGCTACGATCCTTCTCAGTTATTGCTCAAGATATATTTGTGACTTTGCTACAGTGAGTGCTCCATTGAGAGACTTAACAAAGCAAAATTCCCTATTCTAGTGGTCTCCTGAATAGTACCAAAGATTCAAAGACATAAAACATGAGATTGAGAATGCAACTGAAATAGCCTACGTTGACCCAAAGTTACATACTGAGATCACAGTACATGAGAGCCCGGTGGGGCTCAGCAATCCGAATGTGCAGAAACACATTGTAGCCTATGCCAGTAGACGCCTGCCTGAAACAGAACGTGCATACTCTCAGCCAGAGAAAGAGAGTCTGGCCGTAGTGTGGTCCTGTGAACATTTTTATGTGTTTTTATAAGGGAACCCTTTTACTATCATTACAAATGAGAAGGCTTTGCTCACTATCTTCGTAAACTAGAAGGCTAAGATGTCCTCTTTTATCAAGAGATGGCGGCTGTGACTGCAAGAGTACGACTTTGTGACTATACAAAAGCCGGGGAAAGATCAAAACGTGCCAACTTCTTTTTGCCACTATATCGCCACAGTTCAACAGCCGGAGCGACTGAAAAGCATCTCAACTTCATTGTGAGGTCCAGCACGCCAGCAGATCTATCCATTGAACAAATAATTGCTGCTTTGAATGCAGGTAAGGACATGCTCATCCTCAAAGACATCATTACAACACAATCTTGGAAGAAAAGTGTTTGAGCCTTTGCCGATGATGTTGAATTTCAAAACTTCAAAAATGTACAAGATGAACTAGGCATCACCTGAGAAGGTATCATTTTGAGAGGCTTGAGAATCGTCATACCTGTGAGACTGAGAGAGCAAATCATTGAACTGGCCAATAAAGGACATTGTGGCATTGTAGACACCAAAAGAGCCCTATGAGACCAAGTGTGGCTCCCTCGCCTAGATGAACAAGTTGAGAAAGAGCTGAAAGTGTGCCACCTTTGTAACTGTTTATCCTTCAAGGTGACGCATCATCCATTGACAATGTCTGACCTTCCTGCGCATGCCTGGGAGAGAGATGCAGTTGATTTCTTTGGGCCTCCGGGAAATAGACGTAATCTCATGGTTGTCATTGATGAATATTCACGTTTTTATTTTGGTGGAAGACTTGTCATCGACAACCCATGACAAAGTCATTGAGCTGCTTGGTAACATCGGTCAATGGCCCATCTTTCAATAGGAAAGAATTCAAGGAGTTTCTTGTTGGACCCAATGTCAAGCATCAAAAGAGTACACCTCTCTGGCCCCAAGCCAATGGCTCTATTGGACGATTCATGGGCACCCTCAAGATGGTTATTCAGCGACCAGGGAGTCGATCTCAACCAAGCCATGTGCAAAGCCCTTTGTGCCTTTTGATCAACTCCTCACTCCAGAACAGGGGTTAGAGTCCACACCTTGCTATTTGGGAGAGACATCAGAACCAAACTATCATGATGGACATCGGACCTATCAATGAATGCTGATGAGGTCCTTGTAACAGACGCTTCTCGAAAGTGCAAGATGAAAACATATGCTTATCAGCGCCAATGCGCCCAGGAAACAGTCTACGGAAAAGGGGACAGGGCAATGGTCAACCAGAAAAGAATGGAAAAAACGTACACTCTGTTTGATGCCAAACCTCAGGGTTGCAACGTGCAAAGGACACATTGTGACAGTGCATTATCCCGGAAAGTCCATCACACAGTACTCGTCACACTTTAAACACCTACCTTGATGTTCGTCAGCTCCTGATATCACAAGTGAGTCAACCCCGCCTACCTGCCCAAATGAAGCATCTGAACCAACACCATCGGTGCCTGATCCAGGTGACCCTCAACTACCTCATACCACCCAATCTGGCCAACCAATGCAAGCATCTTGACGACTCATTGAGGAACTATAATGCTAATGCTGTCTGTACTTTTTGATGTAACAAAGGGAGAGATGTAGTGTCTTGAGCTTATGCGTGCTAAGACCCTTGCGGACTCTAAACAGGAACTTATATCAAGGCACTATCCATGCACTGTATCCAAAATCAAACTGCTGCACCCTTTTGAACCTATGTGGCTTTTACAACAGCCTTTAATAAAAGAGACAGGGTTTTACTTTGGCAAAAGATTGAACATTAGAATGACCCATTCAACTTAGTTTCTCACAGCTCAGCTGTAGGTTAACACATGGGTTAGACTGCACAGCTGAAGCATAGGTACAAGTACTTGTAAAATACCCTGCAATGTTGGCATTAAGAGAGGGCTCCATATGTTGTCATACTCACCAGTGAGAAAGAAAAAGAACTGGATGACCAATGTTGTTCTCCACCAAAGCTCGGTAATGATAGGATTGGTGCTATTCTTTTTATTCCAATCATTCCACATGTCACCATTAATAGCCAGAGGATCAGCAAGAGACTCCTAACTATCATGAGGGAAGCCCAAGTCCTGTTTTTGTGACTCCAGATAGGGTGCTCTGTAATTCATTAACGTTGAAAATGTGATGAAATACTCAACTAACGAGATCTGGGCTTACAATTTGATAATAAAATCACCTCTTCACTACATCTAAAGTATTGAAAGAAATGCCAAATGTCAGGTGTGTATAAGTTCCTTAAGCTATGTCAAATTGTATATTTGAAATATGATGTTTTGTTTACAGAAAATTTACAAACATCTGATATAAATATTGCGTCTCAAGTATTGTTGTGCCCCGTTGGGTGTAGATTTCTATTATTAGCTCAACTCGGACAATAGTTTTGTATATAATATTTAGGACACAATACTTATGTCAGATAGTTTCCTGACCCATACCTCCGACACATAGGGAATTACTACAACAGAAGTACCATTACATTGCATAGGCATTACATCAAAGATAATTAAAAAATAATTTATACATATGTATTACACAGTGCTGGTTGCCACTGTGTAATTATAAGTAACCATAGGGCATGTTTTTTTGTTTTGCTAATAACTTTGACACCATTTGATAAATCTTCACAAAACTTTTTAAGAAATTGTCCATCCATCTCATCTCCTTCCTGGAAAGTTTTGGGGTGATCCGTTGGGGGCTGAGAAAAAGAAGAGATACCAAAACACAATTTTCCCATAAGATTTCCATAGGGATTCTTAATAGCTGGACCATTGGGCTGACATTCAAACATTCAAGCTATGTGATGGGGCTGAGGGAGCTTTTTGAGAGCGAGTGCTCTGATTGGCTGGCTGCAACATGAAAAGAAATGTTGAGGCAGACATTCCTGACCACATAGACTTGGTACCCTGTCTTGAAAAGGTTTTTGAAAAAGGACACGAGGTAGCAGAGTAGTGATACCCTGACCCCCTAGCCCGTGTGGGGGAGTAGGGGCCCTAAATTAACAGAAAAACATTTTTGAGAGTCACCACAATCCCGAAGGACTATTGCGGGACTCCAAAGGAATTCACAAGGGTCTCCCAAGGAAGTTTCCAGTGAATATCAAAGGACTGTAGAGGGAGTCTAGAGGGCCTCCAGAAGTAGTCTCTAGGGACCTGGGTAATAAATTACAAAAGAAAATGTGGTTGGGTGTCCATGGGAGCTTGGCCACACACTGGCAGGTGGGTGCCATTCCTGACCTCAGCCTAGACCTTTTGCCAAACTCCACGCTAGGCACAGCCAAAGGACATGCGCAGTTGTACTACCCCCTGGGGTTTGGGTATGGTAATCAGATATTGCTTAATCTTAAAATTTGCTGAAAAACAAAGGTTAAAGCGATATTATAGGTAGGTATGTTCATAATAGCTTACATTATATTGCAATAAAGAACCTCAATAATGCACCGAAAAAACAAAGTCTAAGTGATGTTATATTTCAGGGGAAAATTCTATTAAAACATCACGTCAAAAATGACTGAATGGATTTACTCCAAATAACAAAAATCTTACTTTATGGACAGAGATCTAGTTTTCTGCCAAGTTTGGTGTAAATCCGTTTAGCTGTTTTTGCTTTTCAATTTTCCTCCTTCTTCGCGGCCCCCGCTTGATTGATCTCCATGAAACTTTCAAAGAAGGTGCTGAGGTGGATAAGAATTGTTTTGGAAAGATTTGTGAATATTTGCCAAACTGCACCTCAGCAAAACAAAAAATGCTTTCCTATGGAAAACTGGTCCTTGCTATAATTTCCCACCAGCAACAGGACTTGGGGACTCGGTGCACATGTACTGAAAAAAAAATAATAGTATAAGGGAGCAGGATGGGAATATCTTGACTCACAGGCATTTGTGGGAGGACCCAGCGAGACCCCCCCCCCCCAAGGGCCAATAGAAAAAGAAGGATATTATATTGCTATAATTACTGCAGTACTTAGTGCAGACCTTCTATGAGGTACTGAAGTATTGCTATTGGAGCCGATGCTCAAGCTTCAACGCTCACGGTACTATGGTACCATGCAAATGTCATCATGTGAAGCTTGCACACTACCACAGTACCATGGAGTGGAAGCTTGAGGGCTGGTATCGCGGTACTCAAAATACATGGAATGTGGTTTATTATTATTATTATTATTATGTTTCTTATATAGCGCCAGAATCGACCCCCGAAGGGGTATCTCCGCGCTTGCCTTGGGAACCCGTCCTGGTTTTTCCCTGTGAGATAGCCCCTACAGGGCATCCCCAAGGTGAAAGCCAGGCATCCCGCCGCGGGGGGGGGCGTTGTGGAGATTAAGCAAGCTTAATGCCCAGAGTTGCAGAGTGTGAACCCATGATTAGGTCAGGCACCTAAGCGAGAATTATCTAGTCCGTGGACATTTGAGCTCAAGACCCTGCCGCATCGGGAATTGAACCCTGGTCCCGGGTCTGACCTCTGCTTCAGGGTCTGCCTGCTCTAACCAGTGAGCCACACTTCTCCACTTTTGTGGTCTGCAGTGGTTTGGCTGCACGTGGGGATGTTGAAGGCAGGGCCTGGTCAGATGCCAGGCCTTTTAGCCTCCCCTCCTCCCTCTACATACGGCCTTTGGCATTTGGTTGTGCGTAACGGGGTTGACCGGCCCCAGTCTGGCCTGAACCAAGGACCATAGGACAACGCCCTGCTCTAAAAAATGATCAGCCGTGCAGAGCAGGGTGTGGCCACCCGCGGGTAGTGAGTGCATGGCCTGATCAGAGGCCAGGGTCTTCTACCAATCCCCCACTGCACACAGCCTTCAGTCCAAGAGCAAAGGGGGCTGACCGGCCGCAGTAGGCGTGGGCCAAAGGCTGTGCACAGCTGGGGAGTTGGATGATTATGATAAAAAAAGAGAAATACACTGATAATAAGTCTCATTACAGTAATATATTGTAATAAGATATTACCTTGCTTTAAAATAATCCCTGAAATTCACTGAAAAGAACAAAGGTTAAAGTGAATTTATAGTTATATATTTTTAAAAAATACTCTAGGAATTCAGTGAAAAACAAAGGTTAATGTGACATTATAGTTAGGTATTGAAATGATATAAAAACAAACTTTTAAAAAACAAAAAACACAAACACTGAAACTCACCCATGCACTGCTTATTACCTCGCACATTACATCACTCATGACATGGTAACTGGTATCATTGATGACATCATTAATGACAACTCAAATGGCAGCACTAATTACGTCACTGATGACATTATCGACTCATTGTTACAGCATCCTATTGCGTTTGTGGACTTGAAGTAAATTAGCATGTTACAGCTTTTCTCTTCACCTTGATTGGCTTACCCTCTTAAAGACTTCATATGACCTGCAAATTAAGAAAGTTGTGACAGGTATGTATTTGCCACTTAAAATATACATTTTGCTAAGCCATATGAACAGCAATTTGTAGTCTGGTAAAATACAAAACACACGACTGAGATGGATACAAAGGCTCTCAACCTTAGAGCCATGCTTCTACCACCTCCCTGTGAGATAAACCACCTCCAAGTGGGACACCGCTGAATTCTACATTATTCAACAATATGCAGTGCCACAAAGTGTTCAGGAACGTTCGTGAAATAAACATCTATACCTTATAAACGTTCTTCCTACATAGTATTTGTTTACAACATTGTACAAATATTTAAAATGGACTGGTGCCCAGATATCCACCGGTGAATAACCTGTTGCCAACTAAACCTTTGGCCTTTCTCATACATTTTTTTAAACAGGCTTTTGCTTTAAGTCAGAATCTACCTTGAAACATATCTCTGCATCCCACATCAGGTGCACTCACCTTTAACTCGTTTGATACGGAGTAATACTTGCACCCTACACTTTAGTAGTTCAGTTCAGTTCAGTTCAGTAAATCTTTATTTCGATGAAAAAATCATCATAAAAAGTACATAATACAAAATGCATTATACAAAATACAAACATTCATTATAAGTCTGAACCGAAGAGTTTTAAAAACACATTACAAAAGGAGATTTAAAACAGTTTCAAAATTAATTCATCATTATTCAGTCTCGGGTTTTCCTAAGTCTTACTGACACTTTCAGAAAATGTACAATCGAACACAGTGTACGCGTATCAGCAGCCATTTCCAAAAAGATCAGGGCAGTCTTGGCTTGGCGGATTTTAGCCTCCTTTAAAATGTCAACCAGAAATCTACGACGGGGCATTTGATAAAAAGAACATAAAAGTACAAAATGAAGGGTGTCCTGCGGAGACCTATTGTCGCAGCCGCAGGCACCCTTCTGCTCAACTGTCAGTGTAAAACCTGAAGGATAAGCTAAAATGTGATGTAATAAGTTAAGCCTAAAACGACACATTAAAAATCTATCCTGGTGATTATACATTAAAAACAAATAGGGCTCCATACCTACACCATTACTCACTTGGCGATGTGCCAAAACTGATTTCTTTAATGAGTCAGAGCTTAATCTTTGTGATTCAAATTTATCTAGTAACGCTCTTTTAATTTGGTGTTTACATGTAGGGGTGATGGAGGTCGGATCTCTGAAGATTGATGAATAGTTTATGGATTTCAGAGTCTCTTTAATGTACCTCAACCACGGAATATGGAGGTAATTATCCTTTAGCAAGCAGTCACTGACTATTTGCCTACCTAGTTCCGCTACAGGGTTCACCCATAACCTGAGGCATATCATAATAGGCCTCACCTTCACCAGGTCAGTGATATATGGAATTCCCAGTTCTGTGTGTGTTATTCCTGCTGGGGTGCCCTGGGGTAACTTCAACATCCTCCTTAAGAATTTATCTTCCTCCAATTGTAGGAGCCTAACATCCCTGAAGCCCCAAACCTCCGCCCCATATAAAGCCTTTGCGGTGCTTACCGCTACATATAAATTCATCACCTGTTTGGGAGACCACCTCCCCAACCTACGAGCAAAGTTGTGAATCGCCCCGTTTGCAGATACCAGCTTTCTGCATCTTTCATCAATTAATAGATCGAACTTTGTATCCCTGTCAAACAAAAGACCCAAATAGGAGAAAGAGCTTACGGTTTCTAGTTTATGAGACCCTATTTTAAATGCAAAATTCCTACAGGGCTTCTTGCCGGCTATCATAACATAGGATTTGCTCAAATTCACAGACAGGACTAATTTGTCCATGAAATCCACAAACCCATCGACAAGATCTTGTAGGCTCCGGGCCGTCCTGGCTAGCAGGACGGCATTGTCAGTATACAATAGAACCGGTATGTGACGGTTTCCTACTTTGGGACAATCTACATTTAGGGCCACCAAACTTCTCTCCAAATCGTTAATGTAAAGGAAAACAAAAATGGGGCAAGGATACATCCCTGCTTCACTCCGCCAGTACACGGGAAGGGATTGGTACTCCCCCCCCCCGTGGTATAGCGGACCTTGGCAGTGGTGTTCCAGTGAAGTTCCTTTAAAATGTTAATGAGTCCAGCCTCAATTCCCAGGCTACTCATCAACTCCCACAGTTTACTCCTGTTTACATTATCGAAGGCTGCAGCAAGGTCCATAAAGCCCATAAAGAGAGTGCCCTTACTAACCCTTGTATATTTTGTTGTTAGAAGATAAAGATTAAGGCACTGGTCACTCGTTGATTTACCTGGCCTAAAGCCATGTTGGGTGTCTGCTATGATGTTGTGCTCTTCTGTCCATGACATCAGATGACTTAAAACTGCCCTGCCCAGCAATTTGGCTGAGACATCTTTCAGTGATATTGGTCTACGACACTGAGGATTGTCCCTGCTCCCTTTTTTGAAAATAGGGATAATCAGTGCCGTAGACCAAGATCGCGGCAGACCCGACCTGATAGCTGCATTTAAAACCCTAGTCATAATGGGGGCCCAGAGCTCAATATTACTCAGATAAAGATCAGGTGGCGTTCCAACAGGCCCTGGCGCTTTATTGCGTGTTAGCCCTCTAATTGCTTGGGTAATTTCTTGCAGTGAGAATTCCACTTTGCCAGACCGACGACCATCCCAGTCCCCTGCGGGTACAGCGTCACATTCATGGTTGTAGAGACTTTTAAAATGTGCCACCCATTGCTCAGGAAGGATGTTATTGCTAAATGTTGGGGAATTTCTCTCTTGAAAACAGGGCCTGTTGATAATTCTCCAGAATTCATTGAAGTCCCTGCGTTCCCCAGCTTCCCGCAAATCCTCCCACACTTCTGCTTGGAGCGTGATCTTCCTCTGCTTTACCTTGGTCTTGTATAGTTTTCTGCATAGTGTAACTTCCTGCTTGTCCCTGGGATGGGTTTTTAAGCATGACATTAGGGCTCTAAGTGCCCTCGCACATTCAGAATCAAACCAGCGTGGCTGTGGTTCCGCTTTTGCAGGCCCAGTTACTTTCAAAAGTTCACCTACCATATTGGTTAGTGACTCAAAAACAGAGACCAGTACCCCACCATCTACTGAGGGGTCAAGACAATCTTCAATCTGACTTTTGCCTTTTATTACCAAGGTTCTATAGAACTCTTCTGCATTAATTTTAGCTCATCTGAGCCGTCTCCCCTGGTCCGTCGGGCGCAGTACAGAGGTGGCCGGTTGATTTTTTCGGGGTCGGGCACTATATACTAATTCCATGATCAACGGATTGTGATCACTGAAGGGGTTCCAGTCTATTCTAACCTCCTTCACCCTATTCTTTGCAAAGGAGGATATCATCATATAGTCAATGATAGAATGGCATCCTCTGCCCTTGAATGTTGGAGTAAGGGAGCCATCCCTCCCCGGGGTCACCATGTCAATTGTGTGGGTCAAAGCATAGTTATCCAAAATCTTGATCACGGTTTTTCTCTCCATGGTATGCTCAAAGTGTGGCCCACTCTCTATCGGGCATGACGACCAGTCTGCATTTACGGGGATCAATTTGGGGGAAAGGTGGCAATTTAGATCACCCATGATCAGGACTACTGGTTCGCCACCACTTCTCTGTAGTTTAGTCTCATAGTTGAGCCTATTATCTAATTCCTGGGTTACTGCTTGTTTTCCTTCCCCTAAAACTGAGTTGTAGATATTAAATATCAGTAACCTTAGCCCCTGCCCCTGGAACTCAGCCGCCTGAATTTGGTGTGACGACCATGAGGGTTGTGACCACGAGCCTTCTAGCTCAAGATTTACATATAAAGCTAGTCCACCCTTGGCTCTACCAGATCTTGTTTCAATTGCTGGGATAAAAAAGCATTTATAGCCCTCTATTTGGTATGGAGATGTGTCTAACGCCCATGTCTCCTGGAAGGCTATGATATGATAGTCACCAAGATTATTTTTCCAGTCAACATTATAAAATTTCCCTGCCAAACCAGCAATGTTCCAAGATAATACCCTCAAGCCTTCCCTTACTGCCTTCCTATCCTCTTTGCCCCGTGTTAGTGTTAACGGTTCCGCCACCATACTCTGGGTCACTCCCTGATCCCCTTTGCCTATGTGTGTTAGGGATGCATTCATCCTTTTTGTTAACTTGCCTTCCATGCCCCTCTGTACCCTTGGTTTGTTTCCTACCAGTGTGGTTGCCCTTTCATGAGGTGGTTGGGGTAGTCAGTCTAGTTCTTCCAGGGATTGTAGTGGGCTGAATCTATTTTCCCACTGTGTAAGATCCTGCCCTCTCTGCACTTCCCCTATTGACCAGCTACTTGCTCCTACATATCCTGATCTGTCATGTGCATAGTACAGTGGATTTGGGGCACGTCTCCTTGGGTAAAAATATCCTAGTGGTGAGGGACATATTGTGCTGGTATGATTTTTGTTGTAACCACCCAATATATATTGCACCAATTCAATGTCCCTAAAATTTGCCACAATACAATCTCCTGGCACATCCTTCCTCCTGCTGCCTACCCAGTTTGTTCTTCTTACAAGCAAAATCTCCCCACATTTTCCTACCCTCAGGGGCCTGTGTATGTTTAGCCACTTAATTATTTTAGTTTTTAACTCACCATGCGACTCTCTCTCCCCCGCCCTAAGTGCCGGGACCCCCGTGAAAACAACAACATAGGGACTAGCTTCAGGTGGTAAGTTTATGCGTAATGGTACATAGTCAGTGGGGATATCTGAATGCTCGTGCCTAGTTTGGGCTTTTTCTGAGCAACCATGAGTTTCTGCAATTCCTGGTTGTAGGAGTGTGGAATTTGCATTCTGTAGTGTCTTTTCCTGGACTTTTTCCCCCCCTTGGTTAGAGTTGCCCCTTTCTCCTTGTACTGTGACCACGGGTATGTCATGTACTTGTACTATACTGCAGTGCTCGTCGCTCACACAGTTATTTCTACCCACTACCTGGTCCCCTGACCTAATCCCAACTACGGGGTGATTTGCCATTCGCTTGCTATCAGTTGTACCCTTGCATTTACCCTGCATTGCTAGTTCATTTATTGCTTTGTCTAGCTTGCTTATTATTGGTTTAAGTTGCTTAACAATGAAAGTTTCCATGCGTTTTTGAAAATCGCACATTACCTCCTCCAACCATCCCGGTGGGATTTGCTGCCCTCCTAGCGTTCCTTCGAACTCTTCAATCACTACCTCCCCCCTGCTTTTAGTCCCCTTTGTTGCTCTGCTTTGCTTCTTTTTGTTCGCTTTGTCCTTCCTGCTGGGCCCTCGTTTTGTATTTCTACTAGCTGCTTTCTTTACCACCTGGGCACAAGGGATGGTATCAGCGGGTTTTTCTATAGAGTCATTTACAGTCGTTTCTGAGGTATCTATAGCAATAGGTTGTGTGGGTGTGTTTGGGGTGGATAGGCTTCTCTCAGTTTGTTCTATCTCCCTGTTCACTTTTTACAGCATCAGATCAATTGCGGTGGGTTGTACACCCCATTTAAGGCCACACCTAAGGGATTATCAATGCGAGATGCATGAGTTTTACACGTAGCAGAGCGTGTTTTCGTTTTATTAGACATGGCCAATGCTTAAAGTTGAGGAGTTATGAGCTAAACCTACAAGTGACTGCTTTAAACTCCCGGCAAGTTTAATTGCTGATGTATTGGTTAAAGAGCTCCGTTTTACCCCTGCCGAGTAAATGAGTATGTGCCTTCTACCAGTATCACACTCTTCTATTGTCAAAATTGGTGAATGTCATAAAAGTTAAAAATATAACCAGTTCCCAATAAAGTCAATGTCTGTATTGCTCTTAGATTGGGGATAAGTTCTCTTTTACCTCTTAGCAGACTCAAGGGGGGTGGCCAAGCCCAGCCTCTTCTGGCCGCTGACGGCCACAGATGGCCCGCCCTTTGCCTGGGTTTCGCCCGGCGTCCCGCGACGCGGGGGGAGCGTCTGCGCTTTAATAGCGCCTCCGGGTGCGCTGAGGGCAGGAAGCAGGAAGTGCCCGCAAAGCGCCCTGGGAGCTGTAGTCTCCAGCCGCGAGATGGCGCGGAACAGCAGCGGCGAGACCACAGCGTATGGCACCCAGGAGCAGTTGTCCGGTTCAGCGGGCCAGCAGGTAAGATCTCCGGCCACAGATGAGGCTGAATGTCCCCCCGCTCCACCGAGGGAGCGTCTGAGCTTTAATAGCGCCTCCGGGCGCGCTGAGGGCAGGAAGCAGGAAGTGCCCGCAAAGCTCCCTGGGAGCTGTAGTCTCCAGCCGTGAGATGGCGCGGAACAGCAGCGGCGAGACCACAGCGTATGCCACCCAGGAGCAGTTGTCCGGTTCTGCGGGCCAGCAGGTAAGATCTCCGGCCACAGATGAGGCTGAATGTCCCCCCTTGCACCCTACACTTTAGTAATTTGGAAGCAGTGCATGTACGAAATCCACCGTTTCTGCATGTCACCCCATATTTTTTGCCTTTTTTGGACCCTTGTCTTGCTGCCTTTAGAGCTGTGTGCACTTTACCACTCCTACACAAGAGTAAAGTCTTGGTGCTCCCCCTTTAAACGTGTTGAAATTGGCTTAAATCTGATTGCACAATTAACTTTCCTCCATGGACACAGTATATGTTGCTGAAATACACCCCTGCCTGGAAAGGTCAATGCTACCTGTGAGGTGCAGCACCTGCTGTGCCATCCACTGCAGTGGTTGCGAATCCTTGGGTGCACAGACCTGTAAAAAGTACACTTTTGACAGGTAGTAAAAACCTGATTTTAAATATTAAACTAGTCGCTGTTTATTATACCTTGCTGCCCACAAGTTAGAGTGCATAATGTTTACGAGTAGTACGTGTGTCATTAGAAATAGATTGCTCCTCCGGTGATTTTGCCCAAAATGATATTGCAGAGCATTTCGATGACAGCATATTTAGCATGGCATGTAGGTACACCTCTATATTAGTCACATAATTATCTTTACATTTCTCATAAATCACAGCTCATATGCCCATCCTTTGTATCTCTCCCCTACCCGTGGAGACGTACTTTGGTAAGTCGTTCACTTTACATTGTTCAAATACTTGCATCTGAATCAGAGTCCTCGGGAGGCGGGGGTTCACATATGCCACCCCTGTAAGTGTTCCAACCTCCCCAGACCTTCTCCCATTTTTCCGGTCAGCCTCGATGTACATAGACTGATCTTTCTGCGACATTCGCCAGGTCCATATCCTTGCACTACTGGGTAAGAGTGGGGCTCATCCTAGGCCTCCAGTGTTGTGCAATATTCCGTTTTGCTACAGTCATGCCTAAGGTTACCCAGTCTTGGGCAATCGTGTTTAAGTCTGTTGGTTCCCATATATTGAGTAGGCAGCCCCTCAGCTTTGGCAATGCGGTGACCCGTGTGACCTGGGAGAGTGTCTTCATCACTGCCATTCAGTATCCCACATTTGTAGGGCAATTCCAGATGGTATGGTAAAACGTCCCTGTCTCCCCGCATTGTCTGAGACAGAGCGGCGTGTCTGCCCTCCTTGTCAGATGTAGGGGCGTCCTGCTGTAGTATGTGCGGTGTAGAATTTTAATTGCACTAGTCTAAGCCTCGATGGAATAGCAGCTTCTCTAGGGGAAGCCAGCGCCTCCCTCCAATCCGCCTCATCAATGTCTCCCACCTCGCGCTCCCACTTAGTCTTCAGGGTCTCTGTGGGGTCTGGTCTATTATTAACTATTTTCTTATATGTCAGCGAGATTGCCTTTTTTTGAAGTTGATCTGTCAGGAGTCTATCCTCCAACGGAGAGGATTCCTCGGGATTCGTATCTGTTGGTAACAAGGACTGCAATGCGTGTCAAAACTGTATGTAGCGGAACAGTTCTGTCGCCGCTAGGTCATAGGTGGCCTGTAAATGGGCAAAGGTAACCACCCCTCTTTTCTGCCACAAGTCCCCAACTGTCGATATACCTATTGAGTCCTAATTACGGCATTGCCTGCGTGATCACCTCGTCCAACCCAAGTGCTCGCTGTACCTCAAAACATATACGTATTGTGTGTAGTGTTGGTCCTGTAATATTGTGCCTCTTCTTTTTATTGTACAAGGCTCTCATGATCCCAGCCGGTGCTAGAAGATGCCTATCTAGCCGGAATGCTGGGTCCTCTTGAGGAACATGGAGCCAGTGATTAATCGCGACGAGCTGGGAAGCCCAATAGTATGCTTTGATGTCGGGAAGAGCAATCCCGCCGTCGTACCAGCTTCTAGTGAGTTTTTGTAGTGCTATGCGGGGTGTTTTCCAGTCCCAGAGCAGCGTCGTCACCTCTGCATTGATTGTTCCAAAATATGTCAAGGGGACAGGAAACCGAGTATTCTGCAGCGCGTACAGAAACCTTGAGAGTGCCACCATTTTAAAGAGTGCAGCTCGGCCCAGGAGTGTTAAAGGTAACGTGCGCCAATGTTTGATATCTTTTTTGATTCTCGCCAGGGGTTGACTCAAGTTTATTTCCGTGAATTGTGCACGATCATGCGTTACAAATATCCCCAGGTACTTAAACCCATTCATGACTTTTTGTAGATCGCACACCCTCAGCAGCCATGGCAGGGGACCCTGCAGGACATACAGGAGTGACTTGTCCCAATTGATTGTGTATCCGGACACCCGCCCATAGGCAGCACATATATCTAAGAGACAATTAATGGAGCGCACTGGGGACGTCAAATACAATAAAATGTCATCCGCATATAGCGAAATACGGTCCTCCCAGCCAGTCGCCCACCTCATTTCCCTTATCGTAAGGTCCTGCCTAATCCACACCGCCAGAGGCTCCAGTACTATCGCGAAAAGCAGGGATGACAGCGGACATCCCTGTCTAGTCCCTCTACCCAGCGGAAATTCTTTCGATAGATAGCCATTAACCCCTTAAGTGCTGCCTTGGTGCATTGGCCGACGGCAGCACTACCTCCCCAGTGCTGCGCACGACCATTGAACTTCCATTCAGCACTAGTTCTAATGGATAGCGCAGCACTGGGGAGGAATGTTTAATAGCAGCTATGGGGTTAACCACCATCTGCGCCATTGGTCTTGCGTATAGTAAGCGGATCCACTCACAGAATTTTGGTCAAAAGCCCATGTGATGTAGGACCGCGAAAAGGAAAGGCCGCTCCACCAAGTCGAACGCCATTCGTGTGTCTAAAAAAAGTATGCCAGCTTCCTCTGCTATGGTTGACTTACGCTCTATTACACTGAACAGTCGTCTCAGATTGAGCGCCGTATTACGGTGGGGCATAAACCTTGACTGGTCCGGGTGGATTATTTCTGATAAATGCGGCTGTAACCTAGTGGCCAGAGTTTTAGCGAGAATCTTCACCTCCGCATTAAGGAGGGAGATCGGTCTGTAGGATGTGCATTTATGCGCCGGCTTTCCGGGATTATGTATTGCAACTATAGTGGCAAGAAGTTGATCTCTAGGCAGAATACCATTTGCTAAGCTCTCGGTGTACATGGCCAAAAGGTGCTGCACAGGTGTGTGGCGCCTTGCTTATAGAATTCAACTGGGATCCCGTTGGGCCCCAGTACCTTTCCGGTGTACAGTGCCCTGATCGCTTGTGTAAGCCCCTCTGGTGTGATGGCCTCATCTAAAGCAGTTACGGAGTCTGCATCAAGTGTGGGTACCCGTATATCGTGTATAAATGCAAGGTTGTCTTCCACCGTTGCTGTGGCTTCTGACGTGTATATTATCTCATAAAGCTGCGCTAGTGCTTCGGAGATCTGTTGCGGTGCAGTCACTAAATCACCGTCTTTGGACCGTATCTGCGAACCTTTCATTTTTGACCAGCACCAGCTACAGACTCCATTCAAAGACTTATTTTTATACTTACTAAAAATCCGATCTATTGGAGAACTCAGATTTTTATTACATATATTGGAAGTGTAACTTTTAGAAAGTTACTTTTACCCTGCCTGAAGCTGCTGGAGACTAATTTGCATTAGCTTTCCAGCAATGGCGCAACTTGCACTTGACCTGAATGAGGTAAGATGTTGACTCCCTCGCAGAAACCACACATTATGCCTCTTTTATGAACTGCTCGACCTAAATGAGCAGAGATGGCACATCTGGGCTCAGCAGAGATTTCAGGGTGAGGGCTGGTGCCATCCTATTGCCACAACAGTGTCAAATCCTGATTGACAGGTCTGTCTGAGGAACATGTAAATCTTTTCACCATTAAAAGAGATCAAAAAGGACAAGATAACAATTCCTGTGTATTCCCTGTCGGTTTGCTGAGAGACCCTGCTTTTGTCCTACCAGACTTCTGTCTAGTGTTTTGTTATGAATTCAGGACCTACTTCAAACAAGAATTTAGTGTTAGGTGTGGGTGACACTGATGATTCATGGTACCTTCCCATACACAACCCCAGAAACCAAGGGGCCTATTTATGGAAAAGTCATGCAATGCAACGCAGCGAGCAAGTCACTTTGCTGTGCTGCCCTGTGTGACAAGGAAAGGGCAGGATGGCACCGTATTTAAGGCAATACTGTGCATTCCTGCCTTTTCCTTTCCGCTGGCCCCGTTTTGGCAGCCTAGCGTGCAAGGGGGCTGCAAGCTTGAGAGGCATTTTCCTCTTTGTATGTGTGCTGCAGGATGCAGCACATTTAGGAATAGAAAGTCACAACGATAAATAAAGAGAGTACCACATGCTCCGCCTCCACTGGGAACGCGTATCCTTTAGGTGCGTCCCCGGCTTACAAGTTTTGGTTAATCTGAGAATGCATCGAATACCGTGGGTGTTGCTTGGGAACAACCAAGCAACGCCCATGGAGCACCTTCCTAGAATAGAGTAAGACAATGCTGGGATTTGAGCTGCGTTGCCTTACTCCAAATTTTTGGAGCCACTCAGGGTCACACAGAGCAGCCTTGTGCGGCTTCATAAATCTGACGTAAGATTAGTGCCGCTGTACAAGAGTAACACAAGCCAGCTCGTAAATAGGCTCCCAAGTTTAGTGTGGATGAAAACTTCAGCCATCTCCCTGAGGTCCAGAAGGCTTTAGAAATGTACCCTCATAGATGTTGGAGCACCAGAGGAAAGTTTGGAAACGTTTAGAATCTTTTCCTCCAGAGTGACAGCATGACCATCCTGTTTCAAGTATCCAGCTTTTAGTTCCGCTGTGGCTCATTCTGGGTTATTATGCTGCCCATCAGCGACAATTCGGTTTTGCTTCCAACAATACAACATTCTTTTGCTCCGGAGTACAGCAACACTGAACGCTGTCCTCACTGGAACTGGGATCACGTATAGGCCGGAAATAGTACACCCTGCAGTACTATTTCAACAATTTAAAATTGTATATGAACAGTCCTGAGAAATTAACATATGATTAGCAGGACTTCAATAATCAATGTGTGATAACTATGTGTATGAGATTATTTGAGACCTATTCCTCAATCAAGACATTTCAATAAGTATGATGTACACAACTATATCTAAATTGTTATAAGCACACATTTATAAAATACACAAATCTACAAATTACACACCTAACTAGAAAATGCACATCTATAAAATTGTAAAAATTCACATCTATAAAATTCACATCTATACTAAATCTTGTGTCAACTATAAACCTATTTGTGAAAACATTATGCTTTATAAGGGTGACGTGTGCGTCAGGAGAGTGTACATCTCAGTTTGATACTCAATTGTCCATGAAACTTGGCACATTTTAAGAGTGTCCATTAAAGTAGTCAGGCAAAAAAAATTCTTGAATGGGAGTGACATTTGCAAACCTAAATCAGCCAGAACAACATCATTACATTGAGGCCAAATACACGACATCCTACGATAAAGCCATGAAATTTTACAGTGGTGCATTTTGTAAGATCTTTTATTTACTGTAACAGATCCTGATAATATTTCACTTTACTCTCATACGCTAATTCAAGGGAATTCTGTGAGTTTTCATATCAAATAGAAACATCAATCACTACAGCTGTACCATTTTTGGTAAACACTACATCTGGTTTTCGTAGTTCACCTTGATTATTCTTAACATGAGGTTCCCTATATGCCATCCAACCACACCTTTTTGCTCTATCAATGAGCAGTTCCAGAATTTTGTTGTGTCTTTTTATCCTAATGTCCTGGGTTTTAGGACATGCGCCTGAAATATGAGAAATTGTTTCGTAAACATCATTACAATATCTACAAGTAGCAAATGTACGATTTCTTCCTCTAGTGATGGTTTCCCTAGTAGATAAAACATTTGCTCTTAACATCAGCACAGCTATGTATTGGTTTTCTTTCATTTTGTTACGCTTGCTGATCCAGACGTTTGAGGTTGGATTACTTGCTAAATATTTTATACCGTCACCTTGGACAGGGAGACTTGCCCATTTCTCAAATTCTTCTTTTCTCCAATCATATATTGCTAACAAATTCAAATCATAACTCAGAAACCCACTGTCTGAAATGTTAAATTTGTGCGTTTTGATGATGTTATCAATTTTTTCATTTATTACTTTTCCTGCATACATGAACGAATGCAGTATGTACAGATCTGGAGCTGCCCTGAGATACAATAAACTATTGACTTTATTGAGACCAATTTGTGTACATACTTTTGGTATACTGAGGCCCCCAAATGATCTTTTTGAGTATAGGAGACCATCTCATGTGTATGCAAGAAGGTGTAGAAAGTGTTTGACATACTTTTTTATTGTTTGATCCAGAGCATTTAAGTTTTTTGCTTCTGTTCCTGTCATTTCCAACTTGAATGATAGTTTAAGTACCAAGTACTCACACAAAATTTCTATTTTCTGGGTGGGCTTAAGTGGTAGATTATCAAGTTGTTGAGCCCAATTGACAAGAACCTCATTAATTTTGTTGTTGCTTGTATGGCCAGTGTGTGGATCAAAGTTCAATCCGAGGTATCTCTCACTTTCTCCTGGATGAATATTTTCAATATTTTCTTTTTCAAATTGCCATGGTTTACAGTTGTTAACCAGGATTTTATCTTTATGGTGACTGATATAAAATCCATGTGTCTTTTTCACATTAAGTTTTAATCCTGTAATTTCACTGAACTTTTCAATGATTTTCAGATTTGTACTCATTCCTTCCCAGGTACTGCTGAGTACTGCGATGTCATCGGCAAAGGCGAGAGCGGTGATTTGCTCAATAAGACCATCTGATCCAAATGTGAAGCCCTTGCCGTTTTTCCGAAGATCACAGATCAGAGCATCCATGGCAATGGTAAATAGTAGTGGGGATAAAGAGTCACCTTGTTTGACCCCAGATTTCATTGTTAATTCAGGAGTTGCTTTGTTGTTCTTTCCCTTGAAAGATATTGTTGATTCAGTGTACAAGTCTTTTATTATGTCTCTGATGTATGATGGAACTCTTTGCCTTGGAAGACTCTGTATAATGTGACCATGACTGACAGAGTCGAAGGTTTTCGATATATCTATAAACACAACTGCTAATGAGTGACTGTTTTTTCGGGCCCCTTTTATGATATTTTGCAGGAGAGTCAGATTCTCGAGACAACCTCTCACCTTCATGAAGCCTTTTTGTCTCGTATTCAATTCAACAAAAAAATGAGAGTCTTTTAGTTAATATTTTTGTGAATAACTTCATGAATACAGTACCAATGGTAATTGGACGTCTGTTACTGATTTTTTTAAGTTCGCTAATCGGTACATTCTTGGGTATCAAAATCGATCGGTTCTTTTTGATAATTTCTGGTACTCTTCTCATCATCAACCAAGACGATAGTATTCTGGGCAGCAGTCTTGGTTGTCTGCTGTGCCCTTTATACAAGTCAACATGAAAGTGTGGCTGGTTAACAGGCAGTTAACACAGGCTCAGTTGCGCACAACTTCAGTGAATTCTATTGATCAAACCTTTTTAAACATTTCAACACATATTTTTATTCATATGTTTTTTACTAATCAGTCAAGCTTATTTCAACACGACATACTGTACTTATACATAAACACATGAGTTTCCATTTGCTAAACCAAAATCAAACAAATATATACATTGAGAACACATTAAATGTTTTCTTTGTATGTATCGTAGTCCGCCCAATGCATTTCGGGACAAATGTAGGGTCCCTTCGTCAGGGGCAATGCTGCAAAATAACATATACAGGCACATCAGTCTCTTTTATATATCTTACACATGGTTACACAGGCACACAGTACATCCATAGGTCATCAATTGAAACAATTAGAATTTGCATCAAGACGTGAACTTAATCAGAGATTACATGCATCCACGTTGGTTCAATACCATAAGGTCAAACGAATCCCGAGGGGACTCAGGTTATCAATTAAACCCATGTTATATCGTCTGAAAAACAATTCAAAATTTATGGAGAAGTGGTACCAAATATTGAACAAATGCTCATTGGATTTAATCCTTCTCATCATTGAAGAATTAGCAAAAACCATTGATGAACTCAAAACTGAAATTTTTGCCATAAAATCAGATCTCTCTGAACGAATGACAGAAGATGAACTTGGGAGATTTTTGAGTGATCTTAATATTAAATTGGATGAATACGGAAAAGAGTTGCAGGAGACTAAACTAAGAAAGTTCAAGAGGGATACTATCGATTATAAGTTGAATGAGGCATACACCTGGGCAGAGGTGTATGCCCAGAGACGCTTTACTCGACGACCAACCACAACCTCATCTGAAGAAAGTTTAGCCACAGATCGCGATATAGATTCATCCCGAGCACCCATAAAAACAACACAGTCATCAAATATAATTCAAACTGAGAAAGCAAGTACTTCAAGCCCACAGGTTTCTTTTTTAACCGAGGTCGTGGAAATAGACCGTCCACCAGAACAAGAACAAACAAAAAAACAAGGAGAGGACAAAGAAAAGGAGAAAGAGAAACAACTGAAAAAAGGATTACGGAGTCAGGGGAAACCCTCGTAATAAATATTTCAAAATACTCCTTGACCAAACATGAAGAGAGAGTCCTAAATAAAGGCATCACATTTGTTCCCACCTATATGGGCTCCAAATTTGAGGATGAAATTGCTTTCTACAAGTTTATGAGAATTTAGAGGCTGAGGAATTTTTTCGACAATGTAGTTCCCACAGATGAAAAGCAAGGGGAAAAGAAAGCAGAAGTTTTTCGACCAAAGAGTACATTTGAGGCGCCTACTTCACACAAGACACTTGACCTTTTTGAAACACTGGTAACAAAGGATTTGAAGAAATTGAACTACAGACAAAGTAGAAAAACACCGAATAATTTGAACAGATTGGAAAGAAGCATATTGGTTCAATTATCTAAAAAGACAGAGTTGACATTTCAGAAAGCGGATAAAGGGGGTGCGTTGGTACTCATGGATACCGAGTTTTATCAACGAAAAGTGGAAGAACATGTGAATGACACCAACACTTATTTACTGTTACAACAAGACCCTACAAGTGAAATCCAAAAGATATTACAATCTTTGATAAACAAAGCTATCGATGAAGACTGGATCACATCAAATATGGCTAAATTTCTCATGCCACAAAATCCTAGCAAACCAAAGATCTATATGTTGCCAAAAGTGCATAAGTCGTTAGCAGATCCACCGTTTCGACCAATAGTGGCAGGTTGCAACTCAATTTTTGAACCGGCTGGGCAAATAATTGATTATTTTTTGCAACCATTTATTCAAAAATGGCATACATATATACAGGACACAACTGATTTCTTAGTAAAGCTGACATCTGTCAATTTACAAGCAGGTAAAGAATTCATTCTATGCACTATAGATGTTGTGTCGTTGTACACATCGATTGGACACACGGACGGACTGGAAGCTGAAGAATGGATGTTGTTGCAACATCCAGAAATGGAAATCAATCTAGTGTTCCTACTTGAGTTAACGCAGTTTTGTTTGAAGAACAGCTATTTTCAATGGGCTGAAAGATTTTACATGCAGTTGAATGGGACATCAATGGGGCTCCAGTATTTGCCAACACGTACATGGCAAAATTCGAGCAAGAACACGTTTTTGCCCATAAAGAATGGACAGAACATCTGGAATTTTTTTGTCGTTTCATTGACGATATTTTTTTAATATGGTCTGGTACAGAAGCACAACTACATCACAACATTGCATTATTAAATTCAAGGAATCCACGCATTCAGGTGACACATACTGTCAGTAGATCAAAAATAGCATACTTGGATGTGATGGTAGAACTGGATGGAGAAAGGATTAATACTTCTCTGTATCGTAAACCAACTGATAAGAACAGTATGCTGCTTTTTCAAAGCTTTCATCCTCCGAATCTATTGAAGAATCTTCCATACTCCCAATTCTTAAGGATCAGGAGAATAGTCACAGGACAGAATGAATGCTTGGAGTATATCAAGGAATACAAGGAAAACTACATAAAAAGAGGCTATCCGATTGATATACTGGATACAGCGCAAAACAAAGCTATTGAGAAAAACCGTACTGACTTATTAGTACAAAAACACAAAGAAGTACAGAGACGGAATGTGTTTGTCTCAAAATACTCAGTTAACTCACAAAAACTGAAAAACATCATACAACAAAGATGGGAACTCCTTCAGCAAGAAAATGATTTTTACAACAGTTTCAGCGATAAACCTTTGTTTGCTTACACTCGGTCAAAAAACCTGAAAGAATTGTTGAAACATTCAGAGTCCACTAAAAAGAAGGAATACAAAGGGATGAGGAGATGCACAAACTGTGTGCATTGCAACAATGTGATGGTTGGTAATGTGATTACGCATCCTCAATCTGGAAGAACCATCAAGTTGAAATTTGAAGGAGACTGTAACAATAACCAGGTTATTTACACTATTAAATGTCCTTGCGGACTTTTATATGTGGGAAAAACCGAGCGGAAATTGAAAATTCGTATCTCAGAACATAAAAGCAGAATACGAAATAAATCTATGACATCATCCTTAGCAACACATTGGCTAGAAAAAAAACATACTATAGCCCAACTCAGATTTACTATTCTAGAGTCAGTATCAATCACAGAGGGTTGTGACAGGAATAAGAAATTACTACAGAGAGAATCTTTTTGGATAAAAATGTTGGGGACACTGACCCCTGGGGGATTGAATGACCGGATTGAGTTAAGCAGCTTTTTGTGATCACTTGTAAACGTGTTTCTAATGTGATATATTGAATCTGCTGCAGGGATTGTATACCATTGTTTATAACTGGTTTTTTAACAACAAATTTCTGATTTGGTCTCGTCATCAAAATGCATTCATAATATCATTGCTTAAAACTGATTGTTTTTTAACAAAAACTTCTGATTTGGTCTCATCCACAAAAAAATATGTATAATACTGTTTAATGGTTTTCTTAGCACATCTTTTTCTTTACTTTTCTTTAACTTTTTTTACTTTTTTTCACTCTGGGTGTGGAACTTTACATCTGGTGGTTTTTTATTGACATTGATCTAAGACAATGACTGTTGCGTGTCTGTTGGGTTTAACAAAGTTTTTTGAAACTTGATGTGATACGAGGTTTGATCTAGCACGTGTGTTCGCGTTTTTGTTGCATTATGATATGCTACGCGTTTTTCAGTTCGGTTTAACACAGAACTTGCTGGGTATTTAAATATATGTCTTAACATCATTATTGCAACTAGCAATCAGTATTCTATTATCATGTTTTGTTGGTTTCTTGCTCGTAGCAGGTAGATAGTTAAGGCTGGCAAGCACGATAGTGTTAGAGTTCGGTCTCCGTGGTTACGCGTGACGTATATGAACAGGATTGGTAGCTCGCATTTGATTGGTGTAGAGTATCTCCGGTGCAACCAATTGGAATGAAGGTTATAGTAGTTTAACCAGGAACTGATACTGTTAGCACAAACGCGGGAGACTCCGAATGTCGGAAGGTTTTCGTGTGGATTGTTTGATGAGCTGCGCTTTCGGTTTTAAACGGTAAGGATCCTTATAGAGTGAGGTATTGAGCTTTTGTTAGGGTTAACTTCGGAAACGTATATGATATTGAGTATTCTACCTTTTTGTTGCAGACAGGTATCGAACTAATGATCACACATTGAGAGGAGAAAGGGTTTTCAGAACGCAGGTACCTGAAGTATATGCAGGTATGCCTTTAGATAACGCTTGAGTGCACTGTGGTCAGAGTCTTTACGCACGCTTTCTGAGACGGTAGCCTGATTCTTTTCAACATTACTTTTTCATAGTTGTGTTTGGACCTAGAAGAAACGAAGCTCACAAGAAGTACATTTACTTGTGTGTAAATGTGAGTAGTTTGTATACGCTCTTTGGGCTAAGGAGTATTTGTTGGTTAGTGCACTATGGGTGTGTTTTCATTTGGTTTTCTTTGGTGGTGGAAACACTAAAAATTGAATTGAACCATGTGTAAGATATATAAAAGAGACTGATGTGCCTGTATATGTTATTTTGCAGCATTGCCCCTGACGAAGGGACCCTACATTTGTCCCGAAATGCATTGGGCGGACTACGATACATACAAAGAAAACATTTAATGTGTTCTCAATGTATATATTTGTTTGATTTTGGTTTAGCAAATGGAAACTCATGTGTTTATGTATAAGTACAGTATGTCGTGTTGAAATAAGCTTGACTGATTAGTAAAAAACATATGAATAAAAATATGTGTTGAAATGTTTAAAAAGGTTTGATCAATAGAATTCACTGAAGTTGTGCGCAACTGAGCCTGTGTTAACTGCCTGTTAACCAGCCACACTTTCATGTTACTTTGTAGAGTGTTTGGGTACACTCAATCAGTCGCAGCACACAGATCACAATATCAGGTTCAGACTTAGTAAAAATTTGGAATTAAATAGGAGTGCTCGGTGCACAATTGTTCATTTCTTTATACAAGTCATTCAGACCAATCTTATCAGGACCCACTGCTTTCTTTAAATTGGAGTTCTCAAAGGCATGAGTTATTTCGAGCAGTGTTATTTCTTTACATAGATTTCTATTTTCATAATCCTCTGGTATCCGATCAATCGGCAATAAATTAGGATTTTCCTTGTTTTCTTTCTCAATTATGTTTTTGTAATATTGAAAGATTTCATCAGCACTGATTTGGCAAGTGGCATCTTCTGCCCCATCAGTGATAATCCTGGCAATTTTCTTTTGTCTTTTTGAAACATTGCCTGGTATTCTTTATAGCTGCCCTTTGCTTTGGCATAATTTTTCTTGTGCGTCCGATCAAGCCTTCCGTTTTTCTTGTCTTTTTTTGTCATCTTGTTCCCTACTGAGGCATTCTGGTGCTCATCTTGAGCAGGGTTCATAGGCTCATTATGGAGTTCTCTTGCTGGTTCATTTGTTGGTACACTTGCTGGTGTAGGACTTATATCAGTGGTGTTTTCTGCGATATAAGTCACTACCTCATCCATCAGATCCATAGCAGCATCGTGTTGCTCTACGTTTTGGGTGTACTTCTCGATTTATGTGATTCTGTCTTCCAGCTCATCAAAGTTCTTAATTTTTTGCGCACGTGAGTGCACCGGCCGACTAGTCCTTCTCGCCGCTGGGGTGACTAAATCCCCCAGCAGCCCTGCAGCTGTGCCTGCCGTGACGTCTCTCCCCGCGCAGGAAGGTGCATAAAAGACCAGCCAGACTCCTGCAGCGCGGGTCGGGCGCGTCCAAGGGCGAGCCCGTCTGCTCCCATCAGATGCCGAAGGAGGCTGGACAGGGTGATATTATTTTCAGCTCCCATAACTGAGTCCACCTTTGATAAGTGCACAAACTCAAAAGATATTGTTTGAACTTGTGGTGTGTTTTGGTATTGACATTATTGACCCTCCTGACTTTATTAACTATTTCATAAAGGAAGGAGGGAAAGTAAACAATGTCAACATTAAAAGTGGGCCAAGGGATGGTTGGCACGTTGGATGCATTTTTATTAAGGGCAGAATCTGCTCTCATCCATGAAATCGAGCTAACAGAACGCAGACTGTCTCTGGATCCCCATACTCAATCAGTCTGTACCAGTGGTGGCTGGTGACATTTGAAAGTGGTAGGGCGTAACGGTTCGTCACTGAAACATTGACACCTGAATTCATCTGTCTTTGTCACTTAATAATACTGACGCTCACTCACTACAGCTCGCTGTCCACACTAACCATGCTCTCCAACATTGCAGCCCACCGATGGAATACGAATGAATGCTCCTGCAGTCCGTAAAACGTAATTAACTAATTAATAAACTGCAGTCCGTGTAGCTTGTAAAACATGAGAAATAGAGAGGAATTAAAAGAAAGGGAAGATTAGACGGACCCACGAGTCTTAAACACTGAACGCGGATCAGAGCAAACTCATCTTGCAAACGAACGTGAGGCGACCGAAATATTAAAGACTCAACCCGGGCAAAGCTCCACCTCGTCGGTCTCCCCTCCAAAACTCGAGCCCTACCAGCCTCGGCTCCAGGTTCTCATTAGAACAATTCTGCCTTCACTTATCTAGCTAGCACTCTGCTCATCAAAGGCAAACTTGCTACCAATACTGAATACACGGCTCGCTCACAGTGGGGGCCAGGGGGGTGGGGATAAATAAAATAAAAAACTTACCTTGTCTTCACTTGACCGGGTCCGCACCATCTCTGCTCTGGGGTCCCGTTGGCGCCTAGACTAATTAGTAATGGCTGCCAACTTGCCGAGACACAGTAGTAGCCAATCCTGATGCTGCTCTCTTTAGAGGAGAGCTGCTCTCTAAAGAGAGTAGCATCAGGATTGGGCTGAGCCTTAAAAAAACGTCGTTCGTTTTTTCAGCAATGGGGTACGTTGCATTAGGCAGGCAAACCCCTAATCGGTTGTTTTTTTGAAATCCACATAGTTTGCTAGTTAAAGAAGCCCTGCCGGGCAAACACCACATGCGCAGTGAGTGCGCACTGTGCCGGCACAGTCAGTCCAGCGCCACCCAGTGTCAGACAGTGCATACTGTCCATGTCCATGACACACACCACGGCCGCAGGGCAATAATTATCGGGCAATTTATAAGAGCGGCGCGTTAATTTATAAAACTTTTATTAACGCGCCGCTCGAATAAATTGCCTGATAATTATAGGTGGGGCAACGCCCAAACGCCCTAATGGTAAAACCGCCACTGGTCTGTACTAACTTCTGCACCTTAGGTTCACAGGAAAGTTTGGGTGAATGTCAACCTCAACCTCAAACTAGTGAGCCACATTCTTCAAGTTCAATGCCCAATAATGGGACTGTACAGATAATTAAAGAGGCTAGGCTAAATGTTGTAACGAGAGGCCAGAGACTTAAGAACAAGGGTGGTGGGAATGTGGTACCGCAGCAAAGGAAAAGAAGGGGGCAGGAAGCAATTAAATCATCAAAACAGATGTATCCCTCGCCTAAACCTCTGAATGAAGAGCGTGAACAGATAGAAAATGAACCTAGTTCAGAAGTCAACTTGTGCACAGTTCAGGTAGAGGAGGCATCAACATTAACTGTGCCAACAGGGAAGGCGGGGGCTTTCTGGGCTAAATTGGAAGCCCTATTATCAGAACATTTAAACCCCATCTTACAAAAGTTGACTGATATAGAGAATAGGCTACACTGTCTTGAAGAGAAAACTAATAGCGCACTCCCATCAGTGAGAGATCGTATGTATAGGCCAATTAGGACCATGGATGAGACTGCCGTCCTTGATTCCCTCATCAAAAGTGATGTTACAGGATGGGTTAGACCAAAGGAGGACTCATCTGTACGATAGTGAGCCCTCATCCGAGAGTCATGGTCTGCTCATACAAGATGGTCAGTCCACAGACTCTTTAAACCTGGAGTCTGTTGGTCAGGTACATGCCAAACCAGATAATATACCGTAAAGCCAAAATTATTTTGCAAGTAGGCAGCTAGATGATCTAATCCCAAGTGGCATTGACATTAATCTGCACCACCCCCCACAAACTACTCCTTACATTATTGTGTTAGCCAATGTTCCCCCGTTGCCATCTGGTCAGGGGGAACAGTGGTCTTCTCTGAGAAATAGGGCACTGCACTTTGTAAATATAAAAACAGACTTTTATTCTCAGAATGTAAGATGGCCCGCAGGATTGGGTGGGTAGGTGTAAATAATAAGACCCTGGCAGGAGATTGTGTTGTGCTGACCTCTAAATCCCCAGTGCTGGTAAAATCAATATTAGACATGACAGTTAATCTAGCGGTGAACAAGCATATCATTTCTGTATTACCACTGTTTTTTTTCTATCCACCACCCAAACCTGTTATTCATACTATGGAAGAAGAGAGACGCCCAATGATAAATCAGCACCTTCAGCCTCAACCTTTGTTTCATAGAAATTAATTTGGGCAATTAAGCGATTTAGCAGAATTAGATTGACTAACCACTAAAAGGGGCATACCGGAGGAGAATTTATATGATTTGCCTAATGAGTTTGCCAACATCCCGGTCACAACTGCAAATTCAAGGGAATCTTTATTGAGGGCGGCTTGTGGGTATGATAAATGTTCTCTACCTCAACTACACAACACGAGCCCAAGTACGGCAGGGCCTGGTTCAGCTATCGTTTTTACCGACCAAAGTTTTAGCAGCTCCGAGGGGAACGCTGTGCAAGCGTCAAACTCCCATCAAAACAACCGCCTGCTTCATTTGCTTTCCTGGAACGTTGCAGGGATCACATCAAAGTTAACAGATGAGCTATGGTTTCGGTATGTAAAATCATTTGATATCATCTGTATCCAGGAAACGTGGAGTAGAAAGGATGTCAATATAGATGTTGTTATGTTATGTTATCAACATTTATTTTGCGCACAGATGCTCCAGCTAAGGAGCGTCCTGGCGCATGGAAAAGGTGGACATAACACAACGCAAAGAAAACAAAAAAGTGGGGGTCAACATAAAAGATTAAAACAGGTAAGTTTTCACGGCCCTACGGAATGCTAATAGATCCTCTAACAGGCAGATTTCCAGAGGGAGAGAGTTCCAGAGAGCCGCAGCTCTCACACGGAAAGAACGACCGCCCATCCTAAGCCTGAAACGCGGGATAACCGCACGGGATTGCCCAAGAGATCTGAGAGAGCGAGTCGGGACATAGGCGGATAAGAGATTATTGAGGATCTCAGGTGCCGATCCTTTTAAAATTTTAAAGGCAAGGCTAAGGGCCTTAAAGTGGATTCGGCTTTTCATTGGTAGCCAGTGTAGGGACCGCAGAGTATTGGACGTGGGACAGGACCTCAGCAGACCCACCACTGCTCGTGCAGCCGCGTTCTGAACGCGCTGCAGGCGAACGATCTCAGATTGGTTAACTCCCAGCAGGAGCGAGCTGGCATAGTCCAGCCGGGAGATGATCGTCGCTTGGATGACCAACTGTCTCGTTGGAGCATCAAAGAATTTGAGCACCGGCCTCAATCCCCGCAAAACACCAAAACAGCATGCCGCCACTCTCTTAGTGTGGGTAGTAAAGCAGAGGGTGTGGTCAAGCCATACTCCCAGGTTTCTAAGTTCCATCACCGGTGTAGGGGCCGGCCCGAGCTCCAGAGGCCACCAAGTGTCCCCCCAGCGATCCGTTCCCCTTCCCACGATCATCACCTCCGTTTTTTTCGCGTTCAGCTGGAGACAGTTGTTATTCATCCAGCTGGCCACCTCTCTCAGCCCGTCTCGGAACCTGGGGGAATCCCGTTCGGCATCCCCGCTGATCGTGACCGCTAGCTGCGTGTCGTCGGCGTATGAGACCATGGTTCGGCCCCACTGCCTGGCGACATCATCCAGCGGCCGCACGTACAGATTGAAGAGCGTGGGACTCAGCGAGGAGCCCTGAGGGACTCTTCCTTAAATGTCCTTGCAGAACCTTCCCCGTCTGGGAGGGCAAAGGGTGGATTGGTAACCTTGATCTTGGTACAGTACAAGGTGCTTGTACTAGAAAAAGTAATTGACCCTCCTTGGTATAATGCAAGATGGAGGACTGTGCCCTCTTGATTGGTCAATGTTAATCCAGAAAAAGATTCTCAATCGTTCTTTTAAGGTTTTGCGTGCGTGGTTTTTATTTGTGGTTCCATATACGAAAAGAACAGCCAACACGTGTTTCGCCCTAGTGGCCAACTGCCCGTGGGCTTTTTCAAGGCAGAATTCAGATAGGTTGACAGGTAAAAAGTCGTAATTCTCTAGAAGGACGGTAATCAGTGTCTGCGGTCCCGGAACAAAAGCTCCCCTTGGTACCAGATAATTGTGTGTCTTAATTTGATCAACGTAACTTTATTATTAGTCAACTGGTATTATAACATTTTCGACTCTCAAAGCACTGGGGTTATAAATTCTCTTAAAGAAGAAATTGACAAAATAGCACTAAAATTCTACCTGTTATGTTTTATCTGGGTTGGAGACTGCAATTGCACCTTATGTCAGCACAGTGGTAATAAAGTATGTGGGCTTCTTGATTTTTATGAACAACCTATAGCCCACTTTAAACATACTCCCCAGGGTGACCCAATAAATTCAATTATTGTAATAAATGATTTATGTCTGGCTAACAACTTGGTTGATAGCACGGAGTTGTCTCTTCCGACATTTCGGGGGGGGGCAGAACCAGTACAATTGACTTTATGTTGATCTCCAGTAGCTATCCGTACCTTATAGATAGATTTGTGGTCAAACCCAGCCAGTGACCACAATCCTTTAAACGCCTCTTTAAAAGTCATGGCACAGAACGGGAGGGCGGTGGATGGGCCAATAAAATATAATTGTAATCAAGGGGTAAGGTTAAAGTGGAGTATGATTGACCATGTTAATTTCGAGGAGAACATTATCAGGACAAACCTAACTCAAGTGATGGGCTGCCTAACCTATCTAGCCCCCCCAGACTCTAGCATACAAAGTTTTGAAATCATCTGTAAAGACGTGGCCAAAAATCTGCTTAGATCAGTGAAAAAACAAAACTGTCCCGAATTTAAATGGTTTAACACTGAGTGTTCAATGGCAAATAAAGCTCTAAAGAAAGCATTAAGTGTAGTTCCCCGAGATAGGGCTGGAATAAAAGAGGCATATAAGAGTCCTATAAGAAGACAATAGAATGTAGAAAGGATGAACTGAGACGCCAGGCCTGGGATGATTTCGAAAAAGAAAGTGCCCTAAGGGATTCCAGGAGCTTCTCGGAGGTGATAAACCGTCCATTTTTTACAAATGAAACTAGGAGCGTGGAAACTAACATAACGGGGACAGCCTGGGAGTTGTATTACGCTAAGATTTTTAACCCAAAGGGTATTATTCGCCAGGATTACCAGACTGACATATGCTTTAATCCTGAATCCGCTCAGCAGCAAAGTGCACCCCTGTCTTTAGGTGAAGTGAAGGAGCCCTGCAAAAAAGGTATTGATTCTAAAGCTCCAGGGCCAGACGGGGCTCCATTGGACTTCTTTAAAAGAAATTCAGCGATATGGAGCCCCTTGATACTAAATGTTTTTAGAGCAGTCATAACTTCTATGGGGAAAGTCGTGGTTGGAAATTTAAAGATTAAGGACACTTAGAAGAGGACTTTTAGCAAACCCTTTTAGAACTAGGAGGTTCTAGAGTCACACCCACGGGAGCACCGGAGTACTGGAGTTACCTCACCCAGGGAAGCCGGTGCATAGGTGTCTTTTCGTGTCAGGTTTCGTCATCGATTTCAATAGCGAGCTGCTGCAAAGTGCTGCTGGTGACCAAGTGGAAAGTGTCCGGGTGGATCGGAGATGTCAAGAACCTGAAAGCAGAGGGGACAGATTCTGGGTCACTTGCCAGTGACCAGGAAGGCGATGAGAAGATGCCCACTGATGTCGGGTGATTTCAGGTAAAGAAGGTGAAGCTTGTCTATTCAGCCACGAAGACCAGGAGGCGTTGAGGACAATCAGGAGCTGGATTCGAACTGTCCCAAGAAAGATGTCGAGTGCTGCGGTGTCGGTTTCCAGATTGGACCCAACAAGCCTTGGCAATAGCAACCCACGCAGGAAGCAGAGATTGGCTTCGGTGCAGACCAGCAAGGTCTGAGGGACTCACCCTTTGGAGGGGAGTCAGGGCACATCTGGAGCAACCAGGGAAGCCCAAGGAAATGCTAGAAGCGGGCTCACGGAATACTCGTGGAGTGTAGGCCCACAATCTACAGTGCAGATGGTTCTTGGGGATTGGACTACAAGTATCCCAATGCACAACTTTGGAAAAGCTCGGGAAGTGGATGCACTAGCAAATGTGCATGGTGTCTAGGAGTTCCGGTCCCACGTCACTCGTGAGGGCTGCGGGTCTCAGCTTTGCTGGGATCTCGTGTCAGCCTCTGAGAAGTCTGGAAGTCTGTGTTCTGAGTTGCAAATACTTTGGGGTCCGGCTAGAGCCTCGGAAATGCAGACCGGCTAGATGCTTCTTTGGTGCCTGCTTGAGCAGGGGAGTCACTCCTTGACCCCAAGAGAGATTCTTCCATCTTCTAGTCGTGTAGAATGTCGAAGTTCCAGAATATATGTTGCAGAGTTTCGTCCAGGTGTAATCTGAAGTCCTAAGAACTGGGGTCCCATATTTATACTAAGTTAAGGTGGTTGGACATACTCTGGGGACCTACCTATGGGAGGATCCAGGGAGGGGGTGGCTACACCCCTTTACCTTTGTCCAGTTTCATGCCAGAGCAGGGGCTGAGTGCCCCTGCAACCGGTTTGAACTGGGATATGCACAGGGACACCAAGTGTGCCCCCAGAACTGTCTGAAAAACATTCTATGAATGCACCCACCCAGCCCCAATACACTAAAGCATGTCTGGGAGGTGGTTACACCTCCTTGTGACATGAAACCTATTGTCCAGGCCTCCCCTGCTGGAGTTTCTTCCAGCAGCAGGAGGTCAGACCTGTGTCTGTGGCTGCAGCATCCATTTGGTAGTGCTGGGGCTCTTTTAAACTATTACCAGTTAGGTCAGTGTGTACATGTCTTTCCCTCTAGAAGGGTGGAATTCAAACCCGCCACCAGGCCTGGCGGGGGGGGCGTAGGATTCCAAAGTGTTTGACACCAAACACAACATGTTTCCATGCAGCCATTCCAAAGTTAGCATTTACTGCGAGGTTATAATGCACTTAAGAGTATATGGTCTGGCAGCATCACAGAACAGCTTCAGAGAATAGATTCCAAAAGCTGCAGAGGGGCCCTGCTCATGCATGGGCACCCTCTCACACAAAACCAAGCACACTGTCTTCAGGATTGATAAGGCCTGCTATAGGAGTGACTTATAGGTTTATATGTTTCAGTGTTTAAAGGTAGATATAGGTAACCTATATCTTAGTATGGGGTGCATGCACCACCCTATCCAGGCTGCAGTAGCAGACCCGAGGTGCCATTTTGGAAGGATTACCAGGGGTGGCAGCCCCTGGTAATCCTCTGGGGTACCTATGCCTTTAGTACCTAAGGTACCATATACTAGGGACACACAAGGGTAACACAGTAACCAATCTAGAGTGTACCTAAAGTACATGCAATCATTTTAGAGAGGAAGCAGCTAGGCTGGGGTTCTGGTTAGCAGGGCCCCAGCCAGACTAAAGTCTAAAAACAGTGAAACACCAGCAAAAAGTGGGGGCAACCATAGTATGCATATCCTACTCTCCAACAGCGATCTAATATGAAAATGGTTATAAAAGATGCATATCTATCTGATCTGAAAATATCACACCAGGCTACGGAAAGATTGGACTGTTTTCTCCCAAATCGGTAACAATTGTATTTGTCCTTCACCCATCCAGCTCATTCACGTTTCTTAATGACCAGATTTTGCCTAGGCATTTTGCACTTTTTTGTGGCTTTTCCGAAACAGGTGGGGTGGTGTGAGTGACTACCCCTGTGTCCGTGTGATAACTTAGCACAACAAAGTAAAATGCACATTATGCTATTTTGCACATTATACAAAGATCCCAGGGCGCATTTCCTTAAACCGATTTTAAACACAATTGATCCTTGCTCCTATAAGGAGGGTTTTAATTATTTATGGTCATTAACAGCTGTGTATATCTGTAGCTCTGTGCTCAGCTTTATGAAAATTGTTTTTATAATAAGGAAACGTTATGCAATGGAAAAGTAATACATAGGGGTTACGTGATTTGGCTGCAATCTGTTTTTGCCCTGTATATTTTAAATTTGGTGTAGAAACTTTTATTCTTGATTGTATGTTTTTGTAAAGTTTTATGATTCATTGGAATCAAATAAAGTTATTTGACTGACTGAGTGCCAAAGGAGTATTGAGGGGAAGGATTCCTCAGTCTCTTCAGAGCACAGGAGGGAGGTTTTGACCGGTGGAAAGCCACAGATAGACACACCCCTAGGCAGAGGTCATCCCCAGGAGGTGAGGGTAGAGCATGCATTAGCATCCCTTAACCTCAAGGTGGACCCAGAAGGTAAGCAGGTGATTGTAGAGGTTGGTATCCATCACAGGAACCTCCTTGACACAACATCACCAGACGTCGCCTTCCTCACAGAAACCTGGATGAACGCCTCCTCAGCCTCCGACATCGCAATAGCCATCCCGGATGGCTACAAGATCACCCGGAGGGACCGCGTCAACCAAACCGGAGGAGGCATCGCCATCATCCACAGAAACACCATCCGCATCACGACCAACTCCGATGACACCCTCACTGCTGCTGAGCACCTTCACTTCCAGATACACACCGACCCCAAGCCCACCCTCGGAGGCACTCTCATCTACAGACCCCCGGGACCACGCACACAATTCAGCGAAACCATCGCAGACTTCGTCAGCCCACACGCCCTCACCTCCTCAGACTACATCCTCCTAGGGGACCTCAACTTCCACCTGGAGAATAACAAGGACTGTAACACCGCCGCCCTGCTAGACACCCTCGCCAACCTCGGAATCAAGCAACTGGTGAACACCCACACCCACTACACTGGCCACACGCTTGACCCCATCTTCTCCTCCAGCAAGCACATCTCCTTCAGCCACTCCACCGGACTACACTGGACAGATCACAGCTGCGTCCACTTCAACTTCAGGAGAACCACGACCCACCACCACCCGCAACAGGTTCCCCGCAGAAGCTGGAGCAAGATCACCACGGACCAGCTCACCACTGCCCTCAGCCAGAACCCACCCACCAACGCAACGAACCCCAGCGAAGCAGCCCACAACCTCACACGGTGGCTCACCAACTGCGCCGATGACCTCGCACCACTGAAGAACCCTCCCAGCAGACCCGGCAGCAGGAAAGCCTTGTGGTTCACCAACGACCTCAAAAACTCCAAGAAAACCTGCCGCACCCTTGAGAAAGCCTGGCGCCAAGACCAGACAACAGAAAACATGACTGCCCTCAAGAACGCCACCCGCAAACACCACCAGCTGATCCGCACCACCAAAAGGACAACATTCAAAGAGCGTCTGGACAACAATACCCACAACAGCAAGGAACTCTTCAGCATCGTTAAAGAGCTCTCCAACCCCAGCGCCTGCAACAACGACATCACACCCTCGCAAGACCTCTGCGACTCACTCGCCTCGTTCTTCCACCGCAAGATCGCCGACATACACAACAGCTTTGGCGCACAGACAACCAACCAATGCCCCCCACCACCACCCTCTGCACCTGGACCCCTGTCAGCACTGAAGACACCACCCGCCACCATCCACTCCGGCTCCCCAACTGACCCCTGCCCACACCACATCCTCAACAAAGCCGACTCCATCATCGCACCCTAACTCCGGAACATCATTAACAGCTCCTTCGCATCCGCCACCTTCTCGGAGAGCTGGAAACATGCTGAGATGAGCGCCCTCCTGAAGAAACCCACGCGGACCCCACGGACCACAAGAACTACCGCCCCATCTCGCTCCTCCCTTTTCCGACCAAAGTCATTGAGAAGACCATCAACAAACAACTCTCCGCCTTCCTCGAAACAAATGGATCCCTCGACCCCTCACAGTCCGGCTTCTGAGCAAACCACAGCACCGAGACCCCTCTCATCGCAGCTACCGATGACATCAGGTCCCTACTCGACAATGGGGAAACGGCTGCCCTCATCCTCCTAGATCTCTCAGCAGCCTTCGACACTGTTGTAGTTCCGTGAGTTTGTGGGTCTGGTTCGGATGTTCCGAACCCGTTCAATAAAGGTCGTCGGAAATAGACGATTTTGGTGTCAGAAGACCGCAAATCACGAGTGTAGCGTGTATGAGTGTTTTCGCATGAATTAATCAATGTGAACACTCCGTATTCAAGGTTTTAGTTTGAACCTTCGGGTTCCATTTTGTGTACGGCAGCCATTTTTTGTGGATGCCCTCACATAGGCCGATGACTACGGCCGAACGAGTCCTTGAGACACGTATGCCTTAGCCGACTTCTGAGTGACCTGGCCGAACTGACTCCTTGCCCGAGGCTGACCTCGCTGAGCCAGTTCCTTGTTAAGCAGCTGGTCAGATAAAGATCAAAGAGAAGGGCATGCCAGAGTTTATGGTACACTGCTCCCACCTTTCTATCTCACTTCCAATCTGTTTCTGTGCCTTCCTTTACGACATAATCACTGATTTGGGTTGTGGTTTTATGATGGGTTTGTCCGGCCTGAGCGAATAAGAATATTGGAATAAGCTTGGTCATTTCTGGTGGGCTGGACAACAGAAAGTGGGATTGTCGTCATACGCTACTTTTGAATTGTCACACTTCTATTGGTCAGTTTGTATGAACCCAATGCTAATTTGAAATGTTGCCCGAGGCTTGTTTTTTGGCATAAAAGACCATGCTCCACTCATTGAATTTGTGCAGTCTCTAGCGAACCACCCATGTGTGCTTCGTAGACCTCTGTTCCTGGTTGCAGCCAATAAACTTTGGTCTTTGACGTCATCAAGAAGTATCCCGTGTCTCTGTTTGCCAAGGCAAGGGAACTTGAAGGCATCGGGCGTTTTCCCTGACGCCGCTGGGTTCTAAAACCCGGCCCTTCAGTTGGCGCCCAACGTGGGGCGACTTCAGTGGTACCGGTCCAAGCCCGAAGATCGTGGAGAGCTTCGTGTGGAAATTCTGGAGGAAGGCCAACCACTTCATCGACCCCTGTATGTCGTCGTGGTCTGAAAGTCTTTGCTGCGAAGTTCCCCGCTTTCCGACGGCTACGAAGGACTGCTGCCCTGACTGTTGCCTTGTCTTGGAGCCTTAGACGTTTGTAGAGCGAGACGATTGACGGGTCTTCTGGTGACGCCATCGATATTTCAGTTAAGTATGAGTGGAGCGTCTCCTAGTCCTTAGTTTGTTTTTGGTATCCTTTAGTGGATCGCTTTAATTTGGTACCTGCAGGCCCCAAAGCCAAGAAACTTGTGTTTACGCGAGATTATCGTTTTGAGATTTCCCTTGTAGTTTGAAGCTAGACTAGTGAGCAAGATGCCTGGTCTTAGCAGACTTGGAAAGATATTTGGTTGTGGTTGTTCTAAGGATTCCCGGTTAGAGGATTCGTGTACGGTTCCTTCAATTGGAACTCCTACATATGAATTGTACGTGAAACATGGTGTGGGCCCCATTAGCTATAATGAGATCTGGGTAAAATATACGAGAAAAGACGGTGTCCTACAGTGGCCCCGTTACGGTAGTTTTGAAGCTGAGATTTTAGACAATCTCGAAGTGAAGTTGTTCAAGAAGAAAGCCCGGCCGGCGATGTTTGTCTCTTTCCGCATATGGCGCAAAGAAGCCAAACAGAAAGAAATTAAATTAGCGAATTGCGTTTATTGATAATGAGGAAGAGCAAGAGAGCGAGCAGATGCTTAGAGTGAAGAAGTTAGCGGTAGATAGATGCTTCCCAGTTTTGCCGCCTAAAGAGCTGGAAGAGAAGAAAGATCTTGCGAAAGATCCTCTGATGTCGCATCTATTGAGTTCGCCACCCCCTTATACACAGAGTGCTACGGCACCACCGCCACCAATTATGGCTGTGCAACATCCAGTTGTTGTGCCACCCGTAATTCCTCCACAGCCAGCTCCTCTTCCGTTGGCTACTGTTCCTTTGGCGCAGCCTCCTCAGGGGCCGCCAACTTTGCCTCCCCCTTTGTCTGTTACTTCTACGCCTGTCTATAATACTCCTCCTGTTCTGACTTAGGATTCTTCTACTATTGTTCCGTCTTCCTTTATTCTTCCATCTTCTCCTTCTACTAGACAGCGAATGACTGCTGTTGTTTCTGGTTTCTTTTCTCCTTTGTTGGGACAATTGGGTATGCCTCCAGCGAATGAGCAACAGTCACGTAGTCAATTGCCTGATACAGATGAACGCGCAGTTTTGGATCACATGGCACGTAGATGGGTTACGTATACCTCCCAGTATGATCTTGAGGGTATTATGGATGTTTTCCGGCAATGGAAAGCACCAAAGCAACGGTACGTCTTTGAGATGATGTGTGTGTTCCTCCATGAACAATGGATTGACGAAGTGGGTAAAGCCCCCGAAGAATTGTATTGAGTGCGTTCCGAGTTTGCAAAAGGGACCATTGTGAGTCTTCTCGACATTGAGAGAGCAATTGCGACGTTGTTGTCATTCCGTAATAATGCTCCTTCTGAGCGATTGTTTGAGCCTGATTCGTCAGTTAGGAGAAAAGCGTGTCAGTATCCGATGCGTGAGGTTCCTCCGGTGTGGAAGGAAGCAGTTCAGGCTAATGCTGCGCAGAATATTGTAGCTGCACCTGCGCATTTTCGGCGAGTATGGGTACATGTTTCTTGGAAACGTGTTGAAGTTTTAGCCATTAAGCAGACTTTACCTGATCCGCGCAAGAATCCGGCGGGATATTATAAAGAGCTTACTCAAACTGTGGGTTCGTGCATCATGAATTTAGCAGATATAGACATGTAGTTTGGCAACGTTGTTCCACAGCCTATCTGGAATGTGATGCGACATACGGATCATGATAATGAATTGGGTGATACATGGGTTAATATTGTTGCTGCGAATGATAGACAAGTTGGAGGTGCTAAGCCTGAAGATTTGATTGCTCAACTTCCTGGTAGAATTATTAACTAAATGAAGACTTTGATGCCTGAAGTGCGTGTTAATTGGGACAAGTTGTCTGCATGTAAGCAGAAGAAAGACGAGACTGTGTCTGACTTTTTCACGCGGTTTGAAGAGACTTTTGTAGACCATAGTGGTCAGGATATGGCTACCGCGGGTGGCCAGAGATTGTTTGTTGACAATTTTTTGCATAATTTGCTTCCCGAGTTGTGCACTAAGTTGAAGGATTCCGAGATTGCTTGGGCAGTTTCTACATCAGCTCAGATTTTAGCTACGGCTCAGTACTATGAGAATAGGCGCAAAGACGAGTTAGAGAAAGCATATAAGAAGACTAAGGAATTGAAGACTAAAGTTCTTCTACAACAAGCTTATCCACCTCGTACTAATAGTCAGCGCGATTATCAGCAACCTCAGCAATGTTCGAGAAACTCGCAAAGGAACGAGTCTTCTCAACAACGGTTTCCGTATGGGCCTAATCAGTATGCGTATTGCAAAGAAGAGGGTCATTACAAGAATAGTTGTCCGGTTTTGTTGCAGCGTACGAATGGTGCTTCTGGTGTACGAGGCCGAGGTGCTCAACAAGTGCCTAGAGGTAGAGGTCGCGGACAGAACGTACGTCCTTTCCCTCCACAGAATTCGATGAATAGTTTTGATCAACGGCAAGGTTCGTCTGGTAAGACCGCACAGTACTATATGGATGATTATTATGCTGAAGGTGATGAAGCAAATGGTAATGATTGTTAGGACAGCCATGGACAAAGAGAGGGAGTTGTTTCAGTTCCAGTAGATCAGAGTGGACCCTATGTTGAAGTGATTGCATCAGGTGTGTCAGAACATTTTCTGCTAGATACTGGTGCTACAAAGAGTTCTAATATGCATTCTAAACTCCCTGGCGCACCTTTGTCTGGCTTTGATAATGTTTCTGTAGGTTTTTCTGGCACCCCCATTACAAATCCGATTCCTGCTCCATTGCCTCTTTCTGTTGGTCCTCGTAAGTTCGAAGCACCCCTACTTTTGACTACAGGTTGTAATGAGAATTTGTTGGGATTGGATTTATTGAAGAGATTGTATGCGACACGGTATTGTTCTTCGTCAGGAGTACATCTTACCTTGGGTGAGAGAGTGATCTCTCCGATGTACCTGTCGAAAGATAGTCTTCCATCTGAATTGTCTTCTTTACCAGATTCATTGTGGGCTACTGGTCCGAATGATGTGGGCCTATTAGAAATTCCTCCATATGTTGTGACACTGAAGGCGAATGGTAAGTTACCGCGCATTCCACAGTATCGTATCTCGAGTGATGGTGAGCGTGCACTTTTAGCGATCATTTATGATCTGATCGAAAAGGGTGTCATTGAGGAAACGAGAGGTAATGTGTGCAATAGTCCTGTTTTGCCTGTTCTGAAGAGAACTGATTCTTCACAGCCTCCTGTATATAGGTTTGTCATCGATCTTCGCGAAGTGAACAAGATTGTTGTTCCACAATTTCCTGTTGTGCCTGATATCACCGCTTTGTTGACTCTGATTCCGGCTACAGCCACGTGGTTTTCGGTGATCGACTTGAAGAATGCTTTCTTCAGTATCCCGATTGCCATAGAGAGTAGGAATATCTTTGGATTCTCTTTAGGAGGACGAAGTTTCCGCTTTAAGCGCGCTCCTCAAGGTTATTGCGAGAGTCCATCGATCTATAGCCAAGCTTTGAAAACACAACTTAATTTGTTGGTTTTACCTGATGGTGCAGCCCTTATCCAATATGTTGATGATTTGCTGGTTGCCGCTGATACTGAGGAGATTTGTTATGGGAAGCCACCTTGTCGTTGTTACGCCATTTGTCTGATTTCATCACAAAGTTTCTCTCTCCAAGTTGCAATATTGTCGACAAGAAGTAACGTACTTAGGTCACCTCTTATCGAAGGAGGGAAGGAAACTGACCCCAGAGAGAATTCAAGCTATTGCGAAAATGAGTGTGCCTACGACACAGAGAGAAGTACGTGCGTTTTTGGGTATTACGTCGTACTGTAGACAGTGGATTCCTAATTTTTCTTTGTTAGCCAACCCTTTGATAGCACTCACTGTTAAGGATACTCCAAATCCTATTCCTTGGACTGATGACTGTCAAAAGAGCTTTTCTGAATTACGCAATGCATTGTGTTCGGCTCCTGTGTTGGGTACTCCCGACTACAGTAAGCCTTTCACATTGTATGTCCACGAGAGAGAGGGATGTGCATTGTCAGTGTTGACTCAGCAGTTTGGCGATAAGCGTGTGCTTACTTTTCATCGACTTTAGACCCTGTAGCTAGAGCGTTGCCGAGTTGCTTGAGAGCTACGGCGGCAGCAGCTGTTTCAATTCGACAATCTGCTGGTTTAGTTATGGACAACACGTTAATGGTCATGGTTCCACATGCAGTGGATACCTTGTTGAACCGTACGAAGACACAGCATTTAACTAGTGCTCGGTTGTCGGGTTACGAGTTGACGTTGTTAGCGAGTCATGTGCACATTAAACGATGCAACACGTTGAATCCAGCTACGTTGTTGCCAATTGTAGTTGAGACAGATGTTGAAGAGCAACACGATTGTTGTTTAAGAACTGAAGAAGAAACGAAAGGGAGAGTAGACCTTAGAGACACTCCTCTTCCTGAGTGTGATGGTACTTTGTGGGTTGATGGTTCGTGCTTTAAGTTGCCGAATGGTGATACGACTGCAGCATATGCTGTTACGACTTTGCATACGATTGTTGAAGCTGCACGTATTCCACATAATTCAGCACAAGCAGCTGAGTTGATTGCATTAACAAGAGCATGTGTGTTGGCGAAAGGAAAACGAGTGAATGTGTATACTGACAGCCAGTATTAAGCATGGGCGGAAAATCCGTTCTGCTTGCGGATTTTGCGGATTTTCCGTAAATTCGTAATCCGCGAACGCTCGCGAATTTACCGAAAATCCGCAAATTCGCACGCAGTGGATTTTTTTTTCTTGGTGATACAATTTTGCGGCGCGCGGCGTTCACTTACCGTCATTCAGCATTTGCCGAGTTGTTTTTCTCGATATTTTGCGAGTGCTGCGCCATTTTGGATCTTGCTGCGAGATCCCGCGGGAGTTTGGCGACCGCGATTACGTCATCGCGCTCGCCACCTTGCACAGCGAGAGTTTGTCAACGCGAGTGCCCCATGATCACGTATCGCGGGAGTTCGCAATTGCGAACTCGTACATGCGGCGAGCAGCAACAATCTCGCACTCGCGAAAATACAAAATTTGCAATTCTGCACAAGAAATCCACCAGCACGCAGCATAAACCTTCTGAAAATGATGATTTTTATCTGAATAACTCCTCAGGTTGACATTTGCCTGCACTTTTTTTGCAAGGAGTCCATTTTGGGGTGGGGGGGTGGGAGGAAGGAAGTGCCCCACAGTCTCCAACTTCCTGTTCCTGTCCAGCAGGCTCCTCCCAGTGCTTTGTCCATCTCCTGGTCACTTTTCATTTGGATCTGGAGCTGGAAGGATTACTTTTTGTGGATGCTGCTGGATATTTGGATTTGAGGCCTTTTTGACTTTCTTTGGGTCACTTTTGGATTAGAAATTTCACAAGTAAGTTTGTTTGGGGCATTACAGTTGCTGCAACTACAATTTTGTAATTTTCAATTTTTGGGCTATTGTTGGGGCCTTTTGCCCAGGGGTACTCAGTGGTGGGTGGACTGAGTTTTTCTGTGGGGTCTCTTTAATAAAAACATCATGGAGGGCCTGGATGGCTTGGGATTGTGCTGATTTTTCTGTGATTTTCGTTTTTTTGGGCTGTTGTTGTGGCCTTTTCACCAGGGCTAGTGAGTGGTGCATGTGCCTAGTCTTTCTGTGGGGTGTCTTGAATTTAAACATCATGGAGGGCCTGGATGGCATGGGATTGTGCTGATTGTTCTGTGTTTTTCGATTTTTTGGGGTGTTCATGGGGACAGGGTGGGGGCCATTTTGAGTGCTGCTACAGGCCCTGGCCATGTGCTCGGAGAGAGGGGCCCATTTTGAATGCAGGCAGTGTTCTTAGGTCTACTACCATTTTGCTTAGCTTTCAACCTTTATGCCCAGGGGTACTGAGTGGTACATAGGCCTAGTCTTTCTGTGGGGTGTCTTGAATTTAAACATCATGGGGGGCTTGGGATTGTGCTGATTTTTCTGTGATTTTCGTTTTTTTGGGCTGTTGTTGTGGCCTTTTCACCAGGGCTAGTGAGTGGTGCATGTGCCTAGTCTTTCTGTGGGGTGTCTTGAATTTAAACATCATGGTGGGCCTGGATGGCATGGGATTGTGCTGATTTTTCTGTGTTTTTCGATTTTTTGGGGTGTTCATGGGGACAGGCCATGTGGGTGGGGGCCATTTTGAGTGCTGCTACAGGCCCTGGCCATGTGCTGGGAGGGAGGGGGCCATTTTGAATGCAGGCAGTGTTCTTAGGTCTGCAACCATTTTACCTAGCTTTCAACCTTTATGCCCAGGGGTACTGAGTGGTGCATAGGCCTAGTCTTTCTGTGGGGTGTCTTGAATTTAAACATCATGGAGGGCTTGGGATTGTGCTGATGTTTCTGTGATTTTCGTTTTTTTGGGCTGTTGTTGTGGCCTTTTCACCAGGGCTAGTGAGTGGTGCATGTGCCTAGTCTTTCTGTGGGGTGTCTTGAATTTAAACCTCATGGAGGGCCTGGATGGCATGGGATTGTGCTGATTTTTCTGTGTTTTTCGATTTTTTGGGGTGTTCATGGGGACAGGCCATGTGGGTGGGGGCCATTTTGAGTGCTGCTACAGGCCCTGGCCATGTGCTGGGAGGGAGGGGGCCATTTTGAATGCAGGCAGTGTTCTTAGGTCTGCAACCATTTTGCCTAGCTTTCAACCTTTATGCCCAGGGGTACTGAGTGGTGCATAGGCCTAGTCTTTCCGTGGGGTGTCTTGAATTTAAACATCATGGAGGGCTTGGGACTGTGCTGATTTTTCTGTGATTTTCGTTTTTTTGGGCTGTTGTTGTGGCCTTTTCACCAGGGATAGTGAGTGGTGCATGTGCCTAGTCTTTCTGTGGGGTGTCTTGAATTTAAACATCATGGAGGGCCTGGATGGCATGGGATTGTGTTGATTTTTCTGTGTTTTTCGATTTTTTGGGGTGTATAACTGAACTGATGTTCCTCTGTCTTCCACTGCTTTTAGGTGCACAAGACTCAAGAGAACCACCAGTGCCAGGAAGAAGTCCTGCAGCGGTGTGTGTGTGTGCAGCATAACGTCACGCGACGTCACGTCTGGCCACAGACAACTCTGCAACTCGTGTAACTGCGGCCTGCTGTTCTGACCTGCTCTGAAGAAGATGGCCCCAAAAAAAGTTCCCCGTAGCTCCTCTAGCAAGAAAGTTGCCAGTAAGGAGCAGAAGAAGCAAGTTACCAAGGAGACTGGTGTGCCGCCCGCCACGTTTTTTGGGAGTAAAAAAAAAAGTACGCCTGCAGCAGCAGCGGGATCTGCTGGGGACCAAGCTGGGAGCAGCACCCCCGCTCCATTGGGCTCAGTTCCACCACCACCACCACGCCAACTTAAGTCCAAGCCCTTGAGTGCTGCAGAGGCACTTAGTCTAGTTGTTCAATCACCATCGACCAGTGATGTTGGCTCATCGCAAGAAAGTAGCAGCAATGTCCCTGAATCAACACAGGTTGTAGTAACTCATCTGATGAGTGTTGAACAACCACAGCCGCAACAACAATCACATGTGCAAGTACAAGCCCAAGTACATGTGGAAGGAGAGGCAGCGCAAGGAGATGTGCAAGCAGAGGTGCATGGAGGGTCACAAGTGCCCACAATAGTTGTTCCTCCCGAAGTAGGGGCACATCAGGAAATCGACAATCAAGGCGAGGTATCATTTGAGGAAGCCACTCATCCTGATGATCATTTATTGTCTTCCACACCCCTAGCAAGGAAGAGATCAGGGGTGAGGTCTACATCTTCTTCAAGCACACCTCCTTCTGATGATACGGATCACAATTGGGAACCAGCACCACTGCCGTCTGAGAGTGAGGCACACCACGATCTGACAAAGGAACTTAAGCGTAAAAGGAAGGTCGTCGAAAAACTCATAGTTATGGAGTGTGATGAGGCTCAAGAAGAAGTGGCGGATACTGTTGCTGATGAAGGCTCTCATGACGATGACCCAGTCATCATAAAGGCCACTGCAGCCCCAGCGGGCATGCAGCAAAAAGACATTTTGACCCTACCCCGAGAAGCTGCTGAGCATGATGATGTTGTCGATGATGAGGCAATGGAAGAAACACCACAATCATTGGAGTTAACTAGTACACCAACACCTACCGCTTCCATATTTCTAACTCACCAGAATGGACCTCCATCCACCTCGACCTCAATTAGTGGTGGTGAAAGTGCAAAACGTACTGAAGTTCGGCAGTCCACATCCTCCACTTCATCTGGCATTAGCAGCAGGACCACCACCACCAGTATCGCCGCCTCCTCCGGCCCCCAAAGACATTTCAAGTCCGCAGTTTGGGACTTCTTTAGTGTTTGCCCAAAAAAGGAAAACCTCGCCATTTGTAGCATTTGTAAGTTGGCAGTTAGTTGTGGTAAGTTTGGTTCCAACTATGGTACCGGAGGCCAGAGAGGTCATCTTGGAAGAAAGCACGCTGTCAAATGGTTTGCGCACCAACAGGCGATCAAGGAAGCCCGAATTGCACGTAATGAAAACGTTGATGTTTCATCTGATGATGACGAGGAGGAAGAAGACGTGTCAAACACTTCACTTACACCCAGTACCCCTGTCAGCAGCACACCCCATGTGAGCCACACTAAGAGTGTGGGAGAGAGTGAGACACCAATGCGAAAAAGTTCATCAGCGAGCGTAACTGGGTCGAAGAAATCATCATCATCATCCCGTAAATGCTTGGTTCGGGGCAACATTAAAAAGATGTTGTTTACAGAAGCGCAATATGAACGCAACCACCCACTGACGCGTCTGTATAACACTAAGCTGGCTAAAATGCTAGCTCTGGACCTTCTCCCTTTTTCTTTTGTAGAAGGGGTTGGTTTTCTAGAATTAGTGGCAGCGCTCTGCCCTAAATGAAAGGTTCCTAGCCGGTTTTATTTTGCCAAAGATGCGGTTCCAGCACTACATGAAGATGTGCTGGAGGTGATTGGGGCATCTTTGCAGAAGAGTGCTGTTCACATTATACATCTGACAACAGACATGTGGACCATTGGCGCAGGCGCTGATTACATGTGCATCACTGCACACTGGGTCTCTTTTTCAGGGGTTAAAGCAAAGCTAAACGCAGGTGTTGACCCGGACCAAGTTTTTAAAGCTGCTCGGAAACATGCAACACTCGCCATGTTTGGCTTGGAGAAACGTCACACAGCACAAAACATTTTGGATGAGTTTAACACAAAGGTCCTTCACTGGCTGTCCCCCAAAAAACGCCTGGGTGGTTATGTTTCCACGAATAATGGCGCCAATGTAGTTAAGGCCATGCAGCTGGGTCACTATTTCAGAGTGCCGTGTTTGGCGCACTGTATAAACCTGGTTGTCAAAAGATTCTTGAGTGATAAAGACAGTCCAGCGTACGAGGTAGTGGACACCTGCCGAAAAATGTGCAACCATTTCAGCCATTCTTTTAAGGCCCGGAAGCATCTGAGGAGCCTTCTACATGAACGTCGAATGCCAGTGAAAGCACTCATCCAGGAGGTGGCAACACGTTGGAACTCAACCTTCTACATGCTTGAGCGTCTGTATGAGCAGTATACGGTACTCGATCAGTATTTCTTAAAACAGGGTACAGCTCACAAGGACCTGAGGATGGATGCGGCGCAATGGGAAATAGTTAAAAGCCTGACAGACATGCTTCGTCCTTTTGAGGTCTTCACACGTGCAGTCAGCAAGGAGGACTGTAATTTGGGAAAAGCTATCCCATTGTTGTACATGCTGGAGCACCAACTGAAGGCGGTGTCTTCTGTGTTTCAAAAAAATTTAAAAAACCAAGACCCTTTTGTTTTGGCGGAGAAATTATTAGAGCGCCTACAAGGTGATGAACGTCTTAAAATGATCCACTCAGAACAGCATTACATTTGTGCTACTATTCTGGATCCACGCTACAAAAAGTCGCTGGCAGGCCGAGCATTCTTTCCTTTTGCTGATGAAGATGTTACAAAGTACAAACGTTGGCTAGCCTTGTCAGCCAAGAGGTTTGAAAGAGAACGGCAGCTCATTGAAGGAAAAGGCAGTACATCAGCAGGCCATCCCCAGTCAAAACAATCCACTTCTGCACCTGTGGCTGTGGCACAAGTGACCTCTCAGCCGTTAAAGACACCGGCAACCGGATCATCTGCACCAGACACAACAGTAACATTGGATACTGAAGAGGATTGGCTAACTCTGCTTGGGTTTGGTTCTAAAAAGGTCACAGCAACAGCTAAGCAAAGTGGAGGAACCTTGGAGGAGGACCTTAAGTCGATGGTGCAGGACTATCTGAATGACTCAACAGAGGTCTATGTTAATGCTGACCCATTGGCGTATTGGCATGGGAAAAAAGAATTGTGGCAGCAGCTCTCCAACCTGGCTTTAAACTACTTGTCTTGCCCACTCGCAAGCGTGTCTTCTGAAAGTGTTTTCAGTGCTGCTGGTGGCATTGTAACTCCCAAACAGAGCCGCCTGTCGCCCAAAAATGTGGAGAGGTTAACAATGATCAAGATGAATCAGCACCTCATACCACCAGATTACAAAGTACGAGAAAGCACGCCGGATGAAGACGAGGTGGACAGCAACGTAGATGAGGGAATTTCTTCTCTGTTAGGTGACACTGAGCTCACCCTGCCTGAATTCGCAGAGTATGATGACGAAGCCTTATTCTTATTCCTGGACCCTGACACCGAGCCCTGAAAATGAGACAATGAATCAATAACTTTCTTTTTCGTCCTTATTCACTTTTATTCCTGTGTGTCTGTCTTTCTTTGTTGTGCACAGTTAATATAATTCAAACTTTAATCATCTAATAACAAAAACAAGCCCATCAGCAGAACTGTCTTCACTTGTTTGCTTATTGATTTGAAGGTGCCGCAGTCTGCATTCCTCAGGTTCACAAGTTCAGAAGAACATGCTCCTCTATCCTCCTCCTCCAGACTCCTATTTCCATCAAAGCAGAGGGCTGATTTACGCCCAATGAAGAAATACTCAGCACTTGTGGGGGTGTTCTACTTCTTTGCGGGTGAGTTGACGGCTCTGGGGCCATTGCTGGGAAGCTCTAATACCGGATAAAAGTGGTTTGGACCAAATCGGAGGCAGAAATTTTTTTGTGTTTTTGCTGACTTGCTTGCCTTTGAGGTGCTCTTTGGGGGAGTTCCGGGTGTTTTTGGGTGAGTTTTGGGGTCTGGGAGAACTGCTGGGACAGTCTAATCTTGATTGCATTTGCTTTTCAGGAAATCCGTGGTGGAAAACGGGAGTTATGGCCTAGCTGCACAGCGCATTTGGACCGAAGGCCGAGAAATATTGTAAGTATGAGATTTTCCTTTTTGGCTGTTTGGGGGTCTTGTGCTTTTTGGCGGGTGGGCTGGCGGGTCTTGGGGCATTCCTGGGAAGGTCTAATACCGGATAGAAGTGGTTGGGACAAAATCCACGCCAAATTTTTTTGTTGCTATTTCTGACATTTTGCTAAATGTAGCGTTTTCGGGGGCCTGTTTGGGGGCTTCCTGGTGTTTGTGGGTGGGTTTCGGGGTCTGGGAGCACTGCTGGCTATGGATACTTTAGTTTGCAAGAGGTTTGAAGCAAATCCATGGTGGCAGAGGGGAGTTAGGGCCTAGCTGCAGAGCGCGTGCGGAGTGATTTGGGAAACTGGAAAGAAAATGACTAAGTCCCCATTTTTGTACTTTTGCTTTTTGGCTGTTTGGGGGTCTTCTACTAGTTTTCTCCTGGGTTGACGGCTCTGGGGCCATTGCTGGGAAGCTCTAATACCGGATAAAAGTGGTTTGGACCAAATCGGAGGCAGACATTTTTTTGTGTTTTTGCTGACTTGCTTGCCTTTGAGGTGCTCTTTGGGGGGGTTCCGGGTGTTTGTGGGTGAGTTTTGGGGTCTGGGAGCACTGCTGGGACAGTCTAATCTTGATTGCATTTGCTTTTCAGGAAATCCGTGGTGGAAAACGGGAGTTATGACCTAGCTGCACAGCGCGTTTGGACCGAAGGCCGAGAAATATTGTAAGTATGAGATTTTCCTTTTTGGCTGTTTGGGGGTGTTGTGCTTTTTGGCGGGTGGGTTGGCGGGTCTTGGGGCATTCCTGGAAAGGTCTAATACCGGATAGAAGTGGTTGGGACAAAATCCATAAGGAAAAGCCTTTTGGCACTTTTTGTAACTTAGGGTTCGTTAGGGTTAGCCCTAGCAGCAGGATTGCATGTGTTTCAGGGTGTTCTAGATTTTTGCAACTGAGTTCTGGGGTCTTAGTGCACTCGTGAGAATGTGTAATTTTGGTTGCAAGTCATTTGAAGAAAATCCATGGTGGGAAAGGGGGGATTTGGCATAGTTAAAGAAAGCCTTTGCCACTATTCTTAACTTAGGGCTCGTTAGGGTTAGCAGTATTTCAATTGCATGTGTTTGGGTGGGGGGGTTTTCAAGTCTTGGAGCGATGCTGGCTATGGATACTTTTGCTTGCATGCAAGTGGTTTGAATACAATCCACGGTGGGTAAGGGGGTATTTGGGCCTACTTTTACTTTCAAAGTACGTTTTGTCACCAGTTTTCTGCTAGGCCTCGTTATTTGAGATCTGATTGGGGGTCTTCTACATTTTTGCGACTGGCTTTAGTAAGGGTCTGGGTGGGAGCACTGCTGGGAAGGTCTAATTTTGTTCTAAAACACAGTTTACAGTACACCTAGCTTGAGGGGAAAGATTCGCTAAATTAATTTGCCCATACTTATTTATCCTTCAAAAGGTGACTCAGACAGAGTACGCACTTTCAAAAATATTGTACTGTCTATTAGGAAAATCAAAGTGTGACTTTTTGCACTACACAGCGTACATACCTTATATTTATTTATCAGTGGTGTTGTAATATTATATCACTTCCTTTTTTTCGTTCAATAATTACAGGCCGGGTTTCAGTCTGTGCAATGGGGAAAAAAGGATGGAGTCAAGCTTCACATTAGCAAACCGCAATTCAGCATCCGCCAGGCAGGCAGTGGACAGGGTGTCTTCTGGTCACCAACATTGATGGACGAAGCGTCAGCTGGAATGGAGGAGTGCCGCTAATAAGAGGAATTGTTTGCTGCATGCAACTTACTTACCAAATTCAACAGGACAACTACAACAACATACAGATACAGTATCCATTGTTTTCTTCTATGAGTGTGACTGCATTTCTTGGATCTCTCTCTGCTTCTAAATTGATCCCTACAGCCATTCTATAGATTTTACTTTGGCTATTTTTTAAACCTAATTTAATGTAGCCCTGTACTGTCGCATTCTGTCATTCACGGTTGTCGAAAGTACTACTTACTTTTCAGTAACAATGCATTCAGTAGTGCATGCACTTCCTTTATGTCACGTAAAAGATTTATGGTTAGCTTCGTACCCAAAAATTTCTTTATGTTCAATTATTGCTTGTCCATGCTGTGCTTTTTTTTTTTCTCTCAACAAAACCTACCCAAAAAGAAACCCCCATTCCCATCCATTTTACAAACCCTAACCCTCTTCCCCCGGGCTGTGTGGTTTTGCTTGATGTGTGACTAAATGACATCAATAATTCCACACACTTGCTGGGGAGGATACGGTCATAGCGACAGGCTGGTGAAGGAATCCGAGGATATATTCTAGACTTACTCAGCTTAATTACTATTTCTTGTAGTAGTAGCCAATGTCAAAGAAATTTGTTAGGCTACATTGTGGCACTGTTCTAGTGTACTGTCACCTGCTATATTCTCTATCGTACCGTTGTAATGCTACAGTAAGGACAAACCAGGTTTCATTTTCTTTTTTTCCATAGGCATGCAACTGCCACTGTGTCACACCACTAGTACCACCGCAATGAGGAGGAAATTTCATCCGCCCTGGATTGTCAACCTTAATCGCCATTTCCCGTGGAGCCAGCCCTGGGCCTAGCCCTACTTTCAAACACAAATTACAGGTAAGATAAGCGTTTGGTTGGAGGTAGTATAATGGAGTATTAGGAGAGATGAGAGATTGACGGTAGTACTACTAAAGTCCTAGGAATATTCAGGAAAACAAACTTACTGTTAAACCCCCACCCACCAGACTCAAAAGCAGTAAAAAACAGGTATGGTCAGATAAAGTTTTAAAAAGTTTATTTTTGTAGCCCTAACAAAATAATCTCCCGCAAGACCCTCCCTAACCCCAACGATTGTCCTTCAAAAGTCCCAAAAACAACCCAACTCCCAATTCCCACCCCCCAAAAGTCTCTAAAAAAGGGGCAAGGGACACTACGGCAGGGTGCTGTGGACTTTAGCGGCCAGGGCATCATGCTCCTTGCGGAGGGTGGCATGGTCGAAGCGGAGGCCCTCCACCAAGTTCTTATAGCTGAGGACCTCCTGCTCCAGGTAGGACACTCTGAGGCATAAGCGGCGCTGGCGTGCCTTGCAAATCCTGTGGGGGGCAGCTGCTGTCTTTGCTGCTCGGCGGTGGCGTTTGGCTTTGGTAGCCCGGCTCCGTACCGCTGGAGAACTGCGCTGGCTGGCAGACCGTGGGGGCACGGAGGAAGATGCAGCTGTCCCAGTGGATGTTGTTGTAGTACCGGTAGACTGCGTCTCCTCCTCCTCCAGGGCTACCAGCCGCCGATATTCAGCAACAGTGGCATCCAGCCTCCGTTGCCGTGCCATTCGAGCCAGCTCCCTCCTCCTTGATGGTCTATTGGATTCGGAAGGAGCAACTATATGAAGAAAGAAAGACATAGTCTGTAACCAATGCTCCTTAAGATTAACACAAAATGATTGAGCAGAAAGTTGTGTCACAGTACAAGTAGCAAATTGAAAGCACAGTACATAACTATTGAGGACAGTATCTATGTAACCTCCAACTTCTTCATCCTTGCTCTAACATTAGTGGGAGTTTAAGGAACAAATTCTACGAGCACTATGGACTTCCATTACAGTCGACTATGACAGTACACCAGTCTTATTCTTCTTCTTCTCTCTTGTTTAGGAAAATTGGTACGTTATCTTATGGAATCCGGCATAATGCCAGCGCAGTGAACTTGCACCCGAGAAAAACAGACGCACACCATGATGAGTGAGACAGACTTGCGTTACTGTACCGGTCCAGTACATGCAGGTGGTGAAGCTCTTACTTTTCTATTACGGGTGGCACTGAGAATACTCTGTTAAAAGGGCTACTGCTTAATTAATTTAGCTTTCACCCTACAGTGCAAATGAGCACTAGAAAAGGAAAATGAAGAAGCTAAATAATCTGATTATCTATCACTTCACATGGGATGTATTTGATGACATATGGGATGACTTTAGGTGCTTTGCTTATTATTGAGTGAACAATGAGACACCCACACATGAATGAAGTACTACTACTAAACTAAAGTTATTAAGAGAGGTAGGGAGTGTCCACTGTAATAACTGGATATATGCTGTGCTTGCAGTTGCAATACAAACTACTGCTACTATTCATGGTAGTATTTGGACAAATTACAACTTCTTTTCCTTGCCTTTCCTACACTGGAACGGACGTGCGGGTGCGGTGTTACATGCTCTTCAAAGTAACACTTAGTTTATCCAGTGACCGTCCACTCTCTCTAGATACACATATGCTATCCAAGAGACAGATAGTACCATGATCCAGGCATCCATCCATTCAAAGTATATGCACACATACAGTTTCTGTTTCACCCACCCAGGCTGTTCTCCTTCCACCCATCCTTGCTTCATCATTCACCCAGCCATGCACCATACCATATTCTTTCCTTCCCGGCCACCTCGGGGACCAAGCAAACACATATCATTCTTCTTTGCCAGTCATCATTACATTTCTCGTCCTTCCACACTTACTTACACCCTTCTTTCGCTTTTCGTTCATCCCATCCATCAAGTTCATCTCAGATCTGATTAGGATTCTTCTCGCCAAAAACTTCACAGCTAAGTCGAAGTACATTTAGAGGAGGCTACTACCTGGTTGATTTAGAATACACCCGTGCAGAAAGCACACTCTGCAGTCTTCAATCTCAATAAGTAAGGAATATATAGCTTACCTCTGCCCGCCACCACCGTGTTATCCCTCACAGGATTGTCCGGCACTTGCACCGCCTCCTTCCCAGAGTTGTTCCCCTCGTCCAATGCCACCACCTCCGCGCTGGCCCCGCCTCCAGATGTTCCACCTACAAAGCACATTTAATAATGTTAGACTACACCACTCACTACTATATAATATTTGGTCTAAGAGGAAGAAAGAAATGTGAAAAAAACAGAATACAATTTAATAATTTGTGACTGTCTACTCTAAAGTAAAAATGTCCCTTTTTCCAGGGAAGGCTGTTGTCTTGCTGCACTTTTTGGCACAACTGATGAATGCTTGCTTTTTATTTTTAACACGCACCACTTTTTCTCCTAACAGACATTAGCTTGACTTCTAAGAACACGAGCAGGATCAAGTTCAAACCAGGTGAGAGCTCGGCTCGACCACAAAAAAAAAAAAAAAAAAAAAACAAGAAATGTGCCCAATTAATCGTCAGCAGCACTAAGCACTTTTCCATTTTCAGTTAAACGTTTACTTTTATGACAAACTTGATTTTAATAAATGTGTTTACTTTTAATAAAGCTTTTAAACTTAAATAGACTCTGTGGTTTTTGGTCCTCCAGACTAGAGTGGATGAGCTAAAGGTTTTGGAATTTTTGCAAGCATGAGTCCGTGCCTCTGACATCATTGGGGATCAATCATCGGTGACTTTGAGACTAAATGACTCTGCCACACTATCTAGTCAGTAAGGAGATTGGGGGTTCAACTACAAAGTCTGTTATCACTGAGGTATGTGGAAAGTCTAACAGCACCTATTATAATTGATAAGCTAAGCAATGCATTATTTAGTGTCCATAGTTCTGTTTGTGCAGATCTGTCCCTGCAACAGTAGTAGAATGGATTGTCCTACTATCCAAACCAAAAGTAAAGTAGCATCTTATTCTTTCTTGGAGGTCATTCACCTTTTTATTGTTGGCAATTGTCAAAGCATAAACATTTAGAAGACTTGAAAAGACTTTATGGACAATCCCAGAGGACTGCACTCAGTGCATAGAGCTAGAATAGAGGCCAATGGAATTGCCAAATGTGCAATCTTAGTTAGCTACACAGACAGACTAATAAGAATAATCTAGTAATACCACACGGAGTCATAGTCGAGGCAGGATAAGAATTTAGATCCAGTCTACAAGAAGATCAAAGACGATTTAGAAAAAATCGAATGAGGAACGCTAGGAAAAAATAAGTACTCTATATTAAAATTAAAACTTACTGGGGCCAGCAAAGGAGCCCTCGCCTGCCCGATCCTGGCCTGCATCCTGAACAGTACCCTCCTCCTGTGTCCTCTTGCCCCTGGGGGGAGCTGATGTACAACATGAAAGAAAGAAAGACTAGAAAACATGAATGATATTTGTCAACCAAATCAAACATTTCAAAAGAACAATAACAAAATATTTTGGCGAAATAGCAAATAGACAACTATTCCACTGGATATATTGACCGATCTCATGTCACGTGGTCTACTACGTTATTAGTATTGCTTGATTTGCGGACCGTCGGATTGGAAACTTCTTATGTAACTCACTAAACAAAGTACTAAAAAGGTTTGCCTAGGATTGGCAGGCAGCAGTCCGCAGCACGTGAAGTGACAGACAAAGTCCATCGTGATTGCAGATCAGCGACAACACTAAAGTTTCCTAGTACATTAACCAGTCATTAAAATACTCAAACTATCAATCCACCACCACTATTTCTTCTTATCGCCATGTGTACAAAGGAAGGACTGGACTTGAGTCGGTAGGGGCTGATTTAGAAGCCCCTTGCGGCTCTTTTGCTCCATTGTTGCGTGACTTTTGTGACGCAGCGGCAGAACAAAAGAGGCGCAATGGTGCGGCGTATATTAACAACGTGGCGCATATGGGAGATGCATCACGTTGTAAAGCCCTGCGCCATTAGGGGGCGTTCCGGCGCAAGGGAGGGCGTTCCTGCGCAGGAACGCATCCTAAAAGTGGCTGAGGGAAATCTACAAGATTTCAATCACTCACTTTAACGACAATGATGTGTGACTCAAACCCTGTGCCTGCTTGAAGCAGACGTACAGCTTGAAACAGCACCCTCTCTGTATTAAGTACTTCTCCACTTTTCCTTTATGTTTTCGGACAACTCTCCCTCCCTTCTCACCTATGACACGTGATGTTTCTAGCGCCAAGATGCTCCATGGAGTGTAAGTTGCGCTTTATAAAAGCCAATTCATCATCATCATCATTGGGGAGATAGGGCACCCCAGAGCATTGATGGAGCTGCGCCATCGTTGCGACGCAATTCCAGCAATGCGCCGGCTATACGGCACAGATGCGTAACGCTTTGGTGACGTTTTGGGCCCATGGTGCGCCGCATTGTAAATACGGCGCACCATGGGTGGTGGTGGCGTGGCGCACAATTGCTGGCGCATCCCTGCTACTTTGCAGGGATGCGCCGGTAATTAAAAATCTGAACCTTAGGGGCAGATTTATGTTAACTGGCGCATCCCCAGGGATGCGCCAGTTAACGTGCGCCACAGTGCGCCACAGCTCCGCCACCCATGGTGCGCCGCATTTATAATGCGGTGCACCATGGTGCAAAAACAGCACAGATGCGTGACGCATCTGTGCCAGAAATGTGGTGCAATGCTGGAGTTGTGTCGCAAGCGCGACGCAGCTCCAGCAAGGTTCGGGGGTGCCCCATCTACACAAGGCTGCGTCAAGACCTACGCCTGCTTCAAGCAGGTGCAGGGTTTTGACGCAGCATTGCCCTGAATGTGACTGAGTGAAATCTCATAGATTTCACTCAGCCACTTGCAGGAGGCGTTCCTGCACAGGAACGCCCCCCCTGCGCAGGAACGCCTCCTTATGGCGCAGTGCTTTACAACGTGACGCGTCACGTTGTAAATAGGGCACATTGTTTGCGCCGCAGTAGTGTCAAATAAAGTGACGCAATTGCAGCGCAAAGAGGCGCAACGGCCTCATAAATCTGCCCCTTAGTGTCTAGCATTACGCAGTTCTTTAAACTACACTCATACATAATTTCACAGGCCAATGAAATGAACACAAAATCGAAAACAAATAAGCATAGTAGCAACACTACTGAGAAGGAGAGCAGTGCACCTGAAATGCACAGAAGATTTTGAAATATAATTTACCTACAATGTAATCAGCAGCATTATTGCTCTTGGTAAAAAACAAAAATTTGCAAGATAATAACACACAAAGCAGGAGAAAACAGAGTAGTATAGAAATAGCTACTACTACTCACCAAGCCTGGGGATCTCTAGGCCAAGCAGGTCGAGCAGATCGCGTTCACGGTCCAGGACATCCGTCCAGCGGTGGGTGGCCTGGTTGTAGGTGCGCCGGACCCAAGAGTGGTGGTACATGGCCCGGCACACCTTCTCCCACCGCTTCTGGCGCTCCCGGATCCCGTACCCGGTACCGATCCTGCCGCCAGCCATGATGGTCCTGGGGAGGCGGCGCTGAACATAAAAAATTAGTGCGGCCACCTCCTCCGGGCTGAAGATCTCCCAGGGTTCGACTGTCTCCCCCCTCAAACGCCCGCACGGGAGCCGGGCACGGGGTGCGGGACCCTTTCCCTTCTCGGGATGCTTCCCGGCTACCTTCACCATGGTCTGGGCGGAAAGGAAGATAAATAATAAAGAAAATAGAATAGGGAAGAGAAGAGAAGAAAAGAAAAGAGTTTAAAAAAGTAGTTTAAAATTAACCAAAAGTAGCAGAAAACACAAAAATATAGGGCTAGAAAAATAGAGGGATAGATAATAAGTAAAATAGATTAAAAAAAACTTCAAACAAGCAAAGGATGGCAGAGATTTAGAGAGGATACAAAAAGCATGCCCAGAACCATAGCAATAAATGAAAAACAAGATGGCCGCGCCCGTTCACGACCGTACGGGTAAGTTCGCGCGAGATTTTCCTCGCGAACACACGCAAAATTGTACTAGCGAGCCGCACACTTTGCGAGATTACACTTCGCGCCCGGAAACTGAAATATGTCATGCAAACAAGATGGCCGCGCCCTTGAACGACCGCGAGGGTAACTTTGCGCCTTGCGCTACAAGCGGCTCGCTAAAACGCACAAAACCTTGCGAACTAACACGCCGCAAAAAAACAAATCGTATGTTCGCACGAATTTGCGGCTTCCGAATACGATCTCGCGCAAGTTCGCGCCCCGCGAATCCCGCGAAATTGCAGAAAAACGAGTTTTGCAAAACTGAAAGCACTCAGCAGGTGCAAGAGTTCAAACTCATCATTAGTAACCATTCCCTGTAGTGCTTCCTGACTGGGGCCCCTCCAGAGTTCAGTTGCTAGTTGCAACAATTGTATGACCCTCCTCTGACCCTCACAGCAGGCTCATAGATTAGCTACAAGTAGGCCACAAAGGTCCTGGAGAAAAAAAATTGCACTGCAACAGAAAGCAAATTACTGATAAGGAAGCAGGTGCCAGACCTGGAATTTTAAAACAGTGACACATTAATAAACTAACCCTAAATTAATTCATGTCAGTTGAAGCAGGGCATGTGTGCTTGCTTTCCCCCCCCATAATCTACAGTGATGATGAACCAGAGGGTGGCATTGATGTAACAGAGGGTGGCATGGGTGAAACAGAGGGTGCTGGGAACCTGTGCTGATGAACCAGACGTAGAAACAACATAGTCGCGACCGTAGCGAGTCGACAAGTAAGTTCGCAATTGCAAACTGGTACCAAATCCTCGCGAACTGGCAAAAACCCTTGCGAACACACAAAAAAAAAATCAGCAAATTCGCAAGAATTCGCGAATTTTGCGGTTTGCGAGTTCGCAAATTCGCAAAATTCGGGAACGCCAGATTCGCAAAATTCACCCATGCTTAGCCAGTATGCATTAGGTGTGGCTCATAGTTTTGGGCGTTTGTGGTATGAACGTGGGTTCTTGACTTCGCATGGAACGAAGATCCAGCATGGACAGTTGGTGAATGAACTTCTTGAATCACTTACTTTGCCATTGCAAGTAGCGATCGTGAAATTCAGTGCCCATAAGAAAGTCACGGATGATGTTGGCCGCGGAAATGCGTTTGCGGATTAAGTTGCGAAAGAAACTGCGAGGAGTGTGATGAGTCGAATGTATGTTGCGGGTCTGGCGAGATGGATTCCAGAGAAGAGTATGTGAGAAGATACGATTGAGAGTGTGAAATCCATTCAAGCTGAAGCTACATAGAAAGAGTTGAATGAATGGAGAGAAAGCAAGGGTAGATTGGATTCGGATGGTTGTTGGACTGATTTGTCCGAGCATCAGAGATGGTTGTTGCCTGATGCGTATGTGCTTCCAGTTGTTACAATGGCTCATGGCATGGCACATATTAGCGTGAAAGGGATTTGTAAGTTGTTGGCTCCGGTTTGGCAGAATGCGGAAATTCCAAAATGTGCAGAGAACTTGGTTAAGAATTGTATGGTGTGCTTGATGTTCAATCCTGGTAAGGGAACTCCAACACCAGCTGGTCATTTTGCTCCTCCTACGTATCCGTTCGAGGCTTTGCAGCTAGATTTTCCCCACATGGAGAGATGTAACAACTTGAAATATGTTTTAGTGGTTGTCTGTTCCTTTTCTAGATGGGTAGAAGCTTATCCTCTTAAGGACAAGACTGCCTTGTCCACAGCGAAAGTTCTGATAAAAGAATTTTTCCCGAGGTTTGGAATGCCAAGAATTATCTGGAGTGACAATGGGAGTGAATTTGTGGGTCAAGTCATGAAGAGAGTGTGTGTGGGACTAGGAATCCAGCAGATGTTCCACGCTGCAAATCACTCCCAATCAGCTGGTTTAGTCGAGTGCTATAATGGCACCTTGAAATTAAAGTTAGCCAAAATCCAAGCGAGCACTGGTCTACAGTGGCCAGATGCTTTGCCTTTAGCGCTTTTGTCCACAAGAATGACTGTGCATTCGAGAATGGGTCTGAGTTCATATGAAGTAGTTTTGGGCCGCCCAGCGAATATTTGGGGTGTGCCAAGACCAACCAGATTTAGTGAGATTGAGTACCCTGTGTTGATTGACTACTTGCGCGAACTGACGACTAAATAGCGTGTTTTACACCAACAGGTGCATGAAAGTCTACCACAAGCTTCAAAAGATCCAGGCCACGCTATTGAACCTGGATGAAGAATTTTCAGCGGAGCAAGAACGATCAGCCCCGCTGGACAGGACCCTTTCAAGTGTTACTATCGACACGTTCTGCAGTTCGAGTGCAAGGCAAGAAAAACTGGATCCACGGTGTACACTGTAAGCGAGCACCACTGCCCTTACCGTACGATAAGTGGGTCCAGCAGGGACTTCCAGACTCTGAAACAGACACTGTTCCACAATTTTTGCCATTCAGCGATGCTCGTCTGATTGCTACGAACTCTGAGAGAGAAAGTGATGATCTTTTACAAGAAGCAGTGCCTCCTTTGAATCGATTGAACACTACTGAGCCTGAACTCCTGTTTAAAGATCAAGAATTGCCTGGAAGAAGCCGCTATAATTTGAGACCGAGAGTCATGGACAAATAAAATAAATAACGTTTTTAGGATTTTTCTGCTTGCAGGTTAACTCTCCACCGAGGATCTACTCATTTTTGTTTTTCGAACCGCCATCCGGGTTCAGCTCTAGGGTCGCGGTTGCCGAAAGTCTTTGGAGTGCAAGCCTGAGACACTATGGTCGAAGGTTCTGGTTGGCCTAAGGGAGTTGCCCTGGGTTGACAGAGGCATTCCTTAGCATAGAACACCCTACCATCGGGAGCAGCATATTTAGTTTAGGATGGATTTCTTTGATTTGGAGCGACCTGCACGGACAATGATTTTTAGAAAGAAGATATGCAAATTGATCTCAAAGAAACGTTTTATAATACCGTGTGTATTTTTGCTATTGAGTTTGATGATATTCATAATTGGTTATGTGACATTTTCTTTTAAAGTGACGTTTGTTCCCACTGTGCAACCTACACCTCCACTTACTATTTCTTCTCATTCTTTTCATCCTTTGCCTGAACATGAGGTAGTTAGACGACTGGAATTTGCCATTAGTTCCTTTATTCAACTTTTGCACCAACACCATTTAGTGATGAACACGACAAACTGTTGGATCTGTGGTCTAATGCCCCATACGACTGATAAGGGTATTCCGTACTTAGTTTTGCCTTTTAGTTTAAATGGTTCAATTTGGGCTTACAGAACAATGTTTATTTATGCCCATAGTGTCTACCCTCAACGTTCACTGAAAAGCAATCCGAAGAATAGTGCTGTTGCCAGAGGCATAGTCGACATGGTTAAAGGGACTAATGCCGTTGAAACTATTCCGATAGATGAGAAGCAACCCTACAGTGGTTGGGATGTTACTGGGTATAGAGTTAGTCTGAGTGTTAACCAGCGAGCGAAGAGTTCTCCACCGATTTGGATAGTGCCCCATCAGGGTCGCTACTGTCTGCAGGGTAATGGCAAGAATCCGAGAGCTCAGTTAGGGAAGAGCGTTTGTACTGATACTTATGTATTTACGTCTCAGTCTTCCCCAGCATTTTTAGCTGCTAAGGGTACCTACTTTGTTTGCTATGACAAAGCGTATACATGGTTGCTCCCTGATTTCTCGGGCACATGTTTTGTTTCTTTCCTGTTGCCTCCCACTTTTACAGCTGCGGCAGATTACCATAAGACGAGAGTTGCTAGAGGTGTCTTCAGTCAGGAAGATACTGCAGGGCAAGAGTTGGGAGATTTCTTTAAGGGTTTTCTGCCGTTCTGGGGACCGATGGCTAACAGCAGGAATATTCGCCAGTTGACGAGAGTGGTTGAGTCCACCATAGTCGAAACTGCTGGTGCCCTTAGTAACTTGACTGCTGAGCTCCAGTCGGACAGACTTATGACACTCCAAAATAGAGTTGCCCTTGATGTCATACTAGCAGATCGAGGTGGAGTATGTAAACTGATTCAATCGAGCTGCTGCGTTTTCATTCCAGACAACGCTCCCTCAGTTTTCCAGGCCATTTCCAAGCTACATTAGATCTCCGATTCTGTCCATTTGGACAAAGGAGATTGGTCGTTGATGGGATGGTTATGGGGATTGATATCCACTTGGGGTTGGAAGATTTTGATGGTCATTGGGATGGTCTTCGCTATCCTTTTCCTGTTCTGTCTGTGTACAGTGTGCTCCTGTTATTTGTGGCCACTGTGCTACTTCGTGTGCAAGGAGACCTGTCCAGAGACAGGTACTAAGTAATAGGATGATGCTACAGCAACATATCGATGATCTGATGAATATAGATCCGGATTCAGATTGACATGGGTTTGGGTCTGTTGCCTATGTAAGGGCAAAAGGAGGGTCTGTAGTTCCATGAGTTTGTGGGTCTGGTTCGTGTGTTCCGAACCCGTTCAATAAAGGTCGTCGGAAATAGACGATTTTGGTGTCAGAAGACCGCAAATCAAAAGTGTAGCGGGTATGAGTGTTTTCGCATGAATTAATCAATGAGAACACTCCGTATTCAAGGATTTAGTTTGAACCTTCGGGTTCCATTTTGTGTACGGCAGCCATTTTATGTGGTTGCCCTCACATAGGCCGATGACTACGGCCGAACGAGTCCTTGAGACACGTATGCCTTAGCCGACTTCTGAGTGACCTGGCCGAACTGACTCCTTGCCCGAGGCTGACCTCGCTGAGCCAGTTCCTTGTTAAGCAGCTGGTCAGATAAAGATCAAAGAGTAGGGCATGCCAGAGTTTATGGTACACTGCTCCCACCTTTCTATCTCACTTCCAATCTGTTTCTGTTCCTTCCTTTACGACATAATCACTGATTTGGGTTGAGGTTTTATGATGGGTTTGTGCGGCCTGAGCGAACAAGAATATTGGAATAAGCTTGGTCATTTCTGGTGGGCTGGACAACAGAAAGTGGGATTGTCGTCATACGCTACTTTTGAATTGTCACACTTCTATTGGTCAGTTTGTATGAACCCAATGCTAATTTGAAATGTTGTCTGAGGCTTGATTTTTGGCATAAAAGACCATGCTCCGCTCATTGAATTTGTGCAGTCTCTAGCGAACCACCCGTGTGTGCTTCGTAGACCTCTGTTCCTGGTTGCAGCCAATAAACTTTGGTCTTTGACGTCATCAAGAAGTATCCCGTGTCTCTGTTTCCCAAGGCAAGGGAACTCGAAATCATCGGGCGTTTTCCCTGACGCCGCTTGGTTCTAAAACCCGGTCCTTCAATGTATGCCACCGCACCCTGATACAGCGCCTCAGCAACACCGGAATCCAAGGAGCGGCCCTGGAGTGGATCATCTCGTTCCTTGCCAGAAGAACCCAGAGAGTCTGCCTCCCCCCGTTCCGATCCGCGGCTACCGAAGTCATCTGCGGCGTTCCGCAAGGATCCTCACTCAGCCCCACACTCTTCAACGTCTACATGAGCCCTCTCGCAGCCATTGCATGCCAACACAACCTCAAAATCATCTCCTACGCCGACGACAGCCAGCTGATCCTCTCCCTCACCAACGACCCCACCACCGCCAGAGCCAGCCTCCAGGAAGGAATGAAAGACGTCGCGGAATGGATGAAGCTCAGCCGTCTGAAACTGAACTCAGGCAAGATGGAAGTCCTCATCCTGGGACCATCCCCTTCTGCCTGGGACGACTCCTGGTGGCCAAATGCCCTGGGCACCGCACCCAAGTCAATGGACCATGCACGCAACCTGTGCTTCATCCTGCCGTCCTCCCTCACGATGGCAAAACAAGTCAACGTTGTCTCATCATCCTGCTTCAACACCCTGCGGGTGCTCCGAAAGATCTTTCGTTGGATCCCCACCGAAATCAGGAAGACGGTCACCCAGGCCCTCGTCACCAGTCGACTGGACTACCGGAACACCCTCTACGCTGGAACCACAGCCAAACTCCAGAAAAGACTCCAGCGCATACAGAACGCTTCTGCGTGACTCATTCTGGACATCCCTCATCACAGCCACATCTCTACCCATCTGAAAGACCTGCACTGGCTCCCCGTCAGCAAGAGGATCACGTTCAAACTCCTCACCCACGCACACAATGCTCTCCACGACATGGGCCAGAAATACCTCAACAGCCTCCTCACATTCTACACACTCACTCGCCAGCTCCGATCCACCAGCCTCGCCCTCGCCGCCGTCCCACGAATTCACAAATCCACCGCCGGAGGAAGATCCCTCTCCCACCTGGCGGCCAAGACGTGGAACTCCCTCCCCACTCACCTACGGCTGACCCAGGACCATCTTTCCTTCAGGAAACAACTCAAGACCTGGCTGTTCGAGCAGTAGCGACTCCCCCCACTCCCCCCCCAGTGCTTTGAGACCCTAGCGGGTGAGTAGCGCGCTTTACAAATTTGTTTGATTGATTGATTGACTTCCACTAGGTCATGGTGATGGTGTCACTGTTCTGTGGAATACCTGCACTTGCCAGGCCATGGTGGTAGCTAGCCGGGTTTCCTCATAACAATATCTTCCGGGAGAGGTCTGCAAGATGACCCAGGCCCATGGGCAAGACTTCTCCAGCCCTATGCCATGGTATGCTTAGGAGGAGGGGGGGGGTACTTGCCCATAGTAAGGACATTATCAGTCCACACATTCATAGTGACTGGCATCCTTGCCAATGAGCTCCCACTGGTGGAAAAAGTGCCGGGAGGGGTGGCCCCCTAGGGGGGCTCCAAAAACACAGATGTCTAGTGCTCTGTCTCTAAACAGAGGTCACGGTGGCCCGATGAAGAGCAAGGGGTCAGAGGTGGGTGCCATCCACCCGTGGGTCAGGTGTTAGGTACTCTGAGAGATGAGAACCTCAAGACTGACTTTGTGAGGCAACTTCTGAGCTTGGGGTCAGGAGACCTGCATCAGGCGGACCTTTACATGGCACAGAAAGACCTCCACGCACATGTTTAATGTCAGGGTATAGACCCTGAACAGACAGACCTTCTATGAGGTGCCACCCATGAAATGGTGAAAGAAAGATTGGAAGGAGGGTGGCTAGCACCTGGGGGTGCAGCCCCCACTCTGAGAAACGTCAGAGGCCAGAGTGACCTCTGGAGCAAGAAATAGTGTCACTATAAAAGCAATCAATGTATGAATTTAGCTCTGGAACAATTATCAGCTGAAATTAACTATGGCCAACTATCAACTAATCTAATGAAAGAAATAACAGAGTAATTCTTTGAAAGAGTAGGGGAATGAAGAGAACAGAATGTGGTTGGTGGTGAAGAACGAAAATTGACTTCCCAGCTCTTGGGTGAATGTGCCAAAGTTGGTGAAGATTTATCCACAGAGCCCAACGTTCTAGGTAAAAAAAATGACGGTTAAAGGAAAGTACAATTGAACCATAGCTTCACCTTGGTGACTGGTACTGGGTATGGAATAAGTCATTCTTTATTATAAAGCGGATAATTGCATACTTATATATTTACTGAAGAGCAATGTAGCAATGTAATGGCATTAAGTCCCAATGTAAATCTTTAAAAATACTCCTCTGCTTACCTGCAGTGTAGTGGATGTGATGTACATGTAACTTGCTAACTGTGATCAGCTGCCAAACTCACATATCTTTTAAGCTTTTTTAACATAGTCTACGAAGACTAAATCATGTTCTGTGTGATAGGACTTTCAATATAGAGACAAAATCTTATGTTACGACATCCACTCTTGTGGAGCCTATGTGGCTGTTTACAAAGGGGTAGCAACTTCTCCTTTACGTACTCTTACATTGAGGTTCTGTAATTCTCGAGTCTGACTCCATTTTGTTCTGTGCCACCATTTTGTGTTGTCCTCACGTAGGCCTGTGAAGGTAGCCTGGCGAATAAAGTGGCCTGGCCTTCTTTGTTCATGTATACATTAAGTAAGGTTTCTTTTTGACTCTGAAATGAACTGTAAGAAACTGACCTCTTCACCTGAAACTGACCTCGCAAAGCCAAATTCCCTGATCGATCTTTGTCTGAGATTGCCAATCAATGTTCAGGACATCGTTAACTTTTAGTTTCCTTGCACATGCCTTATCTTGTTCATCATCTGTTACTGTTTCTTTTTAAGTTTCTTCATTACATGGGTTATGCTTTCAATTATAGGTTTGTCCAGCTTTTGGAGGTTGAATTTGGGACATTCTTAATTATTAACTTTTGGGTTGGGATACTGTACATGTAATCATGCCATGCCCTGCAGTGCCATCTAAATCAGATTAACCTTTGTAAACTATGTAATTATAATATTTTGCCGATATCCTGCTAAAACCCCAAAGGCTACTCACCTGCTGACCCTCCAGATTTTCCATTTGTTTAGGAATGTAATTGGTACAACTCTCTTACATGCCTGGGGCAGGATAGAGAGTATATAAGTTGTGAAGTAAGACCATTCTAGCAGACTGCCTCATTCAGTTGCTAAGGCTTCTGTGTGATGTAGTCTCGGATGTATGACGTTACAATGCATACTTTTACAACGCCTACCTTTACAACGCATTTTGTACACCGCAACATCTATTACAACGCATACCATTACAACGCATGCCATTACAACGAATTCTTTAAAACTACCTTTACAACGCATTCCACTACAACGCATACTACATTTACAACGCATACCATTACAACGCATAACATTACATTGCATGTAAGGTAAGTATTGGATAGTGTAGGGGTAAAAATTACTATTCTAACTCCAGGGGGTGCAACAGTAGGGTAAGTATTGGATAGTGTAGGGGTAAAAATTACTATTCTAACTCCAGGGGGTGCAACAGTAGGGTAAGTGTTGGATAGTGTAGGGGTTAAAATTACTATTCTAACTCCAGGGGGTGCAACAGTAGGGTAAGTATTGGATAGTGTAGGGGAAAAAATTACTATTCTAACTCCAGGGGGTGCAACAGTAGGGTAAGTGTTGGATAGTGTAAGGGTACTATGTGTTGTAATGCTATGCGTTGTAATGGTATGCGTTGTAATGACTGCATTGTAATGGCATGCGTTGTAGTGGTGTGCTTTGTAGTGTCATGTGTTGTAATGGTTGCGTTGTAAATGCATGTGTTGTAATGGATGTTGCGTTGTAAAAGTTTCGCTGTAATGGTAGTGCGTTGTAAAAGTTGCGTTGTAAAGGTTGTTTCCCGTAGTCTCACTCATTTGAGTTTAATAAAGATGTACTTTTATATTCCAGCTTCTGTGTCAAGTTCTTCTTTGTGAGTTTAAAAGGACTAAGTGTCAGTGGAACGCCTGAGAAGTGGATTTTTGATTTCTACAAATGGCGCGGCCAACGCGGGCCTCATAAGAGAAGTGGCTATCTGAAGGAGTGATCTTGTCAGAAGACAGAAATCTACTGAGGAGGACAGGACAGGACTCTACTATGGAGGTACTCTGTGCACGGAGGTTCTGGGGATTCTTTGTCTCTGCAGCCCAGTATATTTCTGATCTTCCTGATTTTGATCCTCCACATGATGTCACTCCTGACTGAGAACCTTTTTGGCGTGACTATTTTAAAAAAAAGACCGTTAGGTCATTTAGAACTTGGCAGTTAGAATTTGGACAACCATTTGTTTGGTATAGCTTTGGAATTTTGGAATTTGTGTTGGCCAACTCTGGATATGTATAGGTTTGTATATGTGAATAGCAATTTGTGTAGGCAGGTAAAGAGGAGATTTTTCTCTATTTGGTTTTGTTGAACGGCGCAACGTACGAAGAGTACCTTAAGCACTACTTTGATTATAATATTGCATATTCTGCAGTATTTTTGGCATGCCTGTTCTCAAAGCTCACATTGAAGAATGTGTTGCTTTTTTTGGAGGTACCATAGTGTGATGTGAATTAAATAAGCCGGCTCCCTTGAGGGAATATCTAAATAGGTTTAGGTATAAAAACATATTTCTTCCTTGGTGATTCTGTATCCCTAGGGAATTCAAATATGACAAAACAACCATACAAGGATCCTTTTTCTGCGCAATTTTATGAATGGAGATATGCAGAGCGATTTATGGTGTTCTACCAGCCAAAGCTAGTGAATTGAGTGTATCTTGGCTTCTTGGAAATAAAGGTCTGTGGGGCTGTTTTTGCAGTCTTTTGGAACACTATTGAGAAGCGTTTCTTGTAAATATGACTTACAACTAGTATTTACAAATGGTTTGGTTTCAGTACAGTCTGTGGGCTGTCCTTTGTTTCAGTCCTATGTGTTGATCTGTGGGTTAAATGTGTGTTTAAATGTTTATGTGGTTTTCCCATTAGTTCAACTTCTGTAAGTAAATAGCGATGGCGCTATTTATGAAACAAATGGCTAAAGCGCTATATTGTGTGTCCTGAGTGGTTGAACCCTGTCTGTTTATGTCTGAAATGAGCTCAATGTGTGTTTGTGTTTTTTTATGTTTTCAGTCTGTTAAGTAAAATGTCAGATTAATTAATATTAAGTGGAAATTAAATAAAAATCCAGCCATTTACCATGTGATATGCTAAAATAGCTATATGTTGCTATATCATTTACAGAGTAAGCAATTACACACATGTGCAAACTGTTAAATGCTTAAAAAAAATTAAAATTCACATTCACTAGGAATAAAAAAGCCCTCAAAAACGAAATTGTGTGTTTTGCAAAAAATAAACTTACAGCATTTTCCTTAGATACATTGTGTTAGATATTAACAGGCAAACACATCATCTGAATACATTGGATTTTGCTGCATTACACACACATTTTGAAACTTGAAATGTCTTAGTTTTAGTTTTATATAGACAGCCACCGTGCCCACGTTTTCAACACTAAGAAACAGCTGTTGCTGCCGCTAAGCAAGCAACATGAAGCAATCACAAATAGACAGGAATGTTTACTCTGGCAGGACTTCGCCCTCAGTTAAACACGGGTGAATCTTTGCATTTCAGAGTAGTGTTTTAAAAGGTTACAAAATAAGGTTCATTATTTTGTATCACAGGAAGACATTTCAATTGCGGTTTTCCTCTCTTTAAGCATTTTTTTTGTAAGCATATTCTTGGTTCTGTTGCTAAATAATAATTGTCCTTTTAAAAAAAAAAGTGGCACGAAAATCTGTCATGTTTTAAGTTAGGCTTCTGTGCTTAGGCTCATATATTAATGCGTCTAAAAATTATAGGCAAGGGATGCAGCTTGCTTTTATATGTGGAATTATCAAAGATGATTGGGTTTATTAAAAATAATTATTAATTATGAAAAATAATTATTAAAAATAAGTGCTTCTAAATTCGTTTTTTAATATTTATAAAGCTTAATACTCATACTGTGACCTCCTAGCATTATAATTTAATTTAAGTTGTGTTGTACTGCATAATGAGGACATTTGCATATGGAATTTCACTTGGCTCAGGCGTAAAAACTCATTTTTCTAAGGATTTACATGAGATATGTCTAATGTCCAATCTCTGCAATCTGTAAAGAACATTCTGAGGATGATTAATATGTAGCACAATTATAGAATATTTATTTTTAAGTGCCCCAGGTGGCAAAGTCGAAATTGGGTGAGGGCACTATTTAGGCAGCATTTTTTTTTCATTTAGAGTAGCTTTTAAAGTGCCTTAGGCTTCAGTAAATGCATACATTTAGGTATAATACAAATTTGCAGGTTGTTCTCATTTGGGGTTGCTTTTAATGGCTCAGTGAGCCAATGTGTCCGGTGCAGAGGTTTGAGTTTAAGATCAGGGTTGAAGGTTTTAACTCTAGCTGGGCCTACTGAGACGTTCATCCATTTAAGGTTGATGAAATGAGTACCATTGCATAGGGTGGTAACAAGCATTTGTTCTAAAGCTGGTATGTTGTGTTGTTGTGTTCTGTGAATTATTCACAGGAGATGTTTTTGAGTCTGGGAATAAGAGTGGATTGTGGCCCCTAAAGGGAGTTATATATATGGTATGTGGTTTTGGATAGGGTTAGTTATTGCAAGTTAGAAAGAGTTAGGAAGGCTTTTTGTCTTTGACAGCTTCAGGGTGAAGAGAGGGCTCACGTTTTTGCATTTTGTCCTTTTATGAATTGTTCCTGCTGGTCCTGTGTGTCAGAAGCGACACAGTAAGTTGTATTTGACAGTTTATCACCACTAACTGGTGACCAGTTGTCAAAAGGAGGGTGAGGAAAGTAAAAAAAAGTGTACTTTTAATTTTAAGCCTGACAAATTAAGCTGGCCCGAATATTGGGTTTTGGGCTGCATGAAGTGCGTGCGTCACCGCTCATTTACATGTGCTATTGTAATTTGTCTATGCTTTTTGTGCTTGGTATACAGCACGTATATCTGATGGCTTGACATGTGTGTTTTTTTTATTTTATGTATGTTTTTGATTTATGTTGTTGCTTCTGATACTATTACAAGTTTTCCTGTGTTGTGAGTGGATGTCATGACGATGTACATCTTTGAGCAACAGTTGGTTGAACTTGCTCTGATACTAAATTTCACAAGTATGATATTTTCATACTGTGAACAAGACAGCAACACTTCACCAGTGCATCATGTCTATTTGGCTACAATGGTATTAAAGAAAAATAAAAGAGATATACAGGATCAAAGTGTGTCACCTGCAGTTAGTCACGTTACTGTCCCTTCCCTCAAGGAACAGGCAGCCCTAGATTTATGTTTCCTTGATTGGACCTAAGGATGAAATTATAGATCTGTGACTCTTGTACAAGGTGACTTAATTTCTATATTGCATTAGTTAATCATGTTCTGCTTCCTAAGTACCAGGTTTCATTTTGCCCGTGGAAGGAACTGGAACAGTAGCCGAGATTACCGTATATGGTGTAGCGCCAGCGGTAGAGTTAAAATTTGTGTAACTTTGGCCTTTTGTGTATCACCCGTACTCTTGGTGTTGTGTCATATGCCTGACTATCACCCAAGTAATTTCTTGTTCTTCCTATAGAGTTTTCTTTTGCCGCTTCTCCCCTGATCGAGGTCACATTGTGCCTAGTTATTGGGGATTTAAGTTGTGTCTTTGTCCCATTTCCCTTTTCCGTATTCCTTTAACCAGTCAGCCCATTTATCATTGTTGGTGTATTGTTCAGGTTCACACTTCCAGACTGCAGTGATGTACCAGGGACCCCCATAATATGTATAATTCCCTTTTGTATGACCAGAGGGGTTTTTCAAGAATTTTACTTCATGCCCACTTGGATGTTTTTTTTTTATATAGTCTGACTGTCAGGGTAGTGATGGAATGCACAGTTATTAAAGGGAGGTATCTACATGTCCCTGATAATCTGTATCATGTGCTTTCTCTTTTGAAATGTTTTAGATAAGGAATTTAGGAACACTTATATGTAATTATTGAGAGAAAAAATGTGTTTCCCCCATTAGACAATGCCACTACGTGTGAGGACATCCATTCAGATAGAATTCCCATGTAACTATCTACCCCTAGATGGTAGAGAATATGCGCTCACAATGAAGCCACTCCTTTGAAGATTGCAGGCCACCTGCTTGCAATCCCCTTGTTAAATACAATGAACTGTTTTTGTACTGAATTTAAAGGAAACTAACAACTGTGTCACTTTTCCTACATCACTAGGTTCTGCGGTATCAAGTCATAATAACCTGCAGAACGCTGATTTAAGCCTAATTCCCATCAGTGACAGCTACAGACGAGGGCCGGAGGTCTTGGCCCTACAGTCCCAGCACCCAGAAAAGTAGCAAGGCTGGACAGTGATCGCCAGCGCGCCATCAATGGTATCTCCAAAGCATCGTGCTTGCTTCATCAGAAGGCGTTGAACATCAGAAAAGGAGGAGCTGTTGATGGCAGGGTTGATTTGAGCCTTGAGTTTTCTACCTGTCATGTGCTGGTAACCTCTGACAGTGTGCAGTACCTTGAACCCCTTGGCCTGAGTTTTGGCCACACACCCCCGTTTTCTTTGCTCCAATGGAAGAGCAGTGCACCGGAGGATCCAAGATTGACAAAAGGCACTACATTATGGTGCCCATGAAAGAGGAGCCTGAGCGTCCTCTGACACTGAATAATGAGTGTTACATCCTGAGAATGTAGACCCGGGTCTGCATGAGATGATATGTGCCCATGACCAATGAAGAGCACATTATTTGTAGTGTCTGCCACAGAGGAGAGACACTGGTGCACTGCCTTGAGACATTGAGACTTTCGAGTGAGCTGTGAGTGTTTGCCAGGAGGGCACTCCAACTAAGCAGTACTATTTTCATGAAGAGACCTGAATCGAGAGGCCCAATGCGGAAGAAGACAATGGAAGCAGATTTGATGGACGATAGAAGCCTGCCAGAGAGGCTTTGAACGGACTTTGGGCACAGTTGCACAAGCGATTCCAGTGCAATTGTATAAAGTAAATGTTAATTAAGTTCTCATTTGACTAAATTGCCATGGAAGAGGAAGTAGCTCCGCCTCTAGCATCCAAAAATGGTCCACCAGAAGTGAGTCTTTGTGCTACTATGTGTGTTCGGAGACCTGTCCCGAGAGAAGTAGAGAATAATGAGATGATGTCACAGCAACACCTTGACGACCTAATGAATATCGATATAGACCTAGATTCAGATTAACATGAGTCTTAGGTTATTGCCTACGTAATGGCAAAAGGAGGGTCTGAAGTTCTGTAATTCTCGAGTCTGTCTCCATTTTGTTCTGTGCCACCATTTTGTGTTGCCCTCACGTAGGCCTGTGAAGGTAGCCTGGCGAATAAAGTGGCCTGTCCTTCTTTGTTCATGTATACATTAACTAAGATTTCTTTTTGACTCTGAAATGAACTGTAAGAAACTGACCTCTTTACCTGAAACTGACCTTGCTAAGCCAATTTCACTGATCGATCTTTGTCTGAGATTGCCAATCAATGTTCAGGACATCGTTAACTTTTAGTTTCCTTGCACATGCCTTATCTTGTTCATCATCTGTTTCTGTCTCTTTTTATGTTTCTTCATTACATGGGTTATGCTTTCAATTATAGGTTTGTCCGGTTTTAGGAGGTTGAATTTGGGACATTCTTAATGATTAACTTTTGGGTTGGGATACTGTACATGTAATCATGCCATGCCCCGCAGTGCCATCTAAATCATATTAACCTTTGTGAACTATGTAATTATAATGTTTTGCCCATATCCTGCTAAAACCCCAAAGGCTACTCACCTGCTGACCCTCCAGATTTTCCATGTGTTAGGAATGTAATTGGTACAACTCCCTTTCATGCCTGGGGCAGGATAAAGAGTATATAAGTTGTGAAGTAAGACCATTCTAGCAGACTGCCTCATTCAGTTGCTAAGGCTTCTGTGTGATGTAGTCTCACTCATTTGAGTTTAATAAAGATGTACTTTTATATTCCAGCTTCTGTGTCAAGTTCCTCTTTGTGAGTTTAAAAGGACTAAGTATCAGTGCAACCCCTGAGATGTGGATTTTTGATTTCTACAACATGCCTTTTTGAATATGACCCATTATGACTAGAATTTGGGGTGCAAATTGCCTAAGCATACCCCTTAATCTTTGACACTTTCTCTCATCCAGCGTGATCTATTCTACTCTATTCTGTTCTGGAGAATTTGTATGGTGCATAGCTACCCAACAGACTTACCAGCGCTAGGACCAACACATCTGCCACAAGACTCAGTGCATGTCCTGGAGGTTGATTAAAAAAGAAAGGTCTACAAGTGTCTCCTAAAACTAAGGGTCATATTATCAAGAACTGTGTTAAAATTATCGGCTTGGTAATATGCCCTGGAGAATTCCAATAGAAGCTCATGTTCACACCAGAACATGGACTTCTATTGGAATTCTCAAGTGCATATTATCAAGCCCATTATCGCCGCTTGAGCAGCAGTTTTCTGCCACTAAACTGGCGATAATTTTTAACGCCGTCCTTGATAATATGCCCCCAAGTTCTGACTGGTTCATTCCAAGAACTACTGGGAGGACATTCCAGAGTTTGGGAGCTAAGTAGGCAACGGAGCATTACCCCCCCCCCCCCCCCTTCCCCCCAACTCCTTGCCTTCTTGATTCTGGGGACCAGCAACAACCTTGGTTCCATATAGTGCAATGATCTCCTGGTAATATAAGGATTCAGCAATTTCTGTATAAGCATAGCGCGATGGGCTAAGCAGAGTGTCTTGAATTGGATTCTCTTATGCCAAGTTAACCCAGTGCAAAGTTTCTAGGACCGGCAAAGCTGACTGGTACTTTGGGATTTTTAAGAGAATCCGGGCTAACTGGACAATTTGACTGTCTGACATAGGACATTGGCAACATTTAACTGTCACTGTGCATTGTATAATATGCTTTGTCAACACAAGAACTTCATCCTACTGCCCTCAAATTAACAAGAGCCAGGCTTTACTTTTAGATTAATGCAGTTACTTGTACTTGCAGCTGAAGTTTCATGGCAAAGCCTTTCTAAAATAAATATTGTCTATCACCTGTCTTGCAGGCTATCCCAGTTGATTCTGCGGGTTTAATTTGCTTGTCTTATCGTGGTCAATCTCCAGACACCTTTTATAACTTCAATTATATCTAATTACACAAGTGTTGAAAGGTTGCCTGTTTGCTTTATGCTGTTATCAATTTTTCTAAATTATACAAGGGAAACGTTGTGGGTCACGTATTTCAAATGAATTGTGTTTCATTGGTTTAATATAAACTAATATTGAGCTAAATAGGACACTGGTAGTGTTACCTGGGCTATGTCTGGCATTTGATGGAAACAGAGGGGCGGAAAAGAAGAAATGTGGACGAGAGAAATAGATTTTGAGGAACTGACCAAGAAGGTGTTTCATAAAATGCCTCTTTTGGTGTGGTCGCCCGAAGTTTTTTGACTGATGCTGCTGTTTTTTTTACTATGAGAGTGCACTGAGGGCTGTACCCATTGGAACTGGCTAACTGACCTGTACGTCGTCAGTAAATGGTACCCCGGTACCCAAGGCATGTAAGTTTGAGGGGTACCCCAGGGCTTGCAGCACTGGTTGTGCCACCCAGGAAGACCTCCAACTAGAACTAGTCCCCCAGTTCACCACTGCCGGACTGGTTGACTTTGCCATTGAAAGCAAAGGCATAGACTCCACTTCCCCTGTACATGTGTGTAAGTCACTCCTCTGGCAGGCCTACTGAGTCCTAAAGTCTGTGTGCAACATATGGCACAGGCAAGGCATGTAGTTTACATGTTCTGACAGTAAAACACACAGAATTACTGTTTTTATTGTAGAAAGACTTGGTCGCCCAATTTGCGAGCACAGGATTACACACTGACCCCTTAAATGTGTTAGCTCCTGTGCGGACAAAGTGGGCATTCCAAGGTATCAGAAAACTTGTTACATTAAGCCCAACTAGTATCTCAAGTTAACATTGATGTAACTTGTTGCAGTGTGCAACTTCAGCAAAAGCTGCCACTTTGTTGCCTTTAAAATTCCTGTGGCTTCCCCGGCACACATGCAGCCTGTTCTACGGGACAGCTTCCTGCCCTCCTGAAGAGACGTGCCCACGACTCTCAGAAAGGAGGACACTGAGGGACACTGAGGGATTGTAGGTCCGAGAGGTGTCAACTCCCCCCTGCAGGAAGCCACTTAGGTGTTAGTCTAATAAGGGAGGCTTCAACGTGGAAGCCACCTTTTAAGGGCAGGTGTGTCATACTAAGGAAGTGGGCTGTCCAATTGTGTTGGCACGGGAAGCAGAGAGGGGAAACCAAAGTGGTTTGCCCAGGGGCATGCAGCCCTGAGGTAGCCACATCCCGGGGTTGGCTAGGAAGGCCTGAACACTGAGAGAGGGTTCTTGCCATCTTGGGTGTGGGCAGAAGGGTGCATTCTAGGATTGCCAGATGCTATACTCCACAGGAAGTGGTCCCCAGGAGAGGGGAAACGTGGTAGACCATTGACTACCAACCACATCCCACCCTGAGGGTATTTTACGGGCATAAGTGGGGCACCCTTGGCACACAGTCCTCATATCTCGACTAACTTGGAAGAAGGAGCAGAGAAGGACTGCCCTGCTGCACCAAGGGGCCAGCAAAGAGAGGCTTCACTGTCGAAGACTGCAGATGCTGCACCTGGTGTCTAGTAAAGAGAGGTACTGTACCATTTATGTCATGTTCAAGGTGAAGCATAGATTTATGTAGAGATCTGTTCTCTAGAAATAGTGTTAAACTGGCCTGCTGTTCACAGCTCAGGGTCCAACAGCTGAAGAAGCTTTCTGGAACAAGTTGGTAGCCCAAAATCTTCAAGTCGCTACCACCACCACCATGCAGCACCAAGGACCAAGTCCTGATGCCCATAATTGCACCTGAGTACCTTGAACCCAGGAGGGCTGTTGGAGAGTTCCTGGGAACCTCAGACGGTGAGTAATCAACCCAGGAAGGATTGGCCTGTGACAACGGGCGACTGGTAGAACCACGGCGACAGGACTTCAGCCAGACTGGATTGGAACCTGGAATGTCGACCCTGCAACCAGGATCCCCTCACCATCTTTGTGGACTCAGGAATACCTTTCAGGAATACCGCCATTGACTGCATCGCACCCACAGTATCCTTTCCACATCCTTCATCCCTTGCACCAGGACCAGCCCCTAGGAATCAATTGCAACAACGATAAAGTGCCAGGAACTATTGAAGGATGGCTTCTTCTGTGACGGTAACTGTCCTTGAGGACCTTGAAGGTCCCAAAGAGTACCTCCCTGCCAGAGTTGGTCACCCCAAGTACTTCTAACTGACCACATTGACACTCACCTGTCTTTTTTTTAAAATTCTAAGTGATCCTTTAGACTGCCCGTGTTGCTGCCCGTGTTGCTGCCCGTGTTGTTGTCGTAATCTACATAACCTGAACTGAGCCTCGCAGCCTTTCGCGGACCCACCCGCCAGTCTCCCGCCGCTCCGCCGCTTTTTGCCCAACTGAAGCGGGAGCCGCCGAGTGGAGACCGGCGAGGGGCTGGACCACATTACCCACAAGCCCTACTGGGGTCCGCGATACCTGCAAGCGCCAGGAGGCGCATAAATACGTCGTCACCACCATTGTAAGTGGGATCCTTTAGACTGCCCATGTTGCTGCCCGTGTTGCTGCCCGTGTTGTTGCCGTAATCTACATAACCCTGAAATGAGCCTCGCAGCCTTTCGCGGACCCGCCCGCCAGTCTCCCGCCGCTCCGCCGCTTTTTGCCCAACTGAAGCGGGAGCCGCCGAGTGGAGACCGGCGAGGGGCTGGACCACATTACCCACAAGCCCTACTGGGGTCCGCGATACCTTGAAGTGCCAGGAGGCGCATAAATACGTCGTCACTACCCCCTCGCGGGACGCCGGGCAAAGCCCGGGCAAAGGGCGGGCCCTCTTAGGCCCTCAGAGGTCTGAGGAGACTGGACTGGTCCCGACCCCCTGGTCGTGGGACTCCATCTGAGTAAGTTGTGCAAATTTCCTATACTTTGTGTAATATTGCCACTGCACTTCAATGTCTACCATCGTGCTTAGTCCGGCCACTGCTGTTTCTGATAAAGCAGGGGGCCTAATGAACAGAACCCTGGACAACTACTTTACTAAAGCAGTTTCTGAAGGTTCAAAAGACTTATCTTTAGCAGAACGGCGGGCTGACCGCCGTCGTTCTATTGAACGTATTAAGAACAAGACTCTATCTGAGCCTATTCCTGTTGTTACTCTGGACAACGAGCTCTGCGCCAATACCACGGATGCCTCATCACCTGTGGCCAGTGTGCCCCTACTGCTTAGGGAATGCTTAGCACCTTCCATCGGTCTAACTCAAACTGATGCAGATACTATTCCTCTTGATTCCTCTAGTACACCTAACGCATCAAAGGTCATGATTTCACCAACACCCAGGCCAAGAAAGGTAGTAAGAGGAAAAATTATGAGGTCTCTGCCATATAAAATCCATGGCCCTCTGCCAACTAAAAAAAGACGTAAGAGGATGGATCCAACTAAGCCAAAGCTGAGCCATTCTGAGTTCGGGAAGAAGTCTAACCCTATTAGCACCGGAGCCACGGGAACTATAGTTGTTAAGGAAGCTGCAGGAACAGCGTTAGATCCTCCAACACTCCTACCACCATCTTCCCACTCAGTCAATGAGTTTAATACTGAACATGATTTAACGGTTGAAGGGTCTCAAATAGCCCCTACTAGTAATCTACTGGATAGCATAGAACTTATCGTGAGAAGCTATACATTAGCTATAGTTGAAAGACTAAAAGGAGTGGAGCTAAGACTAGGGAAAATAGAGGCAGATCTGGCAATATATGGAAATCCTACTAGGACTTCAGAAAATAAAGGGCCAATAACAGCATCAAACCCTTCTCAAGCCTCTACATCGGCATATACTTCCCCATCAGACGCAGTTGTAGCAGCATCCTCTACCACCACCTTACATAACAATTTGAAATCAGTTATATCGGCTGCTACCAATCATTTGGCTACAAGTACATCATCTGTACCTAAACATCCCCTTAATCCTAACACAAACCAGCCAAAAATACCAACGACAAGACCGACCACAACAGCGAATCGCATTCCTGATACTCCAGCAAGGGAAATGGGTAATTCATTAAATGGGTTACCAAGATTGGAGGAGGAAGAAGCTAGATATACAAGAGGGATCCAAGACATGAGACCACTCACTGAACTCCCGCCGGAAGCCGTAGCTTACGTGGTGGTACTCACCGGGGTACCAGAGTTGTCTGGAAACAAGCGGGAAGGTTTCTTCCAACTAAAGAACAAAATAATGCACTGGTTGACCTCACATAGACCAATAGCCAGTAATATTAATGGCGAAATAGTCCATGTCCGACGCTTGCCGTGGCTAGGTGGAAGACCAAAGGACATAGGGGGAGATGTGGTTGTAGTAAATTTTAGGGATAAAAATGCAGTACAATACATACTAAATTGGCCACATGGCAACGCGAATAACTGTATTATATCGCGCCCATTAACATACTTCTATCCAAGATCTATAGTATTTCCACCCCAATCGGTATCCAGTAATGCCCTCTTTGATAACCATTTCTCTAATATGGAGCTTGCTAGAAACCCTGTTTATATGTACCAACCAGCACCAGCCCCTGTTACATCTGGGTGGAACATCGTACCCCCCAGACACAATACATGTGAATACAGAAGAATGGCTCATCGTATGCCATTCACGCCATTGGAGTTATCGAATAGGTTTGATGTATTCAGTGGTCTGGACGAATGCGATTGAAGATCAATGAACAGGGAGGAAGATAGTGGTGGTGTAAACATCTTTAGTACTGATGGAGCTAAGGAGGAAGAAGGGAATAGATTCCCGAGGGCAGAAAATACTATTACTGCAACCGGCACTGGGGCTAATAGTAGCCTGTCCTTATCTACACTATCAAGCAACCGCAGGTCAAATGAGGGGCCCTCTTTGATTACACTAGTCTCATGGAACATTGCAGGAGTGCGTGCAAAAATATGTGACCCTGACTGGAATATTTATATGAATACCTTTGATATCTGTGTATTGCAGGAAACTTGGGCTACGGATCAGGTTCATAGAGTTGGATATAAAACATACCAAATAGAGGCTGTGCCTTCACCAAGAGGACGAGCCTCGGGAGGGTTATTAATATGGATCAGTGTATCTATTAACATTGGCATAAAAATCTTAAATACTGATTCCCAAGACATACTTGGTCTGGAAAGAACCACAGAGGATAAAAGGGTGATTAACCTAATAAATGTGTATAACAGTCCTCATCCATCCTATAAGGAGTCGCTATGCATTGAAAAACTGGAGATTTTTATGGACACCTTAGAACCAGATGCAAGCGTAATCTTATGCGGGGACATGAACTGCAATTTCGAACCGATTATGGGCATGGTTAAATTGTATGAAGATGAGGATGTTGCTAATGAGATACCTGTCCTGACTGATAATGGAACAGTTGCTGGAACCACACTAGCCCTTCAGATCACAAGGCTGCTTACAAGTCATGGTTTGAGGGCATGTAATGGGCGCATGCCATCTGATAGCCCGAAAACACCCACTGTCAAGAGGCGAGGTTGCGAAAGTAAATTAGGTTATGTTATTGTTTCTTTTGACCTATGGCCATACACAAATGATTTAAAGGTCAAGGAGAGATTCGACAGTGACCATTATCCACTTGAAACTAGCTTTCTGCAAAGCTTATTAAAGGGGCCAGGAGACATTGAGGGAGGTCACAGTCAAGCACAGCTACCAACAACAGATAATATCATTCTCAGTAATAATCGAAGGGCTGTTAAATGGGCATATATACTGGAAAGAGAGGACTTATTGGCTAATATTTACTGTACCTTTGTAAACACATTTGAATCATATTGTCCATCTAGATGTGAATCTGGAGAATTCATCAAATTACATAAATCCCTTTTTAATAAAGTGCTAGACCTTCTTACAAAAAACCAAAAAAAGAGACTGGCACAGTAAATGCAAAACCAGTAGGTAAACCATGGTACAATAAGGAATGCCGTGTTGCTAAAACCATTTTGATTGATGCACTCAAAAGAAAAGGTCCTATAGAAATTAAAGATAAAAGGAAATCATATAACAAGATAATGGTAAAAGCAAAATCTTCTTGGGATGAGGAATTATGGTCCAGCATGCTATCAGCAGCCAAAACCAAGGACCAGAGGCAATTCTGGGAATTAGTGGCTAAGGGGAACAAACGTGAGAAAGGCTCTAGAGAGGTTTTCCTAGATGAGGCCACGTGGGTAAAACACTTTACAATGTTGTACGCAGCCCAAACCTCCGAGGAAACTCCTCAGGAAGAACACATTTCTATCCAGCCAGAGAAACCACACCCACTGGTAGTCTTTGACCTGCAGGAAACTGAGTTAGCAATTGCTTCAGTTAAACAAGGGAAGGCACCTGGACTTGATAAAATTCCAGGCGATCTTTACTTGCATAATATTGATGTTTGGGCACCCTATTTAAATCATTTATTTAATGCTATTGCGGCTGGTGACCAAATCCCGGACACATGGGATGGTGCAGAAATTATTAAAATTTTTAAAAAGGGGGATAGAGGCGATCCAGCCAATTATCGCCCCATTAGTCTTTTAGACATAACTCAAAAGATATATGCCAGGCACATATTAAGCCGTATAAACACGTGGTTGGATGAAGAATTAGTTTTATCAAAATATCAGGCGGGGTTTAGGGAAAAAACAGGGACCATAGATCAGGTATTAAGGTTATGCTGCTTGTATTGGAAATATGTCATCATTCGCAAGGGCCACTTGTATGTGACCTTTGTAGACCTACGAGCAGCATTCGACTAAATTCCTCGTGACCTACTTTGGAAATCTCTAGAAAGGCAGGGACTTCCTGGAGAACTTTTAAATTTGGTAATGGGCTTGCACCAGAAGAACTATGCCAAGGTTAGGTGGGGCCCAAATGGGGAACTTACAGATCCAATCCCCATAAAAAGGGGAGTACGCCAGGGATGCGTACTGGCTCCCACACTTTTCTCCCTTTTTGTTAACCATATTTCAGCTTATATGGAGAATTGTGATAATGATTCGCCCCGATTGGGGGGGGAACGAGTACCGTCCCTCCTCTTCGCGGACGATACGATCCTCATTTCACAAACTCCTCGGGCCTCCAGATTTTACTAGCTAGGTTCCAGCAATATTGCACTTTAAAAGGGTTAGAAATTAACATAAAAAAAACAAAATATATGGCACTAAACCCGCACAAAAGTTTTAAAAGAAACCTAATGTTAAATGGTCACAAACTTGATTATGAACAGAGTTTCACTTATTTAGGGGTATTACTAGATTCGTCACTGGGATGGAGACCCCAGCTAGAAAAATCAAAAATAGTCTTCAAACAAAATTGTCTTCCAATACTAAAAAGACACAATAAATGTATGAATAAGGCAGTTACCCCAGCAATAGAGATTTTTAGGTACAAGGTCCAGTCAGCTGTTTTGTATGGGGCAGAACTATGGGGACCAGTATGTAGGAAGACCTTTGAAATACAGGAGAATAAGTTTATTAGGGGATTATTAAAAGTACCCAATAACACTCCATTGATACCACTATTTATAGACTTAAACATTAAGCATACTGACCACCATGCAATGTTGAGACCATTATTATTATGGGTTAGATTGTGGACAACCCCCGAACTGATTGAATACAAAAATGGGTTGAAAGAAGTATTGGACCTAGATAGTGGTAGCAAAATGTATTGGTTTAAGCAAGTAAGAGCGTGGCTATCCAAACTAGGCCTAACCCACTTTTGGAGTGAGCCGGAGTCCTTAAGCATGGCCTCTAAGAAAACTGTTAAATTGTCCTTTTGGTCCTACGTGAGCCACGATTCTGCGTACATAAGAGCGCACGGCCCTTTAACTGAAAAATTTTTAATGGTTAAAAATGTGGCCCATTTTGAACCATTTCTCAATGAGGTTCAGCCACCATTGGCCAAAACCCTGTACTTGAAATTTAGATACGGAACATTGAGAACCAAGGCCACTGAGAAAAGCTGGGGGAAGACAACAGTGATTACTGCACTTTATGTACAAACAATATAAGGGAAGACGTTTTACATATATTGTTTTTTGTCCTAGTTATGGTAAAGCAAGGAAAAAATGGATAGTGCCACTTTATCATAATATTGGTTCTATTTCCCATAAGGAAGCTGGTAGAATTTTAAAAACGGACACCAGCCAAGTAATTGTGTTTGGAATCAGTAGATTTCTTCTGGCTGTAAACTTCATTAGATTGAAAATGTCTCTTCCTTTTTAAACTGCATACCCTGTGGATCTGTTCAAACCACGAACCATGTTTTTTCTTTTTTCTTTTTATTTGTTTTTGCTAATTTAAATTTCTATGCCTTGGCTGTTATAAATCAATTTAATGACTTTTTAAATTTGTAATAATGTATTTTAATCTTTTATATATATATTTATTCAATATTTTGTGATAATTCTAACCATAACCGTGTGACCCAAAATGATGACGTGTAGTATTGATTATTTATTTTTGGCATTGTACAAAGTACTTTTTATTGTATATCTTTTATGTTGCAAAAGCAACGAAATAAAGATTATTGAATTGAATTGTAGTGTCAAATTAGTTGAATCTGCCAAGGCCTGTTTGAGGTTAAGTAAAATTGCTTTAATTTATTATTGCTTGTAAAATCTATATATCTGGAACACTCTGGTGGATTTTTTTCATGCTAGCTTATAATTATTTTTTAAAATACAGTCTATTTTTATTAATTGATGTCAGCTTTCTTGAGCGTTGTGTCAAATTCTTCATGAATTGTTTTGGTGCTGGTAAAATGAGATACACTTGTTTCTCTGTGTAAGCCTTGCTGCTCAGTGCTACGGATACCCAGAGTTGAGCTGAGGTTTGACAGACGAAACCTAAGGGCCCTGAAGGGGTTGGTGGGTGTATTACACAGTGAAATTGCAGCACCGCGCCATATAATACACCCCATTTCCTCACAGGGCTGAAGTCGAGCTGTGCGTGAAGTTTGCTTTTAGCAGGCAGTGTTGAGCGTGGTCCTCTGCCCTTAGAGTTGGCACAGCTTGCGGAGATTCCCGTTTCACCGCTTCCTTCATCCGTGTTAAGTATTCTGGGCATTATTTTCCCTCTTATTGAACAAAGGCACGTTGGAATATGTTTAAAGTCTCTTTTCCTGCAAGATCTTTTTTGTCGAGTTATTCTGTGCACAGTGGCAAAAGCAGGCAGACTGGTGCAATTACGACAAATTGATGTGTTGTGCTGGAACTTTCTTGCAGTCACCACATACCGAGCAGGTAAATAAAGGTTATGTGCCCACTGCATTACAAGCATTATAATGCATGAAAATAGTATTCCCCCACTGCATCCATCGAACCATCATAGCTGCTTGCTTGTTTTCGTGGTGCTTTCAGCAGTCTGGGGCCTGTGTTGTGGGGGTGAGTGGGCCCCAGGGGGTAGCTGGTTTTACCGCAGTCTAGGGATGAGCTGCAGTGAAGTACCTGGCAGCTTTGGTGTCACACGTCTGATGACGTGGCTTTGCTGCTGTGTTCTCAGTGGGAGTGCAGGGTGGATTGATGAATGTGCCCTGTTCTGTGGGCGGTGGATGTGCAAGGAGTGTGTGGTGCTGTTGAGGGGCCTCTCTTCACTGGCTCTGGGGCTTTGGTGCCGGGTTCTGCTGTTGGGAGAGGTTCTGTCCAACATATTCTTCTGGGTCTTGTTGACCTGCTGAGCCATGAGGCCGCTCAAGCAGATGTATCACATTTATTCGTTTTTTAAAAATGATTCTTAGTTTTTTCATGTATTCCATGGGCCGCATTACATAAGGTGCCCCAGGGGCGCAACGGGCGTTTGTGCCCCCTTTGCGCGCCCCCGGGGCACTTTGGTATTATAGAAGGGGTGCAGACGCTTGCGCATCCCCTTCTTTAATATTGATAGCGCTGGCACACATAGGGGCAGATTTATGAGGCCCTTGCGCCACGTTTACGCCACTGTTGCGTCACGCAAGGCGGCGTAAACGTGGCGCATTTCTGCGAACGATTTACAACGTGACGCATCTAGGCAGATGCGTCACGTTGTAAAGCCCTGCGCCGCTTGTGGGCGTTCCGGCGCAGGGTGGGCGTTACGGGGCAGGTGCGCCTCGCAAAAGTGGCTGAGTGAAATCTATGAGATTTCACTCAGTCACTTTTAAGCCAATGCTGCGTCAAAAGCCTGCGCCTGCTTGAAGCAGGCGTAGGTCTTGACGCAGCATTGTCAAAATGGGGCACCCGCGAGCCTTGCTGGAGCTGCGTCGCACTTGCGACGCAACTCCAGCAATGCGACACATTTCCGGCACAGATGCGTCACGCATCTGTGCCGTTTTTGCACCATGGTGCGCCGCATTATAAATGCGGCGCACCATGGCTGGCGGAGCTGTGGCGCACTGTGGCGCATGTTAACTGGCGCATCCCTGGGGATGCGCCAGTTAACATAAATCTGCCCCAAAAAGCGCAGCGTTACCCACAGAGGGTGGTAAATGAGGGAATTCCCTTACCTCTGCGCCTGCGCCATATTACCGACGCGGGTGCAGAGTCAAAGAAGCCTTCAGGGGGCGCACTGACAGAGCGCCATTTAAAAGGTGGCACACTGTCAGTGAGCGCCCTGAGAGCAGCCCTCTGCAGGAGGTAAAGGGGGTCCCATGAACCCACAGACATCCCCTGCAGGCGGGTGCAGTCACTCACTGCACTCGCCTGCAAGGGGATCTGTAATCCCCTTTGAAAGAGCACGAGGTCGCAGCTGCCCTGGAAGCAGCGCATTCACCATAAGTGGGTGTATCATCATCATTGTTTGCGCCCAGCACACCTTGTGAAAGGTGCGCCGGGTGCAAACAATGATAATGTGTAAAACGGCCCCTGGTCAAAATCCACAACTGTCGTAGCATTGAGACTGTATCTGTTTAAGGCACAACCTGCTTCTACTCCAAGCTGGTGAGCCCAACCCCCCTTAACTCTGTTCTACCCCTAGGGATTTCCCAGACACCCTTGTGATATACAAACTGTATCCACAAGTAGCTGGGCCTGGGGATAGTTGGCGCTGGTTATATTCCTCGGCAATCCCAAATTCCAGTAACCCATGGGTACCAATCACTGAAGAAAAGATTGTCCAGAAGACACTCATTACATACTCTCTGAATACCTTTGTTATCTTTTTCCGGGTGGTCACATATTAAACAGTGCAGAAGGGGAGAGATTCAGCGAAGCTTCCTTCATAGACAAGTGTATCCGTAATGGACTACGCGGCGGGCTGAGGGCGCAAACTGCTGGCTGTCCCCCAGAGCCAGAGTCATTCATACCTTTGACAGCTTTGATCACTAGTGCTGGGGGGACCGTCTAGGTCCAAACTGTACAAAACCTCTATGACATTAATTCCTGCTAAAGATGCCAAAGTCCAGGAGGTCTGGGGGCGAGGCCTGGGACACCCTATTGAGGACTCTCTGTGGTCGTTCTGTTGCTCACAGATCAAAGAGGTCTCTCTGAACAGTCGGCATAAATTGCTTCATTTCAAATTTCTGTGGAGGGCATGTATGTCGCCGGCGAAACTTCACTCCATAGTCCCCACGAGACCACATGTGTGTCCCAAATGCGGTGCGCGCTATCCAGATTTTGCGCATATGACTTGGAACTGTGTGAAAATGGCCGACTATTGGAGGGCGGTGTATGTTACCTTAGGCCTGATGAGGGGGCTTGACCTACATCCCACCCTGCAGGAAACCCTTCTGGGATACGATAGGAACATCCCTAAGCAGCTGCGGTGATACACATCTATGGTGCTATTATTAGCAAAACTGGAAATAGCTATTTCTTGGGGAAACTAGTGTATTCCTCCCTCCCACACCGGGGGAAATAGTCTTAGTTATTGCAAGACAAATAGCGACCTGTTTGCTTCTGCTCTGCCTGTGAAATCCAGACTTAAAGATATATGGGGCCCCTTGAAAACTTATTTATTAGAGACTGCGCCGGCCGCCGCATCACAGCCACCACCTGGGATAGCTCCTACCCTTTTCTCTTTTTCGACTGGATGACAGATAACCTGAGGGGAAAGCGGTGCTCTACAGATACATGGAGCTTCCTAAAGTGTATTAATAACGAGAGTAAAACGTCAAATGTATATAGTATTGTGCCTTTTATTTTTGATGCACCGTAGACTGTACCTGAGGTTTGTATGTTTATGACAAAATGGTAAATAAAGTTTTAAAAAAAGGCACAGCTTGTTTCTTTTTGTTCTGGCCTCCAATCAGGTTATGCTTAAAAGTATTTTGTGTTTTCTGGAGTTTGTGTTCGTGATAATCCCGGGACATGTGGGGTTGCGATTGTACCACAAGCTATTTAGCGGTGGGTGAGATGCTGTAGCAAGCTCCTGGGCAAACACTTGCTGAGGGAGAGGGTACTGGAAGGGCTCAGCAGAAGGAAGATGCCCAGGAGAGGACCCCACTGCCCAGCTGCCTGCTAACTATGAGGCTTTGATGAAAGAACAGAGATCCCTACATCTGTGACCCAGTGGAAGGATTATGGCCCAGGTTTCCTAACAATTTGTTTTGGGGGTTCTGTCACTTCTTCAATGCAACCCCGGTTCACAGTGTATTTCTGTAGTCCCTAAACCAAGTAAAGCACAATTTGCATTGGCTTTCATGGCTCAGTTAAAACAAAATAGTCAACTCGGTGCATAGCGCAACCTTACATTACTTTGCATCAGGGAGGCATGCCATGGGTGGAGCATGAGCATCACCATCGATCCCGCCGCAACATTTGATGCAAATCCAGAGTCGCAAAAGGAAGTAGGGCTGGGCGCGCACCAATATATTGGGCCAACCCGATGCTGGCATAAGGAGGAGAAATATTTTCATTCCTCTTTATTACTTCCCCTTTCTATGTGTGCTGCATTATGCAGCACACATAGAAAGAGAATTATGCCTCCAAGGAATGCTTTGTGTGCAGGAAGGTCTCTTTTCTTGCACAAAAACAATCTGTCACGCAGGCACTGCTGCACCATGGTTCATTAGGGCCTGCATTGGCTCTAGGCAGCAGAAGTGTGCCATATCTTAGTATGTATGGCACATTTCTGTTATCTTCCTTTCACACAAAGTAATGCAGCGCAACAATTTACTTTGCTGCGTTGCATTGCTTGAAAGAATAGTAAATCTGGCCCTACTCTGAAAGTATATCTGCAGGAGTCCCCTTTGTCCCTAGCCCCCGGAATTCCCTTTGTGACCCCCAACAGGACCTGGAGATTACTCATTCCTCCCTTTTAGCCCAATAACGTGTATGTGGGATTTCTAGGTAAGGCTTTACTAAATATGACCACATAGAAAGCATGAAAATCCGATCAGCAATTGTTGAGATATTTTACTTTGATATTCTGTGCCCTCTGTCCACCAGCCACGCCCCATCCCCGTCATCAATTCGTAAAAAGGTAAGTACCAGAGCCCTCGTCAGGAGGCCACTTCAAATTGCATCACCCATTGTCAATGCCAGAGCTGCCAATGACAGTATCAACAAAACTACTAACCATCACACACCTACCCGCTAGTGTGATAATTTAGACTATTCCAGGTCGTCAAAGCTATAAGAATTGCTTGGGCAGCAGGCAGCAGTCATTTTGAATATATATTGAATTAATAGAAAACTGTTGTGCTTATCTCTAAATTAAACATACAGCGCCACCATGTGGCAGACTATCATAAGTGCAGGTGCTGCACATCGGAAACCACTGGCTAAAATTAAGCACTGCCACACCCCATCTCTGTAGGTCTAACCAACATGGGAAAAAGTCAATCACGATTGGGGGTTTCTTTATTACGTTCCTTTGAAGATTTGTGACTATGTCAGCGATTCACAAGATACTGAACACTTTTACCTTTACACTTGTGGCCTAGACATTCCATCTATAGTACTCCATCAGGACGCCTGCTCAGCATGTGCAACTCCCTTCTCAGAGCCAAAGCTCATTTGGAAGAGGCTCCACTCCTTCCTCCTTTGGGCTTGAGAGTGAGCCTGGGCGAGATAGAGAAGGTTCTGCGAAGACAGGACAGAAGCATGGCTAGAGCAGGAAGGCCCCCGTCTGGTCCCCACCTTCTCTTCAACACCATCAGGGAGCCTCCCTGCTTCTGACTGCAGCCCCCTCAACTGTGCAGCCCCTCCTACTCTGTTTCAATGTGTGTGTAATCAAAGTAGAGGAAGCCAGGACCACAGAAGAGGAAGTGTGTACCCACAGAAGAGGAAGTTGGGACCACAGATAAGACTACCGCAGGTAGCATTGACAAAAACCAAAGAGCATTAACTCTTTCCTAACACAGTAAGCAGGGATTGGTTCTTCAGCATAAAAATGTGCCCAATGCATCAGTAGGAGCAGGCAGGTTCGTATAACCCTGTGAGAATTACATGAGGGAGGGGTGTGAAAACCCTGTGACAAAAAATAGAAGGAAGGGTTTAACAGTAGAGGATGGAGGGATTTGAGTATCATTTCCTGGTATAAACTTGTATTTTTATGTGTAGTATTTAGCTGTGTGTGCTTAATATTTATTTTAAGTCCAATAGTAAGGTGGACCCAGGACACCAGAGGAAAAGGAATCCAATTAACACATCTTGAGCCTAGTAATCCTTCAGTGCCTGGTGACCCTAAACCAGCTCCCTCACTGAGCAATCAAGTATTAGAGTAACATAAGGTAGTACTGCGGTTGGCTTGGTTAAAAATGCTATCAATTTCTGCCAATGCTGCTCACCCTCAAAGGGAACCTATTCCACCTCTGGTTGGAATCTTCGCCTTCTATCCCTACTTCCCTCAAGTGAGAAGAAGACTGATGTCTCTAGGACACAATGGCAAGAGGAGAAGAAATCAAAAGAGCCATTAGACAGGGCTGTAAAAATATTCCTGACATAGCGGAAAGCCTTTCTTTTCTTCTGGCCTCCTTTCATAAATCTATCTTCCAACTCACTGTATCCCCCACCTTGATGAATGCAGTTGTCTCTATCTGGTACTCCCAATATTTTCCATCTTGACTCTAGATAGTCCGAAATCTTCTTTGTATTCAATAAGGGTGTCCTCTTATGCATGCATGCCTTTGTTACTGCCTCAGCTTCTGCCATTGTGCGGTACATGACTCTGCCCCGACCTTAACTCTCCTCTGTACATCAGATACCATAGTGTGTCCTGTGGTCCTGCCCACCAGCACGTGGTTTGTCATATGATGGAAGCCTGCGAGAGAGGCCTTTTCTGTAGGAACTGACAAATCCTAGAATTCTCTTACTCCTGGCAGCGACATCTGGGATCTCCTCAGCAAGAGAAGCCAAACCTCCTCTTCCTTATTCAAACATGGCTCAACCCAGCATCAACTTCAGACATTGCCGTGGACATGCTGATGGCTACAAGATCGTACGACAAGACTGCCTCCATAAACCAGGAGAAGGATCCACAATTATTTACAAGGACACCCTCAAATGTGCCACATCCACGGACACCCCCTTTGTGGAACATATGCACTTCTGCCTGCAAACAAACAACAGCTTCCCTTGAAATAAAGCCTAGCATACAGACCACCTGGACCATGAACCAACTTTAGCAACCTCATCACAAACTTCATCGCTCCCTTCACCATCAACTGCAAGGACTTTATACTACTCAGAGACCTCAATTTCGACCTTGAGGGCCCCACAGATCCCCGTTCCGTAGACCCCCTCGAGAGCCTTTAATAGCATCACACTCTTCAAGCTCATCACAGTCCCAAAATACATAACAGAACACACTTTGGATCCAATCTTCAACTCTGGCAATAAAATAAAGCACAACCGTACCTCACCGATGACATGGATCGATCATCATACACTTCCAAATCTCCACACTACAAGCCAGCACACCCACCTGCATCAACCTGCCCAGCCAGAACTAGAACAAAGTAGCAGAGACAAACTGGCACAACGCCCTCAAAACAGACCAACCTAACAACACCAACAACCTAGACAAGGACATCAGCAACTTCAATCAATGGATCAAGAACTGAGTACACTCATTCACACCCATCAAATTTAACAAAGAAGAACCAACAAACAAACTAGCTGGTATAAAGACAAGCTCCAGGAATCCAAACGCTACTGCAAATAGCTAGAAAGAAAATGGAGATCCAACCATGATACTGACATCAGAACCACCTACAAGGCTGCACTCAGGCACTACCACCATCTCCTTATGAATCACCAAGAGAAGAGCTCTAACCAAATGTATAGAAGCAAGTACCAACAGCTGCAAAGAGACCTTCTCAATAGTCAAGGAATTTGCCTTCCCCGAGGCAACAGCCGACACCATCACATCATCACATGAATTCTGCAACAATTTATCCTACTTCTTTCACAGAAAAGTCTAAATAATCTACAGCAACTTCGACCAACACAACTATAAGACTCTCATTGTCAACCTGTCTACCTCCAACCAAGACACCCTCCTATCTAGCTGGAAAACACTCTCCAAGGAATGTACCCCAGCAGTCATGAAAACCGGTCACTCAGGAGTCCAAACAGATCCCTGCCCTCATTACATCTACGACATAGCTGGACCACAGATCAGCAAAATCCTCACTCACATCATCAACTCCTCCATCGAATCAACCACATTTTTCCTAAAAACTATAAGCATGCAGTGGTCAAGGCCCTTCTCATAAAAGCAATCTGACCCATCTTCCTGCTCCAGTACCCAGCCAAGGTGATAGAGAAGGCAATAAACAGACAACTCACCAACCTCTAACTCCACTACTTGATCGCACCCAAAGAGGTTTTTGGTGTGACCACAGCACAGAAACTACACTCAGGGGGCCATTACGATGTCGGGCGGATCGCCACAGCCCAACTGGCGGAGGTGATCCGCCCGACACATTTCCCCGCCCGCCCTCCATTTACCCCGCCTCATTACAATGGCGGGTGGACAGTGGCAGACGGAAAGACCGTCTGCCGCATTTCCGCAGGCAATCGTTCCGATTGCCTGCCGTGCGGTCCTGCGCCATAATATGGTGGTGGTGCCTAGCAGGCACCACCCGCCATAATATGATGTGTGGGGATTTTGGCCTTTCCATGTCGGCGATGCTGCCATGGAAAGGCATGCGGTCTTTGGCTGTGGGGGCCCGTTGCGGGCCCCCGGGGGCTTGGAGGAGTGGCGGCTGCACTTGAGGGGTACCTATTGTACTCCCCTACATTGGCATGTACAAAGTGGCAGGCACCGCGGGGTGCCGGTCACGTTCTGCATGCCAATGCACAACATGCATATTTGACATTGTGGCTGGTGCTGCTTACAGCACCGCCCGCCACGATGTTAAATATGTGGGATGCGACCGCCAGGGTGGCAGCAACATCCTAATGAGCACAGTGGGACCGCCTCATCTCTGGCGGTCGGTCCCGTTTACCGAAGTCCGCCCGCCATCGCAATGGGCCCCTCATTGTGTGCACAGACGAAATCTGCTCAGTAGTAGACCATAGAGAAACTGCTGCCCTCATCCTACTCAAACTTTATGCTGCTTTCAAAACAGTATTACACTACATCCTTATCAGAAGACTGCATGATAAAGGCATCCAAGTACCGGCCCTCGGCTGGATATACTCCTTCCTCACAAAAAGAACAGAGCAAGTCTGACTTCCACTCTATATGTCAGAACCCAAGAACCTGAATTGGAGAGTCTTCCAGGGTCCGTGGCTCAACCCAGCCCTGTTCAACATTTACACAACTCAGCTCGCCAACGTCATCAGGACACATGGCATCTCATTTCCTATGCCGATGACACCCAACTCATTCTATCGCAGTCCAACAAGCCCACCACCACCAAGGTAGTCTACCACCACCAAGGTAGCCTACTCCTTTGTTATTTACAAAGAGTCTGACTTTGAATTGTAGTATTTCATACATTTCTTTGATTTGTTTAGTTACCTTAGGTTTAATTTGGTTTATTGTCTGTTCTATCCATAGTTGGTAACTTTGTTCTTTTAGTGAGTGTCTATGAATTTATAGAGCATTGGTCAGTTTCTTCCTAGTGTGTCTTAGACGGCAATGTGCCATCCTTCCACTGCTTTGTTGGTTTGGGCTTGTTGAACCACAGTGTTATTGTAGACATTTCACCAAGGTATTTTGAAATTGGGTTGGGGTCTATGTCCAGAGTGGGGCAGTCTGCCAACCCAAGTGTTTTTCAAGTAGTCCATTAGTGGACTTTGTTTTTCTTTTGTTAAATTCTTTGGTAAAATGGGGATTCGTTCAGCATGTTGTAGTGGTTAGGTATGTCTGTTACTGGGACATATGCCAAGGCTATTAACTTTTTTAATTCAAAAGCAAAAACAACTATTTTGCATTTTCTACACTTAGTGCATATATTTTAAGATGTTTCCAGAATGCTTTGGATGAAGTAGCAATAACAGCCTTTAATATCTGTGTGTGGGTATAGAGAATGTATTGTTTGTCTCATTGCCTGTTCAAAGTCTATTGTGATTTTGTGTGCATAGTGGTTGTTAGTTTTTACTTTGTTGCGGTTTAAGCACTGATTTCATTACAAGAACAGAGGCTGCATTATGCATAATCTTTTAATGCAGTCTCTAAGCAGCCGCATACATCATAGTTAAAAGGTTCCATAAAAAAAACATTCTGAATGGATAAAGGGCATGAGCCAACATGAATCTGCCTCTTTTAAATGCGGCTCTGAGCAGATAAGTGGTCTTCCTTTCTTCAATTATCTTTGTTTTTTATTAACAATATTTGAAGGATTGGGCTATTTTTCCCCCTCCTTCCCACCCTGCCTCCACACCGATTTCCAATTTACAGAAATCCCCTTGCTATCCTCCCTTGTGGCCTACCTTATTGTGCCTAATTCTGTAATTATTCACATTGTTTGATATATGTTTATCTTGTTTTTCCTAACGTTTTTTTCCCTTTCAGCAAAGCGTAAGTATTAGCTCCTTTTAAAGATATTTTTCATCATTCTTACCGTTTTACAGGTTTGCTCCCATTTCCCACGTCCTATATTTGTATCTGTGCGCCTACCCGCTTCGCCTACTGCCCGCATTGGTTCTGCCTTTAAAACTCCTTAAAAACTGAGTTTTATGCATCGACTTCATCCGCTACAAACCTCTCCTCTAGCGCGAGTGTATAACCCTTGCCACTTAGAGGAGTGGACCTTGGCGCCTGCGACATCGCGTACGCGCGTTGCTAAGGTCCTTTCTTCTTCCCCTTAGAGACGAGCGTATCTCTTCTGTTTTCGCGACGCGAGACGCTGGTTTCTATGGCAATGGAAGGCACAGCTGATCGCGAGCAATTTCGAGTCCGTTACTCGACCTTCGCGATCAGCTGGTGCCTCCTCACTCGACAGCAAGTTTTAAATCGCTCTCTATAAATTAAATGTATACATTTACTTACTATTGTATACATATTAATAATATTAAGGCAAAGGAACCCTATTTTTCATGCCTTTATTTTGTTGTGGATTTAACCTCATTTAGGGACTACAGCCTTCTTTGTCCCTGTCATTATTTATAATAGTGGTATTTAAAGCCATGTCTGACTCAGACTCTGAGGGTGCTTCTGCCGCTACTGACAATATAGAAAATGACATTTTTTTAAACTTTTACATAACGAAATGCAATCCTGCATGTTTGATACTCTTAAAAAGGTCATGTCCTCTAAAAGGTCATTTATATCTGATGAGGATGAGTTCCCAGAAACTCAAATACAACCTCAAATACAACTGGAGGTCTTCGCACCACGAAACCATGGGTGTCCCTTGTGGCACAATTTATCAAGGTGTCCCTCGCGGCACACAATATCTGGGTGTCCTTAGCGGCACAAAAAATCTAAGTGCTCATGACCGTATGGGGGAGAATGAATTCAGGGATGATAATTCGTCAGATACCCCCGACGAATAAATCCTTGATTTGGATGAGGACTATGATGAAGACCTTTTTAACCCCCCTGAGCCCTCCTCTTCCTCATTCTTGACCCTCTGGGAAAAGAAATGTTCTCTCCCCTAAACCTTAAACATCCTAGAAGTTTATAATGGTGGCCTCAGGACCACGTGGCTAAGTTCATCAATAAATGGTTGAGTTACCCATTAGAGCGTAATACTCATAATATTCTCTGAGCTGAGTGCTCCAGACCTTCAATTGAAGTCAAAGCATGCCAAACTCCTAATTTAGACCCAGAATTGATAACAATTCTTTTCAAGCTTGGTCGAGATCCACGCAAAGGCATGGAGAGATCCCTTAAAGGATGTCAGTACCGTGTTCTAGACGCCCTAGGGCCATTAGCTAGAATTATCGACGCAGCTGAGGTGATCCATATTAATGGCTCTCCCTGTAATACTAACTTAATCAGAGGCTGGAGCCAGAGGGCCTTAATCCTCCTTGGAAATGCTAATGCCAGCTTAAATGCTGAAAGACGTAGAGTTGTCTTAACCAAAATAAACCCTAAACTCTCTGACATGGCTGACAAGGAGACCTCTCAGAATCCTAAAGGGTTACTGTTTGGCGAGGATCTCATAAAATCTCTTGGCAAGTACTTTTCAACCTTTACGACTTCGGATAAAGCACAACAAAACATGCGCAAGGTTTTTAATAATAACCTTTTTGGTTGGGCCGGAAGAAGGGGCCTCTCTTCTCGACAATTTAACCAAAGGCCCACCTCAGGATCACGCGGTTTTGAAAGAGGCTTTCAGCAATTTAACAACTCGCAGTTCTATCCCCAGAGAGGACGAAGCATGCGAGAGGATTTAGATCTTGTGGTGAATCCTCCACCGACATCACACCAAGTGAGTATTCTTGCCCCTCCTTCCCCTCTTTCTTTCCCTGTAGAGGTGGGAGGGAGACTCAAATTCTTCTTTCAGAACTGGAAGATGATCACTTAAGATCCTTGGGTCATGAACACTGTCAAGGGTTTCAAAATAGACTTTACAGAAACTCCTACTCAGTCCTCTCTTCCAAATAATTTTTCAATTCCCTCAGAACAGCAAAAAATATTAGAAGAGGACATTTCCTCCATGCTCAAGAAAGGTGCGATCATAGAAGTCTCTCTGGAAGAACTCAGATTCATAAGCACCCTCTTCCTGGTAGAGACAAAAGACAAAGGATGGAGACCCGTTATAAACTTAAAACATCTCAACAAATGTTTGGTGTACAGGCACTTCAGAATGGTAGGGATTCACCTCTTAAGAGATCTTCTCTTGGAAGGAGACTGGCTAGTAAAGCTAGACCCGAAGGATGCCTATTTCGCTATTCCTATGGCCCAAATCCATCAACCCTTTCTCCAATTCCTATGGAAAGATCGATTGTATCAGTTCAAACCCCTCTCATTCGGACTTTCTTCAGCCCCTTGGTGTTTTACCAAGGTTATGAGACCAATAGCTTCTTTTCTAAGAGAAAGAGGAATCTGTTTGATCATCTTTCTAGACAACATTCTAATTATGTCTCCAGAACTTTCCCAAATATCTCAAGATCTAAAAATAGTTATAAACCTTCTCGAAAATCTAGGCTTCATCATCAACAAAGAAAAATCGGTCTTGACTCCTTCCAGATCCATGGAATTTTTGGGTTTCACTGTGGACACATCCAAATGTCTCCTCCTTCTTCCTTCCAAGAAGATTACCAAAATCAAGAAGGAAATTTATCATGTCCTGAAACAAGAAGACTTTCCCCTCAGAGAACTGGCCAGACTTCTCAGTCTTCTCTCCTCCTCTATCCAAGCAATTTTTCCCGGGCCTCTGAATTATCGAGCCCTCCAAAGAGTGAAAGCAAGAGCCCTAAAATCTGGTCTTTGGTACGAAGATCACGTCTCTCTAGACCTAGATGCCAAGTTGGAACTGAAATGGTGGCTGGAAAACCTGGAAGCTTGGAACGAAAAAGTGATTTTTGGTTCGAAACCCACATTCGTTTTGGAATCAGATGCCAGTCTGCATGGCTGGGGAGCATGTCTTCTCGATCAGAACACAGGGGGAGTCTGGTCTCTGGAAGAATCCTCTCAACACATAAATTATTTGGAACTCACAGCTGGGCTTTACGCTTTGATGAGTTTCAAGCACTCTCTTCAAGGGAGGTCGTCGTCTTAAAGATGGACAACATGTCTGCAGTGGCCTATATAAATCGTCTAGGCAGCACCAAGTCTGCGGCCCTTTTGAATTTGGCCAAAAAACTTTGGATGTTCTGTCTAGATCAGAAAATCACTCTGAAAGCAGAATACCTTCCAGGGAAAACCAACATCTCGTCCGATTGGAACTCCAGATTTCTTCCAGACTACAACGATTGGAAACTCGACATTTCCATTTTCAACTGTCTGAACAAGGTTTGGGGACCCCTAGAAATAGATCTTTTTGCAAGCAGACTAACATTTCAATTGAAAAAATACTTCAGCTGGATGCCCGATCCCGGAGCTCAAGCTGTGAACGCCTTTCTCCAATCCTGGAAGGATCTAAGCCTTTCCTCCCTTTGCCATGATCTAAAGAGTTTTACAGAGAGTGAGAATCAAACAATGCTCCCTTGTTCTAGTAACTCCCTTCTGGCCTTCTCAGGCTTGGTTCCCAATGGCTCTGGATCTGGCTTGCGACACCCCCTTCCTTATTCCTTCCCTGGATCATCTCCTAACAGACGTAGATGGCAGAATTCACCCTCTGATCCAGACAGGGAGTTTGAACCTTCTTGCTTGGAGAGTGTCAGGAGATCAAACGAGATCTCAGGACTTTCGTCTACAGCTTCAGCTCTCATCTCAGAGTCATGGTCTCCTGGAACCCACTACAGATACAACAACATTTGGAGAACCTGGGTTCGTTGGTGCGTGGAAAGAAACCTGGATTCCCTTAAGGCACCTATTGTTGACATAGTTAATTTCCTCTTTGAACAATTTGATAGAGGTAGAAACTATAGAACAATCAATTGCTATAGATCAGCTTTATCAGCTGGTCACACTCTTGTGAATGGTAAAACGGTAGGTAAAAATGTAATCATTGTAAAGTTATGAAGAGCATCCGTCTAAGAAGACCCCCAAAACCAAAGTATGATTCTCTTTGGGATGTTAAATTAGTTTTAGACCTTTTCACAAGTTGGCCTGATAACTCTTTCCTTAACAGAAAATTCCTCTCAATCAAACTTGCTACTTTTTCATGTCTTATTTACTGTCGAAGAGTTTCTGACGTAAAAGATTTAGAGATTTCTAATAAGTCCTATAACATGTTTGGTGTGAAATTTGAAATTTATAGAAGAACTAAAACTATGTCTGATTCAATTTTCTATCCTCGCTTTGACTCCTGCCCTAAACTTTCTGTGGTTGATTGTTTAAGAGAGTACGATCACAGAATGTCTCTTCTTTGACCCCCTGATGTCAAACAGTTACTCATTTCCTTTGTTAGACCACATAAAGCTATTTCTTCTACTTCCATTGCTAGATGAGTTAAAACAGCAATGAGCTTAGCAGGCATCAATTTACGTAAATATCAGGCTCACTCTCTTAAAGGTGCCATGGCCAGCAAATCCCTCTGGTCTGGTGGTAAGTTGGATGATATTCTTAAAGCTGCTGATTGGTCGAATGCTAGCACCTTTGCTCGACATTACTTTAAGCCTATAGAACATATGTCTGATGTTGTCTTACAAAGCTACCAACATGCATAATGTAGCCTCCGTTCTTGTAATGAAATTGTGATTCTTCTATTACCATGACTAGAGAATCTGGATTTCATTAAAGACAGAGAGGCTCACATTATCCTACCCATCCCTCCCTGGGATATGTTCTTTGTATTAGCGTTCTATGTTTACAGCTTTGGCTCAATAATCTGTATTACGTTTTTACTATCTTGCTTACAGTTCTAACATATTGTTTTATATTTGTTGTGATACAAATGTTATTGTCTTATTTATTTGGCTTAGTTTGCTCCAAATTTACATTTTTCTCTCCTTTTCAGATAATTGTTATTCTTTTTCTCTACAGTTGATTTATCTGCAGCATACCATCAAATTGAATTACATGATAAGAGCAAAGGTTTGACTGCCTTTATAACTCCGTTTGGGTGTTATAGATTTAACAGGATGCCTTTCGGGCTGGCATCCGCAGATGCGATTTTTAAACGAGTAATGCAAGATATCTTAAAAGATTGCACCAATGCTGTTTGTTTCCAAGACGACATTTAAATTTTTGGTAACAGCGAACAGGAACATATTTTTGCCTTACAGAGTGTTCTTTCTGCTCTGAATGAACATGGTTTAACTATCAAACATGAGAAGTGTAAATTTGGTGTGAAATCTGTGACCTATCTAGGTCATGAGTTATGTGCAGAAGGTATTAAACCTAAATCTGATTTAGTGGAGGCCATCAAAGCAGCTCCGCATCCCTTATCAAAAGATGATGTTAGATCTTTCTTGGGGCTGACAGAGTTTTACGCGAGATACATACCCAATTTTTCGTGTTGTACTTACAACATTAGGCAATTGACCAAAAATGTTAATAGATTTGTGTGGTCTACAGATTGTGAAAATGAGTTCAGAGATGTTAAGGAAGCGATTTGTAAGGCTACTGGTCTTTCTAATTTTGATTCCTCCCTTGAGTGCATTATTACAACTGATGCTAGTTCAAAGGGTCTGGGAGCTGTTCTTGCACAAAGGAATACTTCTGGGAAGGCGTGTATTATTGCACATGCTTCAAGAGCTCTCACCCCTGCTGAGGAAAAGTACTCTACCATAGAAAGGGAGACTCTAGCCTGTGTGTGGGCATTGGAGCATTTTAGAGTGTTTGTGTGGGGGAAAGAGTGCATTTTGAGAAGTGATGATAAACCCGTGGTTCATCTGTTGACCACAGTGGGAATGCTAAAGGCTTCTGCTCGCATTGCACGTTTGTCCATGCGTTTACAAGATTTTGTCTATAAAATGGCATATGTTCCTGGTAAGGAAAACGTCACAGAAGATTTTTTATCTAGGATGCCTTTATCCATTAAGGAAGATCTTCACAGTGAATGGGATGATTTGCACATTGCTTTGGTGCATGATGAGGAACCCTTTATTATTGACAAGGATTTATGGTGTCAAGAGTTTGATAAGAACGCTATTTTGAAACAAGTTTCTCTTTACATTTCCAAGGAATGGCCCGTTAAAAAACATCAGTCCAGAGATTAAGAACTATTGGGAAATTAGGAATGAATTATTTTATGAGAATAAATTGGTTAAGAGAGGAGACAGAGTCATTCCTTCTAGCATTTTAAGGCGTTCTATTGTTTTACAGGGGCATGATGGACATAGTGGTATTGTGAGAACTAAACAAAGTGTCAAAAGGTTCTATTGGTGGCCTGGAATGGATGTGCTCATTGAACGAATAATAAGGAATTGTGCTGTGCTGTGCAAGATCGTCCGGAGGGACCGAAACGCCAACCAGATGGGAGGAGGCATCGCCATCGTCCACAGGAGCTCCATCCGTCTCACGACCAGCACCGACAACACCCTGACCAGCGCCGAACACCTGCATTTCCAGATCCACACCAACCCGAACACCACCCTCAGAGGTACCCTGATCTACCGACCCCCTGGACCACGCACGCAATTCAGCGAGGACATCGCCGACTTCGTCAGCCCGCATGCCCTCCCCTCCGCCGACTACATCCTCCTGGGAGACCTCAACTTCCATCTGGAGAACAACAACGACCGCAACACCAGCACCCTGCTCGACAACCTCGCCAACCTGGGACTCAAGCAACTGGTGTCCACCCCCACCCACCTCGCCGGACACACACTCGACGCAGTCTTCTCTTCCAGCACAGACATCAACTTCAGCCACGCCACAGAGCTTCAATGGACGGACCACAGCTGCGTCCACTTCACCTTCAAGAGAACGACGACCCACCACCACCAGAAACAGGCCGCCCGCAGAAGCTGGAACAAGATCACAGCAGACCAGCTCGCCACCTCCCTGAGCCAGCACCCTCCTGCCAGCTCAGCGAACCCCAGCCAGGCCGCAGACAACCTCACGAAGTGGATCAACAACTGCGCGGACGAACTCGCCCCACTGAGGACCCCGCCTAGCAGACCCGGCAGCAAGAAGGCCCCATGGTTCACCGACGAACTCAAGAGCTCCAAGAAGAACTGCCGAGCCCTCGAGAAAGTCTGGAGAAGGGAACCGACACCGGACAACAGGACCTCCTTCAAACTTGCCACCCGGAAACACCACCAGCTGATCCGCGCCGCCAAGAAAACAGCTTTCAAGGACCGGTTGGACAACAACGCACACAACTGCAAGGAACTCTTTAACATCGTGAAAGAGCTTTCCAACCCCAGCGCAGGAAACAACGACATCACCCCATCGCAAGACCTCTGCAACTCCCTCGCTTCATACTTCCACAACAAGATCGCGGACATACACAACAGCTTCAACAACCAACCAACGCACACCATGACCGAACAACCACCCCCCACCACCACCCTCCACGCCTGGACCCCGATCAGCACCGAAGACACCATCCGCACGATGAACTCCATCCACTCCGGATCACCGACCGACCCCTGCCCTCACCACGTCTTCAACAAGGCCGACGCTGTCATCGCACCCCACCTGCGAGACATCATCAACACATCCTTCGACACCGCCACCTTCCCCGAGAGCTGGAAGCACGCCGAACTCAGCGCTCTTCTCAAGAAACCCACAGCGGACCCCACCGAACTCAAGAATTACCGCCCCATCTCGCTCCTCCCGTTTCCAGCCAAAGTCATCGAGAAGACCGTCAACAAGCAGATGGCCGCCTTCCTCGAGACGAACGGATCCCTCGACCCCTCACAGTCCGGCTTCCGAGCCAACCACAGCACCGAGACCGCCCTCATCGCCGCCACCGATGACATCCGAGCCCTGATGGACAATGGAGAAACAGCGGCCCTCATCCTCCTAGACCTCTCCGCGGCATTCGACACGGTCTGCCACCGCACCCTAGTACGGCGCCTCAGCAACATCGGCATTCAGGACAAGGCGCTGGAATGGATCATCTCCTTCCTCGACGGAAGAACACAGAGAGTCCGCCTACCACCGTACAAGTCAGAGGCCTCCGAAGTCATCTGCGGCGTCCCCCAAGGATCATCTCTGAGCCCCACCCTCTTCAACGTCTACATGAGCCCCCTCGCGGCCATCGTACGCAAACACAACCTCAGCATAATCTCCTACGCCGACGACACCCAGCTGATCCTCTCCCTGACCAACGACCCCTCCGCCTCCAGAGCCAACCTGCACGAAGGGATGAAAGAGGTAGCCGAGTGGATGACGACCAGCCGCCTGAAACTGAACTCGGACAAGACGGAGGTCCTCATCCTGGGCTCCTCACCCTCCGCCTGGGACGACTCCTGGTGGCCTCCCGCCCTGGGCACCGCACCCAAACCGACAGACCATGCACGAAACCTGGGCGTCATCCTGGACTCCTCCCTCTCCATGACCAGGCAAGTCAACAACGTCTCCTTGGCGTGCTTCAACATCCTACGCATGCTACGGAAGATCTTCTGGTGGATCCCCACCGAGACCAGGAAGACCGTCACCCAGGCCCTCGTCACCAGCCGACTGGACTACGGCAACGCCCTCTACGCCGGTACCACCGCCAAGCTCCAGAAGAGACTCCAGCGGATCCAGAACGCCTCAGCCAGACTCATCCTCGACATCCCACGAACCAGTCACATCTCCGGACATCTGAGAGACCTTCACTGGCTCCCCGTCAACAAAAGAATCACCTTCCGCCTCCTCACCCACGCACACAAAGCCCTACATGACCAAGGCCCGAGCTACCTCAACAGCCGAGTCAACTTCTACGCTCCCAAACGCCACCTCCGATCAGCCGACCACGCCCTCGCCGCCGTCCCCCGCATCCGAAGAGCGACTACAGGAGGAAGGTCCTTCTCCTACCTGGCCGCCAAGACCTGGAACTCCCTCCCGACCGACCTGCGCCTGACCCAAGACCACCTCTCCTTCAGGAAGAAGCTGAAGACCTGGCTGTTTGAGCAGTAGCGGCACCCCCCCGCCCCCCAGCGCCTTGAGACCCTACGGGTATGTAGCGCGCTTTATAAGTGTCAATGATTGATTGATTGATTGATTGTGTGCTAATTCTGATAAGTCACTGGTTACACTCAAACCCAATATGGGTGATCATATTGTTCCTGATAATCCGTGGGACACCATAGCTATGGGCTTTATGGGGCCTATTGGTCTGAATTCTAAATTTATTCTGGCTGCTATCGATATTTTCTCAAAATGGCCAGTAATCAAAATCATGGAAAAAATTGCTACTGATTCTGTTCTGATGTTTTTGGATGAGGTTTTTACTGAGGAGGGTTTACCTGTCAGGCTTGTTACTGATAATGGGGTTCGGTTTCTTTCAAACAAAGCAAAGGCATATTTTAGTAGAATTGGTGTCACTCATGCTACTACTTCTTTATACAATCCAAGTGGAAATGGGGTTATTGAGAGATTTAATAGAGTCCTTAAGAATGCAGTTCAAGTAGCTGGTTTAGAGGATGATAGATGGGAGGTTCAAGTTCATAAAACTGTATGGATGTATAGGACTACTATTAATTCCATGACAGGCAGTTATCCATTTGAAATCATGAGAGGAAGACTTCCTAGGACTAAAGCTAATCCTTTTTGGTTGATGCCTTCTACCACATCTAATATAGATTTAACTTTGGTGAAGGAAAGAATAGCACAAACTCATGCTATAAACAAAGATAATTTTGACAAGAGGAATGGTTCAAAAGTAGATCCTTGTGTTAAAATTGGTATGTTAGTCAAGGTGAAGAAACCTTGGAAAGTAATAAAAGGTGAAAGTCAATTTATGGGACCTTTTGAAGTTATTGATGTATTGAAAAATTCTGTAAGACTATCTAACAACAAACTATGGAATTCCTCTGTCTTCAGCTAAAGTATGGATTTTGAATAGAATTGCTGTTCTGAAAGCTGACAAAGATGTTTATAATAATTCAAGTAATGGGGATGAAAACAATTTGAATAATTGTAGGAGTAACAATGATTCCTCATTTTTAGATGATCCCCTAGAGGGAATTTCAGAAAAGTGTTGTGTACCAAACTCAATTGAAACTTGTTCAGATGACAATTTGTTAGATAAGAATGATTCTGATACCAATGTTCTGGGAAGAAGATCTATAAGGAAACCTAAATGGATGTCTGATTTTATCTCATTTGCCATAGACAGAATTGTGTAACTTTTTTAAATGTTTTATTGTGTTTTCTAGGGCGGAAGGTGTGTTATATCTTGTGCGCGTGTTGTTTCATGTGCTGTTTCTTCTTTATGTTCTCATGCTTATTTGCACGAGGTTCTTTCATGTTATTTACTTTTGTATTTGTTATTCTCTCTATCTGCTCTTGGACATGGCACGATCCATGAGTTCTATATTCCACCATGGATCGGGCCGTTGTTGGAGAGCAGATGAGAAGGACAGTTGTGGTGCTGATGTTAAGACTTGCGGACCTCTTTCCAGAGGTGCTTCTTTGATTTAAGGAATAAACTTATTTTATTTATATCCACCTGCCTCCTTTTGGACCTAACAATAATCCCTAATTTCGAGATGATTGGATCCTTCTACAGTTTTACCGTCTTCGGATATTTTCACCTGAAGTTCTTCTGAAGTTGTTTGGATATTTTTAAGTTTTTTGTATTTTACGGACTTCTCTGTATTTCCACATTTAAAAGGGGCAGATTCATGTTGGCTCATGCTCTGAATGTTCTTTTATGGAACCTTTTAACTATGATGTAAGCAGCTGCTTAGAGACTGCATTAAAAGATTATGCATAATGTTAGCCTCCGTGCCTTTAATGAAATCCGGATTCTCTAGTCATAATAACAGGAGAATCGCAATTGCCAGGTACACTTTATGTGTTAGGCAGCAGTGCAAAAATTAAGGGTATGTTAGTCTTATGGTATTCAACATGTAAGGTGTTTATCCATGTGAATGGTTGAGGGCTCCTATTGGTAGTTCAGTCCCTCATCCACATTTCACATTGGCTTAGTTTTAGGAAGATATTTTCATTTGTAAATATGCTTCTATTTTTATTGTGACTGTCATGTACAAGGTAGGGTTTATCGTTACGTGTAGTGTTAGATGTTATGGAATCGGTATGTCTTGGTATTGTCTAGGGGCAGCAGGGCTTTGAGATGTGGATTGTTTGGTATGTGATATCAATGATTTTAAAGTAAACATTGCTGATAGCTGAGCTGTAATGTACTCAGGTACTTTAGGGAGTATGTTTTTTAAATTTTAGTAGTGGGCTCTCGGCCGCTAGTGTTTGCATCTTTTAAACTTTGAGGTATGTGGATTACACCAATCTCTCTTACATTTGGGGCGTGGTTGTGTTCTCTGACATTGATTACAATATCTTTTTTTGTTGCAGCTCTTCCATAACAAGAATTTGTATAATATTTAGTACATTTTCAATTCACATTGTTGCGCTTTCCTGGCCGTATTTATTTCTCATGTGCGACAGTAATTGTTTCCCTTTCTGTGATGTGACATAAATGGCTATTCCTGCTATTGAGCCTAAAAGTAGCATGTACTTTAACTTGGCCTTGATTTTCTTCCATTTGTCTTTGATGTTATAGAGGTTTGGGTCAGTTGGCCTTTCATTTTCTTTTGGTGAGAAACAATTTGTTTTAGTTACGTGTTAAAATACATATTTGGGTAGTTTTGGGGGAGTGGGGTTTTTGGTTTAACATTTAATATATAGGGGTTGTTTTATTTTTATAACTGTCTTTATGTTATTTACTTTCACAAGTGCCCTTTTGCAGGTTTTCAGGTGTGGGGTTGGATTTATGGTGGGCTGCACTTCATTTTTGCTGAAGAGTTTCTTCAGTATGTAAGGATTGATATACATTATAAAATAGTGAGTTTTTAAATATATTTCTATATTTGCATATAAAAATTATGTTAGTTAGCTCATTTTTAAACTTACTCATGAAGGTCCCTCGCTATTTTGGTGAAGTCTTACTTCTGGCTTTTCTTCATGCAGTTCAGCAGAGTGTTTTTTTCTTGCAGTTGTTAAGTTGTGAAAAATTTGAATTTGAATTTGAATTTAAAAACATTTGTAGAGCGCACTTTTACCTAGTGGTTTCTTGGCGCTAAGGACCCCCGCGCCGCACGGCCACCAGCTGCTGCGTGTGCCCCTTGCCTGCCCTCTGCCTCGCTGCTGCCTCGTTGGCCGGTTGCCGGCTGCCGCCGCTGCGGTTGTTTTTGCCCTTTGTTTTGACGTTAATTTGTGCCTGCTTGGTTTTACTCTCATTTTGCCCTTGTTTTTTCGTTTATTTGTGCCTGTTTTGTTTTAATTTCATTTTCCCCGTGTTTGCTTTCCTTCCTTGTTGTCCCCCTACCTCGCCGCCCTCCGCCCTCCCTTCCCGCCACCGCCGCTTGTCCCCGCCCCTTTTTTCTCTTCTGTAACCCTCCCCGCTCCCGCCTCCCAGCTGCTCCGCCCACCCGCGCACTTGGCCTTAAATGGCGACCGTGCGACGCAAGTGAGTGTGACCCACTTGTGGGACACCCCCGCGCCGCACGGCCACCAGCTGCTGCGTGTGCCCCTTGCCTGCCCTCTGCCTCGCTGCTGCCTCGTTGGCCGGTTGCCGGCTGCCGCCACTGCGGTTGTTTTTGCCCTTTGTTTTGACGTTAATTTGTGCCTGCTTGGTTTTACTCTCATTTTGCCCTTGTTTTTTTCGTTTATTTGTGCCTGTTTTGTTTTAATTTCATTTTCCCCGTGTTTGCTTTCCTTCCTTGTTGTCCGCCTACCTCGCCGCCCTCCGCCCTCCCTTCCCGCCACCGCCGCTTGTCCCCGCCCCTTGTTCTCTTCTGTAACCCTCCCCGCTCCCGCCTCCCAGCTGCTCCGCCCACCCGCGCACTTCGCCTTAAATGGCGACCGTGCGAACGCGCAGCGGTCACGCGCAGCGGGCGCGCCGATTGTGCGCCGAAGGCGCGCCAAAGGTAAGCCCGTCTGCGCCCGTCCGCGACCGGATCGCGACCAGCGCCAGGACCCCTGGCCCACGAAGACTCCGGCCGACCCGCCTGACGTACTCAGCCGCCACCCTCATCGCTCTCAACACCGGCCGACTCCCAGAATGCCATCAAGCCCCTCCAAGACGTACCCACGGACCTTTCAGCTGCCACGCCTGCAAGTTCTCCTGCATCCGGACCAGCCCCGCACCAGCACCCGCCAAGTCGAACACCAGCAGCACCCACCTCAAGTGCATCCTGCTCAACACCCGCTCCGTCCACAGACACGCCATCGAACTCTGGAACCTCCTAGACGCCACAGCCCCTGACGTTGCCTTCCTCACGGAGACCTGGATGAATGCCTCTTCAGCTCCCGACATCGCCATCGCTATCCCAGAGGGCTACAAGATCGTCCGGAGGGACCGAAACGCCAACCAGATGGGAGGAGGCATCGCCATCATCCACAGGAACACCATCCGTCTCACGACCAGCACCGACAACACCCTGACCAGCGCCGAACACCTGCATTTCCAGATCCACACCAACCCGAACACCACCCTCAGAGGCACCCTGATCTACCGACCCCCTGGACCACGCACGCAATTCAGCGAGGACATCGCCGACTTCGTCAGCCCGCATGCCCTCCCCTCCGCTGACTACATCCTCCTGGGAGACCTCAACTTCCATCTGGAGAACAACAACGACCGCAACACCAGCACCCTGCTCGACAACCTCGCCAACCTGGGACTCAAGCAACTGGTGTCCACCCCCACCCACCTCGCCGGACACACACTCGACGCCGTCTTCTCATCCAGCACAGACATCGACTTCAGCCACGCCACAGAGCTTCAATGGACGGACCACAGCTGCGTCCACTTCACCTTCAAGAGAACGACGACCCACCATCACCAGCAACAGGCCGCCCGCAGAAGCTGGAACAAGATCACAGCAGACCAGCTCGCCACCTCCCTGAGCCAGCACCCTCCTGCCAGCTCAGCGAACCCCAGCCAGGCCGCCGACAACCTCACGAAGTGGATCAGCAACTGCGCGGACGAACTCGCCCCGCTGAGGACCCCGCCTAGCAGACCCGGCAGCAAGAAGGCCCCATGGTTCACCGACGAACTCAAGAGCTCCAAGAAGAACTGCCGAGCCCTCGAGAAAGTCTGCAAAAGGGAACCGACACCGGACAACAGGACCTCCTACAAACTTGCCACCCGGAAACACCACCAGCTGATCCGCGCTGCCAAGAAAACAGCATTCAAGGACCGGTTGGACAACAACGCACACAACTGCAAGGAACTCTTCAACATCGTGAAAGAGCTTTCCAACCCCAGCGCAGGAAACAACGACATCACCCCATCGCAAGACCTCTGCAACTCCCTCGCCTCATACTTCCACAACAAGATCACGGACATACACAGCAGCTTCAACAACCAACCAACGCACACCATGACCGAACAACCACCCCCCACCACCACCCTCCACGCCTGGACCCCGATCAGCACCGAAGACACCATCCGCACGATGAACTCCATCCACTCCGGATCACCGACCGACCCCTGCCCTCACCACGTCTTCAACAAGGCCGACGCTGTCATCGCACCCCACCTGCGAGACATCATCAACACATCCTTCGACACCACCATCTTCCCTGAGAGCTGGAAACACGCCGAACTCAGCGCTCTACTCAAGAAACCAACAGCGGACCCCACCGACCTCAAGAATTACCGCCCCATCTCGCTTCTCCCGTTTCCAGCCAAAGTCATCGAGAAGACCGTCAACAAGCAGATGGCCGCCTTCCTCGAGACGAACGGATCCCTCGACCCCTCACAGTCCGGCTTCCGAGCCAAACACAGCACCGAGACCACCCTCATCGCCGCCACCGATGACATCCGAGCCCTGATGGACAATGGAGAAACAGCGGCCCTCATCCTCCTAGACCTCTCCGCGGCATTCGACACGGTCTGCCACCGCACCCTAGTACGGCGCCTCAGCAACATCGGAATCCAGGACAAGGCGCTGGAATGGATCATCTCCTTCCTCGACGGAAGAACACAGAGAGTCCGCCTACCACCGTACAAGTCAGAGGCCTCCGAAGTCATCTGCGGCGTCCCCCAAGGATCATCTCTGAGCCCCACCCTCTTCAACGTCTACATGAGCCCCCTCGCGGCCATCGTACGCAAACACAACCTCAGCATAATCTCCTACGCCGACGACACCCAGCTGATCCTCTCCCTGACCAACGACCCCGCCGCCGCCAGAGCCAACCTGCACGAAGGGATGAAAGAGGTAGCCGAGTGGATGACGACCAGCCGCCAGAAACTGAACTCGGACAAGAGGGAGGTCCTCATCCTGGGCTCCTCACCCTCCGCCTGGGACGACTCCTGGTGGCCTCCCGCCCTGGGCACCGCACCCAAACCGACAGACCATGCACGAAACCTGGGCTTCATCCTGGACTCCTCCCTCTCCATGACCAGGCAAGTCAACAACGTCTCCTCGGCGTGCTTCAACATCCTACGCATGCTACGGAAGATCTTCTGGTGGATCCCCACAGAGACCAGGAAGACCGTCACCCAGGCCCTCGTCACCAGCCGACTGGACTACGGCAACGCCCTCTACGCCGGTACCACCGCCAAGCTCCAGAAGAGACTCCAGCGGATCCAAAACGCCTCAGCCAGACTCATCCTCGACATCCCACGAACCAGCCACATCTCCGGACATCTGAGAGACCTTCACTGGCTCCCCGTCAACAAGAAGTCACCTTCCGCCTCCTCACCCACGCACACAAAGCCCTACACGACCAAGGCCCGAGCTACCTCAACAGCCGAGTCAACTTCTACGCTCCCAAACGCCACCTCCGATCAGCCAACCACGCCCTCGCCGCCGTCCCCCGCATCCGAAGAGTGACTACAGGAGGAAGGTCCTTCTCCTACCTGGCCGCCAAGACCTGGAACTCCCTCCCGACCGACCTGCGCCTGACCCAAGACCACCTCTCCTTCAGGAAGAAGCTGAAGACCTGGCTGTTCGAGCAGTAGCGGCACCCCCCCCCCCCAGCGCCTTGAGACCCTACGGGTATGTAGCGCGCTTTATAAGTGTCACTGATTCAACCCAAATAACAGCTGTGGAAGGACTAGGCTGGGAATGCTTGCAGGAAGAGGTAGGTTTTTAGGGCCTTACGGAAGTCAGAATAAAGTGGGATAGATCGAACATTGGGAGGGAGGGAGTTCCAAAAGGTGGGGCCAAGGACCGTGAACTTCACCCCCCCATCCTCATCTTTCTGAAGCGAGGGACGAAGAGAAGGGACTGGGAAGAGGAGCGGAGCTCTCTAGCAGGTGTGTAGCTGGAGATTGCCGAATTTATGAAGGCTGGGGCAGTTCCAGCTCGGGCCTGGAACGCAGTGCAGCCCAGTTTGAAAAGAGCCCTCTCCCTAAAGGCAACCAATGCAGGTTCTTTAGTACTGAGGTGGCATGGTGGAATTTAGGGAGGCCATAAATAAGGCGTGCCGCCTGGTTCTGTACCAGCTGTAGGCGCCGAAGAGCATAAGCTGGGACGCCGTTGTACAGGATGTTTCCGTAGTCCAGCCGTGATAAGACCATTGCCATCACGATGAGTTTGAGAGCGGGAAGAGAGAAGAATCTAGAGATTTTCCTGATAGTGCGAATGGTGAAAAAGCAGGAAAACACCACCATACTGATCTGAGTGTGCAAAGTTAGATTCTGATTTAACGTGATCCCAAGTGTTTTAACAGAATAAGAAAGTAGAGGGGAGGAACCAAGTGAAGGGTGCCAAAACATAGAAGTCCAGGGACTGGATGCACCACCAGTCAAAACCAACTCGGTTTTGTCTGGATTGAGTTTAAGGTGGTTGAAGTTCATCCAGTCCCTGATGAAAATCATGATTGATTGGAAATTAGAGATAGATTCAGGAGAGTGTGAAAGGTTAAAGATCAGCTGGATCTGAGGTTTTGTGCTATTTTTATAGCGTTCACTTAATTAGGTTGATATTGTTATTGGTTAGTTCATTTTACAGTAAATTTAATTGGCCACTTTGTATGTAGTTTGATTTTTTTCAGTATTTTCTTTTTTGATGGATGCTAATTAGTACTTTTGTTAATTTTAAATATGTGTATTTATTGGATTGTTGTATTAATAATATATTTTATGTTATATTTTATTTTTCATAGATGTAAGATTAATTTTCTTTTAATAATGTATGCTTCTTTTTAAATGTACTTATTTCAAGTAGCATATGTATTTTGAATCTGTATGGTTATATATGTGAATAAATTCACGTTTGCTGTTTTTATGTATTATTTTGTTTTGTGTACTTTTCTTATTATTTTTTATATTTATTTTATTTAAAAAAGGAGTTTGATTTAAAATATAATTTTTACTTATTTTTTTTCAACATTGTTGTAGTTGATACGGTGTGGTTTTATATCTTTGATATTGTCTGCATATTTAGTGCTTCGATATTTGCAAGTTCAATATTATTAAATGTAGGTATTTTTGATGCCGACGTTTTTGTCATCAATATTTTTTGTTAATTATAGAATGGCAACATTTTTGCACTTGATATTACTTTGAATATATTTTGATGAATCAATATTGTTTTTTCCACAATATTCTGTTATGGAAGTGTTGAAAGAGGGATTCTTGTGAAATATGCAATGTTGGTGAGGTGTCATCCGTGAGGTATAGATGGTGGCTACTTGTTTACTCTTTATGTGGCCTTGTCACAAGCTTTATCTCCTCTGCAGTCTTTATATTAACTCTTTAAGATGTCCCAGGAGAAGAAGGTGGGCAATGCTGTCCCTCTCGCAGCAGTGATTCTGCAAAGAGTGCAGTCAACAGCGGGCACGACTCAGCACCAGGGCGCTCGGATACACCGCGGAGGTGATGGGGTCCCTCTGCTCCAACGCTGCGGCAGAGGGCAGCACTGAGTGACTTCAGAGGGCACAGGGAGGGAAGGAGTCCAATGATGGAAGCTGGTATGCTGCAGAAACGCCAGGAGAGCAGCGTCGGATTGGTAACGCGGGCATTCGAGCAATGCCCGAGGGGCCGGTGTCCGAGTGCTGCTGTGGGCCTCTGTTTTTTAGGAGTCTGGGGGCCATTTGATTGGTGTCTCTATTGTTCGAATACAGCCAGCGGCCCAGTGGGTGTCTGAGTGGCCTTTCTGGAGGCAGATGGGCGCTCATTACCTCCGTTTAGCAGAGGCAGAAGTGTCACACCCTTTGTCTCGCTGGGCCGGTCAATTAATGTGCGCACATACTGATCGGGGCAGGGGCCTGTAGAGAGCCACCCGGGACTCTCCATACATTGTATCCACCACCTCATGCATCCCCACACCTCCGGTGCGGGCTCGCCTCCGGGGTATAAAATAAAGAGGCGGAAGACCGCTCGGGGTCTTTTCCGGCAACCCATAACTGAGCATACCTCTTGTCCATTTGTCTGCTGCTGCGACCACGTGCGAGGCCCAGTCCTTGCATACCACATTGGCGACGAGGCCGGTACTGACCTTCATGCGTGCCCTGCGGTGCCTCCTGCCCGGAGCATCGACACGCCTCCTGTGCCTGTATATCGGCGCGCTGCCTGCACCAGAGGAAGTTCGCCGCGGAGCCCACCCGCTCTGGCCTGAGGCCCACCATCTCCATTGCTCTGTTCGCGCGTTGGCTCGAGGCCCGCCCACGTGTCTCTCTCTCTCGAGGGAGCGCCTTCAGCTGGCGGGGACTCGCTGCGCGCGCGCCTGACGGGTGAGTGGTTCCTCCTGCGACCCCGCCCGCGCCAAACACCCGCGGCCTGCGTAGCCTTGGCCCACGTGCTCCCATCGAGACACACAGCCCCCCCCCTGGCATGCGAGGAACACACAGGCAGCCTCGAAGGGGAGGGGTGAAGCAGAGCGACGCTGCACGTCAGCTCCACACTCCGTCAGGCCAGCTCCCGTCTCTCCCAGCCAGCGCGAGTCACCACTCTTCGGCCCCAGCAGTCAACACACCAAACAAGCATTGGCCACCGAAAAGGGAAAAGGGGCATCGTGCAAGTAGTAGCCCTTCCAATCCCTGCAGCTACATTTTGATGACAAACTGCTGAGTGGCACCACGTTCCTCTGTCCCAGCCCCGCGTACACTACTTATCAGTGGCCCTACACACCCAGAAAGATCAAGGGGGGCAGAAGATTGTCCAGAGTCACCGTGCCATCATCACAAGAAGGAGAGCACCTCTCGGCCAACCACACCCTTAGAGGCCGCGACACAACTCGTGCAGAGGTACACCATGACAGACCCAGCGCCAGGGGCAGCAGCGCCGGCACCGCCACCACCTGGCCCGGCGGGAAACGCCCAGAACCAAGCCGTAATTACCGGGCCCCAAGTAGTCAGCCACGCCCACACAGGCGTCGCGCCCCTTTCCCCGTTCAGCGAGTCGGCTGACCCCGCGACGGCAGCGCCGAGATGGAAGGCATGGCTCGGTAGGCTCAACCTATACTTCAGGGGAACCCACGAAACAGACGGAACAGTCAAGAGGTCCCTCCTCATCCTATACGGAGGCCCTGAAATATCTGACCTTTTTGAGACACTCCCTGACACCGGACGGGAGGACAACTATGATGCAGCAGTTGACGCCCTCAACGCACATTTCGACCCCCAATTGAACAATGACTTTGTGAAGTTCAAATTTAAGAGGGCATGGCAAACAGAGTCTGAATCTGTCGACATGTACTACGCTAGGCTGCGTTGGCTGGCCAGCAGCTGCCCATTCCTCAATCCAAGAGAGGAGATATGAGACAAAATCATCGTGGGGTGTCGATCAAAACTGCTGAGAACGCTCATCCTCAGACAGCCTGGGATTACACTAGATGAAATACTCATCCTTGCCCGTTCACACGAGCTATCGGATGCACGGGCTGAAGAAATGGAGGTTGCATTACGCTCCCCAATGGCGCTCCCAGCAGTGTCCAAGATGGCGCCCATCAAAGAAGAAAGAGTCGACGCGATACAAAGAAGACCACAGACCAACCGTCTGCGACAATGGCCATCCAGAGGCACTCAGTGCGCTTACTGCGGGGAAGATCACCCGATGACCGCAACGTGCAGTGCAAAAGGAAAAACCTGTCTAAAGTGTGGCTGACTGAACCACTTTGCAGCGGTGTGCCAAGGAGGGAGATACAGGCCAAACACTCCAAGATCGCGCGTGGGATATGGACCCAAGTCACTAACACAGCGGGTCAGGGAACTATCCCTGGAGCCCGAGCGTCCACCCACAGACAACCAAGCTCAGGAAAGAAGACCACGGTATGAGGACGACGATGATGACGAGGTGTATGTTATCTCATATGTTAGCCGGATCTCCACAAAGAGAAGACCACCACCCATGTGCACCGTCTCCGTTGAAGGCACTGAAATGCAGGCACTCATAGACACTGGGGCGTCGGTGAACGTCATGGACTCCGAACAATGTGAACAAATGTCACCCAAACCAGCACTGGCACCCTCAAGTGCACGCATTTACACCTACGGAGAAACAGACCCCCTGCCACTGCGAGGAGTTATCAGCACCACCATCGTGAACGGCAAGTACTCGACTGAAGCTCGCTTCCATATTACGGAAGGAAAGAAAGGCACCCTCCTGAGCTGCCACACAGCCGAAGAACTAGGGCTGGTATTCTTCGCAAATCAAGTACATCAGTCACATGCGGAAAACATGCTGCAAGAATTCCCAGCACTGTTCAGCGGCTTGGGAAAACTGAAGGGGAAGAAAGTTCGGTTACATATAGACACCTCAGTGCGCCCAGTCGCTCTCAGGCACCGGCGAGTGCCATTCAACCTCCGGCCACAGGTTGAAGCCGAACTCAAAAGGCTAGAAGATCTCGGAGTCATAGAAAAGGTGTCTGGTCCGACCCCGTGGGTGTCCCCACTGGTCGTGGCGCCAAAACCCAAACAGCCAGGCATCATCCGGCTGTGTGTTGATATGAGGCTCCCCAACGCTGCCATAAAGAGAGAACGCCATATCACTCCGACTATGGATGACATCATTGCGGACCTAAATGGGGTGAAGTGGTTCTCTAAATTGGACCTCAACTCGGGGTACCACCCACTGGAGTTGGACCCGAGAGCCGCTATATAACTACTTTTTCGACCCATGTCGGACTCCAACGATACAGGAGACTAAGCCTCTGCGTATCCTCAGCCGCAGAAGTGTTCCAGAACGCAATACGGGAGGTGTTGTCAGGACTGAGTGGGGTAATCAACCTGAGCGACGATATACTCATATACTCCAACACTCTCGAGGAACACCACACCCACCTGAGAGCCACGCTAAGGAGGCTGGTGGAACATGGACTGACCCTGCATTGGTCCAAGTGGTCGTTTTACCAAGAATCCATTGACTTCGTTGGGTACACATTTACACGAGAAGGGCTGAAGGTTGACCCGAGGAAGGCGGAAGCAATCCGGACCGCGAGCACTCCGCAAAACCCCTGCGAGGTGCGAAGTTTTCTTGGCATGGCCACTTACTGTGGCCGGTTCATTCCTAACCTAGCGGCTCTGGTAGAACCATTGAGGGCACTCACTCGACAAGATCACGAGTGGGAATGGACCGGCACCGCCAACCAGGCGTTCCAGGACATCAAGGCGAGCCTTCTTGACAAGGCGTTGATGGCATACTTCCAGCCACGCAGCAAAACAGAACTGATCGTGGATGCCAGCCCGGTGGGCCTGGGAGCCGTGCTGCTGCAAGAATATGGCGGAGATGAGTGGAAACCAGTGGCATACGCGAGTAAAGCCCTAACCGACACCGAGACTCGGTATGCTCAGATGGAGCGAGAAGCCCTGGCGAAAAAGTGAGCATGCCAACACTTTCATTTATACCTATGTGGACAGGAATTCACCGTTGTGACAGATCACAAGCCACTGCTACCCCTATTCACTGGATCATCCAGACTCGCACTGACACGAATAGAGCGATGGGCCGTTCAATTGCAGGGATACAATTTCAAACTCGTGTTCCGACCGGGGGCACACAATCCTGCAGACTACCTCTCACGGCATCCCGATGTGACAAAGCAGGCTCTCCCACTCGCGACGGACCGGGGTGGAGGAATTTGTCCATATGATATCACATGCGGCCTGCCCGGACACACTGACTCTGCAGGAGATAGGCAAGGCCACCGCCGCTGATGAGACACTAGCCCGGGTCAAGCGTGCCCTCGAGGAAAATCGATGGACTCATTTCCTAGACGGGATCCAGAGCCTGAGGCCTGAAGTGAGCCATGCAAGGCAACAAATATGGCAAGTCCGAAATGAGCTGAGCATAGGAGAGGAAGGAGTCGTGCTCCGAGGGCATCTGATTGTCGTGCCCGAGAGCCTTCAACAACACATGATGACAATCGCCCACACGGGCCACCAGGGGATGGCCAAGACTAAGGCAAGGCTGAGGAACAAAGTCTGGTTCCCCGCCATGGACAACAAGGTAGACGAGATGGTGCGCTCCTGCCGTGCCTGCACCATCACTGGAGGAGACCCGGCGCCAGCGCCGGTCATCACGGAGGACGCCCCTCAAACTTCCTGGACTCACCTGAGCGTAGACTTTGGGAGCTTCCCCGATGGCAGACACACGCTCGTAGTGGTGGATTCATTCTCCAAATTTCCAGTGGTGGAGATAATTCCGTCAGTTGCTTTTCCTCAAGTTAAGAAGGCCCTCAACCACATCTTCGCGACGATGGGACTCTCTGAAGAGATAAAGTCTGATAACGGACCGCCATTCCAAGGAAGAGAGTTCCAAAACTATCTGGAGAACCTCCGAATCAGACACCGAAAAATCACACCGCTATGGCCACAGGCGAATGGGGAAGTAGAGAGACTCATGAGAACAATCAACAGAGCTCTCAGGATTGCGGTGGACAGTGGAAACGACCCAGAAACAGCTCTGGATCAGTTCTTGAGTGCCTACCGACAAACTCCACATAGCACCACGAAATGTGCCCCAGCGCACGTGCTATTCAAGAAGGCACCTCGAGCAATATCCCGATTGCATCCAGCTGGATGCCCAAGGCAAGAGATGAAGAGGCCATCCAGTCACGGAGACAAACCACCAACCAGAAGGCGAGTGAGGCTTGGCATGCCCGACAACCAAGTCTACGAGAAGGAGACACCGTGGTGGTTCAAGATCGTCACCCAGGGTGGAAGTTCCGAACACCCTATGAGCCCGAGAAATGGACGGTAGAAAAGATTCAAGGAACCATGGTCACTGTTCGCCGGGGCCATCAAACGGTGACCCGGAACACATCCTGTTTCAAGAAGGTGGGAGGGCCGGCCGGCTCTCCACGGGATTCATCAGTCAGGAGCCCGAAGAAGAATACTTTCAAGAAGATGGCCAGCCATGGGTCGGGGCCCCCTCCCCGCAACCGGGTGGAGGAAGGCCGGTCAGAGATGCCAGTCCCACTACCGCACGCAACACCACCCCGTTGTGCATGGCTTCTCCGGCCGTGAGCAGCGAAACAACCCGGCTGGGGTTGTGGTCTCCCCGGCATGCCGGAGCCGCCAGTACAACCTAAGGCCCAATCCGGGCCCGAGCCAGAGACTGAGAGACTTTGCCTGGACCTCACCATAATGAGTTCCCGGCCATAGGGAAAGACTAAATTGAAGGAGGGATGTAGAGAGCCACCCGGGACTCTCCATACATTGTATCCACCACCTCATGCATCCCCACATCCCCGGGGCGGGCTCGCCTCCGGGGTATAAAACAAAGAGGCGGAAGACCGCTCTGGACTTTTCCGGCAACCCATAACTGAGCATACCTGTTGTCCATTTGTCTGCTACTACGACCACGTGCGAGGCCCAGTCCTCGCATACCACAGGGCCCGAGTAGAAGTGGCCTCATTAGTTTCACCACTGTAAACTAACGCGTGCATTTTTTACTCCCCCCCCCCACAAGTTTTTTTTATAAAATTACGCCAAAGGAGTGATTTGAGGAGTGATTACGCAAATGTGGGCTGAATTTTTTTTTGTGTGCCCGGGCCGATGTTCAATCCCAATCCAACCCTGCAGGAGAGAGAGGAGGCGGCAGAACCAGGGGCAGTGACGTCATGATGGTAGTAGCCCGTGTCTCTGTGGGTGCTGCAGCAAGAAGGCACAGGGTAAACATGTGAATAACAGACACTGAAGCAACCTACTCACTCAGAGGATTGGGGGGCCCGGGGATGGCAACAGTCGTGCCGCCCCTCCCACCTTCCAGGGTTACATCGACCGCGGTACCCGCAATGTGGGTGAGGCTGGAGGCCCGAGAGCGGCGGCAAGCCACAGTCCCGGCTCGGATGGAACATATGAAGCCCGGCTCGGCTGGAATCTTCACCCACTGCCCCGCCCCCACCCTGGAGTATTCAATTCAAAATATCTTTATTCGATTGTTGTGTGCAATCATAAAAGTACAAGTTAAAAATTACAAATTACAATATAAAAGAGGAATATAAAAATACAATAATTCTTTGGATTCATAAATAAGACATTAACAATTTAAAAAAGGAATTACTATTTTTTAAAGTGCAATTATGTAGTCATACGTTTCCTGATGATCATTACATTCCTTAGGTACAAGCTCGTTGTTGCTACAGATACATGATTATCTAACGCTTGCATACTAGTCATCGCCGCACGGCAATGACGATATCCTAATACTCTTAAAAATGGCAATAGAACATTTTTCCTCATTTCATGATACAATTTACAAAATAGAAATACATGTATGGTACTCTGTGAGGAGACATTATCACAGGGACAGCATGGTAGATCATGCGTCCAGTTATTGATCGTAGGAAAACTGACCAATCTGTGGAAGATATTAAATCTAAAGCGTGAGAGTAAGAAACGCTCATAGTTATTAGTTACATAGATTAGATAGGGCTGAATCTTAAAAGTTACTAAAACCAATTGGTGCTGCTGAACAGAGGGTTTAAAGACCTCCGCAGCAACCCGGTGGGAATCTAAGAGGGCCAAACACTGCTTCTTCAAATCTTTTCGTGGAGTAAAATGAATGATGTTTGAGGAGAACATTTTCTGCAGAGTTCGCAAACATTGTTTCCAAGATTCGTTTCTGTTACTGAAGCACGAGGCGCGGCTCCCATCATTACAGTCACCCTAAAACGCACTGGTGTCGTCTCGGTGGAGTGCACAGACACAAGGGAGGGGTCATCATACATGACAGCGCGGCACACTTCGATTCACACCTCCACTGGCAAAAAGAGTGTTTTCGAGACTCCCTAGGAAGACCCCCTTATCCTTACAGTCTTTTCTCTGTGCACCTCCCCATTCATCCACCACCACCCTCCCTTCTCTTCCCTTTCTTTCCTCGCATGCCCCCCCCCCACCCCCACCAAACCGCCCCTCCCTGACTTTGGAGCTGAGGAAGAAGGTTCGAGTCTCGGCGTCGACTCAACACCTTGTGATTCTGGGGAAATCACTTATTCTTCTGTGCCTACAAAAAAAAAAAACTTTCCTTGTCTAATGCAACTGGGGCACATATAAAAGCGCTCAAATACCTTCGGGTCGAGTTCGCACTTTATAAAACTGCAAATCCGCCTCTCACTTTCCCTCTACTTTCTCTCATCCCACGTCCCTTCCTGCCACATTTCATTCCTGCTCTCCTTTTTTATCTCGCCTCCTTAAACTTATCCCGCCCGTTTCTCGGCTCCTCCTTTCATCATTCTCCTCTCTTCGGCTGCGCTCTGTCTGTCTCTGTGCGTCTCCTAGTTTCATCATTTCTCTGTCACTCACGTTCACTGTACTCGGCTCATTTGATAAACCTGTCTGCCTCCATCCATTTCCCCAGCCGATTAGGCCGGTGGTAACACCCCACTACAGGTGATGGAGTGAGGGGGTCAGATAAATGACGTCACGGCACCGTGGCTGCACGCGCAGCCCTATTCTTGTATGCATTCGTACAGCATGTCAGCAGAAATCACGCAAAAGAACACACAGACGTGCACGCGAGTTACAGATGAGAACAGCGACTAGGGTGACCAACTGGCATTGGTGCAAATTCAGGACGGTGAGTGTAAAAATTCAGGACAAAGGGTCAAAATTCAGGACACAAATTCAGGACAGGAGGTCAAAATTCAGGACAAAACTTCAGGACAATAGGTACGTTTTACAGACACATCAGAGGTCGCGCAATAGTATATAAGTAAGCCCAGCCATTTCCAAACATATTCAACCATTTGCAAACCTATCCATCATGTATCCTTCCATCTATCATTTCACTCATCCATCTCTTCATCCATCCCCTCATCCATCCTTTCACTCATCCTCCATTATCCATCCATCCATCCACCCTTTCACCCTATCCATCTGTACACTTATCCATCCACTCTTCATCCGATCCATCCATTCACTCATCCATTCAGCCATTTACCCTTTCACCAATCCACCCATCCTTTCACTTACTAATCCTTCCACCCATCCACTCTTTTAGTCATCTATCCATCCTCCCTTTCTCTCTCCATCGACCTTTCACTTAGCCTTCCTTCCATCCATCCACCCACCCATCCATCCATCTACTCATGCACTCATGAATCCATCCATTGCCCCTATCACTCATCCATCTATCATTTCACTCCTTCACACATCTATTCATCCTTTTGACCATCTACCCTCCCTTTCACTCACTCATCCATCCTTACACCCACTCTTTAACTCATATCTCCATTCATTCACCCTTGCACTTATCAATCCATCAATCCATCCATCATTTCACTCATCCACCTACCCCCCCATCATCCACCCACCCACCATCAACCCACCCACTAATCCATTCATTTCATTTAACTTTTATTCGATTATCAATTGTATAATCATAAAAAGTACATAGAGAGAAAAAACTTTTCAACACAATGAGTTTAAAATGAGACAGAATAAAAAGAAAATAAGTTTGCAATTTTAAGTGTTTCTAGTTAATTTAAAACCTTTTGGCGTAATGTGATCACTGCTTTAAGGAAAGTCACTATAAGTTTTGCTTCGTGGGGAGTATTCAGAGACTGCAAGAAAAGAAAAGCAGAATGGCATTGTCTGAGTCCACTGGATCGAAGAAGTGGAATAATCCATGTTTTGCGTGGGAGTTTGTAATATTTACAAAATAAAATAACGTGAATCGTTGACTGTGGAGAGATTCCATCACAAGGGCAGTTCATCAGTTTGCGGGACCAGTTATGAGTTTCCGGAAAAGAAACGAAACGAAAGAAAATATTAAAACAAAATCTTGTTAATAAAATTTTTTCGTGGTTTGACAGAAAATAAGACAGATAAGGTTGTATGCCTTTGAAGGATTGTTGTGCACAAATTTTCTCATTGGAAGGTTTTAAGAACTCAGCTTGATTTCGAAGCTCTCTGAGATGGCCCAAGCACATTGATTTTAGGTGTTTTCTGGAAATATCTTCGATCGTAGCAGGATCTGCAAAAAATGATTTCCGACCCAGGTCATTAAAAAAGTTCCAAATGTAAGTCAACCATGGAATTTTGCGCCAGTTTGACAGGGCTAGGCAGTCTGTGATAAGGGAACGAGTTAAATGGCACTCAGGGTTGGTCCATATTCGGTGCCACAGTAAAATTGGTTGGGAGCGAATATTGTCTACAATGTATTCCATACCGAGCTCACAGTGTGATGCAAGTATCGGGGAACTTTGAGGGAGAGCTAGAACATATTTGATAAAGCCATTCTCCATTACTTATAGTTGATCTATGTGCCCATGTCCCCATACGCCAGCTCCATAGGTAGCCACACTGTGGCACTTGGCGTAATATATGGTCAGAAGTTCGGGTGGCGCTGGTTTCCCCAATTTCCTCGAAAAAGAGATCAGGGCCGATGTTGCCCGACGAAAGTGAAGGTTTCTGGCGTCGATTGCCTGGCGCCAGTTAACCGCATCGTCCACTAAGATTCCCAGGTAGGGGTAAACTGAGGTTTTTTCCAGCTTCATTTTGTCCACCATTATCGATTTAGGGTTTTTAACCCTAGGGCCAATGTGCATTGTAAAGGTTTTCTTTATGTTTATTTTGAGGCCGAGTGAGTCCATAAATGTGGCATACTTATTAATTTGCTTCTGGAGTTGATTCAAAGTCCGGGCTAAGATGACTGAGTCATCAGCATAGAGCAGTGTAGGTATCTGATGGTGATTTATCTGGGGTAAGTCCTGGCTCCCTTCCAGCATAGCCTGCTCAAGCCCGTTAGTGTAAAGGTTGAACAGGAAGGGAGCCAGTACACATCCCTGTCTTACTCCCTTTGTTATGGGAAAAGAACGGGACAGCTCACCGTTGGTGCCAAATCTTACTCGCCCTGAAGCATTGGAATAGAGTTCACGCAGGAAAGCTATTAATGGAGGGTCCACTCCAAGGTCACTGAGTATATCCCAGAGTTTCGCATGTTGGACGCAGTCGAATGCTGCGCTTAAGTCGACATAGACGAGGAAGATGTTACCTCCTTTGGCGCCAACATATTTCCCTGCCAAGAGGGCAAGGTTGAGAGCCTGTTCTACAGTCCCAAGCCCCTTCTGGAAACCGTATTGTAGGTCGGTTATGATGTTGTTCTCCTTGGCCCAAGACTGTAGACGGTCCAGGAGCACTCGACCCGCAATTTTGCCCAAGGAATCCAGAAGGGAGATTGGTCTGTAGCAGGCTGGGTCGTTGCGGTCGCCTTTCTTAAATATGGGCACTAATCCATCCTTTCACCCACCCACCATCCAATCCACTGATCCATCCTTTCACCCACCCACCATCCACCCACCCACTCATCCATCCATCCTTTCACCCACCCACTCATCATCCATCCATCCATCCTTTCACCCACCCACTCATCATCCATCCATCCATCCTTTCACCCACCCACTTATCCATCCATCCTTTCACCCACTCTCCATCCATCCATCCTTTCACACACCCATTATCCATCCATCCATCCATCCATCTGTCCTTCCCCTCATCATCCATCCATCCATCCATCCCCTCATCATCCATCCATCCTTCCCCTCATCATCCATCCATCCTTTTCCCTCATCATCCATCCATCCTTTTCCCTCATCATCCATCCATCTTTCCCCTCATCATCCATCCATCCTTTTCCCTCATCATCCATCCATCCATCCATCTGTCCTTCCCCTCATCATCCATCCATCCTTCCCCTCATCATCCATCCATCCTTTTCCCTCATCATCCATCCATCCATCCTTCCCCTCATCATCCATCCATCCTTCCCCTCATCATCCATCCATCCTTTCACCCCCCCTCATCATCCATCCATTCCCTCATCACCCATCCATCCATCCTTTCACCCACCCCCTCATCATCCATCCATCCACCCTTCCCCTCATCATCCATCCTTTCACCCACCCCCTCATCATCCATCCATCCATCCATCCATCCTTCCCCTCATCATCCATCCATCCATCCTTCCCCTCATCATCCATCCTTTCCCGTCATCCATCCATCCTTCCCCTCATCCATCCTTCCTTTCATCCATCCTTCCCCTCACCCATCCATCCTTCCCCTCATCCATCCATCCTTCCCCTCCATCCATCCTTCTCCTCATCCATCATCCTTCGCCTCACCCATCGATCCATCCCATCCATTTATCCTGCCCCTCATCCATACATCCTTCCCCTCCATCCATCATCCTTCCCCTCATCCATCCTTCCTTTCATCCATCCTTCCCCTCACCCATCCATATATCCCATCCATTTATCCTGCCCCTCATCCATCCATCCTCCCCCTCCATCCATCCATCTATCCTTCCCCTCATCCATTTATCCTTCCCCTCATCCATCCATCCTTCCCCTCCATCCATCATCCTTCCCCTCATCCATCTTTCCCCTCATCAATCATCCAGCTACCCTTCCACCGATACATCAAGCTATTTACATTTTCTCTCATACATCCTTCCCCTCACTCATCAATCCATCTATCCTCTCTCATTATCCATGTATTCAATCTTTCATTCATCCATTCACCCTTTCACTAATTCATCCAGCCATTCACACATCCCTTCACTTACTTACTCGCCCACCTTTCCATATTAATTTTGAGCTGAGCCCTTTCGAGAAGAGGCCCATCAAGAACTTCACCCTCGCTGCAGGGGTCGTTCCAGGACTGGGACAGAAGCCACCCAGGGCGGAGACAGGATCCACCACAGGGGGGGACAAGAGCCATCACAGGCGGGGTGGACTGGAGCCACAACATGAGGGACAGGAGCCATCACAGGCAGGGGGGTGGGTTGGCTGGAGCCACCACATGGGGGGACAGGAGCAGGAGTCATCACAGGAGAGGGAACGTGATCCACCAGGGTGGGCACAGGGGTGGGCATGCAGTATTCTAGTATCATCTTGGGCTTCTCGCCCCCTCCTGCACAAGACAACGAGAAGACAGGTTCTCTGTCCAAAATGCCATCCCCCACTGTGATATACAGTACTTACAGGAGATACTCTAAGAGAACTGATTGAACTGATTGTCCTCCATACTTTGTTAATCAGTGTGGGTGCGATTGTGCCATTTCTTTATTGTATTACATTATGCATGTTTGAAGAACCGAGGTTTGCTTACAAATTAGTAACAGTAATTAAGCTCGGTGAAGAGAACCAGGTGCTGCCTCGGTGTAATCAGGGGTGTAATCTGGCCGAGTCTCGGATGTTTGGGGCCCTGGGTAGAAATGGAATGTGTGAGCCTCCCTCTAAATAGCAGATACAAGACGCATTCAGGGCTGTTTGCATGTGAATGAATGCCCCCTGCTCCTGAACCTGCAGCCCCTCCCTCTGTCACCTTCAAGCACCTTTTAACAGCTCATCAAGGGCTGGTGGTGTGAGGGCTGCGATCCTGCTGTGCCTCTACAGTGCTGCTGGGGGTCTGAGCTTTCACACAGCATCGGAGTCGAGAAGGGAGGTGGGGGCAAGCTGTGCCCAGTTAAAATTACGGACAAATGGCGTCCGTTAAAGAATCCTTCACGGACAACGGACAGACAGCCAAAATTACGGACTGTCCGTGAAATTTACGGACGGTTGGTCACCCTAACAGCGACAGGTGCTGCTACTAATCGATTCCTCGCTGTCACAAGCACAGGATTTTCCATTCGTAGTGCTAGGGCCGGGGGCGGTGGGGGCCTGTTCATATAATAAACACCCACGTTCAGCCTTTCGAGAAGTGTGAGGCACTCGGCTGTGTGACGAATTTGACAACAATCCGGTTACCACGTCAGAGCTGAAAATAACCGGGCGGCGGCAGTGGAAGGGAAAACCAGTTATTAACGCCTGCGCGACGGTCACACCCGCATGGAAGCAGCACTGTCACACCTACACACGCTTGTCACACCTAAATGGATGCAGCATAGTCACACCTACACACGCTTGTCACACCTGCATGGAAGCAGGACTGTCACACCTACACACGCTTGTCACACCTGCATGGAAGCAGGACTGTCACACCTACACACACTTGTCACACCTGCATGGATGCAGCACTGTCACACCTACACACGCTTGTCACACCTGTATTGATGCAGCATTGTCACAGCTACACACGCTTGTCACACCTGCATGGATGCAGCACTGTCACACCTACACACGCTTGTCACACCTGCATGGATGCAGCATTGTCACACCTACACACGCTTGTCACACCTACATGGATGCAGCATAGTCACACCTACACACGCTTGTCACACCTGCATGGAAGCAGCACTGTCACACCTACACACGCTTGTCACACCTACATGGATGCAGCATAGTCACACCTACACACGCTTGTCACACCTGCATGGATGCAGCACTGTCACACCTACACACGCTTGTCACACCTGCATGGATGCAGCATTGTCACACCTACACACGGTTGTCACACCTACATGAATGCAGCATAGTCACACCTACACACGCTTGTCACACCTACATGAATGCAGCATAGTCACACCTACACACGCTTGTCACACCTGCATGGATGCAGCACTGTCACACCTACAAACGCTTGTCACACCTGCATGGATGCAGCATTGTCACACTTACACACGCTTGTCACACCTGCATGGATGCAGCATTGTCACACCTACACACGGTTGTCACACCTACATGAATGCAGCATAGTCACACCTACACACGCTTGTCACACCTGCATGGATGCAGCACTGTCACACCTGCACACGCTTGTCACTCCTGCATGGATGCAGCATTGTCACACTTACACACGCTTGTCACACCTGCATGGATGCAGCATTGTCACACTTACACACGCTTGTCACACCTGCATGGATGCAGCACTGTCACACCTACACACGGTTGTCACACCTACATGAATGCAGCATAGTCACACCTACACACGCTTGTCACACCTGCATGGATGCAGCACTGTCACACCTACACACGCTTGTCACACCTGCATGGATGCAGCATTGTAACACTTACACACGCTTGTCACACCTGCATGGATGCAGCATTGTCACACTTACACACGCTTGTCACACCTGCATGGATGCAGGACTGTCACACCTACACACGCCTGTTACACCTGCATGGTTGCAGCAATGTCACAGCTACACACGCTTGTCACACATGCATGGATGCAGGACTGTCACACCTACACACGCTTGTCACACCTGCATGGATGCAGGACTGTCACACCTACACACGCTTGTCACACCTGCATGGATGCAGCATTGTCACAGCTACACACGCTTGTCACACCTGCATAGATGTAGCATTGTCACAGCTACACACGTCTGTTACACCTGCATGGATGCAGCATTGTCACACCTACGCACGCTTGTCACACCTGCATGGATGTAGCATTGTCACAGCTACACACACTTGTCACACCTGCATGGATCCAGCATTGTCACAGCTACACACGCTTGTCACACCTGTATGAATGCAGCACTGTCACACCTACACACGCTTGTTACACCTGCATGGATGCAGCATTGTCACACCTACGCACGCTTGTCACACATGCATGGATGCAGGACTGTCACACCTACACACTCTTGTCACACCTGCATGGATGCAGCATTGTCACAGCTACACACGCTTGTCACACCTGCATGGATGTAGCATTGTCACAGCTACACACGCTTGTCACACCTGCATGGATACAGCACTGTCACACCTACATACGCTTGTAACACCTGCATGGATGCAGCATTGTCACACCTACACACGCCTGTTACACCTGCATGGATGCAGCACTGTCACACCTACACACGCTTGTCACACCTGCATGGATGCAGCATTGTCACAGCTACACACGCTTGTCACACATGCATAGATGCCGGACTGTCACACCTACACATGCTTGTCACACATGCATGGATGCAGCATTGTCACAGCTACACACGCTTGTCACACCTGCATGGATGCAGCACTGTCACACCTACACACGCTTGTGACACCTGCATGGATGCAGCATTATCACACCTACACACGCCTGTTAAACCTGCATGGATGTAGCATTGTCACACCTACACGCGCTTGTCACTAAGTATGGGCGGAAAATCCGTTACGCTCGCGGATTTTGCGGATTTTCAGTAAATTCGCAATCCACGAGATTTGCGAATTTCCCGCAAAATCCGCAAATTCGCACGCAGCGGATTTTTTTTTCTTGGTGATACAATTTTGCGGCGCGCGGCGTTTATCATCGTTTGCCGAGTTGTTTTTCTCGATATTTTGCGAGTGCTGCGCCATTTTGGATCTTGCTGCGGGATCCCGCGGGAATTTGGCAAGCGCGATTACGTAATCGCGGCTTGCCAACTTTTGCAGCGAGCGTTTGTCAACGCGAGTACGCCGAGATCACGTCTCGCGGTACTTCACAATTGCGAGATTTGAGATGCGTCGAGCAGCAATAATCTCGCACACGCGAAAATATAAAATTTGCAATTCTGCACAAGAAATCCACCAGCAAGCAGCATAAACATTCTTGAAATGATGATTTTTATCTGAATAACTCCTTAGGTTGAGATTTGCCTGCACTTTTTTAGCGAGGAGTCCATTTTGGGGAGGGGGGGAGGGGGTGGGAGGAAGGAAGTGCCCCACAGTCTTCAACTTCCTGTTCCTGTCCAGCAGGCTCCTCCCAGTGCTTTGTCCATCTCCTGGTCACTTTTCATTTGGATCTGGAGCTGGAAGGATTACTTTTTGTGGATGCTGCTGGATATTTGGATTTGAGGCCTTTTTGACTTTCTTTGGATCACTGTTGGATTAGAAATTTTACTAGTAAGTTTGTTTGGGGCATTACAGTTGCTGCAACTAAAATTTGGAATTTTCAATTTTTGGGCTGTTTTGGGGCCTTTTGCCCAGGGGTACTCAGTGGTGGGTGGACTGAGTCTTTCTGTGGGTTGTCTTGAACTTAAACATCATGGAGGGCATGGATGGATTGGGATTGTGCTGATTTTTCAGTGATTTTCGTTTTTTGGGGCTGTACTTGTGGCCTTTTCACCAGGGGTATTTGAGTCTAGCGTGGGCCGAGTCTTTCAGTGGGGTGTCTTGAACTTAAACATTATGGAGGGCATGGATGGAATGGGATTGTGCTGATTTTGCAGTGTTTTTCGATTTTTGGGGGTGTTCATGGGGAGGGACAGGCCATGTGGCTGGGGGCCATTTTGAGTGCTGCTACAGGCCATGGCCATGTGCTGGGAGGCAAGTGGCCATTTTGAATGCAGGCTTTGTTGTTAGGCCTGCAACCATTTTGCCTACTTTTCAACCTTTATGCCCAGGGGTAGTGAGTCTTGCATGGGCCTAGTCTTTCTGTGGGTTGTCTTGAATTTAAAAATCATGGAGGGCATGGATGGATTGGGATTGTGCTGATTTTTCAGTGATTTTCGTTTTTTGGGGCTGTACTTGTGGCCTTTTCACCAGGGGTATTGAGTCTAGCATGGGCCTAGTCTTTCTGTGGGTTGTCTTGAATTTAAACATCATGGAGGGCATGGATGGATTGGGATTGTGCTGATTTTTCAGTGATTTTCGTTTTTTGGGGCTGTACTTGTGGCCTTTTCACCAGGGGTATTTGAGTCTAGCATGGGCCTAGTCTTTCTGTGGGGTGTCTTGAACTTAAACATCATGGAGGGCATGGATGGAATGGGATTGTGCTGATTTTGCAGTGTTTTTCGATTTTTGGGGGTGTTCATGGGGAGGGACAGGCCATGTGGCTGGGGGCCATTTTGAGTGCTGCTACAGGCACTGGCCATGTGCTGGGAGGCAAGTGGCCATTTTGAATGCAGGCATTGTTGTTAGGCCTGCAACCATTTTGCCTACTTTTCAACCTTTATGCCCAGGGGTAGTGAGTCTTGCATGGGCCTAGTCTTTCTGTGGGTTGTCTTGAATTTTAACATCATGGAGGGCATGGATGGATTGGGATTGTGCTGATTTTTAAGTGATTTTCGTTTTTTGGGGCTGTACTTGTGGCCTTTTCACCAGGGGTATTTGAGTCTAGCATGGGCCTAGTCTTTCTGTGGGGTGTCTTGAATTTAAACATCATGGAGGGCATGGATGGATTCGGATTGTGCTGATTTTTCAGTGATTTTCGTTTTTTTGGGCTGTACTTGTGGCCTTTTCACCAGGGGTATTTGAGTCTAGCATGGGCCTAGTCTTTCTGTGGGTTGTCTTGAATTTAAACATCATGGAGGGCATGGATGGATTGGGATTGTGCTGATTTTTCAGTGATTTTCGCTTTTTGGGGCTGTACTTGTGGCCTTTTCACCAGGGGTATTTGAGTCTAGCATGGGCCGAGTCTTTCTGTGGGGTGTCTTGAACTTAAACATCATGGAGGGCATGGATGGAATGGGATTGTGCTGATTGTGCAGTGTTTTTCGATTTTTGGGGGTGTTCATGGGGAGGGACAGGCCATGTGGCTGGGGGCCATTTTGAGTGCTGCTACAGGCCATGGCCATGTGCTGGGAGGCAAGTGGCCATTTTGAATGCAGGCTTTGTTGTTAGGCCTGCAACCATTTTGCCTCCTTTTCAACCTTTATGCCCAGGGGTAGTGAGTCTTGCATGGGCCTAGTCTTTCTGTGGGTTGTCTTGAATTTAAACATCATGGAGGGCATGGATGGATTGGGATTGTGCTGATTTTTCAGTGATTTTCGTTTTTTGGGGCTGTACTTGTGGCCTTTTCACCAGGGGTATTTGAGTCTAACATGGGCCTAGTCTTTCTGTGGGTTGTCTTGAATTTAAACATCATGGAGGGCATGGATGGATTGGGATTGTGCTGATTTTTCAGTGATTTTCGTTTTTTGGGGCTGTACTTGTGGCCTTTTCACCAGGGGTATTTGAGTCTAGCATGGGCCTAGTCTTTCTGTGGGGTGTCTTGAACTTAAACATCATGGAGGGCATGGATGGAATGGGATTGTGCTGATTTTGCAGTGTTTTTCGATTTTTGGGGGTGTTCATGGGGAGGGACAGGACTTGTGGCTGGGGGCCATTTTGAGGGCTGCTACAGGCACTGGCCATGTGCTGGGAGGCAAGTGGCCATTTTGAATGCAGGCATTGTTGTTAGGCCTGCAACCATTTTGCCTACTTTTCAACCTTTATGCCCAGGGGTAGTGAGTCTTGCATGGGCCTAGTCTTTCTGTGGGTTGTCTTGAATTTAAACATCATGGAGGGCATGGATGGATTGGGATTGTGCTGATTTTTCAGTGATTTTCGTTTTTTGGGGCTGTACTTGTGGCCTTTTCACCAGGGGTATTTGAGTCTAGCATGGGCCTAGTCTTTCTGTGGGTTGTCTTGAATTTAAACATCATGGAGGGCATGGATGGATTAGGATTGTGCTGATTTTTCAGTGATTTTCGTTTTTTGGCGCTGTACTTGTGGCCTTTTCACCAGGGGTATTTGAGTCTAGCATGGGCCTAGTCTTTCTGTGGGTTGTCTTGAATTTAAACATCATGGAGGGCATGGATGGATTGGGATTGTGCTGATTTTTCAGTGATTTTCGTTTTTTGGGGCTGTACTTGTGGCCTTTTCACCAGGGGTATTTGAGTCTAGCATGGGCCTAGTCTTTCTGTGGGGTGTCTTGAACTTAAACATCATGGAGAGCATGGATGGAATGGGATTGTGCTGATTTTGCAGTGTTTTTCGATTTTTGGGGGTGTTCATGGGGAGGGACAGGCCGTGTGGCTGGGGGCCATTTTGAGTGCTGCTACAGGCACTGGCCATGTGCTGGGAGGCAAGTGGCCATTTTGAATGCAGGCATTGTTGTTAGGCCTGCAACCATTTTGCCTACTTTTCAACCTTTATGCCCAGGGGTAGTGAGTCTTGCATGGGCCTAGTCTTTCTGTGGGTTGTCTTGAATTTAAACATCATGGAGGGCATGGATGGATTGGGATTGTGCTGATTTTTCAGTGATTTTCGTTTTTTGGGGCTGTACTTGTGGCCTTTTCACCAGGGGTATTTGAGTCTAGCATGGGCCTAGTCTTTCTGTAGGTTGTCTTGAATTTAAACATCATGGAGGGCATGGATGGATTGGGATTGTGCTGATTTTTCAGTGATTTTCGTTTTTTGGGGCTGTACTTGTGGCCTTTTCACCAGGGGTATTTGAGTCTAGCATGGGCCTAGTCTTTCTGTGGGGTGTCTTGAACTTAAACATCATGGAGGGCATGGATGGAATGGGATTGTGCTGATTTTTCGGTTTTTTTCCGATTTTTTTGTGGTGTATAACTGAACTGATGTTCCTCTGTCTTCCATTGTTTTTAGGTGCACAAGACTCAAGAGAACCACCAGTGCCAGGAAGAAGTCCTGCAGCGGTGTGTGTGTGCAGCATAACGTCACGCGACGTCAGGTCTGGCCTCAGACAACTCTACAATTCGTGCAACTGCGGCCTGCTGTCTGACCTGCTCTGAAGAAGATGGCCCCAAAAAAGTTCTCCGTAGCTCCTCTAGCAAGAAAGTTGCTAGTAAGGAGCAGAAGAAGCAAGTTACCAAGGAGGCTGGTGTGCCAACCGCCACGTTTTTTTGGAGCAAAAAAAAAAGTACGCCTGCAGCAGCAGCAGGATCTGCTGGGGACCAAGCTGGGAGCAGCACCCCTGCTCCATTGGGTTCAGTGCCTCCACCACCACGCCAACTTAAGTCAAAGCCCTTGAGTGCTTCAGAGGCAGTCAGTGTACTTCTCCAATCACCATCGACCAGTGATGTTGGCTCATCGCATGAAAGTAGCAGCAATGTCCCTGAATCAACACAGGTTGTTGTAACTCATCTGACAAGTGTTGAACAACCACAGCCGCAACAACAACACCATGTGCAAGTACAAGCCCAAGTACATGTGGAAGGAGAGGCAGCAAAAGGAGATGCGCAATCAGAGGTGCATGGAGGGTCACAAGTGCCCACAATAGTTGTTCCTCCCGAAGTAGGGGCACATCAGGAAATCGACAATGAAGCCGAGGTATCATTGGAAGCCACTCCTCCTGATGATCATTCATTGTCTTCCACATCCCTAGCAAGGAAAAGATCAAGGGGGGTGTCTACATCTTCTTCAAGCCCACCTCCTTCTGATGATACGGATCAAGCTTGGGAACCACCACTGCGGTCTGAGAGTGAGGCACACCATGATCTGACAAAGGTACCTAAGCGTAAAAGGAAGGTCGTCGAAAAACTCATAGCTATGGAGTGTGATGAGGCTCAACAAGAAGTGACAGATACTGCTGGTGATGAAGCCTCTCACGATGATGACGAGCCAGTCATCACAAAGGTCACTGCAGCCCCAGCGGGCATGCAGCAAAGAGACATTTTGACCCTATCCCGAGAAGCTGCTGAGCGTGATGATGATGTCGACGAGGAGGCAATGGAAATGGAAACACAACAATCATTAGATTTGGAGTTAACTGGTACACCAACACCTACCGCTTCCATATTTCTTCCTCGCAAGAAGGGACCTACATCCACCTCGACCTCAATTCGTGGTGGTGAAAGTGCAAAACGTACTGAAGTTCGGCAATCCACATCCTCCACTCCATCTGGCATTAGCAGCAGGACCACCACCACCAGTATCGCCGCCTCCTCCGGCCCCCAAAGACATTTCAAGTCTGCAGTTTGGGACTTCTTTAGTGTTTGCCCAAAAAATGAAACCGTAGCCATTTGTAGCATGTGTAAGCTTCGAGTTAGTCGTGGTAAGTTGGGTTCCAACTATGGTACCGGAGGCCAGAGAGGTCATCTTGAAAGAAAGCACGCTGTCAAATGGTTTGCGCACCTACAGGCGATCAAGGAAGCCCGAATTGCACGTAATGCTGTTTCATCTGATGATGACGAGGAGGAAGAAGACGTGTCAAACCCTTCACTTACACCCAGTACCCCTGTCAGCAGCACACCCCATGTGAGCCACACTAAGAGTGTGGGAGAGAGTGATACACCCTTGCGAAAAAGTTCATCAGCGAGCGTAACTGGGTCGAAGATATCATCATCATCCCGTAAATCTTTGGTCCAGGGCAACATTAAAAAGATGTTGTTTACAGAAGCGCAATATGAACGCAACCACCCACTGACGCGTCTGTATAACACTAAGCTGGCTAAAATGCTAGCTCTGGACCTTCTCCCTTTTTCTTTTGTAGAAGGGGTTGGTTTTCTAGAATTAGTGGCAGCGCTCTGCCCTAAATGGAAGGTTCCTAGCCGGTTCTATTTTGCCCGAGTTGCGGTTCCAGCACTACATGAAGATGTTCTGAAGGTGATTGGGGCAGCTTTGCAGAAGAGTGCTGTTCACACTATACATATGACAACAGACATGTGGACCAGTGGCGCAGGCGCTGATTACATGTGCATCACTGCACACTGGGTCTCTTTTTCAGGGGCTAAAGCAAAGCTAAACACAGGTGTTGACACGGACATTGTTTTTAAAGCTGCTCGAAAACATGCAACACTAGCCATGTTTGGTTTGGAGAAACGTCACACAGCAGAAAACATTTTGGATGTCTTTAACACAAAGGTCCTTAACTGGCTGTCCCCACTAAAACGCCAGGTCGGTTTTGTTTCCACGGACAATGGCGCCAATATAGTTAAGGCCATGAGGGATGGTAACTATTTCAGAGTGCCGTGTTTGGCGCACTGTATAAACCTGGTTGTCCAAAAATTCTTGGGTAATAAAGGCAGTGCAGCGTACAGAGTATTGGACACCTGCCGAAAAATGTGCAACCATTTCAGCCATTCTTTTAAGGCCCGGAAGCAGCTGAGGAGCCTGCTATATCAACGTAAAATGCCAGTGAAAGCACTCATCCAGGAGGTGGTAACACGTTGGAACTCAACCTTCTACATGCTTGAGCGTCTGTATGAGCAGTATACGGTACTCGATCAATATTTCCTTACAGAGGGTACAGAGGACCTGAGGATGGGTGCGGCGCAATGGAACATAGTTCAAAGCCTGACACGCATGCTTCGTCCTTTTGAGTTCTTCACGCGTGCAGTCAGCAAGGAGGACTGTAATTTGGGAAAAGCTATCCCATTGTTGTACATGCTGGAGGACCAACTGAAGGAGGTGTGTTCTGTGTTTGAAAAAGATGTAAAAAACCAAGACTCTTTTCTTCTGGCTGAGAATTTATTAGAGCTCCTACAAGGTGATGAACGTCTTAAAAAGATCCACTCAGAAGAGCATTACATTTGTGCTACTATTCTGGATCCACGCTACAAAAAGGCGCTGGCAGGCCAAGCATTCTTTCCTTTTGATGATGAACATGTTCCAAAGTACAAACATTGGCTAGCCTTGTCAGCCAAGAGGTTTGAAAGAGAACGGCTGAAAATTGAAGGAAATGGCAGTACATCAGCAGGCCATCCCCAGTCAAAACAATCCACTTCTGCACCTGTGGCTGTGGCACAAGTGACCTCTCAGCCGTTAAAGACACCGGCAACCGGATCATCTGCACCAGACACAACAGAAACATTGGAGGCTGAAGAGGATTGGCTAGCTCTGCGTGGGTTTGGTTCTCAAAAGTTCAGAGGCACAGCAAGAGCTAAGCAAAGTGGAGGAACCTTGGATGAGGACCTTGAGTCGATTGTGAAGGACTATCTGAATGACTCAACAGAGGTCTATGTTAATTCTGACCCATTGGCGTATTGGCATGGGAAAAAAGAATTGTGGCCACAGCTCACCAACCTGGCTTTAAACTACTTGTCTTGCCCACTCGCAAGCGTGTCTTCTGAACAGGTTTTCAGTGCTGCTGGTGGCATTGTAACTCCCAAACGGAGCCGCCTCTCGCCCAAAAATGTGGAGAGGTTAACAATGATCAAGATGAATCAGCACCTCATACCACCAGATTTCAGAGTACGAGAAAGCGCGCCGGATGAAGACGAGGTGGCCAGCAACATAGATGAGGGAATTTCTACTCTGTCAGGTGACACTGAGCTCACCCTGCCTGAATTCGCAGAGTATGATGACGAAGCCTTATTCTCATTCCTGGACCGTGATACCGAGCCCTGAAAATGAGACAACGAATCAATAACTTTCTTTTTCGTCCTTATTCACTTTCATTCCTGTGTGTCTGTCTTTCTTTGTTGTGCACAGTTAATATATTTCAAACTTTAATCAGATAATCACAAAAACAAGCCCATCAGCAGAACTGTCTTCACTGGTTTGCTAATTGATTTGAAGTTGCCGCAGTCTGCATTCCTCAGGTTCACAAGTTCAGAAGAACATGCTCCTCTATCCTCCTCCTTCAGACTCCTATTTCCATCAAACCAGAGGGCTGGTTTACGCCCAATGAAGAAAGACTCAGCACTTGTGGGGGTGTTGTTCTACCTCTTTGCAGGTGAGTTGACGGCTCTGGGACCATTGTTGGGAAGCTTTTGGACCAAATCCGAGGCGCAAATTTTTTAGTGTTTTTGCTGACTTGCTTGCCTTTGAGGTGCTCTTAGGGGGGGCTCCGTCTGTTTGTGGGTGAGTTTCGGGGTCTGGGAGCACTGCTGGGACACTCTAATCTTCTTGATTGCATTTGCTTTTCAGGAAATCCGTGGTGGCAACCCCGACTTATGGCCTAGCTACGCAGCGCGTTTGGACCGAAGGCCGAGAAATATTGCAAGTATGAGATTTTGCTTTTGGCCTGTTTGGGGGTGTTATGCTTCTTGGCGGGTGGGTTGGCGGGTCTTGGGGCATTCATGGGAAGGTCTAATACCGGGTAGAAGTGGTTGGGACAAAATCCAGGCCGATTTTTTTTTTGGTATTTCTGACATTTTGCTCAATGTAGCGTTTTTGGGGGCCTGTTTGTGGGGCTTCCTGGTGTTTGTGGGTGAGTTTCGGGGTCTGGGAGCACTGCTGGGACACTCTAATCTTGATTGCATTTGCTTTTCAGGAAATCCGTGGTGGCAACCCCGACTTATGGCCTAGCTACGCAGCGCGTTTGGACCGAAGGCCGAGAAATATTGCAAGTATGAGATTTTGCTTTTGGCCTGTTTGGGGGTGTTATGCTTCTTGGCGGGTGGGTTGGCGGGTCTTGGGGCATTCCTGGGAAGGTCTAATACCGGGTAGAAGTGGTTGGGACAAAATCCAGGCCGAATTTATTTTGGCTATTTCTGACATTTTGCTCAATGTAGCGTTTTCGGGGGCCTGTTTGGGGGGCTTCCTGGTGTTTGTGGGTGAGTTTCGGGGTCTGGGCGCACTGCTGGCTATATATACTTTACTTTGCAAGAGATTTGAAGCAAATCCATGGTGGCAGAGGGGAGTTAGGGCCTAGCTGCAGAGCGCGCGCGGAGTGATTTGGGAAATTTGGGAAAAACTGACAAAGTCCCCATTTTTGTACTTTTGCTCTTTGGCTGTTTCGGGGTCTTCTACTCGTTTTCTCCTGGGTTGACGGCGCTGGGGCCATTGCTGGGAAGCTCTAATACCGGATAAAAGTGGTTTGGACCAAATCCCAGGCGGAATTTTTTTTGTGTTTTTGATGACTTGCTTGCCTTTGAGGTGCTTTTAGGGGGGCTTCCTGGTGTTTGTGGGTGAGTTTCGGGGTCTGGGAGCACTGCTGGGACACTCTAATCTTGATTGCATTTGCTTTTCAGGAAATCCGTGGTGGCAACTCCGACTTATGGCCTAGCTACGCAGCGCGTTTGGACCGAAGGCCGAGAAATATTGCAAGTATGAGATTTTGCTTTTGGCCTGTTTGGGGGTGTTATGCTTTTTGGCGGGTGGGTTGGCGGGTCTTGGGGCATTCCTGGGAAGGTCTAATACCGGGTAGAAGTGGTTGGGACAAAATCCTCGCGGAAAAGCCTTTTGGCACTTTTTGTAACTTAGGGTTCGTTAGGGTTAGCCCTAGCAGCAGGATTGCATGTGTTTCTAGATTTTTGCAACTGAGTTCTGGGGTCTTAGAGCACTCGTGAGAATGTGTAATTTTGGTTGCAAGTCATTTGAAGAAAATCCATGGTGGGAAAGGGGGGATTTGGCATAGTTAAAGAAAGCCTTTGCCACTATTCTTAACTTAGGGTTCGTTAGGGTTAGCAGTATTTCTATTGCATGTGTTTGGGTGGGGGGGTTTTCGAGTCTTGGAGCGATGCTGGCTATGGATACTTTTGCTTGGTTGCTTGCAAGTGGTTTGAATGCAATCCACGGTGGGTAAGGGGGTACTTGGGCCTACTGTTACTTTCAAAGTACGTTTTGTCACCAGTTTTCTGCTAGGCCCCGTTTTTTGAGATTTGATTGGGGGTCTTCTACATTTTTGCGACTGGCTTTAGTAAGGGTCTGGGACCGTGGGAGCACTGCTGGGAAGATCTAATTTTGTTCTAAAACACAGTTTACAGTACACCTAGCTTGAGGGGAAAGATCCGCTACATTAATTTGCCCCTACTTATTTGTCCTTCAAAAGGTGACTCAGACAGAGTACGCACTTTCTAAAATATTGTACTGTCTACTAGGAAAATCAAAGTGTGACTTTTTGCACTCCACAGCCTACATACCTTATATTTATTTATCAGTGGTGTTGTAATATTATATCACTTCCTGTTTTTCGTTGAATAATTACAGGCCGGGTTTCAGTCTCTGCAATGGGGAAAAAAGGATGGAGTCAGGCTCCACATTAGCGAGCCACAATTCAGCATCAGGCAGGCAGTGGACAGGGTGTCTTCTGGTCACCAACATTGATGGACGAAGCATCAGCTGCAATGGAGAAGTGCCGCTAATAAGAGGAATTTTTTTCAGAATGCAACTTACTTACCAAATTCAACAGGACAACTACAACTTCATACAGATACAGTATCCTTATTGTTTTTCTCTGACTGTGACTGCATTTCTTGGATCTCTCTCTGCTTCTAAATAGATCCCTTAACACATCACTTAGTCCACTCCACTATCACATCTGCACCACACATAGTCATTTGTAAGTGCTCCTACGTAATTCGCAAGTCGCAGCACGCCCCAGCCCATAGAGGACTGGAATGGCCCCAATGATGAAGCATGTCACCAAGGGGCAACCCTGGTGAGTGAGGGGACACCTAGAAAAAAGCAATATCTCCTTTTCTATCTACTATACCTTCCAGACCAACCCAATTGAGTGTTGTGAATGGATTTATAGTGACCAGCAAGGCTCCCAGGTATCTGGCTACAGAGACCTTATGTTGAATATAGTTATCAATATTTCCACACACGCCCTGTACTGTCGCATTCTTTCTTCCACAGTTGTCGAAAGTACTACTTACTTTTCACTGACATGCATGCAGTAGTGCATGCACTTTCAAAGATTGATGGATAGGTTTGTACCCAAAGATTTGTTTATGTTCAATTGTTTGTCCATGCTGTGCTTTTTTTACTGGGTGTCTTCTGGTGACCAACATCGATGGACGAAGCGTCGGCTGCAATGGAGGAGTGCCGCTAATAAGAGGATTTTTTTTTCTGCAGGCAGCTTACTTACCACTTTCAACAGGACAACTACAACAACATACAGATACAGTATCCCTTGCCTTTTTCTCTGACTGTGACTGCATTTCTTGGATCTCTCTCTGCTTCTAAATTGATCCCTTAACACATCACTTAGTCCACTCCACTATCACATCTGCACCACACATAGTCATTTGTAAGTGCTCCTACGTAATTCGCAAGTCGCAGCACGCCCCAGCCCGTAGAGGACTGGGATGGCCCCAATGATGAAGCATGTCACCAAGGGGCAACCCTGGTGAGTGAGGGGACACCTAGAAAAAAAGCAATTTCTCCTTTTCTATCTACTATACCTTCCAGACCAACCCCATTGAGTGTTGTGAATGGATTTATAGTGACCAGCAAGGCTCTCAGGTATCTGGCAACAGAGACCTTATGTTGAATATAGTTATCAATAATTCCACACACGCCCTGTACTGTCGCATTCTTTCTTCCACAGTTGTCGAAAGTACTACTTACTTTTCACTGACATGCATGCAGTAGTGCATGCACTTTCAAAGATTGATGGATAGGTTTGTACCCAAAGATTTGTTTATGTTCACAATTGTTTGTCCATGCTGTGCTATTTTTTCTTGTCTCCCAAAACCTTTCCCAAAAACCCCTGTATCCATCCATTTTTCAAACCCTAACCCTCTTCCCCCGGGCTGTGTGGTTTTGATTGATGTGTGACTAAATTACAGCAATAAATCCACACACTTGCTGGGGAGGATAAGGTGATAGCAACAGGCTGGTGAAGAAATCCGAGGATATATTCTTACTCTGCTTGACAAAGACCCATGGCTAATGTCAAAGAACTTCAACCGAATTAGTAGTTATACTTTACCATTTGTTAGGCTACAATGTGGCACTGTTCTATTGTACGTCTGTCACCTGCTATATTCTCTATTGTACCGTTGAATTGCTCAGGAGGACAAACCAGATTTAATTTTCTTTTTTGTTCATAGGCATGCAACTGCCACTGTGTCACACCACTAGTACCACCGCTATGAGGAAATTTTATCCGACCAAGATTGCCAACCTTATTCGCTGTTTCCCGTGGAGCCAGCCCTGGGTCTAGCCCTACTTTCAAACACAAATTACAGGTAAGATAAGCGTTTGGTGGTTTGGGGGTATAATGGAGTATTAGGAGGAGAGACGAGAGACTGACGGCAGTACTACTAAAGTCCTAGGACTCTTGAATTCACTTCACTTACTCTGTGAGAGGCACTTAGTGTTGAAAACATTTGGGCATTTACACTTAAAGGAAGAAAATGGAACTAAACTTTCAGGAAAACAAAGTCACTGTTAAACCCCCACCCACCAGGCAAGCAGTAAAAAACAGGTATGCTCAGATAAAGTTTGAAAAAGTATATTTATATCCTAACAAAATAATCTCCCGCAAGACCCTCCCTAACCCCAACGATTGTCCTTCAAAAGTCCCCAAAAACCCAACTCCCAATTCCCACCCCCCAAAAGTCTCTAAAAAAGGGGCAAGGGACACTATGGGTGGATGCTGTCTACTTTTTGGGCCAGGGCATCATGCTCCTGGCGGAGCAAGGCGTGCTCTACGCGGAGCCCCTCCAACACGTTTGAAAAGTGGTGGAGCTCCTGCTGAAGGCGGGACACCATCAGGGTACTGCGGCGCAGGCGTGCCTTCACTGCCTTGCAGGTGCAACGGCTGTGAGAGGAAGCTGTTGTCCTTGCTACGCGGCTCAGTCTGGGTGGACCACTGTGCTGGGTGGCAGCCCGTGGGGGCACGGAGGCCGATGCAGACGACGTTGTTGTTGTGGTCGACTGCACACTTTCTTCGTCCTCCAGGGCCACCAGCCGCCGATATTCGGCCACAGTGGCATCGATCCTCCATTGCCGGGCCGCTCTAGCCAGCTCCTTCCTCCTTGTTCGTTTGGAAGGAGCATCTATATGAAGAAAGAAAGACATAGTCTGTAACCAATGCTCTTTAAGATTAACTCAATCATTCAGCAGAAATTTGTGTTGCAGTACAACTAGCAACTTGCAAGCGCATTACATAACTAATGAGGCCAGTATCTATCTAACCTCACACTTCTTCATCCTTGCTCTAACATTAGTGGGAGTTTAAGGAACAAATTCTACGAGCACTATGGACTTCCATTGGAGTCGACTATGAAAGTACACCAGTCTTATTCTTCTTCTTGTCTCTTGTTTAGGAAAATTGGTACGTTATCTTCTGCAAGCCGGCATAATGCCAGCGCAGTAAACTTGCACCCGAGAAAAAGAGACGCACGCCATGATGAGTGACCTAGACTTGCGTTGCGTTACTGTACCCGTCCAGTACATGCAGGTGGTGAAGCTCTTACTTTTCTATTACGGGTGGCACTGAGAATACTCTGTTACAACTCAAGGGCTACTGCTTAATTAATTTAACTTTCACCCTACAGTGCAAATGAGTACTAGAAATGGAATATTGAAGAAGATAAATAATCTGATTATCTATCACTTCACATGGGATGTTTTGGCTTATATATGGGATGACTTTAGGTGCTTTGCTTTTTATTGAGTGACCAGTGATACATCCACACATGAATGACTGAGTACTACTAAACTTATTAAGAGAGGTAGGGAGTGGCCACCGTAATAACCGGATCTATGCTGTGCTTGCAATACAAACTACTGCTACTATTGATGGTAGTATTTGGACAAAATTAAAACTTCTTTTCCTTGCCTTTCCTACACTGGAACGGACGTGCGGGTGCAGTGTTACATGCTCTTCAAAGTTACACTTAGTTCATCCACTGACCGTCTACTCTCTCTAGATCATGGGTACTCACAAACTTTCTCTCAGGGGCTAAATTTACAGTGTAGTTTGTGCGCACTGGTGGGGGCGGAGTCAGAGGGGGCGGGGCTAAAGCAAAACGAAAACTTGTGACCATGAGGTTGCACACAGGTCCCTGCAGCAGATGCCTTCATCCACTGAGCCACCAGACCCAACATTTACATACATCTCTCTCACTCATGCTCTCCCTCCTGCCCTCCCTCTCCATCTCTCTCTCCCTCCTGCCCTCCCTCCCCCTCTGTCATCTCACTGTGTGTGTGTCTGTCTGTGTCAGCCTTCAGCCCGGGCTGAGACAGCTTCCTCAACGCGCACACACAGACAGCCACACCAAAGTACTTAACAGGTCTTTAAAAGACCATTAACATATTATTGAGGCTTGGTTTGTTGTAGCGCCCTTGCATCTCCACCCTGACAATCACTGCTTGCCCGGCCCCACAGAGCAGAGGCTTTGTTCTATTTCACCTCTTTGTGGCCCTGCATCTCCACTCTGCTCTGTGGGGGCCGGGGGAGCAGCGATTGTCTGCAAGGTCTGCACACCGCCAAGGAAGGCTTGCCGGGCCTTTCTATGAGTACCCCTGCTCTAGATACACATATGCTATCTAAGAGTCAGATAGTAGCATGATCCAGGTAAATGGACACATACAGTTTCTGTGTCACCCACCCAGGCTGTTGTCCTTCCACCAATCATTGCTTCATCATTCACCCAGCCATGCATCTCATATTCTTTCCTTCCCAGCCACGTCTTCAATCTCAATAAGTAAGGAATATATAAGAGCTAACCTCTGCCCGCCACCACCACCGTCTGAACTCTCACAGCCGGCACTGGAACCGCCGCATCCTCCCCTGAGGAATTGCCCTCCGCCTCCGTGTCGAGCACCACCACCTCCGGGCTGGCCCCACCACCAGATGTTCCACCTACAAAGTACATTTAAGAATGTTAGAATAAACCACTCACTAGTATTTGGTCTAGGAATGAAGACATGTCAAAACAATGTAATGCAGCACTTTTTGGCACAACTGATGAAGGCTGGCTTTTTAACACGCACCATTTTTTTCCACACAGACAGAAGATGGACTTCTAACAACAAGATCAAGTTGAAACAAGGTGAGAGCTCGGCTCGACCACAAGAAATGCCTTTAATTAATCGTCAGCACTAACCACTTTTACATTCTCAGTTAAACGTTTCGTTTTTTTATTATGACTTCATTTTCATAAATGTGTTTACTTTTAATAAAGCTTTTAAACTTAGAGAGACTCTGTGTTTTTTGGTCCAGAGTGACTAGAGTGACTGAGCGAAAGGTTTTGCAATTTTTGCAAGCATGAGTCTGTGCCTCTGACACTTCTTGACTCTGACTCCGTACTCTTCAGCTACGTTGGATAATAATCATCATTGGGGATCAATGATCGATGAATTCGGGAGGTAAATGACTGTGCCACACTATGTAGTCAGTCAGTAAGGACATTGGGGGTTCAAAGTCTGTTATCACAGAGGTATGTGGAAACTCTAACAGCGCCTATTATAATTGATAAGCAATGCACTATTTATTGTCCATAGTTCTGTTTCTGCAGAAGAATTGTCCGGGCCACTGTAGTGGTATGGATTGTCCTCCTATCCAAACCAAAAGGTAGTATCTTATTCTTTCTTGGTGGTCATTCACATTTTATAGTTGGGAATTTTCAAAGCAGCTAGAACACTTCAAAAGACATTATGGACAATCCCAGAGGACTGCACTAAGTTGATAGAGCTATTGCTGACTAGAATGGGAGTTTCGCCAACCGTGCAATCTTAGTTAGCTACACAGACAGACTAATAAGAATAATCTAGTAATACCACAGGGAGTCATAGTAGAGGCAGGATAAGAATTTAGATACAGTCTACAAGAAGATCAAAGACGATTTTGAAAAAATCAAATGAGGAACGCTAGGAAAAATAGGTACTAGTCTAAAATGAAAACTTACTGGGGCCAGCAAAGGAGCCCTCGCCTGCCCGATCCTGGCCCTGTTCAACAGCATCCGCCGCCTGCTGCTCCTGTGTCCTCCCCTCGCCCCTGGGGGGAGCTGACGTACAACATGAAAGAAAGAACAGAAAACATGGATGATTGTTGCTTGTCAATGTCAACCAAATCAAACATTTCAAAAGAACAATAACAAAATATTTCCGCGAAATTATATTGATTAGGGTTAGTTTTCATTTATTTCCTGACCTGTGACTTCGAAAGTCACGTAACTCACTAAACAAAGTACTGAAAGGTTCACCTAGGACTGGCAGGCAGCAGTCCGCAGGCAAGAAGCAAAGTGACAGACAAACTCCATTGTGATTTCAGTCAGATCAGTGACAACACTAACAGTTGCCTGCTACATTACCAGTCATTTAAATAGTCAAACTATCAATCCACCGCCACTATTTTTCTTATTGTCAGAGGTACAAAGGAAGGGGCAGATTTAAGCCCCTTGCGGCTCTTTTGCTCCGTTCTTGCGTGACTTTTGTGACGCAGCAGCTAAACAAAAAAGGGCGCCATGGTGCGGCGTATAATATTATAACAACGTGACGCATTTGGGAGATGCATCCCATTATAAAGCCCTGCGCCATCAGGGGGCGTTCCGGCGCAAGGGAGGGCATTCCTGCGCGGGAACACATCCTAAAAATGGCTGAGGGAAATCTACAAAATTTCAATCAGTCACCTTTAGGACAATGATGCGTCACACAAACCCTGCACCTGCTTGAAGCAGACGTACGGCTTGACCCAGCATTGGGGAGATAGGGTACCCCAGAGCATTGCTGGAGCTGCGCCATCGTTGCGACGCAATTCCAGCAGTAAAGCTTCGGTGACGTTTTGGGCCCATGGTGCGCCGCATTGCAAATACGGCGCACCATGTTTGGTGGTAAGCATGAGCGGATTTTGCGGATTGGCAATCCGCGAATTTTGCGGATTTGCGGATTCGCAATCCGCAAAATCCGCGAATTCCCGCGAATTTGCGGATTTTTTTTTTTTTGTGTTCGCCCGTGTTTCTGCCAGTTCGCGAGGGTTTTTACAATTTCGCAATTTGCGAACTTACCTGTCGGGTCGCAAGTTTTGCGAACTTGTTGTTTCTACGTGTCCAGCCTGTTTGGGACACTCTTCTTCATCACTGCCACTCTCTGTCACCACTGCCACTCTCTGACTACTCATGCCACCCTCTGGCCCACCCATGCCACCCTCTGTTTCATCACTACACCCTCTGGTTGTCCAGTGTACATTATTTTCGGCAAAGCAAAGCACACCTTCCCTGCCTCAAGTGACCTGAATTAATTTGGGGCTGATTAATGTGTCACAGAATATTTTTTTAGCTGGCACCTGCTTCCTTAGTGCGCCCTGATTAGTGATCTTTTGCACTTGCTAAGTGCTTTCATTGTTGCAAAATTAGTTACAACACCTGCCCTGCCCCAACTGACAATAATGAATTAGGGGCTGATTAATGGATTTTAACTTCCAGCCTGGCTCCTGCTTGTCTCCCTTAGCTGTAATTCAGGACCTTTGTGGCATATGTGTAACTATTCTGAGGTTCAGAGCAGGGTCACACAATAGTTTCAACTGGCAACTGAACTCTGGAGGGGCCCCTCAGGAAGCCCTACAGGAAATGGCTACTAATGATGTGCCTGAACTTTTGAACCTGGTAAGTAGTTACTTTCAGTTTTGCCAAGATCGTATTTCTGCAATTTCGCACTTATTCGCGGGGCGCGAACTCACGCTAACAGTGCGAGCAGTGCGAGCAAAATCCGCTGCTCGCGGATTTGCGGATTTTGCGGGAAATTCGCAAATCTCGCGGATTGCGGATTTCCCGAAAATCCGCAAAATCCGCGAGCGGAACGGATTTTCCGCCCACACCTATTTGGTGGTGGTAGCGGGCCGCACAATTAATGGCACATCCCTGCTACTTTGCAGGGATGCGACGGTAATTGCAATTCTGCCCCTTAGGGGCATACTTACTTACGCGTTCTGGCGCATCTCCAGAGATGCGCAAGATCAAATGCGTCACGCAAAAGTACCCTTGCGACACGGCAGATGCGCCTCATTTACAATGCGGCGCGCCCTGGCGCAAGGGTAGGCACTTGCGTGACGCATCTCGTCACGTAAGAGCGGCGCATCGCTGGAGTCACGTCGCCAACGCAATGCAACTCCAGTAATGCTCAGGGCCACCCAATACTTAACATGCTGTGTCAGTCCTTACGCCTGCTTCAAGCAGGCATAAGGAATTGAATTGACGTAGCAGCGTCGCAGAAGTGCCTGCGTTAAATCTTGTAGATTTCACGCAGGCAATTTTGCGAGGCCCACAGCCGCCGGACCGCCCACCCTGCGTACTAGGAACGCACCCATTGTGGTGCAGGCCCATGGCTTTATAACGTGACGCATCTCCCTAGATGCGTCATGCTGTAAATGACTCGCAGGGATGCGCCACGTTTACGCCGCTGTTGCGTCACGCAAGGCAACGTAAACGTGGCGCAAGGGGCTTGTAAATGTAATCTGCCCCCTAGTGTCTAGCATTACGCAGTTCTGTAAAGTACACTCATACATAATAGTTACTCAGGCCAATGAGACCACAAAATAGAAAACAAATAAGCATAGTAGCAACGCCACTGAGAAGGAGAGCAGTGCACCTGAAATGCACAGAAGATTTTGAAATATAATTTAACTACAATGTAATCGCCATCAGCGGCATTATTGGCTTGCTCCATGTAAAAAACAAATATTTGCAATACAACAACACAGAGCAGGAGAAAACATCATAGTAGTGAGTGATGAAATGGCTACTACTACTCACCAAGCCCGGGGATCTCCAAGCCGAGCTGGTCCAGCAGGTCGCGCTCCCGGTCCAGGAGGTCCGTCCAGCGATGGGTGACCTGGCTGTAGGTGCGCTGGACCCCGTAGAGGTGGGATATGGCCCAGCACACCTTCTCCCACCGCTTCCGGCGCTCCCGGATGTTGTAGCCGCCGGCCGCGATCCTGCCGACTCTCGCGATGGTCCTGGGCAGGTGGCGCTGGACGAAGTAGACCAGCGCGCCCACTTCCTCCGGGCTGAAGATCTCCCGTCGCATCACCTGCTCCCCCCTCAATCGACCGCATGGTGTCCTGGCACGGGGTCCAGGACTCCTCCTCCCCGCCGCCGCTGCCGCCCTCAAGTGCCTGGGCAGCTTCACGGCGCCTGGCTTCACCATGGTCTGGGCAGGTAAGGTAGGAAGTAGAAAATTAAGAAGGAATAGGATAGGGAAGAAGAAAAGAAAAGAGTTTAAAAAAAGTAGTTTAAAAGTAAAGAAAAATAGCAGAAAAGACAAAAATATACAGCTAGGAAAAGAGAGGGATAGATAAGAAGCAAAATCGTTAAAAAAAAACTGAAAACAAGCAAAGGATGGCAAAGATAGCAAGAGGATTGAACACCATGCCCAGACACAGGAAATGAATGAAAAACAAGATGGCCGGCGCCCATTCACGAGCGCCAAAGTAAGTTCGCACGAGATTTTCCTCGCGATCTCGTGCGAACTTGTACTCGCAATGCGCTTACTGCGCGAGATTATACATAGCGGGCGGAAACGGAAATACGTCACGCAAACAAAATGGCCGCGCCCGTACTCGACCTTGGGGTAAATTCGCGTGTTGCGCTGCAAGCGGCTCGCGAATACTGCAAAAAAACTCGCGAAACAACAAGCCGCAAAAAAATATAAAGCTCATTCGCACGAATTGGCGGCTTCCGCGGTCGGTTTCGTACGACGCCGCGCCCCGCGAATAGCGCAAAAAAACCGAAAAACGATTTTTGCAAAAGCAAAAGCAATTAGCAGGTGCAAAAGGTCAACCTCATGATTTGTAACGATTCCCTGTAGTGCTTCCTGAGGGGGCCCTCCAGAATTCGGTTGCCTGCTTGCAACTATTGTGTGACCCTGCTCTGACCTTAACTGTATGCCACAAAGGTCCTGATTTACAGCTAAGGGAGCAGACAAGCAGGTGCCAGGCTGGAACTTCAAATTCAGTAACACATTAATTAGCCCCTAACTCATTATTGTCAGTTGGGGCAGGGCAGGTGTTGTTAATAAACTAACCCCAAATTAATTCATGCCAGTTCAAGCAGGGCAGGTGGGCTTGCTTTTCCCCCCCATCTTCTACAGTGATGATGAACCAGAGGGTGGCATTGATGTAACAGAGGGTGGCATGGGTCAAAGAGAGGGTGGCAGTGGTGAAACAGAGGGTGCTGGGAGGCTGTGATGATGAACCAGACGTAGAAACAACATAGTCGCGACCGTTGCGAGCCGACAAGTAAGTTCGCAATTGCGAACCAGTACCAAATCCTCGCGAACTGGCAGAAACACTTGCGAACACAAAAAAAAAAAATCCGCAAATTCGTGAGAATTCGCAGATTTTGCGGATTGCGAGTTTGCAAATCCGCAAAATTCGCGAACGCGAGATTCGCAAAATTCGCCCAAACTTACTTGTCACACCTGCATGGATGCAGCACTGTCACACCTACACACACCTGTTACACCTGCATGGATGCACCATTGTCACACCTACACACGCTTGTCACACATGCATGGATGCAGGACTGTCACACCTACACACGCTTGTCACACCTGCATGGATGCAGCACTGTCACATCTACACATGATTGTCACACATGCATGGATGCAGCATTGTCACACCTACACACGCTTGTCACACCTGCATGGATGCAGCATTGTCACACCTACACACGCTTGTCACATCTGCATGGATGCAGCACTGTCACACCTACACACGCTTGTCACACATGCATGGATGCAGGACTGTCACACCTACACACGCCTGTTACACCTGCATGGTTGCAGCATTGTCACAGCTACACATGCTTGTCACACATGCATGGATGCAGGACTGTCACCCCTGCACAAGCTTGTCACACATGCATGGATGCAGGACTGTCACACCTACACACGCTTGTCACACCTGCATGGATGCAGCATTGTCACAGCTACACACGCTTGTCACACCTGCATGGATGCAGCACTGTCACACCTACACACGCATGTCACACCTGCATGGATGCAGCATTATCACATCTACAAACGCCTGTTACACCTGCATGGATGCAGCATTGTCACACCTACACACGCTTGTCACTCCTGCATGGATGCAGGACTGTCACATCTACACATGATGGTCACACATGCATGGATGCAGCATTGTCACACCTACACACGCTTGTCACACCTGCATGGATGCAGCATTGTCACACCTACACATGCTTGTCACACCTGCATGGATGCAGCATTGTCACACCTACACACGCTTGTCACACCTGCATGGATGCAGGACTGTCACACCTACACACGCATGTCACACCTGCATGGATGCAGCATTATCACACCTACACACGCCTGTTACACCTGCATGGATGCAGCATTGTCACACCTACACACGCTTGTCACACCTGCATGGATGCAGCATTGTCACACCTACACATGCTTGTCACACCTGCATGGATGCAGCATTGTCACACCTACACATGCTTGTCACATCTGCATGGATGCAGCATTGTCACACCTACACATGCTTGTCACACCTGCATGGATGCAGCATTGTCACACCTACACACGCTTGTTACACCTGCATGGTTGCAGCATTGTCACAGCTACACATGCTTGTCACACATGCATGGATGCAGGACTGTCACACCTACACACGCTTGTCACACATGCATGGATGCAGGACTGTCACACCTACACATGCTTGTCACACATGCATGGATGCAGTATTGTCACAGCTGCACATGCTTCTAGCACATGCATGGATGCAGCATTGTCTCAGCTACACACGCTTGTCACACATGCATGGATGCAGCATTATCACAGCTACACACTCTTGTCACACATGCATGGATACAGTATTGTCCCAGCTGCACACACTACTCACACATGCATGGATGCAGCACTGTCTCACCTACACAGGCTTGTCACACCTGCATTGCTGCAGATTGTCATACCTACATACACTTGTCACACCTATACATGCCTGTCACACCTACACACACATGTCACACCTACAGTGATGCAGCATTGTCACACCTACATATGCTTGTCACACCTACATATGCTTGTCACACCTACACATGCCTGTCACACCTACACATGCTTGTCACACCTGCAGTGATGCAGCATTGTAACACCTACATATGCTTGTAACACCTACATTTGCTTGTCACACCTACACAAGCTTGTTAAATATGCACAGGCTTGTCACACCTGCATTGCTTCAGTATTGTCATACCTACATACGCTTGTCTCAGATACACACACTTGTCACACATGCACATGCTTGTCACACATTGATGCAGCATTGTAAACCCTACACATGCACGTCCAACATACATTGATGCAGCATTGTCACACCTACATACGCATGTCACTCCTACACACGCTTGTCAAACCCACATTGATGTGGCATTGTCACACCTCTACACACCTGTCACATCTACAAATGGTTGTCACACCTGATACAGTATCGTCACACCTTATGTAGGCATTTTACCAGGGGCGCAACTAGACCCGAACTTCGGGGGCAGGGGGCTAACATCTCCAGCCACGGCTGGCCCTAGCACTGGTCGCGGACGGTGCAACAATCTTTTTGGGTGCCCCTCCCTCATTTCCTCCTTCTCCATGAATTCACTCACTACCACTCACCAACAATGCACCTCATCTCTCTATAGCACCTTTCTGACAAACATTTAATCTTTTTTTTAATAGTGCTTCTCATAGTTTACTCACACTCAGTTCTGTGATCTGCATGGTAGAAGTTCTTTGTAGCAGGCAAATCAACCCCCTGCACTGTGTGGGTGGCAGAAGTGCCCATGTGAGTGCACGATGAGCAATGCAACAGTGTGAGAGTAGCAGAGCCGTCTCTAGGGCAGTGCAACCGGTGCCATTGCACCCGGTGCTGGCTTCCGGGGGAGCCCCATGTTTGCAAGTTTATTAACATTTTAATGCACCTGCTGCCGTGTTCGTTTACTCCGGCAATTTCCAGGCAACAAAATATGTCAGGATAAATCATGTGATTAATGTTGTTCCTGAAGAGAGAGCAGAGTTTTGTTAATTGGGGTGTTGACTCACTATAAAGTAGCACAGAGGGTTAATACGCATGTTGCAGAAAAAAAGTATTGAGCTGATAAAGTGCATAGAATGTAAATAGGTCAGTGGGTTACTCCTTTTAAAAGTGACATCATTTTGTTACTTGCAATTTATAAATTAAAATCCTAATGTAGGATTTGAACTTATAAATTGCAAGTAACAAAATGATGCCTCTTTTAAAAGCAATAACCCACTGAACTTTTTACATTCTATGCACTTTGTGATTGTACTGAACTATCAACTTTTATCAAAGAAGTGCATGCACCCTGCAAAGTATAGATTTGAGAAAAGATTAATGCTGCAAAAAGGATTAATTTAAGCAGAAATATATTCTCATTATTAAAGAGAACCACCAACTATGGTGTTCCTTTTTAATTTCTGAGTTTGTGCTTCTCTAGACCAAGCACCCTTAAACTATACTGACTAGTATTCATGACACGAGACTCCTACAGCTTGTAGTCCTCTATGTTCTGTAACATTTCCTATATGCTTAGGTAAACATGTATGATTGATTGTATCTGTATAATGTGTGTGTGATGCGAAGTGCTCTGACTCCTCACACTGGTATGGGTGGCACTGTATATGCATCTGAGAGAGAGTGCTATATATGCATCTGAGAGAGAGTGCTTTGCGTGCATTTGAGAGAGAGTGCTATACGTGCATATGAGAGAGTGCTATACATGCATCTGAGAGAGAGTGCTATAGAGTGCTATACGTGCATCTGAGAGAGAGTGCTATACGTGCATCTGAGAGAGAGTGCTATACGTGCATCTGAGAGAGAGTGCTATACCTGCATCTGAGAGAGAGTGCTATAAGTGCATCTGAGAGAGAGTGCTATACGTGCAACTGAGAGAGTGCTATACATGCATCTGAGAGAGTGTTATACGTGCATCTGAGAGAAAGTGCTATACATGCATCTGAGAGAGTGCTAGAGAGTGCTATACGTGCATCTGAAAGAAAGTGCTATACATGCATCTGAGAGAGTGCTATAGAGTGCTATACCTGCATCTGAGAGAGAGTGCTATTCGTGCATCTGAGAGAGAGTGCTATACGTGCATCTGAGAGAGAGTGCTATAAGTGCATCTGAGAGAGAGTGCTATACGTGCAACTGAGAGAGTGCTATACATGCATCTGAGAGAGTGTTATACGTGCATCTGAGAGAAAGTGCTATACATGAATCTGAGAGAGTGCTAGAGAGTGCTATACGTGCATCTGAGAGAGAGTGCTATACATGCATCTGAGAGAAAGTGCTATATGTGTATCTGAGAGAGAGTGCTATACGTGCTTCTGAGAGAGAGTTCTATACGTGCATCTGAGAGAGAGTGCTATATGTGCATCTGAGCGAGAGTGCTATACGTGCTTCTGAGCGAGAGTGCTATACGTGCATCTGAGAGAGAGTGCTATACGTGCATCTGAGAGAGAGTGCTATACATGCATCTGAGAGAGAGTGCTATATATGCATCTGTGAGAGAGTGGTTATGGAGACTTGGGCACTATTAAAGGGTGGTGGTAAGGGAATCCGCGGTGGAGGTGATCATGGGGGGCCAACAAACATTGTCGCACCGGGCGCCACCAGCTCTAAAGCCGGCCCTGAAGAGTATTTCTTTATTTATTTAAAGAGTTTGATATAGCGCTGGCTAGACCCGAAGGTATCACAGCGATTTACATGAGAATCAACAATGTAACAGAAAAAGATCAACAATTGATAAGGACTTTTTGGTCCTTATCTCCTGAGGCGGAAAGCCGGGAGAAGTAGCCTTTGTATTTTAATTTGTGCTCTGAATCTTGATTTTAATACCTGTATCTTGCACTGTAGGGCGCCGTGCAGCGGAGCTAGCGCTGTCACGTGACCTACCCTTCAATCGGCTCCCATCGCCATCGCACAGGCCGCTGGCCACGCCCACGTTTAGGCCACGCCCCCCTCCCACCCTTTCTGCTCTCATAAGCGCTGAATGCGAGCGCTCTGTTTGGTCCTTATCTCCTGAGGCGGAAAGCCGGGAGAAGTAGCCTTTGTATTTTAATTTGTGCTCTGAATCTTGATTTTAATACCTGTATCTTGTACTGTAGGGCGCCGTGCAGCGGAGCTAGCGCTGTCACGTGACCCACCCTTCAATCGGCTCCCATTGCCGTCGCACAGGCCGCTGGCCACGCCCACTTTTAGGCCACGCCCCCCTCCCGCCCTTTCTGCTCTCATAAGCGCTGAATGCGAGCGCTCTGTTTGGTCCTTATCTCCTGAGGCGGAAAGCCGGGAGAAGTAGCCTTTGTATTTTAATTTGTGCTCTGAATCTTGATTTTAATACCTGTATCTTGCACTGTAGGGCGCCGTGCAGCGGAGCTAGCGCTGTCACGTGACCCACCCTTCAATCGGCTCCCATCGCCATCGCACAGGCCGCTGGCCACGCCCACTTTTAGGCCACGCCCCCTCCCGCCCTTTCTGCTCTCATAAGCGCTGAATGCGAGCGCTCTGTTTGGTCCTTATCTCCTGAGGCGGAAAGCCGGGAGAAGTAGCCTTTGTATTTTAATTTGTGCTCTGAATCTTGATTTTAACACCTGTATCTAGCACTGTAGGGCGCCGTGCAGCGGAGCTAGCGCTGTCACGTGACCCACCCTTCAATCGGCTCCCATCGCCGTCGCACAGGCCGCTGGCCATGCCCACTTTTAGGCCACGCCCCCCTCCTGCCCCTACGGATACTTACTTCAATGTGTAACTTCAGAACGCGCAGCGGACGAGCGCAGCGGGCGCGCCGTTTGCGCGCCGAAGGCGCGCCTAAGGCAAGCCCGTCTGCGCCCGTCCGCAGCCGGACGGGGCTAGGGGCACGTCCTCATGCCAAATTTTCATCGTATTCTGCTGAGGAGCTTACTACTCTCCAGGGCCACTGGCCGCTTTCGGAGTCAGTCCGTAGCCACATCGCCACACTAGGGCTGGCCCCTCCATCTTTGTCAACATCGGCTTCCCCGCCGGCATCGTCGCCGCTGCCCCCTCCTTTGCCTGATTCCCCTCTTCCCACTCCTTTATTATCTATCATTTTGCTCAACACCAGGTCAGCGGTCAAACACCATCATGAGCTGTTTGTCCTGCTTGATTCTGAGAAGCCCGACTTACTGCTCCTGACCGAAACCTGGTTTTGTGACTCTTCCTTACCCGCACTTTTGGCTGCTCTCCCCCCTTCCTACGTTGCCCTACGCGCCGACCGCCCAGCGGGTAGGATAGGTGGTGGTGTGGCTTTAATTGCTCGGTCCGAATATAATTTTCAACTTCTTCCCTCCCCCTCCATTCCTTCAACTGAATTCCTTGTAGTTCGTTCTCTTTCCTTTTCCCCTCCAATTACTTGTCTTTTGATGTATCGTCCACCCCAGCCTTCGTCTTTGTTCTTGCCAGCATTTCAAGACCTATTGGCCACCCTGGCGGTCAACTACGCCTCTGTCTTGGTGCTAGGCGATTTTAATTACTGGCCCTCGGACCCTTTAGAGTGCACTTCATCTAAACAATTCACTGAATCTCTTCTATCCTTGAACTTTGTCCCTCACATATCCGTCCCCACACATTCTCATGGTCATATACTAGACCAGGTTTGGTCTCTTAACCTTTCTATTTCCCCTGTGTCTGTATCTCCCTGTCCCTGGTCTGACCATGCCCTCATCTCCTTTTCCATCCTTCTCAACTCTGTCACTAAGGTTCCGCATGCCAAAAACACCTGGGCGCGGAATTGGAATCGAGTTGATCTTCCTTCACTGACTTCCCTGCTTCTGAACTCTTCTCCGACCCTCACTGGTCTATCATCTAATTCACAAGCCACTGCTATCAATACCTGGCTTGCTGGAGGTTGCGACTCGGTCGCCCCATTACGTCGTATCTCTACTCGACGACCCAAGGACTCTAATAGGTGGTTCAATGACGACCTAAAGGAACAAAAACTGGCCGTACGGCAAGCTGAGAGGCAGTGGAGAAGAAATTACTGCCCCTTATTAAAAAATCATTATTCCTCATTATTAACTGAGTACAAAAAAGCCATTCTAGCTGCCAAAACCATTTATTTTTCCACAAAAATTCTGACAGCAGAAAATAAATCTAGGGAGATTTTTGGTATAGTTAACGATCTAGCCTATTCTGATAGAGCTTCACCCCAACTCCCTCCTACCCAGCTCCTGTGCGACCAATTAAACTCTTACTTTCTGGACAAGATTGCAACCATCAAGGCTAATATCCCCCCCCTCTTCTATATTTGTTGATCCTTCCCCCCCTACTGTCCTGTGCCATCTTACCTCAATTCCCCCCCTCACTGAGGAAGTATTCTTAGAGATACTTCCTAAGGTCAAATCTGGTTCTCCGGCAGACATCTGTCCGGCACGAATCCTACAACAGATTTACTCTGCTTGCCCCCAACCCCAATTACTTTCCTTAATAGTTCCCTTACCCAGGGAGTTGTGATCCCCGCACTTAAATCAGCCACAATAGTGCCCATTTTAAAGAAGTCCGGCGCTGACCCGTCCACCCCAGCCAACTATCGCCCCATTTCCCTACTGCCCTACTTGGGCAAGGTGCTTGAGCGCCATGTCACCTCGGTACTCAGCGCCCACGTAGAAGCAAATGGTGGCTTGGCATCTCGTCAGGCCGGCTTCGGCCCCAGGCACTCTACCGAATCCGTCGTGCTGTCGGTCCTGGACAACCTCAGGGAGGGCATGGACCACAACAAACATCAGGCTCTGGTGCTCCTCGACATCTCCGCCGCTTTTGACACGGTGGACCATACCATCTTGCTCTCACGTGTCAAGGCGGCGGGAATCGAGGGCTCAGCCCTGGTCTGGCTATCGTCCTTCCTGAGGGACCGCACCCAGGCGGTCCGGCTGGGGGATTTCACGACTACCCCACTTCAAGTCACTTGTGGTGTTCCCCAGGGTTCCTCACTTTCTCCCTTACTGTTTAATCTTTACATCTTTCCTTTAATCTTTGCACTTCAGCAGCTGGAGGTCGCCGTATATAATTATGCGGACGACCTCCAGCTCATCTTCAGCCTTTCCTCTACTCCCCTCTCTGTCTCCAATTTCCAGTCTATTATGATTTTCATCAGGGACTGGATGAACCACAACCATCTCAAGCTGAACCCGGACAAAACCGAGTTGGTTCTCACAGGTGGTTCTTCCAGTCCCTGGAACTCTCTCTTCTGGCCCTCTTCTTTTGGTCCTTCCCCCACTCCTTCCTCCACAGTTAAAACCCTGGGCGTCAAAATGAACAACCAACTCACTTTACACTCACAAATCAGTTCTGTTGTTTCTTCCTGCTTCCTCACTCTCCGTACCATTCGCACTGTTTCCCGTTTTTTTCCCCCCCTGGCACTCAAACTGATCATGTCCGCTCTGGTGATTTCGCGGCTGGATTATGCCAATGCCCTGTACAACGGCATCCCAGCATACAGCCTGCGGAAGCTCCAGATGGTTCAGAACCAAGCGGCACGATTGGTGTACGGTCTCCCGCGTTTTCATCATTCAACACCCCTCCTTAAGGAGCTTCATTGGCTTCCTATCAAGGAACGTTCCCTTTTCAAAACCGGCTGTATGGTTTTTCAGGCTCGCCAGGGTTCTGCCCCCGCTTTCATTTCTTCTCTGAATAAACGAATATGTTCCTGCCAGAGAGCTTCGTTCATCTTCCAAATCCCTTCTGCAAATCCCACGCTTCAAACGTAAAAAGTGGGGAGGGGCCAATTTTTGAACTCTGGCTCCTACCTTTTGGAACTCCCTCCCCGACCACTTACGATTTGCTTCACATTATTCCTCCTTCCGCAAAGACCTTAAAACCTTTTTGTTTAAACAGGCCTTTTCCTTGTAAACTTGTCCCTGCTATTTCTCTGCGCCAGGCTTCCTCGGCCCTGAGTTGCTGGACCTATCTCCATAGCGCCAAGAAACCGCAGGGTGAACGCTGCGCTTTACAAATGTTTTAAATTCAAATTCAAATTCAATTGCACATTGCATCAAAAAATAGGCAATACATAGGAGAGGAGAGAAAGGAGAGGGAAAAGTAGTGGAGTGGGCAGGGGAGGTGAGAGAGGGAGGATAAGGGAAGAGACGAAAGGAAGTCTGTCTAAAGACTGACTGGATAGGTGACGACCAAGGAGGGAATCCACGGCCCATCTCCGATATAGCTAAACCAGGTAGTTCCATGGGGCATCAAACAAAATAGTTCAATCTCAAGTGGTGAGGGAAGAAAGTTCCAGAAAAAAACAAACCGGGTGGGGACAAGGTGGAAGGGCAGGTGAGGGCAAAGGACAGAAGTTGGAGAGAGTAGGAGCGGAGAGGGGTGAGGGAAGGGTGAGGGTGGAGAGAAGGTTAGGAGAGACGCAGGAGCGTTTGCCTAAAGTCCGGCTGGGTAGGTTATGGCCAAGGAGGGAATCCATAGCCCATCTCCTCTATAGCTCGTGAAGTAGCTCCACTGGGTTTCAGTCAAAAAGGCTGAGTCTCAGCTGTCGATGGAGGGTTCATGAAGTCAATGACTGGGGCGATCGTCTTGAGGACAGGCAGGGGGGGTGAGTCCTTCATATACAAATTCCGAGGGTCCCCCTAATTTTCTATATTCCGGATGAAAGGGGGTGCAAACTAAGCATAGGATCGGCATGATGAGCAGCTCCAGGGCCTGCATGTCTTTAAGGGGTTTGTTAAGGATAGAGCTTGTCCAATTACTGAGCCTTTCAGGGGTCTTCTTGTTATCTGCTCAGTTGATTGCACGTGACATGTACGAGCACCCACCAATGAAAGCACACACTCTCCAATGCGCACTGATTCTCATGTGACTGAAGTTTCACATGAGGGCAGGGTGAGTAGTGTGCTCATGTGACTACAGGGTGTGGTTCAGGGTGAACAGCGCAAGTGCGTTGTGAGTGCATTGTCATTGCTGTGAGTGCAGGGTGAGCGTGAAAGTGAAGGGTGAGACTGAGGAGTGAGTTGTCTGAGAGCAGGGCGCATTCCCGGACACTGGAAGTAACTTAGCTTGTTATGGACAGTGGCGTAGGGTTTCAGATATAAGTTAAACTATTGCTATTATGGCATTAATCGGGAATCCAGGGTGGAGGAAATAAATAATGTGCTGATCCTACAACAAACTTCCAGTCTTATGATTAGGGTTGCCAGCTCATTATTTTGATGTCCCAGACGGTAAAAAATATAATCAGCCACCTAAAGCTGTATTTTCAGCACTTATCTGTGCATACTTGGAACAGCAAATACAAATAGAAAGCACTTTTAATTTTGTTGTAGGGCTGCCTGAATGATCCATGACTGAAATTTAAGGGAACAAAGACAGAAAAGTCACATTACAAATGAATATATACTTTTTTTTAATTTATAACCCTATTTAGTGTCAAGACGAGGTCTTTGCAGGACCTTTAAATAACACATAGCTGGCATTTTTCTTTTGGCAGCCCTACTTCATATTCCTTTTCATGAAATGCATTCTCACACTACAGCAATAAATGTAAAATACAAATGTAAGGAATAGGCAGAGTGGGGGTCCATGGGGTACTGGAACCAGAAAAAAATGAAGCCTCTGTAACCAGTTCACAAAGGTATGCAAATATGCAAATGGTCTTTAAAGACCTTTGAAAAACTCGGGCGAACTGGGGCGTGCCACAGATTAGACTACAGACACTACCAGGTGATCCATAGCAGCTGGAGCTGCAGCAGCCCCGGCTAAGACACCCGACGGGGGAGCTGAAGCCCTTTGATCCCTATGGGCGTTGCGTGCCTGCTTGCTACACCCACATACACTTGTCAAACATGCATTGAGGAAGCATAATCAGACCTTACATAGGCTTGTCACACTTACTCAACGTGTCATACGTGTATTGAGGCAGCATCGTCACACCTTACATAAGCTTGTAACACCTCCTCAGAGTGTCACACGTGCATTGATGCAGCATCGTCAGACCTTATGTAGGCTTGTCACAACTACACGTGCATGTCACACGTGCTTTGATGCAGCATTGTCAGACCATACGTAAGCTTGTCACATGTACACAGACTTGTCACACCTGCACACGCTTGTCACACGTGCACTGATACAGGCCCAGTGCAGGTGCGCAATGCAGTTGGCTGAAGTGGTTATGAAGGTGAAAAATACTCCAGTGTGAATGGAGCCAGTGAAGCAAAACTAAACTCAGGAGTAGGATTTTAAGGGCACCGAAGCTCTGAAAGGATAATATTTTGATGGACGTCATTATTGTTTCCTTCTTGTTATTATTTTTTCCTTCTTGTTATGAACACGGCAGCATTATTTCCAAATATTTCCTGATATTTTCTGAGCCTAAATACTTCCTAGACGTCGAGGGAGGAACTTCAATATAAGGGTGTGCGCAATTTAAAGCTGGGCTTATAAAACACACTGGCCCCTTCAAGGAGTATTTAAACAACAGCATGTCACACGTTCTGCAAAAGTGGATAGCAAAACCTATTACTTGTTGTAGAGTTTTTTCCCATTCTAAGATGCCGGTCATATGCAAGAGCGAAAGTGAAAGGAAACACGACACAAACTATGCTTCTAGATGCCAGCACAATATTTTTCCATGTTTGTGATGTGGTTTATGATTGTCTATTCAGGGCCAGGCCTCCGTATGGTGGAATCTAGAATGACGTGACGTCAGGTTGTGGATACCATGCTTCCAATGGCGGGTTGGGAGCCGGTGTCTGCGCTGATGGTTTGGTGGTCCTGCTGTTCCAGACCTATTCTAAAGTGCACACCAGTGATCTGTGTGCTCCTTCCTGCGGCACACCACAACACACATGTTATCCTGCTGATGGAGGGGGGGTTATGGGAAATATCCACAACTTCCTTTCAGAGTGTAGGAAACCCACCTCTCTATAGTATACGGTGCACCACAATGGGGGAAACTGCAGAGAGGTTGAAGAGACCCATAATGGTTTACAGAGGCGCAAGTAGATAATGGTAATGCTCTATTTTGTGGTAGTGTGGGCTGACATTCACGCTTATTAGAGTGTAGTGCTAAGCATTTGTTGTACACACCAAGGCAATAAAAGATGCACACACTCAATGAATGAAGTCAAGACAAAATTAGAAAAATAATACTTCTTTTTATATAAATATTTACACCAAGAACTTCAGGCACAAGGTAAACACTTTTTGCTATACAAGAAAATCACAATAAATGTATTATGTACAGTTGTGCGCAATTACGCACAATATATTTCCTATGGAAGGAAAAAGGCAATTGGAAAAAGCAATGCAGTACAGGTATTGTTGTGGTTACCCTTTTGGAAATCGGAAGGTGCGGGGTCAAGGTCCAACATGCCAAGGCAAATTCTGAAGACCTTCCCGGATTTCTTGGGAAACAAGGAACAAAGGCACTTTGTAGCTGGCACGCTACGAAGGAATGAGGCCACCTGTAAAAGCAAAGCAAATGGGGACTTGCAGGCAAGTCTGAGGGCTCTTAAGGGAAATTAGGGCTCGAAATGGCTCTAAGGGTGGGAGCACAGCTGGATTGAGGATGCCCCTGCCGGGAGGGCTGGGTGCAGTTAAGATGTGCAGATGAGCAACGCCGCGCAATGAAGCACCTTGCGGTCAGGGACTGGCAACTTGGAGCGATCATTCTGGATCTGCTGGGCCACTGCTGAGGTGGGTCTCTGGAGTACTGATGTCCCTTGTTGGGTGCTGCTTTGCTGTGGAGTTAGAGTCCGTCTGGACAGCTTTGTAGATTTTTGCAGCAAGGGATCTGGTACCCCGGGTATTCATGCCTTTCAGCTCCGGTGTGTCCTGGGGCCTCTAGACTTGGTGCAGAGGCCGAACTGACCCTCCATAGCAGGTGTACCCTTTGCTGGTACTAGGAGACGTCAGTCGAACTGGGGAGCTGAACAACACTGGACCATACTTTGATGTTTTTGATTCCTGTGGCTGCAGGGAGATAGTACCTCTATCTCAAGGGTAGTCTTTGGTGATTTGTGATGTGCTGAAGACCCTCTGGGGTTTGTGGAGGCCACTCAGTGATGAGACAAGCTGGAGGTTGGTGATTGTCGAGTTCTATTGCTGCAGGCAGAAGTTTGCACTGAAAGTCCACCACGAGGTCTGCAGACTCGGTCCAACGGCATTTATTTGTTTGTCTTCTTCTTGTGTCCATGAAATCTAAGTTCAGAGTTTGGAGATGCCATCTAAATACTAAATGTAGGGGCCCTTACAAGGGAGTGACAGGTAGAGCCAATGAACCCCTTCACTGGGGTGTATACACCACCTAGAATGCCAGTCTCCTGTGGGGGGGCGGGGAAGGGGAGCATAATCCTCGCCCTGATTGGAGAAGTTCCACTGTAGGAGAGTAGGATCTGCTCTTATGGTTACCCCCACTTTTTGCTGATGTTTCACTGTTTTTCGACTTTAGTCTGGCTGGGGCCCTGCTATCCAGGACACCAGCCTAGCTGCTTCCTCACTAAATTGATTACATGTACTTTAGGTACACTCCAGTTTGGTTACTGTGGTACCCTTGTGAGTCCCTAGTATATGGTACACCAGGTACTAAGGGCATAGGTACCCCAGAGGCCTACCAGGGGCTGCAGCATGTATTATGCCACCCCTGGGAATCCTTCCAAAATGACACCACAGGACTGCTACTGAAGCCTGGGTAAGGTGGTGCATGCATAAAATCAGTCCACATATAAACATATCAGTCACCCCTATGGCAGGCCTTATCAATCCTGAAGGAAGGGTGCTGGGTTTTGTGTGAGAGGGTGCCCATGCATGAGCAGGACCCCTCTGCAGCCTTTAGAACCTATTCTCTGAGGCTGTTCTGTGATGCAGCCATACCATATACTCTTAAGTGCATTATAACCTCGTGGTAAATACACCCTTCTAGAGGGAGAGACATGTGCACTCTGGTATACCCGGTACCAAGTTTAAAGAGCCCTGGCATCACAAAATGGATGCTGCAGCCACAGACACAAGTCTAGCCTCCTCCTACTTTTGGACCAAACTCCGGCAGGGTAGGCCTGAACATTAGGTTTCCTGTCACAGGGAGGTGTAACCACCTCCCAGACAGGCCTTAGTGGATTGGGGCTGGTTGGGGGCACTCTGAAAGTGCTTTGAAGTCAGCACTGGGGGCACATTTAGTGTCCCTGTGCATAGCCCAGTTCAAACCGGTTGCAGGGGCTACCAGCCCCTGCTCTGGCATGAAAATGGACAAAGGAAATGGGTGTAGTCTAAGGGTGGGCGGGCAGCTACGCTCCTTGCACGGAGTGTGCGTAGTGCCGGCTTCTACGCATTTTGCATAGCAGGCATAGAATTCGGCACTACGCACGCTCCGCAGACGGTGCGTAGCTGGCCGCCACCCGCCTCCCTCCCGCCCTCCCTAAATACTTTAATTTAAATGTTAGAAAGAATTAAAAGGCACTTACCTTGCCCGCCGCTGCCCGCCGCGTCCCCGGGGCTCGCTCTCTTCATCGCTGCCGTCTTGGGTACTAATGCGCATGCGCGGGCGGCCGTGCATGCGCATTTCTCACGAGAAACTTACAGCGACAGTGGGCGCATCAAGAGTGTACCTGGTGGTTCCTCTCACTTGTAATGTTTTCATGTATCAGTTCTGTTCCTTGTTTGAAGCGCTCTGACGCCTTCGGGTAAAGTCTGCGCTATATAAAAACGCATAAATAAATAAATAAATAAATAAAGAGTAGAGAGGCCTGGACTGGGGCTGTGCTGCGGAAAAGCTGATCAGAGAGAGTAGAGGCTGCCCTAAAAAATGGGAGAAAGTCTGGCATGGGTGGGACATGTACAGCGGGAATTGGGGGGCTCCTGATAACTAGGAAGGGAGGGGGAGGCAGATGGGGGACAACAGGACAGGAAGTATCCACGTATAGATTTGTCTGTGCCCAAATTACTGTCTGCTAACGTTACGTGCTGGATGGTGAGACATCTGTATTTTAACCATTGTTTGTGCTAAACTGTATACTGATGCTGACACTTGTTCAATAAAAAGAAGTTTAAAAAAAAAATCTTTTGTTGCACTGGCCATGGGTGCCAAAGTGCTGCAGGGCAAGCCGTGCCCCCCCGGCTCCGGTAATAAACACTGAGTTACCACCAGCGATGTACACCCCTCGAGCCGCCTCACTGCTCTGCCCTAGAATCAAGTACATCAAATACAAAACCCGTAAATAAATCTGCATTACATGTCGGATTATGCATTTTATGCTCTTTAATAAGGACTGCAGATGCCGCGTGCGTGGCTCCGAGGTTGCTGGGAAGCCCCCTCCTCCCGGCCGTTTCCTAGCAGCGCACACTCTCTGGATTTGTTTTGAGCACCCCCCCCCCCCCCCCGCACACCTACCGGTGCCCCCCCCCCCCGCCCTCCCACCTGAGGCACACACGGGCAGTCAGTACCTGCCCGGCGCAGCAGCACCTCGGAGACCAGCGAGGGCCTGTGAATTATTAACCTCGGCGGCTGGCGGGGGTCACTGCATATGAATAGAGGAGCATCTGCTGCTCTTACCACGCTCCGGTCTGCAAACAAGAGGCGACTGACCGCCCCCAGCCCTCCCGTCACCGCCACTCTTAGGAATTATTACAGGAAGGGAAATGAAATGTTGGGACAGGTGACATTGCATATGTGAATGAGTTCAAACCCCCACTGAGTCCAGACCACAGGGCATGCCCTTTGAGGTGTGGGTGCCTACTCCAAGTCTGACTCCAGCCCCCCCCCCCCCATCTACCCCCTCCCTTCAGTTTGTGGGTCCCTCCCTTTAAGGCAGAGAGTGTATACTCTCAGTAGCTCTCGAACAGACATGCACAATCACAGTCTCTTCGGGTGTCTTTGTAATATAGAGTGCTAAGGAGACTGTGACGCAGGCGTAAATGGATCTCTCAGAACACTGAGAAACCTTCCTTTGGATCGCGGCGCTGTTCCTGTGTGCTCTTGGGCACATGCAGCAGATGCGAGCAGGACTCCATGATAGATGGACCAAAGATGGCGGCAGCTCTTCAGGGGTGGAGCTGGTTCTTTCTTCTCCCAGTCCTGCACTCACGCCTCTTCCCTGTCCATGAGGGTCCAGTCACCAGCCACCACCAGGGCCGTGCGGCTGCACATGAGCCTTGGGTTCATCTACAAACCATGAACTTTGGGTAGTGTCAGCCCGACACTGCTGTGAGGCCTTGTCCATTCAGAAACCACAATGTTCTGAGCATGGTCAATACAGAGCTGCAGAGTGCAGCGGGCAGTGGCCATCACGTGTCACCTTCTGAGTCATCCGAAGGGCGCAGGGGTCAGCACTCCACCAGCAGCTCTGACCATCACCATACCCTGACACGACCAGCCTGACCTCACGCTTCAAAGTTACAGCCTCACTCATCAGACTTACTCTTCCTGTCAAAGATGCAGCTCACTCACCACCAGGTGCGGCCGGCACAGGTGGAAGCGGTGGGGAAGGGTGGAATGGGGGGAAGTCGACAGACGGTGGGATAGGTAAAATAAAATACAAAATAAAGAAAAAACACTTACCCTGAGCTCGCCACATCGCAGAGGCAGTACTTTATCTGAGTTTTAATCCCTATATTGCAACTTTTGAGAGCCACATTTCGAAAATGAACAACCTTTGAATCCAAATAGAACAAAACATTCCTAAGCTTTGAAAAACCAATGGTAAATGTCAGTACCTGGTATAACGCATAGATATCCCGCCTGAAACCAGGATGGTCCCTTATGACAAGAAAGAGAGGGGAAAGAAACAACACATGAGTGTTTTCAGGGAAGAAAAACACCTAATGAAGTCTAACCCGTTTGTTGCACCCGTCGGCCAACGGCCGTCGCGAGCACTACCTCCGTAGTGTTGCGCACGTCCGTTGACCGATGGGCCCGCCCACTCAATGGAACGCCCCGCGGCGGAATTGCAGCTGCGGTAAAGGGGTTAAAGATCTCTAGTTTTGTGGTCCCCATTGACTAAAGAAGAGTGGGAAGGAAGGAAGACCCTTTTATTCTTATAGCCCTCACTCACTCTAATAGTAAGTGACATGTTTCATCATCAGGCTCACTCCGACTCCTAAAGGTCAGGGTGGGCTCAACCGTGTTTCAGGGATCTCTTATAAAGATATTGTGTATGGGGGCATAACAATAAGATAAAATTCCTCTCCCGCTCCTAAAGAGTCCTTTATTAGTGGAGAGGGAGGGGAGGTAAAAACTGACTATAGTAGGGTGGAAGGATTTGATGGGCCTATGACCCTAAACTAAACATTAACATGTTTCAGCCCTCGCTAGTCACCTATTTAATTTTCCCGTGCTTTCATCAGGGAGGGATGCAAAGAGGTCACTTGCCCCAAAGACGTGAATGCAGGGTGGTCATGCAATCAACAGGCATCACACTTGACATTTTTTAAGGGATAAGTCTAATACCTGCCCCTGTTTTTTTAGAGGAATGACCCCGGATTAAACAGGGTGTCAGCTCCCAACAAGGAGCTTAGAGAGGGAGGCCCTGTAGTCACACATTCATCAAACGTCCATCCCCGCTGGAGACCTACTGTGCTCTGCTCCCCTACTCCCATTTCAGTACCTACCACGAGTACTTTCCAGTGAATACCTACTGCCACAGGCCCTGGTCCAGTGGGTACATATTAGTGATTAAACTAGGATATCAGGCATCTAATCTCATCTTTACCACTTCACCAATATATGCTGGAAATAAACACTGTATTATAGAGCTGGGCAGGGCCCATAACACAGAGTGACATTTACCTGTGAGCGTCCGCCCCTTTACCTTCCCATCATAATCATTGTCACCCCAGCTGTGTTCTAGTTGACTAGCTGGAAACATGGATGCAGGAAACATGTTTTTAATGCCAGAATTCCATTTGGCCATATATTGTGCTCCTGGGCATGACTTTTTGAATGTGTTCCTCTGCTCACCTTTGGTGCAGCATTGGGAGTATTTGGAATGAATGAAAAATGGGGCTAGTGACCGTGTGGTCAAAACAAATGACTGGGTGTTGCCTAGAGCAGTGGAGAACTGCCCCGTCTCAGTGCCAGGATATACCTCTGGGTGAGCTGTGCGCTATATAAATGCACATAACACAACATAACATACCACGGTACATTCACCAAAATGCAATATGGTGGCAAATGTTGAGCCTTTGCTGAAAGTAGAAGTGTGGTGCAGTCTCGGGTCTACTGTTTCATCACACTGTTCACTCCTGGGCAAACCCTACTCTCCCTATGTGTGTGCCCCCTGATATGACAATCTGCCAGCTCTTTTAAACAGATTTAATGGGAGAAATAAACACAGGAGCACACCCCCAGGACAGGCCCCCAGCTTGGCTTCCACTCACACAGTGGATGGGTTTGCATCTCAGCAGCTGCAGGGGCTCCCGAAGCTGCCACATCACTAACAAAGCTCCCACACATGGTCACCAAAACTTATTGTGAACTTCTAACTTGCCAAAATTAGGCATGAAAGGCAGTAAGGGAGTCCGGGGCTTATTTACAAGCCCCTGCGTCACTTTTTCTTCACCGGTGCGTCACTTTTTTGTGAGGGACTGGTGGCATAAAGATGCGCCATGTTGCGCCATATTTACAAAATGACGCATCTAGGTAGATGCGTCACTTCGTAAACCCCTGCGCTACATTAGACCTGGGTCAGGTATAATGTATGCAGGGTGGGCGTTCCCACGCAAGAGAGGGTCGTAGGAGTGGCGCAGCAAAATCTATGAGATTTCGCTGCGCCAATTCTAGGACGCGAATGCGTCTAAACCTTACTCCTGCCTCATGGCAGGCGTAAGACTGACACAGACCCTTTCACATGGGGCTTGCCCCATGTGAAAAGACCATTGCTGGAGTTTGCGTCACGCTGCCAACACAACTCCAGCAATGCACCACTTTTGCACTGACAGATACGTCAGTAAAACTGATGTATCTGTCATTCCTTGCGACATGATACGCCATACTGTAAATATGACGCATCATTGGTGTCGCAAGGAGGGCGCACTGAGAAGTGACGCATCACTGCTTTCACTCAGCGATGCGTCACTTCTTGTAAATGAGGCCCTCTGTGTTTCCAATATGAGTGTGTAGTCAAGATATTACTACACTGTACATCACTTTCGTGGTAGAATGGAAATAGGTGTGAGGTTCACCGGACCCCAGCTGCCCAGCATGCTTCTTAGAAAGCAGCCACAGCCTTCTCCGGCTTCAAACGTTCCAAGTCCATGCCTAGAGAGAACACCTTTGTCTAACTTCTGCCTAACTCTGCCTTTGATGGTGTTTCAGGAACAGAAAACTTCAGGTCCAGCACCCTGAATCAAGAGAGGACCTGTCTGCTTATACATTAAAAATGACTAATACCTGCCACCCAAGCTATTCCTCTGTGCTTCGGGTGGCAGGCATTAGTCATTTTTAATGTATTTAGAATTAATAAACAACAGTTGTTTTCCACATCACAAAATTAGGCAAACAGCACCACCAAGTGGTAGACTGTCCTAGGTGCCGGTTTTAACAATTAAGTGCAGAGGCCGAGCACCGGAAATCTCCGGTTCAAATAAAGCACTGCTTCTGTTTTACTCTACTCTGCTCTTCTGGTTCTTGTACAACCTTCAAATGCTTCCAGAACCTGGATCGCCTCTCTCTCTGTTCTCTGCTGTTTCTCTATATGCATCTAAACATACTCTACTCTTTACCTCTCTGTGTCTCCTGGCCACTCCACGCCCATGCTTTGCCCGGAGCCATCTGCCTCAGGGCGCATCTTGATTGTGCCTGTGGTACCCTAAAATTGATCACTTTACATTTTGCTACTTAGGGCTGCAAGGCATGCAGACAAGTAAAGCCACCGGGGCTTGGTCCATGAGATTGACAGATGTTTTTGACCCAGAAGGAGTTTCTGTCCATGGAAACACTAGCACTTAAAAGGGCACCACTTATTGCACAGTGGTCTGCTTTCAGGTTGTATCAGACAGGACATGCTCTGCTCTGTCACCCTCCCTTGTCATACTCCTGCAGGGATCTTTGCACTGACTTCAGAAGAAGATGCCAGTGGTCACAAAGACCACTGACGGCTCTTCCTGATGTCTTTCACAACAGTACTTTTATTACCTTAAAAGAGCACTGGTCTCTTTAATGGACACAGGCTACATAAAGAATTATTTTTTTGCCATTTGGGAAGGCATATGGAGGGATAGAGGTGTGTTGGCCCTTGCAGGCTCCCACTGGTCCATTTACAACCAATAATAAGGGGTCCCAAATTTTGACCTGCTAATTATTACTCATTCGGTACGTCATTTTGTGACCTGATTATCTCTGTTAATGTACAATTATTATATAGGTTACATCGTAAACTGCAGTCCCATTCACACTCCAATTGGTGTGCTAATTGCACATCTCTAGTTTGCACCTGGGAGTAGTAGATTAGGCCAAGATAATCTTATTTAGAGCCTGATTTTGAGTTTGGTGGAATGGGATACTCCATGACAATTGTAATGGATATTATGGCTGCCATATTACAAGTACTATAGGTTGAGGGCCTGGTACACTTTTGCCTAAGTTTACAGTTGTTTTTTTTTACTAGTTGTATCTTTATGACTGCGGAGTCTCCGAACAAAAAAAGATAGGACTGTCCGATCTTTTTATGTGCGAAGACTCCGTAATTCTACAAAACCTTCTAGTAAACTACCATTTGGAATAGCAAACAACCAAAAAATTATACAAAAGTGTAAGTTTGCTTTTTTGAATCAGGCCCTATAATGCACTTGTAATATAGTAGACATAATATCTGTCAAGTTTTTGATGAAGTATCCCATCCGTCAAACTCTAAATCTGACCCTCAGGGGCTTTCCTCCGTAATACAAATGCATTACATCCCATCACACTTGTATTAAGGAGGAATGCATATCAGCTAAGTTTGTGATGGAGTAACTTGTCCGTCAAACTCTATATCTGACCCTCAGGGGCTTTCCTCCGTATTCCAAGGAGGATGGGATATCAGGTGCGTTTGTGATGGAGTAACTTGTCTGTCAAACTCTATATTAGGTTCCTAGGGCCTCATTTACAACAATTTAACGCAGGACGGCGCTGCACATCACTTTGCTTCTGTGTCAAAAGAAAAAGGCAGGAATGCACCATATCTATGAGGTATGGCACATTCCTGTCTTCTTACACTGTGCTGGCGCATAAATGGCTGCTTCACACCTATGCAGGCCCCCATGCACCATGGCGCAAGGGTGCCTGTGTTGAAATCAAGTTGTTTTTCTGCAGAACGGAACACCTTCCTTCACAAAAACAACTGTCAAGCCACCCCTGGGGGGACGCAGGTTTTTTGTTTTTTTGTAAAACATTTTATTAATCAGCACCAGCGTAGCAATCACATTACAGATGAGTAATACAGGGATCACAAGTTGACAGTAGGTTACATCAATCAGTACAAGAAATGGGAAGGTCTAGGGCGAGGGGGGTCATCTTCAATGGGGTGGAGAGGCGGCTGACATATATCTCCACAATAGGAATTCCACATGCCCCACACACAAGACCACTTCTTAGGGCAACCACGGGCCACATATACAGTTTTTTCTCTGAACATTGACCAGTCTAAGTCTTTCTCCCAGTCGCCCACCTCTGAAGGATGAGATGCTCCCCACCTCTGAGCAATGTTTCTCTTGGCAAGCATAAGCCCCAAAGTGGTCCACTGCAGCAAGCAATCATTCAGATCATTTGGCTCCCAAATATTCAAGAGACATCTACGAGTGCTCAGGCCGAGTTGCATAGACAGGACAGTGTTAATAGCCTCATGTACTTTATGCCAGTAAGATTGAATACTATTGCAGTCCCAAATTATGTGCATAAAGGATCCCGTTTGACCTCATCCACATCTGCAGTTCCCCTCATCCATTCTCCCCATCCATACCAGTTGGGGACCAGTCACATATACCCTATGGAGTATTTTGAGTTGAAGAAGTCGGAGGCGTGCAGGTATTGACACAACTCTAGGCGAGGACATTGCCTCCTGCCATTCCTCGTCATCCATCTCAATTCCATCACTGGACCACTTCTCCCGAAGCGACTGGAGGGGGTCTGGCATGTTGTTTATTAACTTCTAATAAAATATTGATATGGTGTTATCAGGGATGATGCAAAAAATGAGACCCTGTGGTTTGTATTTGCAAGAGAGGTCAGAGATACTGACTGTACAAAGACGTGTGGGGAGACTATGGTCTGAGGGAAGTCCCTAATTTCAATTGAAGTATAGTTGCAAAGGCATATAGAACACTTATCATACTCTATACCAAGATATTAATTAATAAACAAATCCACCAAAGATATAAAAACAATTAGCACAATTTATTATAGTACCTCCCTATTAGGGTTATCATCTAAATTATTAAAAAGACATTATTCAAGTGATTATCCTCATTAAAAAATATTTGATTAAAAAAGAGTCAAAAGAAAGAGTCGACACAGCGTTTCGGTGTCTGTTTACAATAGTCACACCTTCATCAGGACATTTGACAATTGACCTGTTATCTTTCGTAGAAGTTTTTAGCAATTAAAAGACTTCTAGATCGACCGGAGATTTTTATCAATCTGTTTCTTCTAGTAGTGTGAAACCTGCTTTAAAGCATCTGTGCTTATGATTCACACGGAGGAGTCACCGTAATTTGCTATATCAACATTTTCAATAAAAGTCTCGGATCCCTTCTTCAATTCGGAATCACGAGTTGAATGCTCGTTTTTATTCGGCAACTGAGATTAAAAAATGGCTTATCCGATGCAGGACGGCTTGATTCGCTTCCTGTCTTTCATAAGTTTCAATCAATGGATTCGGCCTCCCTGCTCCTCCGTGTTCAGGACAGTGTTGATAACCTCATGTACTTTATGCCAGTAAGATTGAATACTATTACAGTCCCAAATTATGTGCATAAAGGATCCCGTTTGACCTCATCCACGTCTGCAGTTCCCCTCATCCATTCTCCCCATCCATACCAGTTGGGGACCAGTCACATACACCCTATGGAGTATTTTGAGTTGAACAAGACGGAGGCGTGCAGGTATTGCCACAACTCTAGGCGAGGACATGGCCTCCTGCCATTCCTCGTCATCCATCTCAATTCCATCACTGGACCACTTCTCCCGAAGTGACTGGAGGGGGTCTGGCATGTTGTTTATTAACTTCTAATAAATTAATGATATGGTGTTATCAGGGATGAGGCCATCTAAAACTCTGTCTTCCAATGGAGAGGACTCGGGAAGGATGTTACCACGCTGCAGGTTGGAACGCAGAGCGTGCCTAACCTGTGTGTAACGGAAGAATTCAGAATTTGGTAATTCAAATTGCTGCTGTAAGGTGGCGAATGACTTAACATCAGTATTATCCCAAAGATCACCTATTTGCGAGATTCCTATAAGGTCCCACTTATCGAACCCCTTGTTCTTCCACAGGCTACCCAATTGTTCTGAGTCCCACAGTGGTGTCGCAAGAGTAAGCATGCTAACACTCTCAAAATCCCGACAGACACAGACGACACCTTCAGTACTGCCAAACACCTGCACTTCCAGATCCACACGACCCCAACACCATCCTCAGAGGCACCCTCATCTACAGACCACCCCGGACCGCGACCGCAGTTCAGCGACTCCATCGCCGACTTCATCAGCACACACGCCCTCGCCTCCATGGACGGCATCCCCCAGGGCTCATTCCTCAGCCCAACGCTGTTCAACGTCTACATGGACCCCCTCGCACAAGTGGCCCGCCATCACGACCTCAAGATCATTTCCTATGCCGACGACACCCAGCTGATCCTCTCCCTCACCAAGGACCCCCACACCACCAAAACCAACCTCACCAAAGGAATGAAGGCCGTTGCCGACTGGATGGTAAACAGCTGACTGAAGCTGAACTTGGACAGGACAGAGGTCCTCATCCTCGGATCCACCCCCTCGGCCTGGGACGACTCCTGGTGGCCGACTGCACTAGGAGCAACCCCTACACCCACTGACCACGCATGCAACCTAGGGGTCATCCTCAACTCCACCCTCTCCATGACGAAGCAGGTCAATGCCGTCTCCTCCTCCTGCTTCAACACCCTCCGCATGCTTCACAGGATCTTCAAGTGGATCCCCACCGAAATATGAAAGGACGGTCACCCAGGCCCTTGTCAGCAGTAGACTGGAGTACGGAAACACACTGCGCAGGAGCCCCAACTAAACTCCTGAAACAGCTTCAACGCATCCAAAATGCCTCTGCACGCCTGATCCTCGACATCCCTCGCCGCAGCCACATCACGCCCCACCTGAGAGACCTGTACTGGCTCCCCATCAACAAGAGGATAACCTTCAAACTCCTCACCCACACACACAAGGCACTCCACGACACTGGACCAGCGAACCTCAACAGCCGACTCAACCTCTACACCCCCATCCGCCAGCTCCGCTCCGCAGACTGCGCCCTCGCCACCATCCCCCGCACCCGAAGAGTGACCGCCAGTGGCAGATCATTCTCCCACCTCGCCCCCAAGACATGGTACACCCTCCCCACCTGCCTGCGGCAGACCGTAGACCTCCTAAACTTCAGGAGACTTCTCAAGACCTTGCTCTTCGAACAGTAGCAGCTTCCCTGCCGCCCAGCGCCTTGAGACCCTCACGGGTATGTAGTGCCCTTTACAAATGCTATGATTGATTGATAGTTCCCACCCGGTAAGAGCCACCTATCCATGTAAGACCTGGGTTCCCAGGGCAAGTGTTAGTGCCATGATTTATAGCCACCAGATGGGCTGCCCAATAATACTTCTTAATATCGGGAAGGCTGATGCCCCCATCATACCAATTCAAAGTGAGCTTTTTAAGGGCAATACGTGGCTTTCCAGTCCACAGAAATTCCCGCTGGAGACCCTCCACCTCCCCGAAGCAGGACACTGGAACCGGATGTAGGGAATTCTGAAGAGCATATAAGAACCGAGGCAAAGACATCATCTTGAAAAGTGTCACTTTTTTTATTTTTTATTTTTTTTGTATGTTCTTATATAGCGCTCGAATCACCCGGAGGCATCTCGGCGCTTGCCTTGGGAACCCGTCCTGGCTTTTCCCTGTGAGATAGCCCCTAACGGGCATCCCCAAGGTGAAAGCCAGGCATCCCGCCGCAGGGGGCCATTGTGGAGATTAAGCAAGCTTAATGCCCAGAGTTGCAGAGTGTGAACCCATGATTAGGTCAGGCACCGAAGCGAGAATTATCGAGTCCGTGGACATTTGAGCTCAAGACCCTGCCGCGTCGGGAATTGAACCCTGGTCCCGGGTCTGACCTCTGCTTCAGGGTCTGCCTGCTCTAACCAGTGAGCCACACTTCTCTACAGTAGGGAGAGCAGAAGTGATTTACAGTTGCTTATATCCCCTGGGGGGAGTAAGTTCTGAGAGTAGCAGAGTGATGATTTCAGGGAGAGAAAGATCCCCAGATATTTAAAGCCATCCGTACCTAGTTGTATTGGGTAACCCCTCGGTGGGACGGGTGGCTCCCCAGCCAAAACAAACCACCGAGATTTACCCCAACTAATAGAGTACCCAGAGAACCTGCCAAAAATGTCAAGAATATCTAGAACCACTATTAAGGACCGTCTTGGAGAAGTCAAGTAAACTAGGATATCATCCGCATAGAGCCAGATGCGGTCCTCCCAATCCGGGGACCAACGCATGCCCCGGATCATTGGGTCTCTGCATATCCACACCACCAATGGTTCCAAGGATAGGGCAAACCGGAGGGGGGACAATGGACATCCCTGCCGGGTCCCCCAGCCCGGCTCAAAGACGGCAGATTTCTTGTTATTGACCACTACTTGCTCTAGTGGTTTACCATATAAGAGCTGTACCCATCGAATGAAGTTCGGGCCAAACCCGATCTTTTCCAATACTGCCCAAAGATATGGCCATTCAATGGTATCAAAAGCCATAGTGGCATCCAGGGAGACTATTACAGCTGGTTCTAGGATGGAAGCCTCTCTGCCCAGTACCCCATGTACCCTGCGCAAGTTAAGCGCCGTATTACAATGCAGAATAAAACCAGATTGGAAGGTGTGCTGCACCGTGTTTGGGTGATACGTCCGCCATCCATCTACCAACTCTAAGGTCTCAAGAAATTCAGGAAGCCAACATGCGGCAGGGCTCAGAACTCGGGGGGATGTTGATCTAACTCCCCCGAGACTACTGAATTGAAGCCCAGAACTGACTGTGGGTCGTACAGACCGATCTCCCTCCTGAACCCGGAGCCCAAGATTTTGGCTGAACTATTGGCCAACAGTCTTGTCACTGTTATCGAGACTCTTGTCCATTCGGATCAATCTGGTTTTATTCTGCATCGTAATACGGCGCTTAACTTGAGAAGGGTACATGGGGTACTGGGCAGAGTGGCTTCCATCCTAGAAACAGCTGTAATATTCTCCCTGGATGCCACTATGGCTTTTGATACCATTGAATGGCCATATCTTTTGGCAGTATTGGAA